>NC_084853.1:25693875-26893875 GCF_951802175.1 Populus nigra
TCTCGAAAGCCACTAGATGACCCTCTTGCACTAGAACACCCCCTACTACCTTATCTGAAGCATCAGTGTGTACCTCAAAAGCTTTCTCAAAATTCGATAGTTTCAGCACTGGAGCAGACGTTACAGTCCTCCGCAGCTTGTCGAATGCGAGTTGGCATTCGCTGGACCAATCCCAATGTCGATTTTTCTTTAGCAAATCCGACAAAAGGGCTGCCTTCCTGCTGTAACCCTCTATGAACCGACGATAGTAATTCACCTAGCCCAAAAATGACCTCAGCTCAGGCACCGTCGACGAGGCTGCCCAATCCCATATAGCCTGCACCTTCTTCGGATCCATCCGAACCTGCCTAAAACTCACCAAATACCCCAAGAATGTGATCTCAGAACAAGCAAACTCACACTTCTCCTTCTTCACAAACAGTTCATGTTCTTTTAGTCTACGCAGCACCTTATCCAAGTGCACCACATGTTCATCCATACATCGGCTAAAAATCACAATATCGTCTAGATAGACGACCACAAACTCATCCAAAAACTCATAAAGCACATCATTCATCAAATTACAGAAAGTAGTTGGAGCGTTGGTTAAGCCAAACGGCATCACCATAAACTCGTATGACCCATACCTTGTCACGTAAGTTGTTTTGTGCTCATCCCCCTCAGCAACTCTAACCTGCCAGTATCCAGACCTCAAATCCAGCTTTGTGAAAATAGAAGCCCCACTCAATCTGTCCAGCAAGTCTTGAATCAGTGGCACAGGGTATTTGTTCTTGATCCGTACCTGGTTCAATGCGTGATAATCCACACACATCTGCAAGCTACCATCTGCCTTCTTCTGAAACAGAACAGGAGCACCGTATGGAGCTTTCAAAGGTCGAACAAAACCTGCGTCAATCAATTCCATCCACAATTCACCCAATTCCCTTGGGGACATGCGATATGGAGGCTGCGACGGTGGTTTCGCACCAGGCACAAGTTCAATCTTGTGATCAACAGCCCACCTTGGTGGAAGCTTTCTTGGCAACTTTGGAGGCATCACATCCCTATACCCCTCCAACAGCCTAGCAATAACATCAGGTACTGACCCAGCTTGTTCTGACTCCTTAGTCACGGTTACTGCCAAGAACACTTCCCCACCCTTCTTCAAGGCCTTGCTGATTGCAATGGCCGAAACCAAGCTACTTCCCTCCTTTCGACTTTCAGCCACCATTGTCTTATAACAAGAGATAAAACAGGGACATACCTCATTCGCAAGCAGAATCCCATCCAGATGAGGCATCAATGCAATCTTGGCTTTCTTCAGAAAGTCTAAGCCAAGAATGACGTCGAAATCGTCAAGCGTCACCACCAACAAATCCTGCTTTCCCTGCCACTTATCCAGCACCACAGGCACG
Organism: Populus nigra; assembly: GCF_951802175.1. Taxonomy (NCBI): domain Eukaryota; kingdom Viridiplantae; phylum Streptophyta; class Magnoliopsida; order Malpighiales; family Salicaceae; genus Populus; species Populus nigra. The sequence continues at coordinate 25,695,270 of NC_084853.1, forward strand.
CCATAGGCCATGCCCAGTATCCGCTGCGCCTTGGCATTCACTGCCTTCATCAAAGTCAGTTTCGACAAGGCTGGATTCAGCCACCGAATCCTGCATCTCCGCAATCAAGCAATTCAGTACATGCATTGGGTTGATGTGCGTGACTGCCTCCTCTTGTTCACTGTCACCCACAAGAATTGCATTCACTGCCTTCATCAACGTCTGGCTGTTACTCAAGCACAACCCAAGATGTGTCACCAACCTGTCGGCAATGAATGTATTCATAGCACCAGAATCCAACATAGCAACTATCTCCTTGTCATTAACTCTAATTTTAACATACATTAGAGTATCCCCAGGACCCAACTTACCTTGTCGCAGTACATCAATTCGTGCTAAGTCAGTTTCGACAAGGCTGGATTCAGCCATCGAATCCTGCATCTCCGCAATCAAGCAATTCAGTACATGCATTAGGTTGATGTGCGTGACTGCCTCCTCTTGTTCACTGTCACCCACAAGAATTGCATTCAACCTTTCCTTCTTCGGGCATTCTCTTGCATAGTGTGGTCCACCGCAAATAAAACAAACTGAATTCGGCTTGTTGGAGTCTCTACTTTGTTGCACATCAGCCTGCTTTCCCTTTCACTTGTCAAACCCAGGCTTGTATCCTCCCCCACCGAACTTTGTTTTCTTCCTCTTCTCATCCCTCTTATCCCTAGTCTTGAATTTCGAGGGAACAACAACAGAACCATCTCTCGTCACCATCTTGAAGTTGACCAAACTATATGCGGCAGCAATGGCAAACGGTAAGTCTTTGACATTCTGCCTCTGCAACTCAGCTTGTGCCCAAGGTTGTAAACTCGACATGAAGTTGAACAATTTATCTTCCTCCGACATGTTCTCTATGTCGAGGATCAAAGAACTGAAATCTTTGATGTAATCCCTCACTGATTTGTCTTGCTTCAATTTCTTCAAATCTTCCCTCGCCAGCCAAGACGTGTTGTTCGGCAAGAATTGTTCTTTCAACTCTTGTTTCAAACGATCCCAAGTTTCAATCTTAGGACGCCCAACATTCAGATCATCCTTGATCCGAGTCCTCCACCACAGCTTTGCGTCACCGCTCAAATACATTGCTGTGATTTTTACCTGTTCGTCAGCCCCAATCCTGGCCACCCCGAAGTACCCCGACGCTGATGAGACGAGGGGCCGAGACGGGAGAGGAAGTTGTTCTTATCGGGCACGAGCGGCTCGAAATGGGTAGTCGCCAGAGTAGAGGCCCCCGCGCCGGCATCGTATTCTGCATCCGAAAGCACGAGCGATCGCGCGCGGGCCAGTTCGGCGGGAGTCCGCTCGACTGGAACACGGGCGCTGCTGCTAGGCTCGCCCCGCGCCCCCGGGTATAGCTTCACATTCGAATTCCACCGAAGTGGGTACGCATCACAGGAACCCCGCCTCGTCGCAAGGCACCCAGGGCCTTGGGCTGAGAGTGATGGGGGCAGCAGGCCGACAGTTCGGTGCACCAGCACGGAGCCTGCCGACACGGACAGCCCGATTACCGCTCATACGACTTTATGTACACGCGACAACAATCCCGACGAGCGAACCACGACCACGAGAGCAAGTGGAAACACCCGAGTGAGATCGTGCCCGCACTGCTGGACGCGAAGGATCTCGAAGGGACAAGCAAGAAACAAGCCGGACGTGAAGGATCTCGAAGGGAAAAGCAACAGGCCGCGGGGGGTGAGAAGTAAGAGAGAGAAGCTGTTGGTTGCAGGAAGTGGAACTCCCGCTACTGTTCACGTCCTCCATTTTCTTGTGCAACATTTTCTTCTCTTGCTTTTTGCAATCTCATAGGGTCTTCTTCTGGTCTCTTGGTTTCACTTTTTCATGGCTAAGTCAAAGAAAAAAACATCGACGCTGCGGTTTGCCCAACGAGATTATGAATTCTGCTCGTCACTCCCTTCTTCGTCAAACACTTTGACTATTACTGTCCAACTATTACCGTCTCATTTTTGAATTGTTATTCTCTGATCTCTCCTCAGATTTTTAAGTATATCTGGAGTTATAGGACTCCGATTTAAGTGAGACTTATCTTGTTGGAAAGCTAACATATGATGCTACAAGTTCTATGATTTGAGGAGAACCCGGTTCTGCCTCTAAGATAGTCAAAATTGCTTCTCAATAAACACTTCGACTGTTACTGTCCAACAGTTACTGTCTCGTTTTTGAACTGTTACTGTCTGACCTCTCCTCAGATTTTTAATTATATCTGGAGTTATAGAACTCTGATTCAAGCGAGATTAGTCTTGTTGGAAAGCTAACACATGAGACTACAAGTTCTATAATGTAAGGAGATCCCAGTTCTGCCTGAGACATAGTTAAAATTGCTCATCAACAAACACTTTGACTGTTACTGTCTCATTTTTTAATTGTTACTGTCTGACCTCTCCTCAGATTTTTAAGTATATCTGGAGTTATAGAACTCTGTTTCAAGTGAGATTTGTCTTTTTGGAAAGCTAACATATGATGCTACAAGTTCTATGATTTAAGAAGAACCCAATTCTGACTCTAAGATAGTCAAAATTGCTCCTCAACAAACACTTGAACTGTTACTGTCCAACTGTTACTGTCTCGTTTTGAACTGTTACTGTCTGACCTCTCCTCAGATTTTTAACTATATCTGTAGGTATTGAACTCCAATTCAAGCGAGATTAGTCTCGTTGGAAAGCAAACACATAAGGCTACAAGTTCTATGATTTAAGGAGAACCCAGTTCTGTCTCTAAGATAGTCAAAATTGCTCATGAACAAACACTTTGACTGTTACAATCCAACTGTTACTGTCTGACCTCTCCTTAGATTTTTAAATCTATTTAGAGTTTTAGAACTCCGATTCAAGCGAGATTAGTCTTGTTGGAAAGCTAACACATCAGGTTACAAGTTCTATGATTTAAGGAGAACCCAGTTCTGCCTCTAAGATAGTCAAAATTTCTCATCAACAAACAATTTGACTGTTACTCTCCAACTGTTACTGTCTCGTTTTTGATCTGTAACTGTCTGACCTCTTCTCATATTTTTAAATATATCTGGAGTTATAGATCTTCGATTAAAGCAAGATTAGTCTCATTGGAAAGCTAACACATGAGGCTACAAGTTCTATGTTTAAGGAGAACCCAGTTCTGCCTCTAAGATAGTCAAAATTGCTCATCAACAAACACTTGGACTGTTATTGTCCAACTATTACTATCTCGTTTTTTAACTGTAAGTGTCTGACCTCTCCTCAGATTTTTAACTATAGCTAGAGGTTTAAAACTATGATTCAAGCGAGATTAGTCTCGTTGGAAAGCTAACACATGAGGCTACAAGTTCTATGATTTAAGGAGAACCCAGTTGTGCCTGTAAGATAGTCAAAATTGTTCATCAACAACCATTTTGACTGTTACTATCCAACTGTTACTTTCTCGTTTTTGAACTGTTACTGTCTGACCTCTCCTTAAATTTTTAACTATATCTGGAGTTATAGAACTCCGATTCAAGCAAGATTAATCTCGTTGGAAAGCTAACACAAGAGGCTACAAAGTTCTATGATTTAAGGAGAACACAGTTTTGCCTGTAAGATAGTCAAAATTGTTCATGAACAAACACTTTGACTATTATTATCCAACTATTACTTTCTTGTTTTTGAATTGTTACTGTCTAACCTCTCCTTAGATTTTTAAATCTATCTGGAGTTGTAGAACTCCGATTCAAGCGAGATTAGTCTCGTTGGAAAGCTTACACATGAGGCTACAAGTTGTATGATTTAAGGAGAACCCAGTTCTGCCTCTAAGATAGTCAAAATGGATCATCAACAAACATTTGGACTGCTACTGTCTCGTTTTTGAACTGTTACTGTCTGACCTCTCCTCAGATTTTTAACTATATCTGGAGTTATGAAACTATGATTCAAGCGAGATCAGTCTCGTTGGAAAGCTAACACATGAGGCTACGAGTTCTATGATTTAAGGAGAACCCAGTTCTGCCTCTAAAATAGTCAAAATAGCTCATCAACAAACACTTGGACTATTACTGTTTAACTATTACTGTCTCGTTTTGAACTGTTATTGTCTGACCTCTCCTTAGATTTTTAACTATATATAGAGTTAAAAAAACTATGATTCAAGTGAGATTAGTCTCGTTAGAAAGCTAACATATAAGGCTACATGTTCTATGATTTAAGGAGAACCCAGTTCTGCCTCTAAGATAGTTAAAATTAATCATCAACAAACATTTTAACTGTTACTGTCTCGTTTTTGAACTGTTATTGTCTGATCTCTCCTCAGATTTTTAACTATATCTAGAGTTATATAACTCAAATCTATAATTTAACATCCAGGCATCAATTCATAATTGACTTTAAAACAACTCATAAGACCATGTTTAGAATATCTTACCCGATACGAATCAAGGTCTTGATTCCTCATTTTCTTTCTAATGACAGCCGACCCTCCCCTCTTCTCTTCTTGTTCAATTTTTCTTGTTAATCCCTTGCCCACCAGTGTTTAGTTTTACCTATAACCCTTAATCCTAGATGGCACTACAAGATTTCACAGTTTTACTGACGAAAATATTCCATCGGTGTGTGATTACCAGTCCGTCGGTGAATTATTTACCGGCGTCTTCACCGACAGAATATGTTCGTTGGCTTTCCTTTCGTCGGTAATTCCACATTCTGTCGCTATATTGATCGAAAACACAAAAAAACCATTTGCCGATGGTTTTACAGACGGAATTTGCGTGCCAAAAAAAAGTTTCCCACTTGAAATATACCGACGGATTTTATTCCATCAGTGATATCGTGATTTACCAACGGCCACGTACCATCGGTAAATATGTCGGTGAGTTTTTGAAATACCGACCGAATATATCCGTCTGTGAATTCGTCGGTATTTGTGGCAGCTACTATCAAATGCCGACGGATTCATTCCGTCGGTAAAGCTGTCGGTGAGTGTATGAAATACCAACCGAATATATCTGTCTGTAAATGTGTCAATGAATGTGGCAGCTACTGTCAAATGCCGACGGATTCATTCTGTCGGTAAAACCCTTTGTAATAATTTTTTCTAAATTTATTTTCAAAAAATTATTTAGAATACATAATATAAAATTATATAAATTAATGGTAATAAAAACCAATTATGCAAATAAAATTTATATTAAACATCAAAAACATAAAATCAAAGTTAAATAATATTCATTACAAACTGAATGTGTTTAAAAAAAATATTAAATGAAATTTTAAAGGTAAATAATGTTTATCACAAATTAATATAAAAGTGGAGCTGGAGGAGGCTGGTGGTTATACGGCCAAAAATGATTAGGCGCACATGTTCCACTCTGTGTTGCCATGTTCATGACCATTTCGCGAAGCTCTTCATAAGATGCGTTTTGTTGTTCAGACTCCACTCTTTTTCGTGCTTAAGACACTTTGAGTTGTGCGTACTCCATTGATAGGTGGTCGTATTTTTCGGTGAGCTGAGTCGCGTGTTGCTGCAAGGCCACGAACTCCTTAGATTGGGAACTCCTAACGGTTGAAACACTACGGGCCGACTGCAAGTTATCGGTCGTAGTATTGGAGAGCCCATAAACTTGATTTTTATCGGGTCCACCTGACGATCCAACCTCCATCCACAAATCCGGATCGAATTCCGGATGGGTCAAAGTATCGTCCCCGTATCTCTCCCTCAACCGATTATTATAGGTCTCCTGAAAATAAAAAAAGTAATCATCATAGTCAATTCAATAAACATAATAACTTACAAAATAAAATGGTTGAACAAACATACCACGAAATGTTGAGCACGATTGTCAACGAACTGTTGTGCCCCCTTTTAGCGGTCTTGACTCTGCACGTCCGTCTCCACAAACTCCATCGAGCTCGGCTCACGTCCAAGAGACGTAGCCTATAATGAAAAAAGATTTATTAACAACAACTTAATTTAACGATATATTTCATTTAAATTAATCTTACCATCTGTTTCGCATGTGCAGCAAACGAAACGGAGCCGTCAGTGTGCGTTGTCACCGAGCCATGAATTGGCCGATTCCGGTTGCCAGCACCGGACTGTGAGCGTCGTGTGAACCGCTCAAACATCACGTGCTCAAGATAGGACGGCCATATATCTTCTAGGATGTATATCGGTTTGAAATCCCTCCAAACCGCAACATTATTCCAACCTTGGAAACCCCTATCTCTCGCAGTTTTTTTTGCCCTTTTTTGTACTTCATACTAAAAATCACGCAACCAAAAATTACATTTCAAAACATAAATTTTTGTCTAAAGAAAATCTTGTATTATTTTCGATGTTACCTAGTTGCCGCGTGATTTTCCCACACCCTCCTCACAACAGTGTTATGCTCACTGTCCTAGTAGAATTTGTCCTGTGTATAAATAATTAATTTTAAATAAAAATAATAATTTATTTACAATTATATTAATTATTTTTTTAGAAATAAGTTGAAAATTATAAATTAACACCAACCTCAAATCTGTCAAACCATGCATTGATTTGAGGCATCCATTCAGGATGCTTGAATATCTGACTCCATTGAAACAATAGAATCTCCATCGACGATTTAAACGCCGATGATATTACTCGGGTGGCCTCAATGTTTGTGAACCTGAAAATAAATGAAATAAATTCAATAGTGATTACTTCATAAATTATGTTGTAATTATGCCTCGTACTTGTGGGTAAATTGATTCCACTTCAAAGGCACGCCGCCTCTGCGTTGTGAACTAGCGCTGGAAGAGGCAACATTGATTGATGGCGCAAGTAGTGTAGGTGCCTTTTCTTGAGAGGCACCTAAGGAAATATCATCATCGCTGCTAGACGAACTAGCTGCGACCATACGTGAGCGACCAGCTTTGGTTTTCATTCTACGCATCTACACAATTTTATACAAATAATTATATAATTAAATTCAAATGTAAAAAAAAAAATCGACAACACCTCCCCTATACTGGATACTACCCAAATCCACAAACCTGCACATATTAACAATAGTCACAACCACTTGACCCAATCTATACTAATTATTCCAACATATTCAATTACTAATCCTAAGGTAAATTCAACATTAAGAATTACAATTCAACAAATTATTCAATAATTATGCCAATACAACAATAAAATTTATTCAATAAATAAATAAAAACTCTAGACTAACAATTAAAATTAATGGAAAAAATTAAACATAAATCATGTAATAATAGAGTAAAATTAATAATTATTCCAAAATATTCAATTACTAATACTAAGGTAAATTCAACATTAACAATTACAATTCAAAAAAGTATTCAATAATTATGCCAATACAACAAAACAATAAATTCAAAAAAAACTCTAGACTAACAATCAAAATAAATGGAAAAAATTAAACACAAATCATGCAATAATAGAGTAAAATTAATAATTATTCCAAAATATTCAGTTACTAATACTAAGGTAAATTCAACATTAACAATTACAATTCAAAAAATTATTCAATAATTATGCCAATACAAAAAAACAATAAATTCAAAAAAAAACTTAGACTAACAATCAAAATAAATGGAAAAAATTAAACACAAATCATGCAATAATAGAGTAAAATTATTAATTATTCCAACATATTCAATTTACTAATTCTAAGGTAAATTCAACATTAATAATAAATATTCATCAAATTAACTAATAATAATTATGCCAATACAAAAATAAAAAAGTATTCAATAAATTCAAAAAAAACTATAGACTTTAGGAATGAAATATGCTTACTTTAATAATGTGTTGAATTCAAGACTTTATCTACATTACAAAAAGTACACTAAAACAAAAAACATAATAAAAATAAAAATAGCTAAAAAAACCCTTAAAGTAAAATGAAATAGAAGAAATGACACGACCAAAAGATTGATGTCTTTTCTCAAGTGCAGGAGTGTCGAAATAATAAATAACCCGGCAAGACCGAGGTCGAACCACAGGGAGGTTACTTGTATAAATTATAAGCAACAATAATACTACAATAATAGTAACAATAATAATAATAATAATAATAATAATAATAATAGTGATAATAATAATAGTGAAGAAGAAGAGGAAGAAGTTGATGAGAACTTTAAGATGAAAGATTAACGTAAGGATTAAACAATGATAACAACAAATGTCAAGGTTAGAGGATCCACTAATGATATTTCAAACAAGTATAGTATAAACCCTTATTATTCAATTGAAAACCACACACAAGGAGGTTCCAATCAGATTATAAATTGTTAACATGATTACATTAGCTATCTTATTCGAATAATGCTAATACTTGTAAATGTTTTCAGGCATTCATGATTATAACTTATGTTAACAACAAATCAAGTTCCTTTCATAGCTCAGGTGTCGGTTATACCATACAGTATGGGCTATGAAAGTGTCAAGTATTCGTTGTACTAAGTGTTATACAACATAAATCTAGATTAACCATTTAACAAGCAAAGTATTAAAAGTGAACAAGATAACAAATATAAAGCATGTTAGTATCCAACATTAAGGTCCATGTTAAGTTTATGTTATACTTATTCTTACACCATTAGTGTACCCTTTTCACCTTGACATAATTAATTTAGCTAGACATAATGAAAGAAAGAAACATAAATAAACAAGGAAAGGAAATGAAAAGCATAAGCAAGAGATTAATATAAGCAAAACTTAAGCATTACAAAATATAAAGAGAGAGCAAGAGCATGATCTTGATCTGAGAACCAAGATGCCTAAATACATGGCAAATGCTTCCTTTTATAGGCCAATATTCGGAACTATTGATTTGTTGACTAATTGATGAGTGAGTGGCCACATCTTGACTTGGTGACAATTCTTATCTTCTTGTCTGCCAAAAACATCATTGATGACGTCATAATTTGAACAAACTTAAATCATGAAAGTTCTATAAAATTATCTCATCTTTCCAGGGTAAAAATTTGAGATCATTTGGACTTCTAAAACTTGAGATATGGGCTGAACACTGAACAGTGTCTAGGCTGCAGGACAGATTCAGACTTCTTCTTTGTTGCTACAATTTGGACTTGAAAACAGCCTTATTAAATCTTGGGCTCCGCATGAAAGTTGTAGGCCTATGTCTTATCTTTCCATCCATATAAAATAGACCTAAATCCAAGATCTACAACTCCAGATATGACCCAATTACCGAACAGTATTCCAGTTTAGACTCCACCAGCATCTCTTTTCTAAGTTTGGCCATCTCTTTGTCCTTTCAATTTCAGTACTTCAACTCATCAATCAATTCTTTCATTTATGTGATAGGCCTGCATTTAAGATGAACATTTATCATAAATTAAAGGTATCTTATATAATTAGATATGTTATTATAAAACATGCTTTAGTTAAGGAGTTATTGATACTTTAAGTGCAAAATGATGATATAAAACCTTGATAAAAATGCAGTTTTAAGTACTAATCAAGAAACACATACCTTTTAAACTGATGAAGATTCACAAGAAAACTTGCTAGAGATTGTATGTGAAAGCTTTGAAGAATTGAGAGGAAAAAAATCAAAATTTAAGGTGAAAAACGGAGGAGAAGAAAAAATAAACTAAAGGAGCGGTCGCTGGAACTTATAAGGCAGTTTTACCGATGGATTCACTGACAGCAATAAAATTAATTATTATTTTAATTTATTCCGTCGATAAAGTGTTGAAAATCCGTCGGTAATTTTTGAATTTCGCACCAAAATTTTTTAATGACACTCCATATTTTTCGTGGTCCGTCTGTAATTCCGTTGGCAAGCTGACGCGGTCAGAGATGCATTTAATGCACCACCCTTTGAAATTCGCATAGTCCGTCGGTAATTTTGTCGGTAATACTGACCCGCCGACAACTTACCGACGGACGTAAATCCGTCGGTATTGACGTCGATGATGGTGGCATTTCAAGTAATTATTTTCAAACTCTCTGTGAAATGTCAACGGACTTATTCTTTCGGTATTGATGTTGGTGATGGTGGCATTTCAAGTAATTATTTTTGAACTCTCTGTGAAATGCTGATGGACCATATTCCGTCGGTATGGATGTCGGTGATTGTGGCATTGTACAAGAAAGGTTGTATTTGTATTGTCTATTTACCTTCTTGCAAAAACTTAAATGATAAATTGTCCATCACACAAAACAATAACAACAGTGCTTAAACAATAAATATTTTGTGTTACAAAATATATCATCCATAATCTAAATTACATGAAAAAAATGGTTTTACGCAGAGCTTCATTTTGATAGATAGTTAGTCATAATTTTCTTCTTCTTCGTCATCAATTGAATAGTCATCACCTTCATCGCAATCTGCAATATGGATATCTTCTTCATCAACATTTGCTTGTCCACTAGAGCTCAAAACAACATTCAACTCCTCTGCGTCAACATCAACAAGACTATCATCGAAAACACAAAAATTTGAATTTTCTTCCAATTCAATCGAAGGAGCAACTCGATATGGTTCAACCAACTCACTAACTTGAAAGACTTCATCTCGCATACTTGTTTCTTCGTTCTCATCTTGAACAACCTCGACACACCCCGAGGTTTCGTTTTTAAAACGGACAATCAACCCATTCTTGATCGATCCATTCTAAATGAAGGGGTGTATGTGTAATAAACTTGTTGACATTGCTTTGCGAAAACAAAGACATCGTTTATGTTGCGGAGTCTAACTTTTGAGTTGATTTCGACCAGACCAAAGTGCGGATCAATTCTGATTCCTCTGTCAGTCGTGTCATACCAATAACATTTGAATAAAAACACTCTATTCTGCTCGCTGTTGTATGTCTTTCTTCCTTGCCCATATTCTTTAGTATGGAAAACATATCCATTGACAAAATACCCGTTGTAGCACTAAAATTTTCTTTTAGGCCCCAGGCTTAGTGAAGACAATGACTTAGGTGCACTCTTTCCCATTTGATAAACCTTGTATGTAATGTACATAAATAAAAAGTAAATGAACGAGAATCTCGCAATGACATGCATACGTACAATAATTTTGCAAGTTAGAATGAGTTTGTGATAGTGCTTACATGTGTTCTGAACCACGTGACAAATTGTTCATCTTGTAATTGAAAGATCTGGGTTCGGTCAGTTGTGAGTTATTAGAGAGCAAATATTGTCGATGTTGCCTGCAAGTGATAATGAGTGTATGATATTATAATATATAATTAACAGTATATTACTAACAAAGTTTAATTAGTATTACACATATATAAACTTACTAAATAAAAGATCTCAGCTCATCACAGTTAAATAGAACATAGTTGTGTGCTTGTTTGAACTCTATTTCCGACAAATATCTTCCTCTTACGATATTTTTAGGTGTGGGTCATCCAGTATTGGAGAATATTGACAAGTTCCCACTGGAAGGCACTTCACCGCCATCATCGTGCCGTGGAACACGATTGATTCTCGTTCTCAAATGAGGTTCGAAATAGTACGAGATAAATGTTGAGATCTCCTCAACAATATAGGCCTCACATATCGAAGCCTCAACATGCGCCTTGTTCTTAACCTTTTTCTTGAGATTAAACAAGTACCTGTATTGAATTAATTAAGTATTTTCAATTAAGAAAAACATAGAAAATACTTTTATATATGAATTACATTGCAACTGTAATATATAACCATTCGAATGGGTACATCCATCTATATTGGACTGGTCCTCCAGCTTTTGCCTCGAACCGTAGATGTATAGGGAGATACTCCATTGAGTCAAAAAATAATGGAGGGAATATCATCTCAAGTTTGCATAGTGTCTCGACGATATTCGTTTGAAGCCTCTCAATATGCTCAACATTCAACTTGCCGGAGCATATATCTCTGAAGAAATGACTGATCTCCGTGAGTGCATCTCATATTCCCTTTGGCTATAAATCACGAAAAGCTAATGGGATGAGTGTTTGTATAAACACTTGGCAGTCACGACTCTTCATTCCATACAATCTGCAGTCCTCTATATTAACCAGCCTTAAGATGTTCGATGCATGTCCATCCGAAAAACACAGACTCTTAAGCCATTTGTAGACTAGCAGTTGTGCGTTTTTCTCTAACACGAACCTTGCTCTTGGTTTTGCAACCCGTGACTCATCATAAACCAACTCCATATTTTTACGGTTATAGTATAAAGCTATATCCTGTAAACACCCAAGAGAAAATATAGGTATATATATAAATTGATGATGCAGTTTTCGCTGCCGATTTCAGTTTTCGCTGCCGATTTCATGATCAGCAGTATAAAGCTATATCCAATCTAGCCTTGATGTTGTCCTTTGTCTTCCCCTTCACATCCATGATGGTGTTGAAAATGTTCTCAAACACGTTCTTTTCGATGTGCATGACGTCAAGGTTATGGCGGAGCAGATTGGTCTTCCAATAAGGAAGCTCCTAAAAGATACTTCGCTTTACCCAATTATGGGTCAAACCAAAACCAGGAAACTTTTGCTTACCTGATTGAAGGCCAAACATAATGTCACCGTACTCTGATACAACATCATGCAATTCTTCACCGGAAAGACGCGGGGATGCAACATCTTTTTCAACTCTGCCAACAAAGAAATCTTTTATGTTCTTTCTGTACCTGTGATTAAGTGGCAAGAAGCGACGGTGACAATAAAAAAAAGAAGCTTTACCTCCGTTTGCTAGCATGAATGCCTTGTTGTTTTCCATGCAGTATGGACATGCGAGTTTCCCATGCGTGCTCCAACCAGAAAGCATTCCATAAGCTGGAAAATCGTTGATAGTCCACATCAAAGCCACCCTCATAAGGAAATTTTATTTCCTCGATATATCATAAGTCAGAGCTCCGGAGGACCACAACTACGCCAACTCATCAATCAACAGTCGAAGACAAACATCTATATTCCGCCCCGGGCTGCTTGGACCGGGTATGACAGTAGATAAACACATGAACTCCGGCCTCATACACATTCCTGGTGGCAAGTTATAAATTGTGAGTATGACCAGCCAACAAGAATAAGGAGCAGCAAATGACCCAAATGGGTTGAATCCGTCTGTACACAACCCAAGACGCACATTCCTTGATTCAGCTAAAAAGCGAGGATGAAAACTGTTAAAGCATTTCCACGCTTCGCTCATCAGAAGGATGCACTATCACTCCATCAAATCGCATCATGTGCTTGGTGTCATGTCATATGCTCAGCAATCCTTGGTGACATTAATAACCTCTACAGTTTAGGTGTGATCGGGAAATATCTAAGTTTTTTATATGCCACTAGAGTCTTTCCCCTGTCAGTTCTAGGTTTGTAACGGGAATGCCCGCATGTCATGCACTCGGTCATCTCAGCATTTTCAAGGTAGTATAATATGCAGAAGTTAGGGCACATGTCAATTTTCTGGTATCCTAAACCGAGGGGTTTCATCATGGACTTCACAGCATAGAAGTTCTCTTTCAGCCTGTTCCCTTCAGGTAAAATGCTTCTCACCCATTCAATAATGTTGTCATACCCGACCTCACTCAACCCGTGATCTGACTTGATGGTGAACACCTGTGCTACGGCTGATAATTTACTGTGGTTTGTGCAACCATCCCATAATGGTTCGTTATAATCTTTCAACAAATCAAAAAACCTAGCTGCATCTGTATTAGGTTCTTCTTCTACGATTGGACATTGACTAACATTACCTTGATTCATTCTCATTGCATCCATAACCATATTTATGTAAGGATTAGTGTTGTCATTTGTCGTTTCATACATGTTGCTAGCACTAGAAGTTGACCCAACCACCGTTTCTCCCATTCTCCTCTTACTAACAAATACTTCTTCATGTGCATACCAACACTGGTAATTCTCCATAAACCCTTTGTGTAGAAGATGCATCATTACAACATCTAGATGCAGATATTTTTTATTTTGACACTTCCTGCATGGACAACTAATACCGCCTCCAGTAAAATTTCTCGAAATAGATGTTGTGAAATTAATAAAACCCTGAACCCCGTTACAATAATCAATCATCTGCAATCCTTGGGGTGAATCTCGATACATCCATGAACGATCATCCATGACTTATATCGAACCTCTATAAAATTATGATGACATCATGTATTAATTAACTAAGTTAGGTAAATAAATTTGCAAAAATATTACTTTACCTTGAGATTATCCAACAAACCAATCACAACTTCTCATAAATATTAAATATTCATTATCATTTATCAACGTCAATACAAATTAATATATATAAATTTACAGAAATTACCACCCCGCAATACCATTGATAAAACTTTAAACGGACCCATTAAGCAAGCTATTAATTATTTCAAAACAGCACATGTAATTCGGTAATTCCATAAAGTTTTAACAATTTACAAACAAATACAATCTTACAAAATCTAAAACAAACCATAACAGGTATAAAATTATACATTCATATACTACAAGTTTGTTTGAGAAATAACAATAAAACATGTACATCTACTAACAAAATACATATACTAAAAAAACAATAAAATTGACATTTAAATGTTAAAATTTAAAAATATAGAATTACTTACAAAAATTGATAAAATCCATCGGTAAATCAGAACACGGATGCTTGACCACAAAACTTCAAGAAATATAATTTGTTGTGCTGAGATGAGGAAGATTTTTGTTTGGGAGGGGGGGCTGGTTGTTTGCAGATGGGGAGAGTTGGGATTAGGAAGAAGAAGGGGAAATAGGGGAGGAGAGGGTCAACAGAGAGGGCATATATCAACTTTTTCAGACGGTTTCATCGACGGATTTTCCGTCTATGAGTCCGTCGGCTATTCTAACAGAAAAATCGACACGTCATCGTACGGATCTGCCATTTCAAATCCCTTGGTGATTCCGTCAGCATTTCTAGCGGTGAATCGGTCACGTCACCGTACGGATCTGTCATTTCAAATCCGTCGGTGATTCCATCGGTAAAAATAACCCTGCCAAAACCTCCACATCAGCGACCCGCCTTTTTTTTAATTCTGAACATTTCATTCGTAATTCAGTTGGTAACTACTGATGGACACTTTCCGTCGATAGTTACCGACTGAATTCCGGACAGAAAAAGTTTCGTCGGTAATGTCAACCTCAAATTACCGACATAAATAGTATGTCGGTAAATTCGTTGCTATTAAGCGAATTTCTAGTAGTGTGGGTTCTTGAAATTTGATGTTTCTCTCTTGATCTGTAAAAATAGATACCAAAACTCTCTCTCTTCTTTCTCACGATAGTTGCATATTTGTTTTTGGTAAGAAGAGTAATATTTATGCTCTATAATTATTCTTATTTGCATTTAGGCCCTATTTTCTTTAAGTGTATTCGTTTTGCCCCCACTTCTTTTTATTTTAGTTTATTTTTTTTAATTTAATTCAGCCTTGATTATCTCAGGATTTACACAGCGAGGAGAGGAACGTTTCTTGCCATAATGTCTGAGTAGGTCCTAAACAAGATTGATGTTATTACTCATAAATCATCCACCCAATAAGGCATTTTGCAAACGGCTGATAATATCTGTAAGTGCATGAGCTAGTCGACCAACCAGAATCTTTACAATGACCTTATAAATTACATTGCAACAGGAAATGGGCCTGAAATCAGATGGAGATGTAACATTAGCTGATTTAGGGACCAAAGAAATGATGGAGTGATTAACCTGCCGAAAGAGCTAACTAGTAAGGAAGAAATCTTGAAAAACAGCACAAAAATCTTCCCCAACTATGTGCCAGGCACGCTTGAAAAAAAATGAAGAATAGCCATCCAGCCCGGGTGCTATATCATCCCCTATGCTAAAAACTACCTTTCGAATATCATCATAAGTGGCCGGAGAGAGCAAAAGAGCATGAGAACTAGAGAAACATGGCCCTCTATGGATCACCGTACTATCAAGAGGGATAGTGGGGTTGGACATGCCAAGTTGCTACTGGAAGTAATTGACAAAGACGCCTCCAACTTCCTCCAAAGAGGAGCTTTGACGACCATGGCCGGTCATAATTGCTGGAATAAAGTTCCTTCTGTGATTATGATTCATCAGTGCATGGAAGAACTTGGTGCCTCTATCACTTTCTTTAAGAAAATTGCATTTGATCTTTTGGCTGAAAAATTGTTTATCTACAAACTTCAATTGTGAAAGCTTTGATCTAAGAAGCTTTTCCTGGTCCAATAAATGGTGATTGTCTCTGTCATGATGCAGGGATAATTGATGAGCTATCAATTCAGTTTGAAGGTGAGAAACACATTCTGAGATGTGGCTGAAATGTAGCCGATTGAGCTCCTTAAAAGGCCTCTTTAAAATCTTTAACCTGCGACACAAAAGATACATAGGAGTGCCATATAGATCAGAGGGCTAATGAGTAGAGACCACGTCAAGGAATTGATCATGGGAAGCCCACATGTTGAAGAATTTGAAGTTCCTCCTGCCGTGAACAGGATGATCCAAACTAACTTTGGCAGGAGAGTGGTCTATAAAAGCTCCAGGAGGATCAAAGTGAATGTGAGCCAAGTGCTAAAGGGAAGACCAATATGGATTTGTCAGAACCCTATCAAGTTTGCACCATACAGTACCATTGGTCGAACTGTAGTGACAGCCAGTATAGTTCACATCCTGGAGGCCAAGGTCTAAGCAACACTGATGAAAATCAGAAGTTTCATAGGAAGAAACAGGCTCACCATTATGCTTGTCTGCAGAAGAAAGAACAGAGTTGAAATCACCAAGAAGCATCCAGGGACATGAGGAGGTCCAGCATCTCAAATCCGCCCATAAAGACTTTCTAACAGAAAAGGAGTTGAATACATACACAAAGGTAACCTGAAAGTTGTATTGAGATATAAGAATATGAACAGAAAGATGCAGGGCTTGAGAAGTGGAAAAAATTAGATCAACAGAAACTGTGGAAGGATTCCAAAAAACCACAATATGAGCAATAGATGCTGCATCCGCATTAGAGATATATTTCCAATCCCGAAGTCGCAACCTGTGCAGGTTGACTACCCTAGAGAGAGTCAATTTAGTTTCAAGCAATCCACAAATATCCATACGGAATTTCTTCATGAGGCCAGCCACCTCATGTTGCTTCAGGGGATTATTGAGACCCCTGACATTCCAGCTATATATAATCATGGAGATGCAGGAGAAGGGATGGCCCTTCTACTACTAGTATTGGTTCTCATGCTATTATGCTTCACATTGGTCCTGACTGAATTCCCCAACAAAGGAACTTCTAAAGGCCGAGAGGCCAGAATACCTTCTCCCGGATTGGGAGGCCTCAAGCTAGAAGAAGCAACTGTCAAAACAACATCAACACATTCAAGAATAACAACATATGTACATGCAGTAGTAACAGTATCTGCACATTCAAGAGTAACAACATCTGCACTTGCAGTAGTAGCAGTATCCGCACATTCAGGAGTAACAACAATTCTTGTACTAGGCAGATGGACAATAGCATCTGCACATGCAGGAATAGTAAAAGTATGGCAGAGAGTTTTACCAGACACATTTTCAATAGCATTCACTGTCTTCCCTTTGGAGGGGCTTTTAACATGGTTATTGGACTTTCGCCTAGACTCTACCGTGATCCAGCCTTCATCAGGAGTAACACTGGGACCAACAGGCTGAGGAGCCACAACAGGAGAGGTTGATGTAGCTATAGGAGGAACCTGAACTGTTAATGGTTGACTCTGTTCTTGCGAATCCTTGATTGGGACCTGCATATGTTGCTGTATGTGGGGACCCAGTCTACTAAAGACTCCCTCTTTGCTTGCATGGTTAACCTGAGCACAACCCCCATCTTTGATATTGGATGCAGCTTTGGAACAGAGAAGCCGGGTATGGCCAATGGCAATGCAAAAATTGCAAAATTTTGGTAGAGATTCATAGACTACCTTTTATTGAAGCACTGGACCAGATGGCAGAGACACCACTATAGATTGTTGAGTGTCTTCACAAAGGTCAAGTTCAATAAGAACTCTTGCATAAGACAGACGAGAGAGAGTAGAGGTCATATGGTCACACTGGATGGGCTTGCCTAGAACACTGGCAATTTTGGACAGACACACAGGTGACCAATAGCAAAGGGAGAGGCTTAGAAATCTTACCCAGACATGAACCCTCGTCATCTCCTCACTGGACAAGTAAAAAAACTTCATCATCTGTTTCAAAATAAGAGGTTTACCATACACAAGGTATGGTCCACCCTGAAGAACAGAAATTTTGTCTTCCTTCCGATTAAATCTATAGATCAGCCATCCAGAGGCATGGATAGTGAGAGAAGCTTCACATTTCCAAACAGAGGAAATGATGTCATTCAAGGCCCTATAACCAAGGCTCTTACCTGAAACATAACCCACAACACACAAATTCCAGACCTCAAACTGAGGTTGGATATCTTCTTGAGAGATGACACATGATTTGGTGAGATGATTAAGGGAGAAATTTTATAGCTTTGTACATTGAGTAGATGGACGATCAGAAGAGAAGAGATCCCGCCATACACGACTACCAGAGGCAGAGGGGAGGGAAGAAGTTGCTTTTGGAGATGTATTTTGTGGACTACCCCCTGTAGTGACAAGAGGAAGAACTGGAGCAGCAGAAAGGGAAGACAGGGGTGAACCATCACAACAATCATCATCAAAAAAGGAAAAATCCAGTTGTTCCTCTTCCAAAAGCGCATCTACCAAAGCTTCATATTTTGAGCAATCTTCAACTGTAACAGTATCCACAAGCTTGGAACCAGAACTAATCTCAGGGATGGTTGGAAGAACATCTGGGCAAGGAGGACTGAACTTGGACAGAGACAGAGGAGAAGGTTCAGAAGAAGATGCAAAAGGGTTAACATCCAATTTGTTAGCCTGGAGGCCAGGAACAATAGAGCTATCATGAGTTGGTTCATTGGGAACAGGCATATGCAGGGTGTCTTTTCCACCAGACACTATAGCAGCAATCTTCCGTCTAGTTTTGGCCATTTGAATTAAAACTCAGGCGAGAAAAGAAAAATCAAGTGGGAACCGAGGAAAAAGCAGAATCAGAAGGAAGAATTGAGTAAAGGGGGAAATCAAAGTGAGGAAGGAAAGGAAATTAAGGGAGAATTAAACTCCAAAATCAGCCAGCGCTACTGAGGGAATCAGCTCCATGAGAGGAGAGTACTCTCTCTAGATTCTCTCTCTAGCGTGACTTCACTGGGAGATCTGTTCTTGCATTTGGAGGAGCTTTTCTTGCATGTGGTAGTAACATGCCCCATGAAAACACAGTACGTATAAAAACGGGGAAGAGACTCATAAATAACCTGTTGGCCTAGGGATGAGCCATTAGAAAGTTGAACAGTGACCAAAGTAGGCAAAGTGCCAAGCAAGTCAGCCTCAATGAGAACCCGAGCATAAGAGAGCTTAGACTTGGTGGATGTGGGTTCATCACAGTGCAATAGCTTGCCAATCACTCTAGTTAGTTTGGATAAACAAATAGGGGTCCAACACCTAATAGGGAGATTTGGAAATCTCACCCAGGTGGGCATCTTGGTCAGGTGTGGAGGCATAAAGTCAAAAAAATCGAGCATAACTTGTAAGATTAATGGCCGACCAAAAACAGAATGTGGTCCCCCACTTAGAATGTCCAACATAGCATATTCAGTGGGGAAAGCAAATATCAACCATCCAGAGTCATGCATGGTGAGGTTAGCATGATATTTCTAGTGTTGAGCAATATATTGAGACAACATGATATAACCAGGGCACTTGCCAGCAACAAACCCAATGAGGCAAAATTTCAATAAATCATCAAGGTGAACCACATCAGAAGCTAAAAATTGACATGAAGCAGTGGATGCAAATATAGGGAAGTGAACAAGACCAGGAAATTCAGGGGAAGCTGGTACAGAATCCTTGACAAGCAGTTGTCCAATCTAGGTCGGAGGCAGTTGTCCATAAGGAGTTCGAGCAAAAGGTGAAAGAAGCAAACTATCGCGCTGTAAAGCCCTATGTCCCTCAGAATGAGCCAATTGATCCGCCTTAAAACCCTCAGAAGAAACCCCTTTGCGTGCACAGGAAGCAGAGGAGCTTGATTTGGATCGGGTTCTCGCAGAAACCCTAATTCCAATTGGGGACGAGACAAAGTCTCCAAAAGTCAGCTTAGGACGGGGTGGGGGGCTTGAGACGAGGACTCAGGATCCGATTGGACTAGAGATAGGATCCGAAGTGGTGCCCTTTGTACGCGCGAGGGAGCATAGACCGAGGGTTGAAGATCAAAATTCCTTCCACCAGACCGGAGAGCTAAAGAGTGCTTTGATTTAGCCATAAAAAGAGCAGTAGCGGACACAGAAGTGAAGAAGAGGAACGGTGCTCAAGGAGAGAACCAACAGACGCAGTGCAACACACCAGCGTTTTCTCTCACTATAACCGAGACCCAAGCTGACTTTTGGAGACTTTGCCTTGTCCCCAATTGGAATTAGGATTTTTACGAAAACCCGATCCAAATCAAGCTCCTTTGCTTCCTGTGCACGCGAAGGGGTTTCTTCTTAGAGTTTTAAGGCGGATCAATTGGCTCGTTTTGAGGGACAATAGGGCTTTGTAGCGCGATGGTTTGCCTCTTTCACCTTTTGCTAGAACTTCCTGTGGACAACTGCCTCCGACCCGGACTGGAAAACCGCCTGTCAAAGATTTTGTACCTGGTTCCCTTGAATTTCCTGGTCTTGTTCACTTCCCTATATTTACATCCACTGCTTCATGTCAATTTTTAGCTTCTGATGTGGTTCACCCTGATGATTCATTGAAATTTTGCCTCATTGGGTTTGTTGTTGGCAAGTGCCCTAGTTATACCATGGTGTCTCAATATATTGCTCAACACTGAAAATATCATGCTAACCTCACCGTGCATGACTCTGGATGGTTGATATTTGCTTTCCTTATTAAATCTGCTATGTTGGACATTCTGGGTGGGGGATCATATTCTGTTTTTGGTCTGCCATTAATCTTACAAGTTATGCCCGATTTTTTTGACTTTATGCCTCTAGACCTGACCAAGATGCCCACCTGGGTGAGATTTTCAAATCCCCCTATTAGGTGTTGGACCCCCTTTTGTTTATCCAAACTAGCTAGTGTGATTGACAATCCATTATACTATGATGAACCCACATCCACCAAGTCTAAGCTCTCCTATGCTCGGGTTCTCATTGAGGTTGACTTACTTGGCACATTGCGTACTTTGGTCACTATTCAACTTCCTAATGGCTCATCCCTGGGCCAACAAGTTATTTATAAGTCTCTTCCCCGTTTCTGTACATACTGTGCTTCCATAGGGCATTTCACTACCACATGCAAGAAAAGCTCCTTCAAGCGCAAGAACAAATCTCCTGAAAGCCACACAACTGTTAGTCCCTCTACCGACAAGACAACTGTTGAACCTCAGCATCTATCTGGTTCATGTCCTCTAGTTATCCCCCCGGTAGGACCCCTGACCACTGAGATTGTCACTCCTACTCCCTGGAGACAATGCTCCCCTTAGTGTAAACGAACCAAGCTTCTATTGGCCAATAACTTTGCTTCAAGCTCTGCCTTTGGTCCAACCCCATGTCAGGATCTAACTGGTATACCGGCCTCTTGGCAGTATCTCGACCGAAGCTTAGCTCCCATGGTTTCACAACACTATATGGGTCAACCGAACTCTTCTCTCTCTAGTAACAGCTCTGATGAGTTAGCCCGTTCGGCGCCTATATAGCTTCTTGAGGCCTTGCTACTCTGTGGTGGCACCTAAGCTGTCTTGTTCACTTTTACAGTTGATGGGTTTTTTGCTTGGTTGCTTTTGTTTGGCAGGTTCTTTCTGGTGGTGCCTTCCTAGCTTGTTGCTGGCTGAGTTTCAGCTTGGGGTTTTGTTTTCCTTCTGCAATGCTTGGTCATTGTCTTTTGGATATGTTGCTTTGCTGCTGTCTTGGAGCACTACTGTTTGATGTGCTCTGCAGTTCTGTTTTTTTTTGTTTAACTTGGTGGGAGCCTATTCCCCTAAGCTTTTTGTTCTGCCTTCTTGGAAGTCTGGATTTTGGTTGCTACTGCTTCCTGCTGCTGAGGCTTTGTTCTTGCTTGTGGGTACATAGTCCCTTTTCAGTGAGGATCAGCCTATGTTAGTTGTATGGGTTGTTCTGCTCCTGGCTTTGCTCGCTGGGGATTTGTATGCCTCTGTTGGCTTTTTGAATGTTTGGTTCCTGCCCCCGTATGAACCTGTTCATACGGGTTGTCTTGCTATGGTTCGTCCAAGGGAGCCTGTTCCCTCTGACTGATTATGCATATCTTTATGTATTGCTGGTCTCTAGCTTGTATTGCAAGCTTGTCTTGCTATTTTTTATCTAAACATTTCTTACATTTGATCAAAAAAAAAGAAAGAGTGAAGAAATTGCAGTCAAGTCACGCTAGAGAGAGAATCAAGAGAGGATGCTCTCCTCTCATGGAGCTAATTCCCTTGGTAGCGCTGGCGGATTCTGGAGTTTAATTCTCCCTTGATTTCCTTTTTTTCCTCACTTTGATCTCTCCCCTTCCTCAATTCTTCCTCCTGATTCTACTTTTTCCTCGGTTCCCCCTTGATTCTTTTTTTCCCGACTGAGTTTTAATTCAAATGGCCAAAACTAGATGGAAGATTGCTGCTACAGTGTCTCGTGGAAAAGACACCCTGCATATGTATGTTCCCAATGAACCAACTCATGATAACTCTATTGTTCTTGGCCTTCAGGCTATCAAATTGGATGTTAACCCTTGTGCATCTTCTTCTGAACCTTCTCCTGTCTCCGTCCAAGTTCAGTCCTCCCTGCCCGGATGTTCTTCCAACCATCCCTGAGATTAGTTATGGTTCCAAGCTTGTGGATACTGTTACAGTTGAAGATTGCTCAGAATATGAAGCTTTGGTAGATGCGTTTTTGAAAGAGGAACAATTGGATTTTTCCTTTTCTGATGATGATTGTTGTGATGGTTCACCCCTGCCTTCCCCTCCTGCTGCTCTAGCTCTTCCACTTGTCACCACAGGTGGTAGTCCACAAAATACATCTACAAAAGCAAATCCCCCCCTCCCCTCTGCCTCTGGTAGCAGTGTATGGCAGGATCTCTTCTTTTCTGACCGACCATCTACTCACTGTACAAAGCTTTAAAATTTCTCCCTTAATCATCTCACCAAATCATGTGCCATCTCTCTAGAAGATTTCCAACCTCAATTTGAGGTTTGGAATTTGTGTAGTGTGGGTTATGTTTCAGGTAAGAGCACTGGTTATAGGGCCTTGAATGACATCATTTCCTCTATATGGAAATGTGAAGCTTCTCTCACTATCCATGCCTCTGGATGGCTGATCTATAGATTTAATTGGGAGGAAGACAAGATTTCTCTTCCTCGAGGTGGTCCATACCTTATGTATGGCAAACCTCTTATTTTGAAGTAGATGACAAAGTTTTTTTGACTTCTCCAGTGAGGAGATGACGAGGGTTCCTATATGGGTAAGATTTTCAAACCTCCCCCTTTGTTGTTGGTCTCCTGTGTGTCTGTCCAAAATTGATAGTGTTCTAGGGAAGCCCATTCAGTGTGACCATATGACCTCTACTCTCTCTCACCTGTCTTATGCAAGAGTTCTTATTGAACTTGACCTTCGTGAAGACACTTCACAATCTGTAGTGGTCTCTACCATCTGGTCCGGTGCTTCAACAAAAGGTAGTCTATGAATCTCTACCAAAATTCTGTAACTTTTGCAACGCCCTTGGCCACACTCGACTTCTCTATTCCAAAGCTGCATCCAGTATCAAAGATGGGGGTTGTGCTCAGGTTAACCATGAAAGCAAAGGGGGAGTCTTTAGTAGGCTAGGTCCCCACATACAACAACATGTGCAGGTCACCACCAAGGATTCGCAAGAACAGAGTCCGCCATTATCAGTTCAGGTTCCTCCTGTGGCTACATCAATCTCTCTTGTTATGGCTCCTCAGCCAGTTGAACCTAGTATTGCTCCTGATAAACGCTGGATCACGGTGGAGTCTAGGCGAAAGTCCAATAACCATGTTAAAAGCTCCTCCAAGAGGACGACAGTGAATGCTATTGAAGATGTGTCTAGTAAAACTCCCTGCAATACTCTTACTATTCCTGCATGTACAGATGCTATTGTCCATCCGCCTAGTACAGGAATTGTTGCTACTCCTGAAAGTACAGATATTGTTACTCCTGCATGTGCGGATGTTGTTACTCTTGAATGTGTAGATGTTGGTTTGACAGTTGCTTCTTCTAGCTTGAGACCTCCCAATCCAAGAGAAGGTATTCTAGCCTCTCAGCCCTTTGAAGTTCCTTTGTTTGGGAATCCAGTCAGAACCAATGTGCAACATAATAGCAAGAGCACCAGTACTAGTAGTAGAAGGGCCATCCCTTCTCCTGCATCTCCATGATTATATACAGCTGGAATGTCAGGGGTCTCAATAATCCCCTAAAGCAGCATGAGGTGGCTGGTGGGAGCCTGTTCCCCAACCCTTTTTTGATTTTAGGAGTTTGTTCCCTTTTTGTTTATTGTTTTCAGTTGCAGGTTGTGTTCTGCTTGCTGGTCCTTGCCTATTGGCTTGGTATGGTAGCTAGGTTAAGGGTTTGTTTCTAGGGTTTTGTTCCCTTTGTTTCTAGGGGGACTGTTCCCTGTCATTGTCTATGCATGTACAGTTGACTTGCTGGTGTTTAATTATGTATTATTTTTTATCTATATATTTCTTACATTTGATTAAAAAAAAAGAGCTTTTAGTGTTTCAGCGGTCTGGTGAGAGAAATTAGAGAGATAAGCTATCCTTCCACCCGAAGTTGTTTCCTCTAGTTTTCATGGTCATCCATTGCACCCGAAGCTGTTTCCTGTAACCCATTTCCTTTCCTTCCCGCTTGTTTCATAAATGGAAAAAAACAAATGGAAACCTGCAGCAGCTGCTGCTTGACCGCTTTTTATGTTCGGCTTGTTTTAACTCGCAAGTGCACGAGTGTGCGATGTAGCAATTAACTCGGTAAGATCGAGGTCATATCCACAGAGAGCTAGATCTGGAAATTAAGCTAGGTAACAAAACAAAACTCAAGAGAAATTAAATTAACAATAACTTGGTTGAAAATGATTGATGGATTTGTTTTCAAAGATGAAAAAGTGTAAATAGATTTTAAATGACAAGAAAAAGTAAGTCTTGGTCCAAATCAATTTTAATGGTGATGTATTGGTGATTCCTTTAACATATATAAGATAACTCAACCTAATATCAACGATGGTGATATTAGATCGGAAGATATTACAATGAAGTTTAAAAGGATGAAGATTGATTATTGCTTAAGAATGTACAAGTATTTTCATATTAAGTAAGACATTGAATCAAGCAATCTCTATACCAAAACTAAGGTTTGTGCATAAAAATTCAAGATTATAACATTACCTAAATGATTTCTAAAATTTCTTTGCAATAATAAACATTCATGAAGAAAATGAAAAGATAGACATTAAGATTCATTCATATCTTAAAGAACTCACCTCAACCACCATCATCCTTGATTTGGATCCAAGAAGAAGATTAGCCAACCATGATTAGATATAATAACACTTTAATAAACATAAAATGACTTGAATCAAACTGAAATAATGAGTTTTACAAGCTAAAGAACCGAAATCTATAAAGAAGAACACAACACAATTTCAGTAAAAATTCGGACACAAATCTGACTCTAACTTTGGACAGCAATTCGACCCTTTTTGAAGCCTCCTCTGGAGATGGCTATTAGAGACATATTTATAGGCCATTCTGTTAGCTTTCCAGATCATTAAAGAACAGCTCATTTGGACATCTGAGTCAAAAGTTATGGAGAAAACACCGAAAGGTGTTCTGGAAAATCAAACCAGGCCAGCTTGGAGAACACTTTGGTGCACGTTTTTCTTCCTCCTTTATGAGTTGTCTCTTTCTTCTTTTGACCCAAAATAATGTCACAATGTCCCCTCCAGCTTTCCATCCATGTGCTTGCCCTCTTGGATCAATGAATTACCCAAATAAATCAAATGTTATTTATTATGTGAACATGTAGGATCATGGATTGTGTTTGGGCTGATTTGGAAGGTGATTTGGGGCTGATTTGGGGCTGATTTGGGGCTGAATTTAAGCATCAAATAAGGATACAAATGTACCTATTATTTGGGCTAAGATTGACTTTGAAACCTTGAGTGTTTGATGGTTGAAGTTTGCACACAACATAAGGCATGTTTGGGCTTGAAATAAATCATATGATATTCTTTTCTAGAATTGGACTTGAATTGATTTTTGGGGCAAATTTGGAGCACTTATTTGAACCAAGATTTGCTTCAATCTTCAACTAAATTTCTCTTCAATTCTTTGTTCCGAATTCCGACGTTGAATTTTCTGAAATAATTCATTTAAGCTCCAAAAACCTATCGAGACATTAAAAGAAACTTCATTACTAAAAAGCACATCAATTATTATAAAAAACCCAAATAAAAATAATAAATACATATGTAAAATAAGAGACTTAATGATACTTTTGATGCACAATCACACCCCCCAACTTAGATTTTGCTAGTCCTCAAGCAAAACAAAACATAAAACCTTTGAAATAAAAAGAATAATAATAACATAATTAGGCTCGACTCATCACACTTAAAGGACATATCATGCAAACATTGGTATCTTTAACTTAGTGTACACAATAACAAATAAAGAAAAATAAGCATACTCACATTCTCTAAATCAAACATCCATACAAAATTCCAAATTCAATCGTATTTATCATGCAACCAACATAATTGATTCACGCAAAAACTCAACTTGTAATCTTCCCTTCTTACTACTACAAACAAGGTAGCAAACTAGAGAAATATCTATATATATTTTTTTCTTTTTTCTTTTTTTTTTTTCTCTTTTTTTTTGAAGATATTATTTATTCTTTTTCTTTAAGTGGTCACTTCCCTTTTGACGCGAATACAAACATTTGTGATGAATGCACCCGGTTACTCACAAAGTCACAAACTTAAAGTGCTTTGCATACTCATATTTCAAGCTGCCGTTTGACGTAAAGATAAACATTTGTGATGAATACCCCTAGTTACTGAGCAACTCAAAACATTGGAGTAGATAGAATTTTGTACACATTTGTGTAATAATAATTACTCTATTTACTTAAACCTTGTTTAGGACTAGATCAAAAGGGATGATCACAAGTAAAGCATCACACTCATCTTTCATGCATAATCACACAACTCACACAACTTTTACAAGGAAAGATGTACTTCAATAATCTTAAGAAAAAAGTATGCTATATCTTGCTTTATAAGATATTATCTATCCCAAATTAAAGCATGCAATGTTCAACACAATAATGAATCCAAAAATGTAATGTTGATCTTAAACAAGTCTCATTCACATACGAATGCAAGTTTTTTTTTTTTTTTTTAACAAGCATGGTTATCTCAAGCATTCAACATAATCAAATATCTAAAATTAAGTTTTTCATTATCCTCAATGTAAAAAAGAAAGAGAAGAAAAGTATAAAGATTAGAAAACTGTTACTCCCCTTTTGTTCTCAAGGATGAATGTCTGATTGAATTGGACATGAGCTGACTTCTTGCTTGATTTTTTTTACCTGCATATCACAACTAAAAGAAAACATTGATGTTTTTTTTTTTTTTTTTTTTTTTGAAAATAAAGAACCTCACACCCCCCCAACTTAAAATAATGCATTGTCCCTAATGCATGAACAAGAAAATATAAGAGATGGAAGAAAGAGAAAAAAAAATAAAAATAAAAATGAAAAAAAATAAAAATAAAAACTCATTACTTCTGATACTACAATGGTATTGGATCTTCAAGATCCAATGTCTCAACTTCAGCCACAAAGTTTTCAAGATAAGGTTTCAATCGATGACCATTTACTTTGAAAACATTTCCATTCTTAGGATTTTCTACCTCAAATGCACCATGCTCAGAGATGGATTTAATCACAAATGGACCAATCCATTTTGTCCTTAACTTCCCAGGAAAGAGATGTAATCGTGAATTATACAAGAGAACCTTTTGACCAACATGAAAGGATTTTCTAAAAATGTGTTTATCATGCAAAGCTTTCATCTTATGTTTTGAAATTTTTGCATTTTCAAATGCATCATTTCTCAGCTCCTCTAATTCATCCAATTGAAGCTTTCTATTTTTGCCAACCTCGTTTTCATTATCATTGAATTGCCGGATGGCCCAATATGCACGGTGCTCAATCTCAACAGGGAGATGACAAGGCTTTCCATAAACTAGCCTATAAGGAGACATTCCTAAAGAGGTCTTGTAAGCAGTGCGATATGCCCACAAAGCATCAACTAGTCGTAGGGACCAATCTTTACGGTTTGGATTGACTGTTTTCTCTAGAATGTTCTTGATCTCCCTATTTGCCAACTCAGCTTGGCCACTAGTCTGTGGATGATAGGGGGTACTGACCTTGTGAATTACACTATATTTTCTCATCAAAATCCCAACGGGCTTGTTACAAAAATGCTTACCCCCATCACTAATCATAGCCCGGGGCATGCCAAAACGAGAGAAAATATTTTCTTTCAAGAATTTGACCACAACTCGATGGTCATTGGTTCGAGATGCAATGGCCTCCACCCATTTAGACACATAATCAACAGCTACAAGGATGAATTGGTAACCAAATGAACTTGGAAAAGGTCCCATGAAATCAATCCCCCAACAATCAAATATTTCCAAAACAAGAATGGGGTTTAGGGGCATCATGTTACGCCTAGTAAGGTTACCTAGTCGTTGGCATCGGTCACATGCAACACAGAAGGCATGGACATCTTTGAACATGGTGGGCCAATAAAAACCACACTGCAAGATCTTGGCAGTGGTTTTCTTGGAAGAGAAATGCCCACCACAGGCTAATGCATGACAAAAATTAATTACACTTGGAATTTCATGATCAGGGATGCACCGCCTAACAATTTGGTCAGGGCAGTATTTAAATAGGTAGGGGTCATCCCAAAAAAAGGTGCGCACGTTACGCAAGAATTTTTGTTTGTCAAGTTTAGACCAATGAGAAGGAATCTGACTTGTGGCTAGGTAATTTGCTATGTCAGCATACCATGGAGAGCCAATGTAGGAAACAGTACCTGCACAAAATAAATTTTCATCAGCAAAGAATTCATTTATTGGAGATTCATCAATTGTGGTCTCATAGCTGGAAAGACGGGACAAATGATCAGCCACTACATTCTCTACTCCCTTTTTATCTCGAATTTCAAGGTTAAACTCTTGGAGTAAGAGGATCCATCGAATCAAACGTGGCTTGACATCTTGTTTTGTGAGCAAGTATTTCAATGCTGCATGATCAGTAAAAACAATAACAAGAGATCCAACCAAATAAGACCTAAACTTGTCCAATGCAAATACTACAGCTAAAAGTTCTTTTTCAGTTGTAGTGTAATTCAATTGAGCATCATTCAAAGTCTTGCTAGCATAATAAATGACATGAGGTTTCTTATCTTTTCTTTGTCCTAAAACAGCCCCTACCGCAAAATCACTAGCATCACACATCAGTTCAAATGGTAAAGACCAATCAGGAGCTTGCATGATTGGTGCAGTGGTCAACAACCCTTTAAGCTTTTCAAAAGCTTCTTGACATTTTGATGTCCAATCAAATTGAACATCTTGTGACAACAAGTTACACAATGGTTTGGCAATGGTACTAAAAGAATGAATGAATCTTCGGTAAAAACCAGCGTGTCCTAAAAAGGATCTCACATCTTTCACAGTCCGAGGGGTAGGTAATTTTTGAATGACTTCAACCTTTGACTTATCTACCTCTATCCCTTTTGAAGAGACAATGTGACCTAAGACAATGCCATGTGTCACCATAAAATGACATTTCTCCCAATTAAGTACAAGATTCCTCTCTTCACACCTTTCAAGAACTTTTTCTAAATGCATTAGACACAACTCATAAGAATCCCCATAAACTGAAAAATCATCCATGAAAACTTCCAAAAAATTTTCCACCATGTCACTAAAGATACTCATCATACACCTTTGAAAAGTGGCTGGTGCATTACACAAGCCAAAAGGCATTCTTCTATAAGCATAGGTACCAAAAGGACAAGTGAAAGTGGTTTTTTCTTGGTCTTCTAAAGAAATCTCAATTTGGTTGTAACCTGAGTATCCATCAAGAAAACAATAGAAAGCTCTTCCGGCTACTCTTTCAAGCACTTGGTCTAAAAATGGAAGTGGAAAATGGTCCTTCCTAGTCACCATGTTCAACTTACGATAATCAATGCACATACGCCATCCAGTTTGGATTCTAGTTGGTACTAGCTCATTATTTTCATTTTTCACTACCGTGACTCCAGATTTTTTTGGGACAACTTGGGTTGGACTAACCCATTTTGAGTTTGCAATGGGGTAAATGATACCCGCATTAAGTAGCTTAAGCACTTCACATCTTACTACTTCCTTCATGTTTGGGTTCAATCGTCTTTGCATTTGCCTCACAGTTTTAGCCTCTTCTTCAAGATAGATTCTATGTGTACATAAAAGAGGGCTAATTCCTTTCAAGTCAGTAATAGTCCACCCAATTGCTTTTTTGTGTTTTCTCACCACTCTCAAAAGTTCTTGTTCCTGCTCTATGCTAAGTTTTGATGAAATCACAATAGGATATGATTCATCTTCCCCTAGAAATGCATACTTAAGATCACTCGGTAAAGGCTTCCTTTCTGGTTTATAAGGTTGGACAAGAGATGCCTCAGCTTTCACTTGGGGTGAAATCAAAGGCTCAAACGATGGGGTCCATTGACCTATTGACATAAGAGGCATTGGATCTAGATAAGTCTCGAGTTCTCTTACTTCTTCATCAACACATTCCAAAGAATAAAATCTTTCATCATGAATTAAAGTTCTCTCCAATGGATCCTTTATCCATTCTCTCTCAAAGTGTTCTTGACAAACTGTTTGGATCAAATCCACCTCTCTAATGTCCTCGTGTTCACCAATTTGTTTGGAGACATTGAATATGTTCATCTCCACAGTCATGTTCCCAAAAGACAATTTCATCACCCCATTCCTACAGTTGATTAAAGCATTGGATGTAGCTAGGAAAGGTCTACCTAAGATGACTGGGATGGGAGCATTAGAACCTTGAATAGGTGCGGTGTCCAACACTACAAAATCAACAGGAAAGTAGAATTTATCTACTTGGACCAACACATCCTCAACAATACCCCTAGGAATCTTGATTGACCTATCAGCTAATTGAAGGGTGATTCGAGTAGGCTTGATTCCTCCTAAACCTAATTGTTCGTAAACAGTGTAGGGTATCAAATTCACACTTGCTCCTAAATCTAACAAAGCTTGGTCTATCTTATGATTTCCAATAATGCATGAAATGGTAGGACAACCAGGATCTTTGTATTTGGGAGGGGTCTTAAACTGGATGATGGCACTAGCATGTTCAGTTAGAAAGGCTCTTTCTTTCACATTCAATCTCCTTTTGACTGTGCATAAGTCCTTGAGGAACTTTGCATAAGATGGGACTTGTTTAATTGCATCAAGGAGTGGGATGTTGACTTTCACTTGTTTGAACAATTCATAGATTTCCGAGTTCATAAGATCATGTTTAGGTTTCCCTAACCTTTGTGGAAATGGTGCTCTAGGAACAAATTCTAAATCACTCACTTTGACTCCAATTTTTCTTGAATCATCTCCTTTCTCACTCATCTCTTTCTCATTTATCTCACCTTCTTTGTCACTCAAGCTCTCATTTGTCACTTGTGTTTTGATTTCCTCTTCACTTTGCCTAGATTCCTCCTCCACAATACTTCTAGGAATCCCAAAACCTATAGCTTTGTCAATAATCTTTCCACTTCTAAGGGTAGTGATGGCTTGGACTTGTTCATGGTTTGAAGGTTCACTAGATGAGGATTCACTCATATGTACCTGACCTCTAGGATTTGGCATTGGTTGAGCTGGGATCTTTCCCTTCTCTTGAATGCTTAGTGATTGAGTCAACTTGGTTAGTTGACTTCGAATGTCATCTAAGGTCCTATTGGTCTGGTCTTGAAATTTATAAGCTTGGTTGTTGATTCCTCCTTGTGTTTGCATGAATTGTTGAAGAGTATCCTCTAGGGATCTCTTATGAGGTGGTTGGTATGTGTTATGTGTGGGAGCATGAAATGGTTGGGGTGGAGGTTGAAATGTTTGAGGTACTGAAGGGCCCTCATTTCTCCATCCAAAATTTGGATGGTTCCTCCATCCAGGATTGTAGGTCTCAGAGTAGGGATTGCCTACTTGGTTTGAAAATGGCTTTCTAACATTACTTGAATCAGAAGTTTGGCCATATAGCACTTCCTTGAAGGCTGGAATGGTAGGACACTCAGTTGTCTTATGCCCTTTGCTCTCACAAACAACACAACTTTCCTCTTGTTGTTCACTCATGACATGCACTTTTTTAATCTCAAGAGACTCTACTTTCCTAGCCAATGAGGTTAATCTAGCATTGAGGTCATCAGTCTCTTTCAATTGGAACTTCCCACTTGAATGAGAAATGGTGTTTCTAGACTCGACATGAAGTGGGAGAGAAGTCTCCCATTGCTTTGTGTTTTCAGCCAATTGATCAAAGAAATCAAAGGCTTCACTTGGTTCTTTGTCATAAAACTCACCATTACACATGGTTGACACTAGCTTTTTAAAATCTGCGGTAAGAGAGTCGTAGAAGAAACTCACTAACCTCCACATCTCAAAACCATGGTGGGGGCATGCATTTAACAAGTCTTTAAACCTTTCCCAAGCTTGGTGAAATGACTCATTTGGACTACAAGAAAAATTCATCATTTGACGTTGTAAGGCTGCCGTTCTATGAGTGGGGAAGTATTTTTTCAAAAATTCAGCTTGCATTTCTCTCCATGTACCTATAGACCTAGGACGCAAGGAGTTTAGCCAAAGCTTGGCTTTATCCTTTAGAGAGAATGGGAACAATTTAAGACGAATAGTTTCCTCGGTGCATGTTCTATCAATAAAAGTATTACATACCTCTTCAAAGTCTTTAATGTGTATGTATGGATTTTCAGAATCCATACCGTGAAATGTGGGAAGAAGTTGAATCATGCCCGGTTTCAAATTGAAAGCTTGTTGGTTAAGAGGTAAGATAATACACGAAGGTGTACTTTGTCTAGCCGGGTGAAGATACTCTCTAAGAGTTCGAAAATTAGGTTGATCATTGAATTGTGGAGGTCCATTACCTTGAACACTCCCTTCACCCTCTACATCTTCAACATTAGCCATGATAAAAAAACAATAATATAACAATTATATGAATACGAAAGGAAAGGAAAAGAAAAAGAAAAAGAAAAAAAAGATTGCAAATAAAAGTAAATGAAACGTAAAAGATAAAGTAATAGCTCAAAAATAAAAATACAACAAATTAAGAAATTCACTCTCTAACTAATAAGCAATAGTAACAACAATAAACATTAAAAGATAATTATAACAAGCATGAATAAAAGGCGGTAATACCGGCCAAGCACTTCAAACAATAAATATAAGAAAAATAACAACAATAAACAACAAAATAAAATAAAATGAACAAAAGGCGGTAGTACCGGCCAAGCACTTCAGACAATAAATATAAGAAAAATAACAACAATAAACAACAAAATAAAATAAAATGAACAAAAGGCGGTAGTACCGGCCAAGCACTTCAGACAATAAATATAAGAAAAATAACAACAATGAACAACAAAATAAAATAAAATGAACAAAAGGCGGTAGTACCAGCCTTATAATATAAACAATAAATATTATAAACTAATTAGAATAGACAATAAAAGAAAAATGGTTGAACCAACAAAAATCCAACAATTAATAGTCCAGTCCACAGTCCAATATCCGAAAAGTTGAGGTCAAATTAAATTTTTTTTAGGCGGTAAAACCAGCCATTTGATTTTTTATTTTTATGTATTTTTTTTGTTTTCCAATAATCAAATAGAAATTTGTTACCTTTGCTTGCTAGCTCCCCGGCAACGGCGCCAAAATTGCTTGACCGCTTTTTATGTTCGGCTTGTTTTAACTCGCAAGTGCACGAGTGTGCGATGTAGCAATTAACTCGGTAAGATCGAGGTCATATCCACAGAGAGCTAGATCTGGAAATTAAGCTAGGTAACAAAACAAAACTCAAGAGAAATTAAATTAACAATAACTTGGTTGAAAATGATTGATGGATTTGTTTTCAAAGATGAAAAAGTGTAAATAGATTTTAAATGACAAGAAAAAGTAAGTCTTGGTCCAAATCAATTTTAATGGTGATGTATTGGTGATTCCTTTAACATATATAAGATAACTCAACCTAATATCAACGATGGTGATATTAGATCGGAAGATATTACAATGAAGTTTAAAAGGATGAAGATTGATTATTGCTTAAGAATGTACAAGTATTTTCATATTAAGTAAGACATTGAATCAAGCAATCTCTATACCAAAACTAAGGTTTGTGCATAAAAATTCAAGATTATAACATTACCTAAATGATTTCTAAAATTTCTTTGCAATAATAAACATTCATGAAGAAAATGAAAAGATAGACATTAAGATTCATTCATATCTTAAAGAACTCACCTCAACCACCATCATCCTTGATTTGGATCCAAGAAGAAGATTAGCCAACCATGATTAGATATAATAACACTTTAATAAACATAAAATGACTTGAATCAAACTGAAATAATGAGTTTTACAAGCTAAAGAACCGAAATCTATAAAGAAGAACACAACACAATTTCAGTAAAAATTCGGACACAAATCTGACTCTAACTTTGGACAGCAATTCGACCCTTTTTGAAGCCTCCTCTGGAGATGGCTATTAGAGACATATTTATAGGCCATTCTGTTAGCTTTCCAGATCATTAAAGAACAGCTCATTTGGACATCTGAGTCAAAAGTTATGGAGAAAACACCGAAAGGTGTTCTGGAAAATCAAACCAGGCCAGCTTGGAGAACACTTTGGTGCACGTTTTTCTTCCTCCTTTATGAGTTGTCTCTTTCTTCTTTTGACCCAAAATAATGTCACAATGTCCCCTCCAGCTTTCCATCCATGTGCTTGCCCTCTTGGATCAATGAATTACCCAAATAAATCAAATGTTATTTATTATGTGAACATGTAGGATCATGGATTGTGTTTGGGCTGATTTGGAAGGTGATTTGGGGCTGATTTGGGGCTGATTTGGGGCTGAATTTAAGCATCAAATAAGGATACAAATGTACCTATTATTTGGGCTAAGATTGACTTTGAAACCTTGAGTGTTTGATGGTTGAAGTTTGCACACAACATAAGGCATGTTTGGGCTTGAAATAAATCATATGATATTCTTTTCTAGAATTGGACTTGAATTGATTTTTGGGGCAAATTTGGAGCACTTATTTGAACCAAGATTTGCTTCAATCTTCAACTAAATTTCTCTTCAATTCTTTGTTCCGAATTCCGACGTTGAATTTTCTGAAATAATTCATTTAAGCTCCAAAAACCTATCGAGACATTAAAAGAAACTTCATTACTAAAAAGCACATCAATTATTATAAAAAACCCAAATAAAAATAATAAATACATATGTAAAATAAGAGACTTAATGATACTTTTGATGCACAATCAGCTGCTAAGAGTACACAGGATTCATTGCATACTCCTGTTCCATCTCACACTAACCAAGGCATCCCCTACCTGACTGGCTGAAGTTATGAGGGAACCATCACTACGATGAATCGCAGGAATGAAGTTCTTGTGCTTTTGGTTCATCAAAGCATGGAAAAAGCTAGTCCCTCCATCACTATCCTTAAAAAAGGTACATTTCAATTTCTGGCTATAGAACATTTTCTCCAATGATTTAAGATTGACAAGCTCCAGGTGAAGTTTGTGATCCTGAGCCAGTAATTACGCATTGTCTCTATGGTCTTAAAGCAAAGATTGGTGCTGCTCCAGATCAGCTTCAGCTCTACGGACTCTCTCCGAGATGTGGCCAAAATGGAGTTTGTTGAGCTGCTTCAAGGGACCTTTGAGGAGCTTAAGCCTCCTGCATAGAACATACATTAGGGAGCCATAGACCTTAGCATGCCATTGCTCCAAGAGGAGAGATTTATAGTCATGATGCTCAACCCACATGTTGAAAAACTTGAAGCTAGCATGCCTTGGTTGATGTTGGGGGCCAATATAGACCGATATGGGAGAATGATCAGAGAAGGCACTCGGGGTGCTGAAATGGACATGGACAGATCATTGAAGACTCAGCCAGTGAGGATTAACCAAGACTATCAATCTTGCTCCAAATCCTCCCATTTGTCCAGGTGAAATGGCTTCCTGTAAAGTTGAGGTCAGAAAGACCTAACATAGAGCAACAGGTTCTGAAATCAGCAACTTCATACAAGGAGACAGGCTCTCTATTATGTTTATCCTCTTCAGATAAGGGAGAGTTGGAGTCACCCAGGATAATCAAGGGAGAGTTTGAGTTCCATCTCTACAAGTCTTCTCAAAGAGCTTTGCGAGCAATAACAGTGTTATATCCATAAACAAAAGTAGCAGTAAGAGAACAATTATTCACCATGCTACTGATGGTGACGTGAAAACCCTGGGCAGTAAAATCAATAAGCTCCACCTTAACAGTAGAAGGGTTACAAAAAACCAAAATACAGGCAATGTTAGTTGCTATGACATTAGACAAGAACCTCCAATTCCTGAGCCAGAGTTTGTGCATGAAAGACACAACAAAAAAAGCCAGCTTTGTTTCAACAAGACCGCAAACATCTAATTTATTCTTCTTCATGAGGCTTACTCCCTCATGTTGCTTGAAAGAATTGTTGAGCCCCTTCACATTCTAGTAGTAGATCTTCATAAATGAGGGGGTGGGAAGTAACCCCTCGCCCCTACCAGGGACACCATCATTGCACTGCTGAGCCCCCCTTCTTGGGGGCAAACCTTTAGAACGAGATGTGGAATGACCTGAAGCACCTGAAATAACCACAGATTTGCCCTTATCTGCCTTAGAGCCAGCTAAGTCAGAAGCTGGTGCTGGTGTTATGTAGGGGACAGGTTTTGAAGGTGAGAGCTAACGCTCATATTGAGGCATATGAGAAGTACCTTGAGCTGGCCAAAGCTTAGCATGAGGAGACACATTAGAAGGTCTTGGGAGTGAAAGCTTGCACTTCACTTTTCTGCGCTGGACAATTTCCCAGCCTCCAGTGTTAGTAAAACCAGCTTCATTCTGAGATAGAAGTGCAGCTTCAACTTACTTTGTAGTGGGAACACAATCAGCAGGTTGATTAGCCTCTGAGCGATCAACAACAGGGTTGTCTACTCGGGAGCCCAATCGGTGGAAAACAGAATCCCTTTCTTTAGGAGCTGGAGTATAGGCAGGAGTCTGCTGTTGTCCCGGAACAATAGGAGGTAAGGATTTTATGCACGTTGAAGTAATGTGACCAAGGGTTTTGCAATGCTTGTAGAAATAAGGAAAGGTTGCATATAAAACTTATTGATGGAGCAAGCTACCATTGGGCAAAGTAACTTCAATGGAGTACGACAGGTCAGACAACAAGTTGACTTCCACCAGCACCCTGGCATAAGAGAGTCTAGACATTGAAGAGGTAAGCATGTCACTTTGAACGAGCTTACCAACAACACTGACAATCTTAAACAGACATTTAATGGACCAGCACTTGAGTGGAAGATTGGGAAACTTAACCCAGACTGGAATAGTGCGCATTTCTAAGGAAGAGAAATCAAAATATTCTAGCATTCCCCGGAGGATGAGAGGCCGACCACAAATAAGATAAAAGCCCCCTCAGATAAGACATTCAATTTGTCTGCATCAATGGCAAATTTGAAGATCAATCAACCAAATGCATGAATAGTTAAAGAGGCCTCGCAGTGCCAGGTGGTGGCAATAAGGTTCTGTAAGGTTTTAAAGCCAAGGAAACGGCCAGCAATATACCCAACAAGACACGTCTTCGAATGGTCACATTTAGTGTCAAGATCATCGTCAACCAAATTACAACATTTAGTTTTAGTGAAAGCAGAATAATGGATGAGTTTAGGGCCCTGATAGTGTCGCGATTAGACGCGAAAAGATTACACCAAGTGCTAGGGGGAGGCTTAGGACTGGTACTTGCAATGGCAATCAAAGGGACATTAGCATCTATAGAAGCCTCAAGGGCAGATAGGGCTGGAACAGCGGCCAAAGCAGAATCAACACATGAGAAGGAGAGAACAGAGGTTGGCTGGGTGACCACAAGGGGAACAGAGGGGCTAGGAGGAGCTACAAACACTAGAGTGGCGAAGAATTTGGAGCCCCCTCATAATCCTTCACCTCTCTAGTGGTTATGGCTCCCCCCGTTCCTGTTGCTTTCTCTACTGGTGCCCAGCCAACCACGGTTGCTTCCCCATGTCATTTCAGCTTTTGTTGCTCCCTCAGCATGTGCCATGTCAGCTCCCGTGGATGGCATTGTTCCTTTAGCAACTACTGTAAGTGGAAATCTAAATCCTCCTGAGTCTTCTCCTAGTACTTGGCGTAATCTTTTTGCATCTAATCGCAACACTACCAATTGCCCTAAGCTCATCCATTACTCTGCTTTTACTGAAAGATGTGTCTTGTTGGCTATATTGTTGGTCGTTCTCCTGGCTTTAAAGCCTTGCAGAACCTTATTGTTGACTCATGGCACTGTGAGACATCCTTAACTATTCATGAATCTGGATGGTTGATTTTCAAATTTGTTAATGATGCTGACAAATTGAATGTCTTATCTGGGGGTTCTTATCCAGTCTATGGTCAACCTCTCATTCTCAAGGCAATGCCAGAATATTTTGATTTCTCTTCTTCTGATATGCACATTGTTCCAGTATGAGTTAAATTTCCAAACCTCCCACTCAAGTGATAATCTCTTAAATGTTTGTCTAAGATCATCAACATCCTTGGTAAATATGTTCAAAGTGACATGCTTACCTCTACTATGTCAAGACTCTCATATGCCAGGGTGTTGGTGGAAATCAACTTGTTATCTGAGTTGTCTTACTTCATTGAAGTTACTTTGCCAAATGACAGCTTACTCCATCAACAAGTTGTTTATGAAACTTTACCGCGTTTTTGCAAGCACTGCAGAACCCTTGACCACCTTACTTCAACTTGCACCAAATCCCCGCCTTCTAATGTTCTAAGCAAACAGCCAGCTCATGACTCTGCCCCTGTTCCTGATGGCACCAGAGGCAATGACTCTGTTTTCTATCATCTAGGACCTTATGAAGGCACTTTTGTCATTGAATGCTCAGAGGGAAATATGCCTGCCAATGGTAGTGGTGGGAGGGTTCCTCCTTCCCCTGCAAACTCGTGATTATCTACAACTAGAATATTAGGGGTCTTAATAATCCCCTGAAACAACATGAGGTTGTTTGCTTCATGAAGAAATCTAAGATGGATGTTTACAGTTTTCTTGAAACCAAATTGCTCTCTTCCAAGGTCGCTTGCATGCATAAATTTCAGCTTAAGCACGAAAAGTATTTTACTAATGCTGATGTAGCTAGCAATGCTAGAATTGTTGTTTTCTGGAATCCTACTACGATCAATGTTGATTTGTTTGCCTCTTCTGCACAGGGTCTTCATCTTTTTGTTAGTAGTTTGATCTCTCAGTTTAGTTTCATAGTCACTTTTGTTTGACTTCAACACTATTATTACTATAAGGTCTTTGTGGGCTGATTTATGGAGATGGTGCCCTGCTTGTCCCTAGATGGTGCTTGGTGATTTTAATTATATGCTCTCTCCAGCAGATAAGCACAATGGTGAAGTTGTTTCCACTTATGAAACCTCAGATTTTAGAGAATGTTGCTTTGATCTTGGCCTTCATAATCTCAACTATACTAGATATCACTTTAGTTGGACTAATGGTACAGTTTGGAGTAAGTTTGATCGTGTTCTAACTAATCCTTCTTAGTCCTCTTTACAGCGTATGGCTCAGGTTCATTTTGGCACTCTTGGTGCATTCACAAATCATTCCTCATCAGTAGTTTGGCTTGATCAGAATGTGCAAGGCCGCCTCAATTTCAAATTCTTCAATATGTGGGCTTCGCATGATCAATTTTTGAAGGTTGTCTCTAGTAATTGGTACTCCCCAGTTTATGGAACTCCTATGTATATATTCTGCAGAAGGCTTAAATTTCTAAAATGACCTTTGAATGAACTTAACAAGCTTTACTTTAACCTTATTTCTGAGCGAGTTTCAAGACTTGAAACTGAGTTAGAGCTTCATCTCAGCAAGATAAAGATAATCATCTTTTATTAGAGCAAGACAGGCTCTTTCACTTAAAGTTGTCCAATCTGAAATCTGCGGAAAAAATGTTCTTTGGCCAGAAGATCAAATGCAAATTCCTCAATGAGTGACAAAGGCTCCAGTTTCTTTCATGCTCTAATGAGTCAATCATCGGAGGAACTTTATTCCAGCCATCATGTGTAGTCATGGTCATCTTAGCACCTCCTTGAAGGAACTGGGAGCAAAATTGGTATCTAACATCCAATCTCAGGAGTTCATGGCCTTGCAACAACATACAACCCATCTCACCAAAAAATTTAAGCAATTCTCGGTGAATTATGAAAAACTCCGCCAAGTGGTTATGGACATGAGATCACATATAGGTGGTAAGTGTCCACTTCTTTTTTACCGTATGGTCCCGAGAACAACCAGCCTCCTCCTCCTCCAACTTCGCCACGTCGCCACTGTTATAGTTTAATTTTTAATTGAACATATAAATTTATAATGAATATTTGAATTTTATATTATTCAAATTTATTTTTACATATTTGAATTTTATACAATTTTACTTTTTTAATTATTTTACTTTTTTGTTAAAAATATTTTTATTTTTTTTAATTATTACATACTGGTATACCTATGGACACAATCCATAGGTATATTCCAGAAAGTTTGTTACAATTTACTTCATATACCACTATCATTGACGGAATAATTTTATCGGTATTTTACATAGAGTTGAAATAAAATTACAATGAATACCGCTACGAACACCGACAAAATCGTTGTCAGTATATTAAAGTGGGTAATTTTTTCTTTTGGCACACATTTTCCATCTATAAAACCATTTATGGTTTTTTTTACTAACAAAAATGAAATTACTGATGAACGATTTTTGTTTGTGAATCTATTGGTAAATATATTAAGACACTAAATCAAGACCTATTAATAGCGTGTGTTAAAGTTTGGAGGAAACTAAAAGGAACATATAACATTGGTGGAGTTCACATACAACAATAGCCATCAAGCAATGATAGGAATGGCCCAGTATGAAGCTTTGTATGGTAAAACGTGCAGGACTCCCTTTTATTGGGAAGAAATCGGGGACAAGAAGTTGTATGACTTGAAATTCATGTAGGTCATCATTGAAAAAATAAGAACCATCAAAGACCGGATAAAAGCCACCCAAGATAGACACAAAAAAATATGCGGATGTGAGGAGGAGACCCCTCAAGTTTAATGTAGGGGATCAGGTATTTTTGAAGGTAGTCCTGTGGAAAAATACGATGAGGTTTGGACTGAAAGGAAAGTTAGCTCCTCGTTTTATCGGGCCTGTTAAAATCTTGCAACGTATTGGACTAGTAGCGTACAAAGTAGACTTGCCCCCGCAGTTAGCCAAAGTCCACAATGTATTCCATGTCTCCTTGTTATGAAAGGCCAACATGGACCCACTCGGTTTCTACCTAGGTTCTGATAAAAGTCAAAAAAGACCTAACGCTTAAAGTTAGGCCCACAAGAATTCTAGATTGGTGAGTGAAAGAACTACAAAATAAGAGGATTCCCATTGTTAGGACCTTATGGCAGAGCGCACAAATAAAAGAAGAAACTTGGGAGAAAAAATCTAAAATGAGAAAGAAGTTCCCCAAACTATTTGAACAATCAGGTATGGAATGCAAGGCCTCCTTAATTGCAAGGATGAAATTTATATTAGAAGTGAAGAAAGTAAAAACCCAACAAAAAATAGTACTGATTTTTTTTATAGGTTTTAAATAAGTGCAGCCATGCATTATTTGTTTTTATAATTGTTGTTCAATAAATTTTATGTGAGTCTAGCATGATTGTCAGGTTCAAGACACTTGGGTCTGACAAAATGTTCCGGGTGGGAAAAAGGAGAGTAAACCAGGTGAGGCTTTTTGAAGGCTATATAAGATATCGACTATCTTATATGATTGAAATGGTTATTGTTCGTCATCATCTTCTGTAATGTCTATGTGTATTAGTAAAGGTAATGGTAGTGGTGATAATGATGGTGATTAAAAATCAAGAAAATGATGCCATGGATAATGAAAGGTAATGGAAGGATTTAGATTTTGAGGTGAATTGAGTTAAGAGTTTGGTCCTCAAATTAAAAATTCTTGATTAATAATAAGAAAATGAAAGCTACATGAAAACCATAATTTTGAAACCCGGCCTGACGAGGGCTGGAACCAGGTCGGGTTGAAGAAAAAATAGGGTAAGGAAAAAACCCGGTGTTACCCAGTTGATCCGGCGGGTTGACCCGGCAAGACCCGGTTGCAACCCGTTGACTTTTTTTTTACTAAAACGACGTCGTTTTGATATATAAAAAAACGAATTGACCCGGCCAACCCGGTGACCCAGTCAAAACCCGAAACTCGAGCTGGCCACTGGACCGGGTCTGAAAACTATGATGAAAACCATGACAACTTCATCTCTGTCTATTCTTATTATTAGATGCTACTACTATTATTAAGAAATTAAATTATCATTACTACAAAATTCTATATTTTTAAACCTCTACATAGATGGTCATACAAACCGGCAAAATGAAGATGATGGATGAACTATACATGAAGGTAAATCATTTTCTTACCTGCCACCTGTTGCGCTATCCACGAGAATCCAATCAACCAAGGAACATTCTTCATCTGAAATTTGATTTAGAAGGTTTCCATTCTCATTTGCATGGAGAACATGCACCATTCGATTTTTTCCCTTTAAATCTAGAAAAGCTGCCCGTGAACCTTTCCCATGAAGCTGAATAACAGATATCAAATTCGGAAACAAAAATGATATACTAGATACGTAGTCAAAAGTACGAAAATATACCTGCACAAATTCAAGGTTTGCTGCATCCGCAACTCTCAATAACGTGTCTGCATCATCATCCACAAACACCCCTACCGGGGCTGCTTCATATTCTCTTGCAACTTTCAAAATTTCCTTTGCAACTGGAAGTGAAATGGAACGTTTTGAGTTGGGCTAAAGAATCATCCCAATAAAATTAGCACCAGCTTCTGCTGCCATCACAGCATCTCGAGCTGAGGTAATCCCACAAATTTGAACCAAAAGGCACTTTTTTTCATGATCTTCATGAGGGAAGGTAGCTTTCTCTGATGGGGTGGAAACGCAATTAACCTTACTCCTTGGATGAGATGTAATTCTCGAGAAGTTCAGTTCACTCCCAGCTAGACCTGCAAATACTCAGCATTCTCGACTCTTTAAAT
The DNA here is from genome assembly GCF_951802175.1 of Populus nigra. Lineage (NCBI taxonomy): Eukaryota > Viridiplantae > Streptophyta > Magnoliopsida > Malpighiales > Salicaceae > Populus > Populus nigra. The sequence continues at coordinate 25,738,811 of NC_084853.1, forward strand.
ATACACTATCAAAATCTCATTTAAACATTCAAAAAGAAATTGCATAAGAGTTATTTATGGATTGGGGTTTAATCCGTTGTCTATTGGGGTAAATGGGGCTGTAATTGTAACAGGCAGAAACAAAAGAATATTATATTCTAAAATAACAGAGGATGAAAAAACTACAAGGAACATGACTTCTTTGCCAGTGACCTCCAGTAGTCAACCCTATCAATAAAGAACAAAGATCAATGAAAAACTTAAAGACCCAGCGATCTTTATTAAAAAAAAAAAAACACATTTACAATTCTCAAATCATTAAAAACCAAACAGGATGTTGCTCCTTAAACTAGTATGATAAATGGATAGTTCAGATTTTTCATTGAATGTTTCGTCATTTCAAGATCATTTTTGAAGCACAAAGAACAATAAAATTTTAAATTATGTATTAACGAAGGTTAACAACTTAGTTGATATTTCAACTTAGTTGTTTAGAGAAAAACTAGTGTTGGTGCCTGCGCAATACCGAGGGCAACTGGCATTGATTATCGAGGAGCTGAAAAGATAGTGTGTTAAGTTGATTTGGTCTATCTTGGATAGTCCTTTAACAAGAAGCTTAATGAGATGTCTTTGCAACAAGGGCATCTGTTTATAATATTCGAGTCGTAAAGAGAGCTAATGTAAAAGTAAAGGAATTACTTGCCCAAGAGTATATTTATTGCATACGCTTTGATTAACTATCCTGATAATAAAAAGATGAAGGTTTCTTGTTAAAGGACGATTAGCAAAAACATACAATAAATTCAACATGAATGGTTGATGGTTGATGGTTGATTAACTATCCTGATAGTGGATGAAGACTGAAAAGGTAAAATAGGCTTGTAAAGAAGGTGGTTGTTCCCTGTAAATGGGAATCCGCCTTTAGCGAAAAGAGGCCAACAAACTAAAGCATTATAATGTTTGATCTCGTGTCCTTATTCTCAGTAGAAAAACAGCAATTTGAGATCAGTTCTATGTAAGAGGTTGAACCCGGTAACTTGTTTAGTCATTTTTCCATTTGACCAAAACAAATAACAATTTTAATGCTTCAAATGTCAAACTCAAACCTACCCCTTCCTCTTCCACGGTAAGTACCTCGGCCTCCACCTCTACCTCGTTGTTGGGGTCCATGACTGATTTGAAAGGCTTGTTCCATGCCACCTGATTTCAGATCTGGTACATCAAACACATGGAATCTATGAAAATGAAGCAATCATTTCATACAAACCATTAAGTCTCTGGTCCAAGTATACTTCATTAAGACACAATCTACATCAAATTATGTAAATCAAGAACATCAAACTAATAGAGTGTAGACAGGGAGAGAGGTTGAGCTTGCCTGGAGAGGCGGCGTATCTGGATATGGAGTTGAAAGTTCCATGAGAAGGAAGACGAAATGAAGCAGGAATAGAACCAAGTGCGCTTCGAAGGGAAGATAAAGATTGCATTTCCTTCTCTACTTTTCTTAGAATTCCTTTTTCTCTGGTTTATGTGTTATTGTAGGGTTTTTCTGGTTTCAGTGATGAGGGAGCCACTGTTGAATTACGGGCCAGCCCATTTCATTTTTTTTTTAGGGTTGGCCCAGCTGTGTTATTCTTTTTTATTTTTTATTTTTATTTTTTATTCTTTTATATTTTTAAATATTTTACCTTGAAGAACAAAAACACATTTAATTTTAATTTGAGAATAAAACAATAAAAATAAAAATAAAAAGAAAAAAAACCTCATGCATCATAAAATCTTTTTCATTGATATATTTCATGATTTTAAAATCAAAATTAACAAATAATTTTATTTTAAAAAAATATTTGAAAATTAATAAAATGATCTAGATAAATAAAAAAAATTATGTTATACAAGTTGTAACCAACAATTACTCACACAAGATGAGAAATAAAATCACATCTAGCTTCACACAAAAAAAATGATAAGAATTCCTATCTTTTATTCTTCTCTCCTCATTTTTTTTATGTATTTTCTAATAAATTTAAAAAAAAAAGTCTTTAAAATAAATTTCTAATTTTAAAAATGATTTAACTCAATTCCATCTTGCTACGGTGGACTAGCAGCGAGAGTTGGGTATTTAGTGCTAATCTAAATATAAACTAGAAAAATAAATTAAATTATTTTACTAAAATACATCATGAACGTTTTCAGGTTAAATCCCTCCCACTAAGAGCTTCGTTACTAAAATAGTTTCTTTGTAAGTTAATAAATTATGATTATAAGTGATCTTTAGCAGTTAACCTTGTCAATTATAGACTGAAAATCATTGAAAAACTTGAAGACCCAATAATATTTATTAAAACAAAAACACATTTATAATGCTCAAATCATTGAAAACCAAATAGAATGTTGCTCTTTAAACTAGTATGATAAATGAATAGCGTAGGCTTTTCATTGAATTTCAAGATCATTTTGAAGCTAAAAAGCACAATAAAAATTTAAATCATGCCTCCAGCTTTACTTCTTTTCCTTTTATCAAAATCTTATGAAAAATCACTTAAATCTCAACCTAAAAATAATAAATTTAAAAAAGAATTTATGTGATTGTGATGAAAATTCCTAGTGAATTAGCGTAAAAACTTTGGATGAAATAAGAAGATAAATATGTACCTTAGGATATTAAATGAGTGGTATTTTGGTAAATTAAAAAATTTATTCTCCCTTTTTAAAGGAAGGCCAATGAAAATGGAGAAAAAAAAGAAGTTGAAAATTCATTTTCTTTATTTTTGTAAACCCTCGATTAGTTTTTTTAAAACAATTAAAATCTTAACCTGGTTATAGAATGAGTTAAATTAAATTAAGAATATAGAACTAAATATCAAAGGATGGAATTAAAATAAATAAAAGAAAGTATAACACTCATTGTTAGAAAAAAACAAAGATGGGGATAAAATATAATAACTAAACAAAATAGGGTCAATATATAAATTGTCATAACCCATTTTTGGGTTATTCCCCAAATTCACTTTTTCTCTTCCAAAAAAATCAAAAATATATTCGGACTAAAAACAAAAAAAAATCTAAAAAATAATAACAGTGAAGAGGAGGATGTCAGAGCGTCCAGAAAATAGTTAGAATTTGGTTGAGGAGGTTCCAAAATACAAAGATTGAAATTTTACAGTATGTCGTTGACTGATGAGAACCCTGTTGACAAAGAAAAATTCAATTTGATGAAGAAATGTCCAAAATCAGGTGTTTATGGACTCAATTAAATTTTATTGGAGGTTTAATTGAATTTATAGAGGATTTGATTTCAAGAAAAATTGATTTTTAAGTCAATTTGGGCTTTAATCGGAAGAAATTAAAGTTTAGGGGTCAATTACAATTTTTAAGAGTTGATTTAGTTAAATCATGGGCTTAATTGCATAAATATTGAAGTTTAATGGCCAATTAAAAACTTGATTAAATAAATTCAAAACCAAGGACCAAACTGGAAAAGGCGCTGAAATCTGGGGTTTAAATTGAAGTTAATCAGGGGTTTAATTAGAGATAAATCACAAATTAAATGACTAAAGCGTAATTAAAGGACTAAAGCGTAATTTTCTTCTTCAGAGAGGCTGCTTGTGGGGCCTCCTTCTCAAGGTGTTTGACGCCTCGTTTCTTCCCCAAATTAAATGAAACTTGCATTGAAACGATCCTCTGACACTTGACTACATGAAAGTGTAAGCCGTTCGGGTTGATGTAGAGGCGGTGGCACCGTCCCAAAGTGGCCGACCCAACCAACCATTTTTCCTGTACAAAACTGACAGTTCATCATTGCTACTTTGAGCCAATGGTTGGGATACTTCCGGGTCAAACCAAGGGCTGAGATTTTGCACCAAAAGAGACAAAGTGTCCTTATTTCACCGCCTATAAATAGATTTTATCTTTATGCTCCAGAGGAGGAGAAAATTTAGTCCAAAGTCAGCCAAAAAACCAGCCATTTCTGGTTCCAGCCAACATTTTCTTCCCTTCCTTCTCTCCCCACCGTGTCTTCAGCCCCTGAAGCCCCCACAGACACCTTTCTCCTTCACCAACAGATGGCGGTGCAGCCTCCCTACAACCCTAAATCCTCACCAGTGGCAGATTGCCCATTGGTCCTCACCCCCTACGGATTTTCTTCTCCTTCTTTCTTCCTATCGCATCCACTGCCAGTCGCCACCGCTTGCACCATGTTGTCATTCGCATAAGCCAAACCATTGCCATGCTAGGTGCACCCTCTCTCTCCTTCCCCTTCTTCTTCTTCTTCTTCTTCTTCCTTTTATTCGTTGTCTTTATTCACTGAGTGAACAATAGACGTGAATTATAATTAACATCCTACTGTTCACACACGAACAGTGGGCGTGAATTATAATTCACGTTCACTGTTCATGCAATGAACTTTGGGTCGGGTCGTTTCTAGCCTAGCCTAAATTTCTGGGTCCGGTCCAGCCTGACCCAAAAAAATTTTAATTTAAAAATTCCAAAAATCTGGTATTTTTCTAATTTTTTTGTGATTTTCTCGTGTATTTTTCTATATATTTTGCGTAATGTTGATTTATATTTTTATACCATAAAGATACAAATCTAGTATTAAAATACCCAGTTTTCATCGAAACATTACAAAAAAATTATAAAACAAAAAAAATATTTTATTTTTATGCATACGGCCAAGTCTCTCAAAGATAAGAAAAAATCATCACATTGTATTTTCATATAACAAAAAAAATAATATATGTTTTAGCATGCATTTTGGCTTTAATAATCAATTTATTAAAGCCATGAGAACTAGGCCAATATTTCAAAAAATACCCAAAAAATATTTTTTTTTTCTTAGTATCTGGATTATGAATTTATATGTAAAACATATTCCCAATATTAAAAAAAGAAGTTCCTTTTTATTGATGTTAGAATGGTTAGGTTTTTTTACCTGATAAGATAAAGACCTGCTTACCGAGGAGGATTTTTTTAAAATCATAGACGGACCAACAATTAGAAATACAATAACACCTTTGATTTTATATCAGATAATCAAACAATGCAACTTACCTTAGGTAATGCCTATTTAGGGTGCTAAGACCTTCCCTTTATACAACCAGTCCCCATACTCGATCTCTAAAACTAGTTAGAGTTCCTAGTGACCAAAATACCAGGTGGCGACTCTCATTCCCTCCTTCCACTGATAAAAAACAAGAATTTGTTACCTCCCTATATTTTTTAGATAGATACATTTGATGAAGTGGAATATTCGTCAGCGACGACGTACATGTACAACATAAATATCGGAAGATTTGATTATAAATACCCTATTTTTCCTCTTAAAAACCAGCAATAAGAGTGAAAAAAAGAGGGTGAATGTTTTCAAGCCTATTTACAAAAAAAAAAAACTTAGAGGAAATCCTGCAAATTGATGGGATTTGGGTGAGATTTAGGCTAAGAAGTGTAGAAACAATATCAAGGCAAGAATCAAAGGAAAATAAGTGATAAGATTTGGGAATTTGAAGAGGATAGGAAGCCAACCAAGAGAAAGGAAGGAGTGCTGAAAATTTTTGACAAGTTAAGGATCGAAGCTCACTTTATCACCTGGTAAGAGGTTTTAGACTCGATTACATAAGTTATTTTGAATTTGATTAAGAGTTTATCCCTAAATTGTACATTCTAGGTTATGGTTCATGAGAAAATGAGGAGAAATAAGAACTTTTGCCCTGTTTGATGAAATTAGGATGGAAAACAAATTAGAACAATGAATAATTAAAGATGAAATCCTAAGGTTGTGAAGGGTATTGGTGTCAGTCATAGGAAGAAAAAATTGGGAAAATTTTTAAAGCAATGAATGAATATTATAATTATGAAGGGTATTGCTTTTATGATGTATTGTAATTTAGCAGTAGGAGACCATTTCATGCGTCCATATGTTAGGTAGATGCTTAACACCTTAAAACTAAAGCATTATTTAATTATGATTGTAATTTTCTTAAAATGTATTGTAATCCTATTTTATAAATGATAGATTATTGAAGAAACTTGTTATCCTGGTAAATGAAACTAGTTCCCTGATTAGTGGGTAATTGAAGATTTTGATTCCCTAATTAATGGGACCAGTGCCTTGGTTAATGGAAAGATGGAGATATTGGTTCCCTATTTAATGAGATAATGTTATGATTAATGAGTAATTGGAGAAACTAGTTCATAAGATTACTAGGATGGATTTTAGTGTGATGATTTGGAAGATATAATTGGGGGGCATGTATGGTTAGGTTCCATTTGTATACTTGGTGGAATCAGACATATCTTAACCAAACCCTTTGTATGGGCTCGTCGTGCACTTATATGGTCTTGGGAGGCTTATTTGTCTTATAGTTTAGGCGCTTTATCTGTTTTTGGTTTCATTGCTTGTTGCTTTGTCTATTTCAATAATACCACTTATCTTAGTGAGCTTTACGGGCCTACTGGACCAGAAGCTTCTCAAGCTTTTACTTTTATAGTTAGAGACCAACAACTTGGGGATAACGTGGGAGGAGCTCAAGGACCTACTGACTTTAGTAAATATCTAATGCGTTCGCCCACCGGAGAAGTTCTTTTTGGAGGAGAAACTATGCGTTTTTGGGATCTGCGTGCTCCTTGGTTAAAACCTCTAAGAGGTCCAAATGGTTTGGACTTGAGGAGGTTGAAAAAAGACATACAACCTTGGCAAGAACGACGTTTTGCGTATGACCCATGCGCCTTTAGGTTCATTAAATTCCGTAGGTGGTGTCGAGATCAATTCAGTCAATTATATCTCTCCTAGAAGTTGGTTAGCTATCTCTCATTTTGTTCTCGGGTTCTTCCTATTTGTAGGTCATTTATGGCACGCGGGAAGGGCTCGTGCAGCTATAGCAGGATTTGAAAAAGGAATTGATCATGATTTTAAACCTGTTCTTTCCATGACTCCTTTTAACTAGTTGAGAAAAGAGAAAAAATTGTTGAAGTAGGAATCAATTTGATTCTACTATACATATTGATTGGGTCGATCAGGTCCTACCCTAAGAAATAATACATATAGATTCAATCATAAGAGAAAGGCTAGTCACTGAACATCAACCTAATCTTAATGAATAAGGGGATAAACAACGACACCTATGAACTCGGATAGCCTTGTGCCCTACCTTTCATTCGCTATGATCTTTCTTCTCTTATGATTTTTCTAGTTAGCATCACAAAGAGCTTATTCTATCCCCCTCGGTGAAAGCAATGACACCGCTTATGAGAGCAAGGGATGATTTCACAGTTAGAAAATCTTGAACAGGTAGGAGCGATTCCTGATTCAATCACACCGGAGACTTTCACAACTATTATTACTTTAAGAACGAGTATTCATCCTAGGCAAAAAAAGTCAAGCAAGATCGGATTTAGTTCCCCTTCTAACGGCAGTTCCTTATTCAATTGTAAGTGGTGCTCTTGATTCAATTCCACCAAACAATTCCATAGGAGCTTGCATTCGAGTCCTTTTCTTTATATATGATGTCACTTCTTTCCCCTGCTTTTAGTGAAGTTCCGAGCAATCCCAAAACCAAAAGTCCATCCTTGCTGTCAAAAGATCTATGTGTGGATAAGGGACGAAGAATGCTTAAAATCCCGGTTATTCCTCTCCACTCTCCAAAGAGCTCCTTCTATTCCTCAAGTCCCACATCAGTTTGATGCCATCTTCATGAAGGAGAATGCCCTAAAAGCATGAGAACAACAAGTAATTCCTACTGTCCTTACTCAAACTAAAGCACCAAGAGCAGCTTTCCTCCCCGAGGGTCGTATCTGAAGGTTTTTGTGAGAGACTTTGTTCTTAGCGGCTTAGCCTATCTAATGAAGCAACCTACAGAACTTGAGCTTGTGAAGAATTATCTGTTAAAACTCTCCAACCGAAGAAAAGGATTGATAACTTTACTTTTGGATCAGGAGTAATGCCTACAAGTTTTAAGGTTCTCCATGACTCGCATCGTCAAAAGGACATATTGGTTGCCGATTTTGGTGGCAGTGCAATAAGAAGAGTTGCGCCTGTCGATTCAGGGTTCTGGTGGATTATACTACTGAGTTCATACACCAAGTACACGCGTGTTTATGCTCTGGCATAACTCCTTGAGGCCTAGAGAGGGATGGAGTTGATACTCAACCTCTGCCTCTCAGATGGCTTTGACACTTTTCCAACACTTCTATGTGCAGATGGATGTAGCATGATTGACAGAAGGATGGTGAGTTTATACTTTAAGTTTTCCACAAGGTTGGCTCCAGCCTTGTTTCGTAGTGAATTTATGGATTTGAATAATTCTTGAAATAATTTGTAAATTTAACTTGTACCTGAAACAAGGAATATGGGTATCCAATTGATAACAAGGCACTCTTTTATTTTTTCCGCTTAGGTGTGCTCAGCAGATGCTAAAGCCAGAGCGTGATGGCAAAAAGTTGATCGAGCGAATTGATAAGCAAATCACAACTCTTAGCTATCACATTCAGAAAGACTACTGGCTGAATTTCACTGAATTAAATAACATATACCGCTACAAAAATGGAGTACTCCTACACAGTTGTTAACAAGTTTAATGTCATCCTCGACTCTATCTGGGTGTTGGATTTCATGCCCTTACGGGGAGGGCATCTGATTAAGGAGCACTGGGAGGTCGGGGAGATGCCCTTGAAGATCACTTACCCAATTCTAGCCGAATTTGATCTAAAAAACACACGGCGAAGTTACCATAATGGTGGGTCTTGGCCAGGTTAGTGTCAGGAACACAATGTTATAGTACATTATTTTCATTTCAATGGTGCAAAGGAAAAAGATGCTTGTACGCACATTAGCTCAATTGACCATGATTGTCTAGATCAGGTTTCCAGTTTAAGAAAGTTGTGAGAATGACCTAATGGCCTTGAATACCGATCCAAATTGAAATTGTCTTCAAATAGATAATTCTATTGGAAAGGCTATGGTAGGAAATTTATAGTGGATTTTCCTTCACACGAATTTATTAGATTGGAAACAAGATTCAACTAAAAGGATAATGAAGCAGTAGAAAGGAAATGCAGCTTAAATAGTATTTTTAGCTGGCGGCTTCTTTATCACACTGAGGTAAGGAATGCACAGGAAATGTATCTCAATAGTCAAAAGAAGCTGTTAACGACATTACCGGTTTTAGGACTCAGAGCAGAGGAACTTGAAAGTGTCCGAAGAGCCTTTTTTCCCTAGAAGGGAGATTAGGTGCCTAGCCTCAGATGCAACAAATTTCCCCATCCATATCTTGAAATAGGGTTCGTGATGCTTGCTTGATGTCATATAGGAAGACAAAGAGCTATGAGTTTTCTTCCTTCTTTGTTAAAGGGCAGGTCTACTTGCTCTTGTTGGAGAGAAGGAGAGAAGTCCTTTCATAACAAATCTCATGTTCATCAATGGGGCCCAAACAAGGAGTAGTTGTGTTGTGACTCTCTAGTCTGTTAAAAAAAAAGACAATGTCTGTCTTTCCATAAGCCAGCTTTTCTACCCGCAGACTAAGATAGCGACTTCATTCCAGTTAAAGTGAAAGAGTCCATAAGCTCACTCTTCGCGCAGAAGCTATAACATAAGAGAAGTCCCATACGCAAGTGTCCGAGATTTTATCCTTCGCTACCTCTTCGCTCAGGAATCCAAAAAAGTCAATCACTAGTCCCAACTTCAGTGATCTTGCTTCCAAAAGAAGAGTCTAGTCTCCAGAGATCTTTTTTTTTTTTATTTTTAGCTTTTAGATGGACTTGGAAAGGACAGTTCTTATCAAAGGTGGATTCACCAATAGTAAAAAGCTTGTTTGAAAGCCTATGCCCAATAGAAGTTAAGACCTAATTATGTTGCATTTCCTTTTCTTTACCCTTCCTGTCTCCTACCTCAGTCCTTTGCTAGCCAATCTCTTTTGTTCTCGCTAGAGTTATTCAGAGGACCCGGTAGACCTAGACTCGAACGGATAGAATCATCCCCCCTATTAAATTAAATAAGGCGATATCGTTCCTTCACACCTGAAATGCTCACTTATAGAGCTTTAGAGAGTAGGGGCTTCTGCCGCTGTCATAAGAAATGCTACTGAGATGGAGACTGCTAATACTAACTAGACCGCGTGCGGGTACCGGAGCTGCTTACCGATGGTCCTTCGCTTACTTCTCTAGAGTCAACAATGCCACTTTTTCCGTCACGAAAACTGCTGGATGGGATCGGCTTATATTGGCTTAATGCTCTCGTTTGTTCTCTCACGCGCCCGAGGATAGGGATCGCCGTTCGTGTCTTACTGGAGATATAGTTTCATATTTTACAAAAAAAGTGCTAGGCTTGAATAAGAGAAAACAAATGGATGGCTAGCATCATATGTCAGTAGCAGTGAACATGACGCCAAGGCCAGGTAGGCGAAATTCTTCTTGCTTGGTCTTTTTTGGGTATGTTAAGTGTTTGGTGTAGTACGGTTGAGTGAGTTCACTTGATCTTTGCTAATTGGCTGACATTCTTATTGCTCTATACTACTATAGAGAAAGAGCCGGTAAAAGACTCATCCATCCTTGTGTAGGATTAGATTTGGCAGTCCGGGAAGGAACTGACATACTTAATGACAGGTGCGCTTATAGTCTTATATAAGGCATGCCATGATATTTCACCTTACCTTCCTTTCCCAGGACTGAAAACTGCCTAAACTGAACAAAATGTCTTCTACTACTATCTTAATCTGCTAAAATGGACAAAATCAACTTAAAATCTAACGCTTGCTGGCGGAAAAACCCTCTTCTTAAAAAAAAAGAAGAGCTCGCGCACTAGCATTCCTTCTCCAGATTGGAGACTAGATAGGTTTTTCTGCTTGAATTTGGAATGGCGGGATTGATTGACCCATGTCACTTCCTTGCATTAACAGAAATAAGACCGACCTTATCATTTTATCAAAGACCTTAGCAACAACCTATGCGGAGAAGGCGAAAACAGCTCATTCTCTAAGATATTTTGCATCTGTTTATACCCTCTGTTCTCAAAAGCGCTCGTCGAAGGCTGCTCTTGGGACATTAATGCAAATCTTCCTTTTGCGAAGGTCTACTATGCTCCCTCACAGTCTCTAACATCAATTCCATTCCTGAATATCACGACTATTGATTCACTAGGCAACGCTAAACCACCCTCTTATTTGTCAAGACTAGTGCCTGCTACTCCAACTGCTTGCCTGGGACTGGGTATAAATCCCATCTCTCGACAAAATGCTTTACTTTAATAAGAGCTCCTAAAAAAGAAAAGGGGTAACCTTTTTTGAAACTAAGGATTTAAAAGCTCTCTTATGCTTCCTACTTTGCTTTTGCTACTGATGGCATACTTGATGTAACCATATTATTCGATAATTTCACCTATATATATATATAATGCCTTGATATTTTTTATTTTATGTTTTGAACATATTTTTGGATGAAAGATGCAAAAAGGAGTAAATTGGAGGTAATTGACAGATTTGACCTTCAGTCGATGTTTTATGCAGAACGTGAGTTCTAAAGGTCAAAATAAAGTGATTCCAGTAGCACTAAAAAGCTAACATCCATACCTTTCTAGAAATTTAAGACAAGAAAAATAAAAAGAGAAAGAACATGGAAATCACAACCTTCAAAGTCAAATCTTGCATTCTGCCAATGTTGACCTTTGGCCATTCAAAATTCAATATTTGGAGTTGCAGAAGTCCAATTGTTTCAAACTCAATTTTATTGGATTCCTGACTTAAAAACCTATCAACTCTTCAAATTTCAGCTAAAAAGGATTTCATATGAGGGCTATGTGATTTTTCAAAGATGACAGCTAAATTCTGCCATACAATGATGGATTGTTGGTGGCAGCTGAATATTGTCGAAAGAAGCTGCACCAACCATTGACAAAGGATAGCCACCATTGTTGATAAGTGCAGGAGGAGCTGCCATTAAAGCCTATAAATATAGGCATCATTTGGAGAGAAAAGATATAGAGCAAATAGAGAGGGAAAGAGAGTGCAGTAGAATAAAAGAAAGAGGGGTGGCAGTCAGAAGAGAAGAAACACAAGTTCCTTCTCCTACAAACCTGAAATCATGTATTCTTCCATCTTTTGGAGTAGTTGTTCAATAGATATGCAAGGCTAAACTTGTTTTCTTGGTTGCAAGGACGCAAAAACCTTCAGATTTTAGAAACTGTGAGATTTATTCTTCCATTTATTTTCAGTTTGTATTATGGATGAGTATGCTTGTTTTCCTATGCATATTTCCTATGATTGTTTATTTTAATTGCTAGAGCGGACTCTAAGTTATTATTGTGAACAATCTATTGCTAAGTTTGATATCAAAATCGGAGTTGTGGTATATAAACTTGTGAAGCAACTAAGCTTGATAATTGTGGCAGAACTGCGTTATTAAACTTAGGGAGAACATTCGACCAAAGCAACACAAGTTGTGGATAGCTTGGTTGTTAAGATTAATGAATTTATTTAGATCTTAAGGCTGCCATTGGATTAAATCATTAGTGCGGACACTGTGATTGTTTATTGGTTAGGATTAGTTTTACACCGAATTTGTTAACTAATTAACATTAAAAAAGATAAAAAATTTAGAATATAAACTAGAGTTTCGTTTCAAGGATCAGTTCTGATTTCTGTAAGTGGATGTGTGCTTGCGACCAAGGTTTGTTTTCTTGATAAATTTTAGTTTTAATTGATTTTATTTGCTAGTTTAATTTCTGCCATAGTTTAGATCGTTACAAATCAAATCCTCCCAATTGCATAACGTATAGCATAAAAATCTGAACTAAACCTTCCTCGTGGGATCGACCCCTTGCTTGGTCTATACTATCTTGTGTGTTTTAAGCTAAGATAATTAATTTGTGCGACAACGACATCGCAACAAATTTTAGCGTTGTTGCTGGGGAAGTAATTTTAGTTAATTCTCATGCTTGTACTGTTATTTTTATTTGTTGTGATTATTATTTATTTTTTCTAAGAAAAAAAAGAGAAACATAATTTTTGCTTGCGGCGATACTTTTTATTTACGACAGTGGTACTATTTTAAACAGATTTTTTAGTGGAATTAGGATTTGGCCTTTTGTTTCCTGAAGGTAAACAACATTCTGAACAAGACAAGTGGTAAAAAACCACTAGCCCTACCTTATCGAGGCCAAATTCTGTTGTTTTCTAGGGTTTTTAGGCACTTTTAGTTTTCTACCATAGGATTTTCGTATAATTTGCATTGTTTTCGATCTCTTGTGTGGTTGGTTTCTTTTCAGTTTTCTTGACAATTTATGCCCGTAACCGTTCTACTAATCAAAGTCAAGTGCAGTTGGATCTCGAAATAGAAAACACTTTACGCAGGTTACGGAAGGAAGCTCGCCTCAACACCATGGTTGATGCATGACAACAAACACTCAAGGAGCTTGCTGCTCCTAACATGGAAAACCAACCATTGTGCATAAACATTGACAATAATGTAAACTTTGAGCTCAAATCTGGTTTTATACATTTGCTACCAACATTTAATGGTTTTGCAGGAGAAAATCCTCATACTCATCTCAAGGAGTTCCATATGGTTTGTATTGGCATGAAACCAAATGGAGTTGATGAAGAGCAGGTTAAGTTTAAAAGGGACAGCAAAGGCATGGCTTTTCTCTATTCTCCCAGGCTCCATTGGAACTTGGAATGGCATGAAGAAGATCTTCCTTCAAAAATATTTCCCAACATCTCGAGTTGCCAACATAAGAAAAGAAATATGTGGGATTCAACAATCTCATGGAGAGACACTCTTCGAATATTGGGAAAGATTTGAGCAACTCTACATTCAATGTCCTCATCATCAAATACTCGATCAACTGCTCATTCAATATTTCTATGAAGGATTGATGCCTACTGACCGTAGTATCATTAATGCTACAAGTGGAGGGGCATTGGTAGATAAGACACCCGAGGCGATTCTGACAGAGACAACAAAGAAATGGACCCGATGCATGATAGGTTTCTTCCCTGGGTTTAAAATGTCATATCATGTTGTTAACACCATTGCATCTAGAGTTTGGGCAAGTTATGAACTCAAAAATGTGATGACTACTGCCAATGGCTTCATGGTTTTTCATTTCAAAACAGAGGTAGTGATTCATGTGGTCTTGGAGAAAGGACTTTGGATGTTAGGGGGAAGGTCATAATCCTCCAGCAATGGCATCCTCATTTTGTGTTTGACAAGAACAAAATTTCTGAACTTCCTGTTTGGATACGCCTACATGGTTTGCCGTTGGTATTGTGGTCAAAATCCAGTCTCAGCCTAGTAGCTAGTATGGTAGGTAAGCCATTGTCATATGATGAGCAGACTTACAATTGCACCCGTCTGGATTATGTGAGAGTATGTGTTGAGATTGATGCATCATTGCCATTCATTCACCAATTTGACATGGAAAGCAAGCTATCGGATGAACCAATATTAATTCAGGTTGAGTATGAATGGAGGCCTCTCCGATGTGAAAAGTGCTGCTTGTTTGGACATGTATGCCCTAGGGTGACTATAGTGGGAACCTGCCAACCAGACACTGTACCTGTCCCCCCAATGTTAGCATATTAAGCAAGGAAGCCCCCTCTAAGGTTATGGATACAGACACTCAGACTGTAGCAGCTAACCCTCTTGTCGCTAATTCTGCATCTATTCCCCCCATCACTAGCCTTGCAGCTAACTTGTTAGCACATGTCCTGTAACGATTTGATTTTTTCAAGGCCAAAATCGATGGAATTTTTTTTTATCTGGTTCTAGATGTTTTTCACCATATCATTATGCAGATTCATTATGCAAATTTATAATTGCATTCCATTCATTAATAAGGCACAATCCATGTAGGATAATGTAAATCAATATTCCTATAAAACGGATTCTCAATACACGTGCACATATTATTATATTTTCATACTCATAGGTTTACATTACATCATATTGACATACTCACAAATTCACATTCCTATGTAAATACCAAAAGAGCGTAATAAAGCAATAATTCATAAACCAAAAGATAATTTCAAGCATTATAAGCAATTTAAAGAAACATAATAAAGCAATATTAGCGTTACATTTCATTCATGGACCAAAAGAGCATAATTCTATCATTTCTCCTTACTTACATAAATACCACCATTAATAATTCATCAATTGCTAAGCTAACGTTATTCTTTGTTTAAAGCATAACAAACATAGTTCTTTCGTATACTTAGTATATACAAAACCAAGTATACATGAACACATCAATTCTTGAAGACTAATTCATAACTCTCCAATCCGGCTATCCTCTTAGGATGCCATTAGCCGAAGTTAGTCATTTATTTAGCCAAAGCTAGTCATTTATTTAGCCAAAGCTAATCATTTATTCATCCTGGTCATCCATTTAGAATGCTATTAGCCGAAGTTAGTCATTTATTTAGCCAAAGCTAGTCATTTATTTAGCCGAAGCTAATCATTTATTCATCCTGGTCATCCACTTAGGGTGCCATTAGCTCATCCTAGTCATCCACTTAGGGTGCCATTAGCTGAAACTAATCATTTATTCATCTCGGACATCCATTTTGGATGCCATTAGCCGTAGCCAATTATTTTTTCATCCCGATCATCCACTTAGGATGCTATTAGCCATAGCTAGTCATTTATTTGTCCCTGTCATCCATTCGGATGCCATTAGCCGAAGATAATTATTTATTCATCCAGGACATCCACTTTGGATGCCATTAAACGTAGCTAATCATTTGTTCATCCCGATCATCCATTTAGGGTGCTATTAGTCGTAGCTAGTCATTTATTTATCCCGGTCATCCATTCGGATGCTATTAGCCGAAGCTAATCAATGATTTGTCCTGATCATCCCTTCGGATGCCTTTAGCCGAAGCTAATCATTTGTTCATCCTGGTCATCCACTTAGGATGCTATTAGTTGTAGCTAGTTATTTATTTGTCCCGGTCATCCATTCGGATGCCATTAGCCAAAGCTAATCAATGATTTGTCCCAAACATCCACTTTGGATTCCATTAGCCGAAGCTAATCATTTATTGATCCCGAACATCCACTTTGAATGTCATTAGCCGTAGCTAATCATTTGTTCATCCCGGTCATCCACTTAGGGTGGTATTAGCCGTAGCTAGTCATTTCTTTGTCCCAGTCATCCATTCAAATGCCATTAGTCAAAGCTAATCATTTATTTGTCCCGGTCATCCATTCGGATGCCATTAGCCAAAGCTAATCAATGATTTGTCCTGGTCATCCCTTCGGATGCCATTAGCCAAAGCTAATCATTTATTTGTCCTGGTCATCCATTCAGATGTCATTAGCCGAAGCTAATCAATCATTTGTCCTGGTTATCCATTTGGATGCCATTAGCCAAAGCTAATCATCAACCAATCAAACATTCCAGAGGTGGTTTATGAAATCACTATAACATGATAATATCCTTTAAATTGCTGATTCAAACGATTCATAACAACTTGACATTCACTGCAACATAATAGCAAACCCTTTGTGATACTCGTACAGGTGTTCCATAATAGTTTAACATTCAATAAACACTGTAATAGATCTTTTGTAATACACAAACAAACATTCCATAACAATTTAGCATTTAGTATATCACAATAGTACACCCTTCGTATTACTCATCCAACCATTTATGACAATTAATGTTTAATACAATACAACAATGGATCCTTTGTAATACTCATACAACCATTCGTCATAATTACATTCAATAAAATACAACAGTAGATCCTTTGTAATACTCATACAACTATTTGTCACAATTACATCCAATAAAATACAACAATAGATCCTTTGTAATACTCATACAACCATTTGTCACAATTACATCCAATAAAATACAACAGTAGATCCTTCATAATACTCATACTATCATTCATCAGCAACCTAAATTCATAATAGCCCAATCAACATCTCATAGTCGGTTTAATATTCATCACAACACAATAATATATCCACCTCAAACAAGTCATTTCAAAACATTAACATTTTCATCATTGTTTCAACATTCTACAAGAACCTTATCGACATTTCATAGTCGTTTCGACAATCATCAAGAATTCAATCAAACACTTTATCATTGGTTCTTCATTCAACAACGATTTAATAAAATATCATCATAAGTAAATCATTTCAAAACATAAACATCATACGAGAAAAAGGTGGAAACCACCTACCTGTTCCACCTACGGTGTCCTTGTCCTGACGATGGTTCGATTCCGGTCGCACCACCTTTTGAATCTAAGTAAGTTTGGGGAAGGTTTGACAGTATTCTTTCTCTTCTCTTGATGGTTCTCCTCCTTCTTCTTCCTCTCATGTTTTCTAGACCCTCTTCCCTTCCCTCTAGGTAGCTGTCCAATCTTCTCTCAAGATCTTAATTCTCCCTCACATGTTCACAAGGCACTCTCTGTTGGTTTGGTTTAGGTTTCCATTGGGAGGGAGGAAGAGAAGAGCAACATGTAGCTGGACATGCAGCTACTGCAGACAACTTTTAGGAAGAGGAAGGGTCACCTTCTCTCTCTCTCCTTGCATTTATACTCCCCAATTAAATGAGGTGGGGTGTTTAGGGTTGGTTTAGATGTGTTCTTGTCCTTGTTTTGGTATGTCCAAAACCGGTTTTACCCCTCTTTCTTAGCTCCTTAAGACAGTCAGGTTTGTTTCCTAAACTCTTAATTAGACTCAGTTGCTGTCGAATCAGAAATCGACAGCAAAAACTGTGTCGTTGTCGAATCAGAAATCAACAGTGAAAGCTAAGTTAGAAATCGGCAGTTGATTAGAACTTAAAAGTGTATTTTTATCAAGGTTTTATATCATCATATTACACTTAAAGTATTATTAAATTCCCTAACTTAAGCATGTTTTATAATAACAAGTCTGATAATATAAGATATATTTAATTTATGGTAAATGCTTATTTTGAATGCAGGCATATCTCACAATTTAAAGGATTGGTTGATGTGTTTAACTATTGAAAGTGAAAAGACAAAAAGAAGGCTAAGCTTAAAGAAGAGATGCTGGTTCAATTCAAACTAGCACATCATTCGGTTATTGGATCATAACTGGAGCTGTAGAAAATGGATTTAGGTCTGGTTTATATGGATGGAAAGCTAAGACATAGGCCTAAAACTTTCATGAAGAGTCCAAGATTAAAAAAGGCCATTTTCAAGTTCAAATTATCCTGCAGACAAACACTGTTCAGTATTCAGCCCATATCTCGAGTTATAGAAGTCCAAATGAACTTATTCTTGTTTCGTTAGAAAGCTAAGACAAATGCCCAGAACGTTCATGAAGACTATCTGTTCAAATTCTAATTTTAACAATGACATTTTGTTTAGACAAGAAGATAATGGTTGTCACCAAGTCAAGAGGTGGCTACCTACTCAATAATTAGTTATCAAATCAATAGTTTTGAATTTTAGCCTATAAAAGGAGGCATTTTCCATACATTTAGGCATCTTGGTTTTCAGATCAAGATCTTGCTCTTGCTCTCTTTCTTTGTATTTTGTAATGTTCAAGTTTTATTTCATGTTATATTAATCTCTTGTTTATACTTTTCATTTCCTTTACTTTACTTAGTTAATGAATATCATTATTATGTTTTATTTTATTTATTTATGTTTATCTTCTTCGTTAATTTTGACAAGGTGAAAAGGTTACACTAATGGTGTAAGAATAAATATAGCATAAACTCAACATGGACTTTAATGTTTGATACTAACATGTTTTGTATTTGTTATCTTACTCACTCTTAATACATTTCTTGTTAAATGATTAATCTAGATTTGTGTTGTACAACCCTTGGTGCAACAAATACTTGGCACTTTCATAGCCTACTGTATGGTATAGCCGACACTTGTGCTATGAAAAGAACTTGATTTGTTGTTAACATAAGTTATCACCATGAATACCTGACCACATTTACAAGTATTAGCATTACTCAAATAAGATAATTAATATAATCATGTTAGTAATTTATAATCAGATTGGAACCTCCTTTGTGTGTGGTTTCCAGTTGAGTAATAAAAAGAGTTTCTATACTTATTTGAGATACCATTAGTGGATCCTCTAATCTTGACAATTGTTTTATCCTTGTTTAATCCTTACATCAATATCACATCTCAAAAGTTCTCTTCAACTCCTTTTCATTTATTATTTATAATTTTATATAGTTCACCTCCCTGTGGTTCGACCCCGGTCTTACTGAATTATTTATTACTTCGACACTCCTACACTTGGGATAAGACATCAATCTTTTGATCATGTCAGTGGTGAAAACTGCATCGTTGCCGATTCAGAAATCGACAGCCAAGATATGCCGCTGCTGATTCAGAAATCAGCAACCAAAAACTTTGCCGTTGTCGATTTAGAAATCGGCAGCAAAAAATGTGACGCTGCCAATTCAGAAATTGGCAGTCAAAAACTGTATTGCTGTCAATTTAGAAATCGGCAGTGATGGTGGAGTCATTCTAACTTTACTTCTCTTTTTTTTTGTGTTTTCATGTCCCCTTCCGTATTCCAGTGGGCCTTGGTGATGATAGGCTGCATCTGCTACCCTTAACTAGCAAACTCGTCCCCCAAGGACTTCATGGAGAGGAGGTATACGGGTCAGACCATAGCACAAAAGCTGACCCTCTGAGTGTAGAAGAATGCCATCATCTCATAAATGGTTTCCCGTTTTTGTGTGGAGAGCAAAATGGTAAGGATAACTCTTTTGACACTTTATCAATTAAGAAAGGTACCTCTACTTCCCCCTCTAGGACTAAGAAAAAGAAAGGGAAGAAAATGAAGAAGGCTATCTGCCAATAATAGCTTGTTCTATTTAGTTTGCTGTATTTCAATAATCATGATAAATATAGGAACTTGGAATGTATGAGGGCTTAATTCCCTTAACAAACAAAAAACTGTTAGAGATTAGGTCACTAAACACAAGCTTGGAATTGTTGGCTTGTTGGAAAGCAAAATTGCACCGACCAGACTGGATCCAGTTATCTTAAGTCTAACTCTTCCCTCCTAGAATTTTTTATCCAACATTAGTGCATCTGCAAGCTGTCGAATCCTTATAGGTTGGGACCCTTTGAAGTATAATCTTACATGCATTAATTTTTATAAGCAGTGGGTAACTTGTGATGTTACCACACTCTCCTATTATACCAGTCTCAAGATAACCTTTGTCTATGGGCTCAATATGCCTACTGGTAAGGGGATGTTATGGGATTACATACTAAGTCAAACTCCTCAGTACTCATCATCTCCTTGGGTTCTCCTGGGTGATTTTAATGCTACACTGAAGGCTACGAATCGCTCAAAGGGTGACACAAACTGGTATGACCATTTGGCAGACTTTGGTTGTTGCATCCATGATGTTGAGCTCTCTTATATACCCTATTCAAGGCTAAAAATTTCTTGGCATAATGGCCAGCTGGGAAAGGATGCTATTATGAAGAAACTGGATTGGATATTTGGTAATTTCCCATTCCTTTCCTATTGGCCAGCAGCCCACACAAATTTCCTCCTAAAAGACCACTCAGACCATAGTGCCATGATCTTAGCCTTGAACCCCCCTTCACCCCATATGCCTGCACCCTTCAAATTCTTGAATGAATGGGTGGATCGAATGGACTTTCAGGACATTGTCAAAGCAGCTTGGCAATCTCCAGTAAATGGCAACCCCATGTACAGATTCACTTCTAAGCTTCGTCTTATCAAGCAAGCACTCAAGGCTTTGCATAGAAACCACTCAAGCCATATATCAGCTAGAGTGGTAAAGCCAAAAACAAGGTGGAACTTAGCTCAAGTTTTGCTAGATGAGTCCCCTGCCTCAGAAGATCTTCTTGCTGCAGAAAGGAAATGTGTTGTACTTTACTCTCAGCTATGTAAGGATGAGCAGGCTATATTCAAGCAGAGATCAAGGATCCAATGGCTAAAGTTAGGGGATCGCAAAACAAAATTCTTTCACAGGTCTCTGATACATAGACAATCCAAGAATGAGATCCATGTTCTTGCTAATAAGGCGAGTAATCTAATCCATGATCAGTAAGAGATAGATCTTTTGGGAGTCAAGCATTTCCAGTCCTTATTGACATCCACTGTCCCACATCCAGAGGAGGACCCTTCGATGATTTTCCCCAAACCTATCCCTACTTCTCTGATTCCTGGGCTTATACTTCATATCACAAACGAGGAGATCAAGACTGCCTTGTTCTCCATCCCGGACAACAAAGCACTAGGGCCAGATGGATTCACATCTCTTTTTTTAAAATGTTGCTGGGACATTATTGGAGATGAATTTTTAGTAGCAATAAAATATTTCTTTGATCATACCACTCTTCCCTAATGTGTCAATGCATCCAGAATTGCGTTAGTCCCTAAGGTGGAGAATCCTACCTGCATGGATGACTATAAACCCATCTCCTGCTGCAATGTGTTGTACAAGTGCATATCCAAAATCATGGTGGCTAGGTCGAAGACTATCTTACCTGAAGTCATTGGTTCCTCCTAATACGCCTTTGTCCTTGGAAGGTAGATCTCAGATAATATATTGCTTACTCAAGAACTAATACATAATTGTCATTTGAATAGGGGCCCGACAAGATGTGCACTAAAAGTGGACCTCAGAAAGGCATTAGACACGATTAGCTGGCATTACATACTGATGGGGTTAAAGGCCATTGGCATTTTAGACCGTATGGTTAGGTGGATTCACCTATGTATCTCTTCAGCTCACTTCTCTGTTGGTATTAACGGTCTTCTGCATGGCTTCTTTCAGTCCAGTAGAGGCATTCACCAAGGTGACCCTCTCTCCCCCTACCTCTTCATCTTGGTTATGGAAGGTTTAAGAGGTATCTTGAGTAGGTCCACTAGGGATCCCAACTTCAAGTTACATTGGAGGTGTAGGCAGAACATAATCACTTATCTCAGTTTTGCTGACGACTTGATGATCTTCTGCCAAACAGACTTGGCTTCGGTTGGAATTATTCGTGTAGCCCTGGGTTCCTTCTGCAAGATATCAGGGCTAGCTATCAATCATGACAAAAGTTATGTTTTCTTATCAAAGGTGGATCGCTCAGGATAGCAATCACAAACCAACTTCACTTCAAGCCAGGGACTCTGCAAGTGAAGTATCTTGGCGTCCCTTTAATTAGCACCAAGCTGACTTATCAAAATTGTGTGACTTTGATTGACAGAATCTCTTCTCGGATCAAGGTCTGGACTATTGAAGTTTGGTATCAAAGCTGGAACAAGATTACTTAGTAGTAATCTACTGCATTGCTATCTATCTGTTAGCTAATAGCATTATCTAGATTAGGATGTTTCTTTCAATTCATTTGTTTAAGCTTATCAAGGATTAGACTAGCTTGTTATACAACTCCTTTGATAAAGGAGAACATAGATGGTACATTTTTTTAGTGTTTTATTTTTCTGTAATGTTTGTTTCCTTTTATAAATAAAACATTGGGAATGGCAGTAACCAACTGAGATATTTTCTGCTCCTTGTTCTTTCAATTGTAAAGTCTTTGTTCTTTATTCTTTTTTCTCAGTTCATAAACATTAGTCTGTTCTTTATATATCAGTTTTTTACAACAATTGGTATCAGAGCTCCTCTGATCTTTGAAGGGTTTGTGAGTGAAAACACGAGAGAATAGTAAGGTTAAATCAAAGCTTTCTGCTTTGAACGGTTTGTGAGTGAAACACGAGAGATTAAGTGAGTTTTTTAAAGAAATGGATTCTGCAAATTTTCCAGCAAAAACACCAGTGTTCACAGGGCAGAATTATGGTGTGTGGGCTGTGAAAATGGAAACCTATCTCAAAGCTTTTGATTTGTAGGAGATAGTGGAGAGTGATAGGCAACCCACTCCACTAGAAAACAATCCTACGATTGCACAGATGAAATTTTTGAATGAAAAAAAGGCAAAGCGATTCAAAGCTCTTACCTGTCTTCATAATGCTGTGAGTGAAGAATCTTCACAAGGATTATGACTTGTAAATCTGCCAAAGAAACGTGGGATAAATTAAAAGCAGAATTTCAGGTGATGAGAAGTCAAGGAAGATGCAAGTTTTAAATCTCAAAAGGCAGTTTGAAGGTTTGAAGATGAGAGAAACCGATACCATCAAAGACTTCTCTTCTCAAATTTCAACACTTGTGAATCAAGTGAGACTTTTGGGAGAAGATTTTTCAGATTCAAGAATAGTAGAGAAAGTTCTGGTAAGTCTACTAGAGAAATTTGAACATAAAATTTGCTCTTTAGAAGATTCTAAAGATTTCTCAGAAATGAGTCTGCAAGAACTGGTAAATGCATTGCAAGCTGTGGAGCAAAGACAAGCTTATAGACAAGAAGGAACAAGTGAAGGAGCTCTTGTTGTAGTTTACAAGGAGAAGAGTCGGGCTAAGAATTTTTAAAGAAACAATCAAGAAGAAAAAAGAGAAAAAGGGAGAGGTTGGCAATCTAATAACTGGCAACAGAACAACAACAACATCTTCACTGAAGGGAAAGAGAAGAAAGAACATTTTCCTGCTTGCAAATTCTGTTAGAAAACAAATCATCTTGAGGCCTGGTATTGGCTTAAGAATGCACAATGCTGAAACTGCAAGCAATTTGGTCACATCCAAAGATTCTGCAAAAATAAAGCAGAAACTGTAAAACAAGCTCAAGTAGCCGAGAGTTTAGAAGTGGATGAAGATCTTTTATTCATGGCTACAATACAGGAGATGTGTAACACAACCAAGGTAAACGACTCATCATGGCTTATTGATAGTGGTTGCACTAATCACATGATTGCAGATATGAACTTTTTCAAAGATTTGGATAAAAGCTATCTATCTAGAGTCAGAATTGGCAATGGAGACTATATGAAGGTTGAAGGAAAAGGAGCAATTGAAGTAGAAACATTGTCAGGTACAAAAACTCTAAAAAATGTTCTTTATGTACCTAAGATCAATCAGAATCTAGTTAGTGTGGGGCAATTAATTGAATCTGGTTACTCAATATTCTTTAATGATGGAGTATGTGATATTAAAGATAAAAATGGAGTGCCACTGCTTTTTGCAAAAATGATGAACAAAAATTTTAATGTTGATTAGAGAAAAGTATGTTTGAGTGCTAACACTTGTGAGAACAATGAATCTTTTCTTTGACACAAACGGTTGGGGCACTTCAATTATGCAACTTTAAAGAGAATGGCTGACCTGCAGATGACTCACGATTTACCAGATATACAGGAACAAAAGAGTATTTGTGAAGCCTGTCAGTTAGGAAAACAAACTAGAGTTGTTTTTCTTGACAATGCATTCAGAGCACCGTCAAAACTCCAGCTTGTACACACAGATGTGTGTGGGCCGATGTATAATGAATCATTGAATGGTTCAAAGTATTTTTTTCTATTTGTTGATGATTATAGTAGATTCTGTTAGGTTTACTTTTTGAAATCAAAATCTGATGTGTTTGCTAAGTTTGTTAAATTCAAAGCAGCAGTTGAACTAGAAACAGGAAACATGTTTGAAGATCTGAGGGGAAGAATTGGAATGTGTAGCTTTGGAACCAAAGAGTAGTGTTGAAGTTTGGTACCAGAGCTAGAACAAGATTACTTAGTAGTAATCTACTGCATTGCTATCTATCTGTTAGCTGATAACATTATCTAGATTAGAATGTTTCTTTCAATTCAATTGTTTAAGCTTATCTAGGATTAGACTAGCTTGTTATACAACTCCTTTGATAAAGGAGAACATAGATGGTACGTTTCTTTAGTGTTTTATTTTTCTGTAATGTTTATTTTCTTTTAAAAATAAAACATTGGGGATGACAGTAACCAACTGAGATATTTTCTGCTCCTTATTCTTTCAACTGGAAAGTTTTTGTTCTTTGTTCTTTATTCTTTTTTCTTAGTTCATAAATATTAATCTCTTCTTTATATATCAGTTTTTTACATCATGGACCTCAGCCTCCCTCACCTATGCTGGGCGTCTTCAGCTTATTAAATCTACTCTTTTCTCTATACAAGCATATTGGTCCAGCATGTTCATTTTGCCCTGTGCCACAGTCAGGGAAATTGAGACCATTCTATCTACCTTTCTCTGGAAGGGAACCGCACTCACTCACAGAGGAGCCAAGGTTGCCTGGACCTCCCTATGCTACCTTCTCCAAGAGGGTGGCTTGGGGATCAAAAGTATTAAAACCTGGAATAAGGCTGCCCTATTAAAGCATGAATGGCTGCTATCAGAGGGGACTTTAGATTGGGTGATTTGGGTGCATTCTGTTCTTCTCAGAGGGCACTGCTTCTGGTATATCCGATTATTACACTTGGAAGGGACTCTCCTCAGGAAACTTCTCAATTGATTCAGCATGGGAACTGCTCAGGGATTCCAGGCCATTGGACTCATTGTATCATCTAATCTGGTTTCCAGGACATATTCCTCATCAAGCTTTCATTCTCTAGGTAGCCTCTATGGAGTGTCTGCATACCATGGACAAGCTCACCTCCTTCCATATCATCTCTTCCTTAACTTGCGTTCTATGTGGCATGCATGATGAGATGCACAAGCACCTTTTCTTCAAATGCACATACTCAGCCATATTGTGGAGTAACATCTCAGCAAAAACACTTTTAGCCTGGCCCTCTTTAACTTGGAATGGATTGCTTCAGTGGGCGGGTTCCACACTCAGAAACAACAAGGACTTCTCCCACCTCATAGCTAGACTGGTTCTCTCTACAACTATTTATTTCATCTGGTTTGAGCGAAACAACATAATTTACAACCAAGTTTCCAAGTCAGCACAGGAACGAAGGGATGAAGCTGTTGATCTCATCTGTATCTGCCTACTGGAAAAGGATCAAACTCAGATCCCTGACACTTTTAAATGCATCTGAAGACTACCAACGAGCTAAAGATTATGAAATCATCAGAATTTGCTTAATGGGCAAAGACCTCAGACAAATGCTGGGAACTATCAAGAGCACCTAGACTCCTAATGAACACCGGCCTAATATGGAAATGTTAATTTGTTAAGGGAAGTCATCGCTGGGTTGATATCGTGGCAATCTTCCTTAATCAGCTCATGTTCACGTAGCGCTCATGCATGTTTTTTCCCCATATATTTGTTTTTACACTGTTATGTGGTGCTGGCAATTAAGCAGCCCCTATTTCCATTTTTTTCCTTATATTTGGCTATTTCTTTGTTTTACTTGGGGTATGCCCCTCGAACTCTTGTACATAATTTTCTTTCCCTTTAATATACATCTTAAATTTATCCAAAAAATAATAATTTAAGGTTTAGGTTTAGGATTTCAAAATTTAAAATTATGGGTTTAGGGTTTTAGAATTACAGGTTCAGAGTTTAAATCTAAAAGTTTTGGGTTTTAGGTTTTTGAATTTAAAGTTTAGATTTGGAGTTGAGATTTGGGGTTCAGGTTTAGAAATTTGGGTTTATGATTTAGAATTTTCATGTTAAGGGATTAAAGTTTAGAATTTTAAGTTTTAGATTTAGGGTTTGAAGGTGAGACTACAACTGCCACTAGCGACTCGAAGGAAGATGACTAGCTGGTCCTGTACTAGCCGTCGTTGACCACCATCTTCTCTAACTAACCCCTACTCCCTCATCACCAACATCTTTTTACTGTTCTGACCGAACAAATTCTTGATCCTGCGCCTAGAACCATCCACCATCCCCACTTGGTCCACCTTCACACTACCTGGAATCGCCTTCCATGACTCAGATCCACAAAACCTCACATCCCACATCAAACCATGTTGAAAACCAAACTCAATGCTCACAAACCCACCCCCGCTGCTGCTCAAACCACATGGGCAGACAGAGTTAAAGTCTCCGACTCTAGTACTAGATTCACTCTGGAACCACTTCTCAGACAACCAGTAGGACATAGCCTTAATATCACAGAAGAAATGCTTATGGAAAATTCTAAACAATGGAATCGTTGTATGATCGAATTTTTCCCAGGGTTTCAAATGCCATTCCATGCCGTTAATTCAATTGCCTCTAATAGGGTATGACATCAATATGGATTAGAGAATGTGATGACGTCTTCCAATGGCTTCATAATATTCCGTTCACTACAAGATTTCATAGTTTTACCGACGGAAATATTCTGTCAGTGTGTGATTAGAAGTTCGTCGGTGATTTATTTATCGACGTCTTCACTGACGGATACAGTCCGTCGGCTTTCCTTTCATCGGTGATTCCCCATTCCATCGCTATATCGATTGGAAAAAAAACCAATTATCGATGGTTTTACAGACGGAATTTGCGCGCCAAAAAAAAGTTTCCCGCTTGAAATATACCGACGGATTTTCATCTGTCGGTGATATCGTGATTTACGGACGGATACGTACCATCGGTACATTTTTCGGTGAGTGTTTGAGATACCGACCGAATATATCCGACTGTAAATTCATCGGTAAGTGTGGCAGCTACTGTCAAATGCTGAAGGATTAAGTCCGTCGGTAAAGCTGTCGGTGAGTGTTTGAAATACCTACTGAATATATCCGTCTGTAAAGGCGTTAGTGAATGCTACTGTCAAATACCGACGGATTCATTCTGTCGGTAAAACCCTTTGTAATAGTTTTTTGTAATTTTTTTTTTAAATTATTTAGAATATATAATATATAATATAAAATTATTTAAATTAATGGTAATAAAAACCAATTATGCAAATAAAATTTATATTAAACATCAAAAACAAAAAATCAAAGTTAAATAATATTCATTACAAACTGAATGTGTTTTAAAAAAATATTAAATGAAATTTTAAAGGTAAATAATGTTTATTACAAATTAATATAAAGGTGGAGCTAAAGGAGGAGGAGGCTGGTGGTTATATGGCCAAAAAGGATTAGGCGCACATGTTCCACTCTATGTTGCCATGTTCATGACCATTTCGCGAAGCTGTTCATAAGCCGCTTTTTGTTGTGCAGACTCCGCTGTTTGTTCTACAGGAGACGCTTTGAGTTGCGCGTACTCCGCTGATAGGTGGTCGTATTTTTTGGTGAGCTGAGCCATGTGTTGTTGCAAGGCCACAAACTCCTTAGATTGGGAGCTCCCAACGGTTGAAACACTACGGGCCGACCGCAAGTTGTCGGCGTAGTGTTGGAGAGCTCGTAAACCCGATTTTTATCGGATCCACCTGATGATCCAACCTCCATCCACAAATCCGGATCGAATTCCAGATGGGTCAAAGTATCGTCCCCGTATCTCTCCCTCAATCGATTATTATAGGTCTCCTGAAAATTAAAAAAAAATCATCATATTCAATTCAATAAATATAATAACTTACAAAATAAAATGGTTGAACAAACATACCACGAAATGTTGAGCACGGTTGTCAACGAACTGTTGCGCCCCTTTTTGGCAGTCTTGACTCCGCACATGCGTCTCCACAAACAGCTCCATCAGGCTCGGCTCACATCCAAGAGACGCAGCCTATAATGAAAAAAGATATATGAACAACAACTTAATTTGACGATATATTTTATCTAAATTAATCTTACCATCCGTTTTGCATGTGCAGCAAACGGAACGGAGCCGCTAGTGTGCGTTGTCACCGAGCCATGAATTGGCCGATTCCGGTTGCTAGCACCGGATTGTGAGCGTCGTGTGAACCACTCAGACGTCACGTGCTCAAGATAGTGCGGCCATATATCTTCCAGGATGTATATCGGTTTGAAATCCCTCCAAACCGTAACATCGTTCCAGCCTTGGAAACCCCTATCCCTCGCGGGTTTTTTTGCCCTTTTTTGTGCTTCATACCAAAAATCACGCAACCTACTTCACGCAACCAAAAATTACATTTCGAAACATAAATTTTTGTCTAAAAAAAATCTTGTATTGTTTTCGATCTTACTTAGTTGCCGCGTGATTTTCCCACACCCTCCTCACAACAGTGTTATGCTCACTGTCCCAGCAGAATTTGTGCTGTGTATAAATAAACAAGTTTAAATAAAAATAATAATTTATTTATAATTATATTAATAATTTATTAGAAATAAGCTAAAAATTATAAATTAACACCAACCTGAAATCTGTCAAACCATGCATTGATTTGAGGCATCCATTTAGGATGCTTGGATATCTGACTCCATTGAAACAATGAAATCTCCATCGACAATTTAAACACTGATGATATTACTCAGGCGGCCTCAATGTTTGTGAACCTGAAAATAAATGAAATAATTTAAATATTGATTAATTCATAAATTATATTGTAATTTTTTTTAAAAAAAAAACCTTAACAAACTTACATTGAAAGGTCGTCCTTCCATTGTGCCTCATACTTGCGGGTAAATTGATTCCGCTGCGAAGGCACCTCGTCTCTACGCTGTGAAGTAGCGCTGGAAGAGGCAGCATCGGTTGACAGTGCAGGTGGTGTAGGTGCCTCTTCTTGAGAGGCACCTAAGGAAATATCATCATCGCTGCTAGACGAACTAGCTGCGACTGTATGTGAGCGACTAGCTCTGGTTTTCATTCTACGCATCTCCACAATTTTATACAAATAATTATATAATTAAATTCAAATGAAAAAAAAAATTCGACAGCACCTCCCCTATACTGGATACTACCCAAATCCACAAACCTGCACATATTAACAAAAGCCACAACCAATTGACCCAATCTATATTAATTATTCCAACATGTTAAATTACTAATTCTAAGGTAAATTCAACATTAAGAATTACAATTCAACAAATTATTCAATAATTATGCTAATACAACAATAAAATATATTCAATAAATAAAAAAAAATTTGTAGGCTAACAATTAAAATTAATGGAAAAAATTAAACATAAATCATGCAATAATATAGTAAAATTAACAATTATTCTGAAATATTCAATTACTAATACTAAGGTAAATTCAACATTAACAATTACAATTCAAAAAATTATTTAATAATTATGCCAATACAACAAAACAATAAATTAAAAAAAAAACTCTAGAATAACAATCAAAATAAATGGAAAAAATTAAACACAAATCATGCAATAATAGAGTAAAATTAATAATTATTCTAACATATTCAATTACTAATTCTAAGATAAATTCAACATTAACAATAAACATTCAACAAATTAACTAATAATAATTATGTCAATACAACAATAAAAAATATTCAATAAATTCAAAAAAAAAAAACTATAGACTTTAGGAATGAAATATGCTTACTTTAATAATGTGTTGAATTCAATACTTTATCTACATTACAAAAAATACACCAAAACAAAAAACATAACAAAAACAAATAGCAAAAAAAACCCCTTAAAGTAAAATGAAATAGAAGAAACACATAGCTTTTAAACTGATGAAGATTCACAAGAAAACTTGCTAGAGATTGCAGGTGAAAACTTTGAAGAACGGAGAGGAAAAGAATCGAAATTTAAGGTGAAAAAATGAGGAGATGAAAAAATGAACTGAAGGGGCGGTCGCTGGAACTTATATGGCAGTTTTACGGATATAAAATTAATTATTATTTTAATTTATTCCATCGGTAAAGTGTCAAAAATCCGTCGGTATTTTTTGAATTTCGCACCAAACTTTTTAATGACCCTCAATATTTTTCGTGGTCCGTCGGTAATTCCATCGGAAAGATGACGCGGTTAGAGATGCATTTAATGTACACCCCTTTGGAATTCGCACAGTCCGTCGGTAATATTGACCCGCCGACAACTTACCGATAGATATGTAGCCGTCGATATGGATGTCGGTGATTGTGGCATTACAAGTAATTATTTTCCGAACTCTTTGTGAAATGCCGATGGACTTATTACGTCGGTATGGGCGTCGGTGATTGTGGCATTTCAAGTAATTATTTTCAAACTCTCTGTGAAATGCCAACAGACTTAATCCGTCGGTATGGGTGTCGGTGATTGTGGCATTTCAAGTAATTATTTTTCGAACTCTCTGTGAAATGCCGACGGATATGTATCCGTCGGTATGGACATCGGTAATTGTGGCATTTCAAGTAATTATTTAGTGTTACAAAATATATCATCCATGATCTATAATTATTTCAAGTAATTATTTCGTGATTGTGGCATTTCAAGTAATAAATATTTCGTGTTACAAAATATATCATCCATAATCTAAATTACATGAAAAAAATGGTTTTACATAGGGCTTCATTTTAGTAGTTAGTCAGAATTTTCTTCTTCGTCATCAATTGAATTGTCATTACCTTTATCGCAATCTTCAATAAGGATATCATCTTCTTCATCGACATTTGCTTGTCCGCTAGAGTTCAAAACAAAATTCAACTCCTCTGCGTCAACATTAACAACACTATCATCGAAAACACGAAAATTTGAATTTTCTTCCAATTCAATCAAAGGAGCAACTCGATATGGTTCAACCAACTCACTAACTTGAAAGACTTCATCTCGCACACCTGTTTCTTCGTTCTCATCCTGAACAACCTCGACACGACCCCGGGGTTTCATTTTTAAAACGGACAACCAATCCACTCTTGATCGATCCTTTCTAAATGAAGGGGTGTATGTGTAATAAACTTGTTGACATTGCTTTGCGAAAAGAAAGACATCGTTTATGTTGCGGAGTCTAGCTTTTGAGTTGATTTCGACCAGACCATAGTGCGAATCAACTCTGATTCCTCTGTCAGTCGTGTCATACCAATAGCATTTGAATAAAAACACTCTATGCTGCTCGTTATGATATTGCAGTTCAACGACCTCTTCTAATCTACCATAGTAGTCAACTTCTAACTCACTATTAGTGGATCCCTTAACACAAACACCGTTGTTGTATGTCTTTCTTCCTTGCCCGTATTCTTCAGTATGGAAAACATATCCATTGACAAAATACCTGTTGTAGCACTTACATTTTCTTTCAGGCCCCAGGCTTAGTGAAGATAATGACTTAGGCGCACTCCTTCCCATTTGATAAACCTTGTATGTAATGTACATCAATAAACAGTAAATAAACGAGAATCTCGTAATGACATGCATACATACAGTAATTTTGCAAGTTAGAATGAGTTTGTGATAGTGCTTATATGTGTTCTGAACCACATGGCAAATTGTTCATCTTGTAATAGAAAGATCTAGGATTCAGTCACTTGTGAGTTATTGGAGAGCAAATATTGTCGATGTTGCCTGCAAGTGATAGTGAGTGTATGATATTACAATATATAATTAACAGTATATTACTAACAAAGTTAATTTAATTAGTATTACACATATATAAACTTACTGAATAAAAGGTCTCAGCTCATCATAGTTAAATAGAACATAGTTGTGTGCTTGTTTAAACTCTATTTCCGACAAATATCTTCCTCTTACAGCATTTTTAGGTGTGGGTCGTCTAGTATTGGAGAATATTGACAAGTTCCTACTGGAAGGCACTTCACTGCCATCACCGTGCCTTGGAACGTGATTGATTCTCGTTCTCATATGAGGTTTGAAATAGTACGAGATAAATATTGAGATCTCCTCAACAATATAAGCCTCACATATCAAAGCCTCAACATGCGCCTTGTTCTTAACCTTTTTCTTGAGATTAAACAAGTACCTACATTGAATTAATCAAGTATTTTCAATTAAGAAAAACATAGAAAATACTTTTATATATGAATTACATTGCAATTGTAATATCTAACCATTCGAATGGGTACATCCATCTATATTGAACCGGTCCTCCAGCTTTTGTCTCGAATGGTAGATGTATAGGGAGATGCTCCATTGAGTCAAAAAATGATGGAGGGAATATCATCTCAAGTTTGCATAGTGTCTCAACGACATTCATTTGAAGCCTCTCAATATGCTCAACATTCAACTTGTTGGAGCATATATTTTTGAAGAAATGACTGATTTCCATGAGTGCATCCCATATTCCCTTTGGCAACAAATCACGAAAAGCTAATGGGATGAGTGTTTGCATAAACACGTGGTAGTCATGACTCTTTATTCCATACAATCTGCAGTCCTCTATATTAACTAGCCTTGATATGTTCGATGCATGTCCATTCAGAAAACACAGACTCTTAAGCCATTTGTAGACTAGTAGTTGTGCGTTTTTCTCTAACACGAAGCTTGCTCTTGGTTTTGCGACCCGTGACTCACCATAAACCAACTCCATATTTTTACGGTTACAATATAAAGCTATATCCAATCTAGCCTTGATGTTGTCCTTTGTCTTCCCCTTCACATCCATGACGGTGTTGAAAATGTTCTCAAACATGTTCTTTTCGATGTGCATGACGTCAAGGTTATGGCGGAGCAGATTGGTCTTCCAATAAGGAAGCTCCCAAAAGATACTTTGCTTTACCCAATTATGGGTCAAACCAAAACCAGGAAACTTTTGCTTACCTGATTGAAGGCCAAACACAATGTCACCGTACTCTAATACAACATCATGCAATTCCTCACCAGAAAGACGCGGGAATGCAACATCTTTTTCAACTCTGCCAATAAAGAAATATTTTTTGTTCTTTCTGTACCTGTGATTAAGTGGCAAGAAGCGACGGTGACAGTAGAAAAAAGAAACTTTGCCTCTGTTTGCTAGCGTGAATGCCTTGTTGTTTTCCATGCAGTATGGACATGCGAGTTTCCCATGCGTGCTCCGACCTGAAAGCATTCCATAAGCTGGAAAATCATTGATAGTCCACATCAAAGCCGCCCTCATAAGAAAATTTTGTTTCCTCGATATATCATAAGTCAGAGCTTCGAAGGACCACAACTGCGCCAACTCATCAATCAACGGTCGAAGACAAACATCTATATTCCGCCCCAGGCTGCTTGGACCGGGTATGACAGTAGATAAAAACATGAACTCCGGCCTCATACACATTCCCGGTGGCAAGTTATAAACTGTGAGTATGACCGACCAACAAGAATAAGGAGCAGCAAATGTGTAACATCCCTCATTTCTGGGATAAAACCACAATCTCATGTCAATAGAAAAATAGAGTAGTTATTTTTTATATATATACATGTTCATGGTCTTCGTATTAACATCTACCGGAATTTCGACGGAATCCCCCCTATACCGGAAGGTCCCAAGTTACCGATATGTGACCTGTTTACACTTCTAACAGTTCACATCTCATAACTTAATTCTCGACCCAATCATCCTGGGTTTCAATTCCACAATTATACTCACACCTATCAACCATAATATTTATGATATGCATTATATAACAAAAATATCATTATGGATGGATAATTTAAATAAATATAAATACATAGACATGAAATATGGTTATATAAACTACAACGTTAAATTCATCCAATCAAGTTTAAACATTTATTATACAAATTAAGTTATACAAACATTTTCATGTTTACAAAATACAAGGGTATACTCCCTAGAACCTAAATTTCAAAAAGGAAACATAAGCTAAGATCTACTCCTGTCGTGCATGCGATGATCCTGAAACAAAATACATATTATTGCAAGGTGAATATCACAATAAATATAACAATATGAATATCTTATAATTTCAACAAGGTAACATGCATTTATATTTCATTTACTTCTCCCTTCTAGTTTTTTTATATTAAAATCTCTTCCTTATTCAAACTATTAATAATCGTTCCCTCTGCCACTATCAACCTTCATTCCAGACCTTATAAGATCAACGTGATTACTTTTGCTTATCACATTACCGATACCACTTTCACTGGTATCGTCATCACCACCCCATAGGAGTCGATCTAAGGCGATCCCTTTACCCAGAATCCTAACATATACTAAATGTATGCTGGCCAATACATGGTGATCCCTTTACCCAGGATCCTAACATACACTGAATGTATGTTAGCCAATACGTGGAGATCCCCTTACCCGGGATCCTAACATACACTAAATGTATGCTAGTCCATTCATGACGATCCCCTTACCCGGGATCCTAAATTACACTAAATGTATGCTAGCCAATATAGGGTGATCCCCTTACCCGGGATCCTAACATACACTCAATGTATGCTAGACAATATATGGTGATCCCCTTACCCGGGATCCTAACATACACTCAATGTATGCTAGTTTATGCCTCAAATCACACTTCTCATATTTCCTTTGTCAGTGATAATTTCATCACTTGGCAATTCACATAACAACTTTTCACCTAGAATACACATACATTCAGTAATTCACATTTCACATCAAAAATATATTAAATCATGGAATTTAACTAGAAAGCATAGGTGTGAATTACCTACCTGCAATAGAAGCTCTACTCGTGCTCCCCTGCTGCTGCTGTTGCACCATGTCTGTGGTCCCTCCTGCAAATCACAGGTTTATCTCATAAATTTTCTTCACTCAAGGATATGTTTTATAATAACCATATCAACAACCAATAAGTCTTTCTTTCAGTCATTTCTTAGTACTTTATGTTTTTCTCATTTCACTCATTATTACTGTCGTTCTTTGTCCAATCCTAGTTATCATTCCTTTCTTTATATTTGGACTATCACTGTCCAACTGTTACTGCCTCATTTTTGAATTTTTACTCTCTGACCTCTCCTCAGATTTTTAACTATATCTAGAGTTATAGAACTCCGATTTAAGCGAAATTTGTGGCGTTGGAAAGGTAAGTTATGAGGCTACTAGTTCTATGTTTTGAGAAGAACCCAGTTCTGCCTCTAAGATAGTCAAAATCACTCCTTAACAAACACTCAGACTGTTACTGTCCAACTGTTACTGTCCATTTTTGAACTGTTACTGTCTGACCTCTCCTTAGATTTTTAACTATATCTGGAGTTATAGAACTCCGATTCAAGCGATATTTATGGCGTTGGAAGGTAAGACATGAGGCTACAAGTTCTATGTTTTGAGAAGAACCCAGTTCTGCCTTTAAGGTAGTCAAAATCACTCATTAACAAACACTTGTACTGTTACTGTCCAACTATTACTGTTCATTTTTGAACTGTCACTATCTGACCTCTCCTCATATTTTTAACTATATCTGGAGTTATAGAACTCCGATTCAAGCGACATTTATGGTGTTGGAAAGGTAAGACATGAGGCTACAACTTATATGTTTTAGGAAGAACCTAGTTCTGCCTCTAAGGTAGTCAAAATCACTCATTAACAAACACTCGGATTGTTATTGTCCATTTTTGAACTGTTACTGTCTGACCTCTTCTTAGATTTTTAACTATATCTAGAGTTATAGAACTCCGATTCAAGCGAAATGTGTGGCGTTGGAAAGGTAAGACATGAGGCTACAAGTTCTATTTTTTGAGAAGAACCGAGTTCTGCCTCTAAGGTAGTCAAAATTGCTTATTAACAAACACTCAGACTGTTACTGTCCATTTTTGAATTGTTATTGTCTGACCTCTTCTCAGAGTTTTAACTATATCTGGAGTTATAGAACTTTGATTCAAGCGATATTTATGGCGTTGGAAAGGTAAGACATGAGGCTACAAGTTCTATGTTTTGAGAAGAACCCAGTTCTACCTCTAAGATAGTCAAAATCACTCCTAAACAAACACTCGGACTGTTACTGTCCAATTGTTACTGTCCATTTTTGAATTGTTACCGTCTGCCTCTCCTTAGATTTTTAACTATATCTGGAGTTATAGAACTCTAATTCAAGCGAAATTTATGGCGATAGAAAGGTAAGACATGAGGCTACAAGTTTTATGTTTTGAGAAGAACTCAGTTCTGCCTCTAAGGTAGTCAAAATCACTCATTAACAAACACTCGGACTGTTACTGTCCAACTGTTACTGTCCATTTTTGAACTGTTACTATCTGACCTCTCCTCAGATTTTTAACTATATCTGGAGTTATAGAACTTCGATTCAAGCGAAATGTGTGGCGTTGGAAAGATAAGACATGAGGCTACAAGTTCTATTTTTTTAAGAAGAACCGAGTTCTTCCTCTAGGGTAGTCAAAATTGCTTATTAACAAACACTCGGACTGTTACTGTCCAACTGTTACTGTCTATTTTTGAACTGTTACTGTCTGACCTCTCAGATTTTTAACTATATCTGGAGTTATAGAACTCCGATTCAAGCGATATTTGTGGCGTTGGAAAGGTAAGACATGAGGCTACAAGTTCTATGTTTTGAGAAGAACTCAGTTCTACCTCTAAGATAGTCAAAATCACTCCTAAACAAACACTCGGACTGTTACTGTCCAATTGTTACTGTCCATTTTTGAATTGTTACCGTCTGCCTCTCCTTAGATTTTAAACTATATCTGGAGTTATAGAACTCTGATTCAAGCGAGATTTATGGTGTTGGAAAGGTAAGACATGAGGCTACAAGTTCTATGTTTTGGGAAGAACCTAGTTCTGCCTCTAAGGTAGTCTAAATCGCTCATTAACAAACACTTGGACTGTTATTGTCCAATTGTTACTGTCCATTTTTAAACTGTTACTGTCTGACCTCTCCTTAGATTTTTAACTATATCTAGAGTTATAGAACCCAGTTCTGCCTCTAAGATAGTCAAAATTGCTCATCAGTCTCGGTTGGTGATCCATAACTGGAGTTCTATGACTCCAAATTGAGCAAGACCAATTTCATTAGTTAGTAAACATCTAAAAATATAATTTCTATGAAGGAACTTCATCCTAATTCCTTCATTCTCCTACCCAAAATCTCTTTAAAGGTCAAGAGACGAAACTGTCCAGATTCATCAACCTTTCCATTTACACATAACACATGAAGTTATTTACTTTAACAACTCTTACTTTTTCCTTAATTCAAGTCTAAGAACTCAATATATAAATTAACATCCAGGCATCAATTCATAATCGACTTGAAATGACTCATAAGACCAGGTTTAGAATATCTTACCTGATGCGAATCAAGGCTTCGATCCCTCCTTTTCTTTCTAATGACAGCCGACCCTCCCCTCTTCTCTTCTTGTTTAATTTTTCTTGTTAATCCCTTTCCCACCAGGGTTTATTTTACCTATAACCCTCAATCTGGGATGGGTTTTTGAAATTTTGGTGTTTCTCTCTTGATTTGTAAAAATAGATATAAAAACTCCCTCTTTTCTTTCTTTACGTAGCTGCAGATCTGTTTTTGGTGAGAATATGAGTATTTATGCTCTATAATTATTCTTATTTGCATTTAGGCCCCATTTTCTTTAAGTGTATTCGTTCTTGCCCCCACTTCTTTTTAGTTTAGTTTATTTTCTTGAATTTAATCCAGCCTTGGTTTTTTTTTTTAGGATTTACAAAATGACCCAAATGGGTTGAATCTGTCTGTACACAACCCAAGACGCACATTCCTTGATTCAGCTGAAAAGTGAGGATGCACATTGTTAAAGAGTTTCCACGCTTCGCCGTCAGAAGGATGCACTATCACTCCATCAACTGCATCATGTGCTTGGTGCCATGTCATGTGCTCAGCAGTCCTTGGTGACATGAATAACCTCTCCAGTCTAGGTGTGATCAGGAAGTATCTAAGTTTTTTATATGCCACTAGAGTCTTTCCCCTGCCAGTTCTAGGTTTGTAACGGGAATGCCCGCATGTCATGCACTCGGTCATCTCAGCATTTTCAAGGTAATATAACATGCAGAAGTTAGGGCACATGTCAATTTTCTGGTATCCTAAACCGAGGGGTTTTATCATGGACTTCGCAGCATAGAAGTTCTCTTTCAGCCTGTTCCCTTCAAATAAAATGCTTCTCGCCCATTCAATAATCTTGTCATACCCGGCCTCACTCAACCCGTGATCTGACTTGATGGTGAACACCTGTGCTACGACCGATTATTTACTGTGATTCGTGCAGCCATCCCATAATGGTTCGTCAGAATCTTTCAACAAATCAAAAAACCTAGCTGTATCTGCATTAGGTTCTTCTTCTACGATTGGATATTGACTGACATTACCTTGATTCATTCTCATTGCATCTATAACCATATTTCTGTAAGGATTAGTGTTGTCATTTGTCGCTTCATGCACGTTGCTAGCATTAGAAGTAGACGCAACCACCGTTTCTTCCATTCTCCTCTTACTAACAAATACTTCTCCATGTGCATACCAACACTGGTAATTCTTCATAAACCCTTTGTGTAGAAGATGCATCATTACAACATCTGGGTGTAGATATTTTTTATTTTGACACTTCCTACATGGACACCTAATACCGCCTCCAATAAAATTTTTGGGAATAGATGTTGTGAAATTAATAAAACCCTGAACCCCGTTACAATAATCAATCCTTCGCAATCCTTGGGGTGAATCTCGATACATCCATGAACGATCATCCATGACATATATCGAACCTCTATAAAATTATGATGACATCATGTATTAATTAACTAAGTTAGGTAAATAAACTTGCAAAAATATTACTTTACCTCGAGATTATCCAACAAACCAATCACAACTTCTCATAAATATTAAATATTCATTATCATTTATCAATGTCCATACAAATTAATATATATAAATTTACAGAAATTACCACTCCGCAATACCATTGATAAAACTTTAAACGGACCCATTAAGCAAGCTATTAATTATTTCAAAACAGAACATGTAATTCGGTAGTTCCATAAAGTTTTAACAATTTACAAACAAATACAATCTTACAAAATCTAAAACAAACCATAACAGGTATAGAATTATACATTCATATACTACAAGTTTGTTTGAGAAATAACAATAAAACATATACATCTACTAACAAAATACATATACTAAAAAAAACAATAAAATTGACATTTAATTAAATGTTAAAATTTAAAAAGATGTTAAAATTGAACAGTGGAGGCTGGCAGCGAAGGAGAAGAAGCAGGAGCAAGAAGAAGGGGAGAAGGGCTGACCTGCGGTGGCTGCCGTCGTTGGCGGAGATGTTGGAGGCGACAGGCAGCGGCCCTGTTGATGTCACTGATGGTTAGTGGTGGTTCTGTTTTTTCCTTTTCTTTCTCTCCTCTGTTTTTCATTTTTTTTCTTTGCTTCTTCTTCTTCTTCTTCTTCTTTCCTGTTCTTTCTCTTTTTTTTTCTGCTCTCTATTCTCTTCTCCTCCTTTCGGTCTTCCCCCCCCTCTTTTTTTTTTCGGCCCCCCTATTTTTATAGGCAAAAACAGGGGAAGGACATGGCTGGGGCGGCCACTGTGCTGCCGCCCCAAAAACTGCCCGAGGAACACATCTCCTCCCTCTTCTCCAACACGTGGAAAGCTTCGAGCAAGTAGGGGTGGTGTCGGCGTCTTTTTAAAGAGAGAGATTGCGGCAACAGAGGAAGAAAAAAATCTTCTTCCATTGCTTCGCACGTCCAGGGGAAGAAGAAAACCCACAATGCCTTCAAAACGACACTGTTTTGGGTTTTTCCTTTTTTTTTAATGAACAGTGTATGAAACGGTGCCGTTTTGGGCAAAACACGCCGTTTCATTTAAATGAAAACGGCGCCAAACTTATCTTAAAATACAAATCAATCCTCAATTTATGATTTGTTCAATCAAGTCCTAAATTGCAATTTTGATTTAAAAATCAATGCAATTGCATCTCTGCCAAAAATCAAACAGCGGCCCTGAAGTTGGCTGCCTTTTTTACTTTGGTCCTTGGTCTTGAATTTATGCAATTTGAACCTCAATTGAGCAATAAACTTCTAATTTCTTCAATTTGGCCCTTGATCCGGTTTTAATTACAGCCCCTCTATTTACGGGCCTTTTTCAATTTGGTCTTTGGTTTTGGATTTCTTCAATTAAGTCCCTAATTGGCCATCAAACTTCAATATTTATGCAATTAAGCCCTTGATTTGACCAAATTAACTCTAAAAAATTATAATTTGACCTCAGAACTTTAATTTCTTCCAACTAAAGCCCAAATTAACTCCAAAATTAATTTTTCTTGCAATCAAACTGTAAATCCCAGGAAAAATCAAGGCTGGATTAAATTAAAGAAAATAAACTAAATTAAAAAGAAGTGGGGGCAAAATGAATACACTTAAAGAAAATGGGGCCTAAATGAAAATAATAATAATAAATAAATAAATAAAGATCTGCAGCTATCATAAAGAAAGAAAAGAGGGAATTTTTGTATCCATTTTGTTTTACAAATCAAGAGAGAAACACAAAAAATTCTAAGAACCCATCCAAGATTAAGGGTTATTCGTAGAATAAACACTAGTGGGCAAGGGATTAACAAGAAAATTTGAACAAGAAGAGAAGATGGGAGGGCCAGCTGTCATTAGAAAGAAAAGGAGGGAGTTGAAGATCGAAACCTAGATTCGTACCGGGTAAGGTGTTCTAAACATGGTTTTATGAGTTGTTTCAAAGTCGATTATAAATTCATGCATGGATGTTGAATTATAGTTAGGGTTCTTATACTTGAATTTAGGGAAAATATATGAGTCGCTAAATTAAATAACTTCAGGTGTTGTGTGTATTAAGGTTGACGAATCTGGACAGTTTCGTCTCTTCACTTTCAGAGGGATTTCGGGTAGGAGGATGAAGGAATTAGGATCAGGTTCGTCATAAAAATTGTAGTTTTAGATGTCAACTAACTAAG
The DNA here is from genome assembly GCF_951802175.1 of Populus nigra. Taxonomy (NCBI): domain Eukaryota; kingdom Viridiplantae; phylum Streptophyta; class Magnoliopsida; order Malpighiales; family Salicaceae; genus Populus; species Populus nigra. The sequence continues at coordinate 25,780,234 of NC_084853.1, forward strand.
AAAATTGGTCTTGCTCAATTTGGAGTTATAGAACTTCAGCTATAGGTCACCAACCGAGACTAGGTCACGACAGACCTTGTAGGGTAATAGGTCTGGTTCGTTGATAAACAATTTTAACTGCCTTGGAGGCAGATTTGTGTTCTCCTTCCTTCAAAGAACTTATAGCCTCATGTCTTAGCTTCCTAAGAGAGTAATCTTGCTTGAAACAGAGTTCTATAACTCTAGATACAGTTAAACATCTGAGGAGAAGTTGGGCAGTAACAGTTGGACAGTAACAGTTCAAATGTCTAGACAGTAACAGTTTAAAACAAGACAGTAACAATTCCAAAACAAGATAGTAACAGTTTAAATATCTAGATAGTAACAGTTCAAAAACAAGATAGTAACAGTTGGACAGTAACAGATTAAATATTTAGACAATAACAGTTCAAAACAAGACAGTAACGATTCAAAAACAAGATAGTTACTGTTCAAAAACAAGACAGTAATGACAATATAAAGAAAGGAATGATAACTATGGTTGGACAAATAACGACAATATTAATGAGTGAAATGAGAAAAACATAAAATATTAAGAAATAACTGAAAGAAAGACTTATTGATTGTTCATATGGTTACTATAAAACATATCCTAGGTGAGGAAAATTTATGAGATAAACCTGTGATTTGCAAGAGGGACCACATGTGTGGTGCAACAGAATAGAAGGGGAGCACAAGTAGAGCTTCTATTGCAGGTAAGTGAATCGCACCTATACTTTCTAAGTTAAATTCCATGATTTAATATATATTACCGATGTGAAATGTGAATTGCTGAATGTATGTTTAATCAAGGTGAAAGGTTGTGGTGTGAATTGCCGAATGGTGAAATCATCGTTGACAAAAGAAATATGAAAAGTGTGATTTGAGGCATGAACTAACATACATTTAGTATATGTTTAGATCTCAGGTAAGGGGATCGAGCATGTATTGACTAGCATACATTTAGTGTATGTTAGGATCCCAGGTAAGGGGATCGAGCATGTATTGTCTAACATACATTTAGAGTATGTTAGGATTCCGGGTAAGGGGATCACCATGTAATGGCTAGCATATATTTAGTGTATGTTAGGATCCCGGGTAAGGGGATCACCTTGCATCGACTACTACAGGGTGATGATGATGATACCAGTGAAAGTGGTATCAGTAATGTGTTACACAAAAATAATCATGGTTGATCTTATAAAGTCGGAAATGGAGGTTGATAATGGAAGAGGGAACGATTATTAATAGTTGAATAAGGAAGAGATTCTAATGAAAAACCAGAAGGGAGAAATGAACAAAATATGAATGCATGTTACCCTTTTTAAATTGTTAGATATTCAAGTTGTTATATTTATTGTGATATTCATATTTCAATAATATGTATTTTGTTTCAGGATCATCGCATGCACGACAAGAGTAGATCCTAACTTATGTTTCCATTATTGTAATCTAGGTTCTAAGGAGTATACCTTTATATTTTGTAAACATGAAAATGTTTGTATAATTGAATTTGTATAATTAATGTCTAAACTTGAATGAATGAACTTAGCTTTGTAGTTCTTATAACCATATTTAATATCTATGTGTTTATATTTTTATCCATCCACAATAATATTTTGTTATATAATGTGTATCATAAATATTAAGGTTGGTCGGTGTGATAATATTTGTAGAATTGAAAACCGGGTTGATTGGGTTGGGATTGAGTTATGAGATGCGAGTTACTAGAAGTGTAAACAGGTTACATGTTGATAACTTGGAACCTTCCGGTATAACGGGGGACCTTGTTGAAATTTCAGTAGATGTTAATATGAAGACCATGAATATATATATATATATATATATATATATATATATATATATATATATAAATTCTAATTACTTTGTTTTCGGTTGACATGAGATTGTTGCTTTTATCCCGGTATAGGGGGTATGTTACACAAACCCTCCATAAATTCAATTAAACCTTCAATAAAATTTAATTGAGTCCATAAACATCTGATTTTGGACCTTTCTTCCATAAATTGAATTTTCTTTGTCAACAAGGCTCTTATCAGTCAACAAAATACTGTCAAATTTTAATATTTGTATTTTTGAACCTCCTCAACCAATTTTTAACCATTTTTAGGGCGCTTTGGCATCCTCTTTCACTGTTATATTTTTTTATAATTTTTTGTATTTTTTTGTATTTTTGTATTTTTTTAAAGAGAGAAAAAAATGTGAATTGGGTAATAACCCAAAAATTGATTCTGACAGTTGCCCCCCTCTTTACAATGCTTATGACTAAAATCTCGCAAGAGGTTTTAGATAGTAAGCTTTGTAAGAAGAAAAACAATCACATTTATCTTGGGCAACCTACCCCTCTTGAAGAAAATTGGTTTGCTTTCATGAGTGTCCTGCCCTTTTGAAGAAAAACAGTCTATTTTCACGGGCGGCCTGCCCACACACTCACACTTACCCTGGTCTATTTTTATGAGTGACCTACCCAAACATACACAAAGTGGTCTATTCTCAGGGACGACTAGCCCACACACTCACTCTTACCCTGGTCTATTTTCATGGGCGACCTGCCCAAACATACGCAAAGTGGTCTATTTTTAGGGACGACCAGCCCACACACTTATGCTTACCCTGGTCTATTTTCATGGGTGACTTGCCCAAGTAGAAAAAGAAAGAGTGGTCTCATTGTAATGGGTGACCTACCCAGGTGGAGGAATGATCTCATTATAATGGGTGACCTACTAAGATTAAAAAAAAAACACGGAGAATGGTCGAGTTGTAATGGGTGACCTATCCAAAATGGAAAAAAGGAAGAGTGGTCGTGTTGTAATGGGTGATGTAAACCTTGGTGAAAAATAAAGGTTGCTTAGATTGAAAACTAACTACATGAGAAATATAAGTGAAGAAATTCATGCATATGGTTAAATAAAAACGGGAATTTAGAAATTTTTGGATATAAGTTTATGGACGAAATATTTCAAGACAATATAAATCAACCCGAAAATGTTGAGGGTTGGATTAAATTAAAGAAAATAAGATAAACTAAAAAGAAGTGGGGGCAAAACGAATACATTTAAAGAAAATGGGGTCTAAATGCAAATAAGAATAATTATAGAGCATAAATACTACTCTTCTTACAAAAAATAGATCTGCAACTATCGTGAAGAAAGAAGAGAGGGAGTTTTGGTATCTATTTCTACAAATCAAGAGAGAAACACCAAAATTTCAAGAACCCATCCAAGATTAAGGGTTTATAGATGGAATAAACACTTGTGGGCAAGTGATTAATAAGGAAATTGAACAAGAAGAGAAGATGGAGGGCTGGCTATCATTAGATAAGAAAGGAGGAAGTTGAAAATCTTCAACTGGTTGAAGATCAAAACCTTAATTCGTACCGGGTAAGGTGTTCTAAACATGATCTTATAAGTCATTTTAAATTCGATAAGGAATTGATGCCTTGATGTGAATTATAGATTAGGATTCTTAGACTTAAATTTGGGGGAAAAGTATTTGTTGTAAAAATCAAGTTAATTCATGTGTGGAATGTGATTTGGGGACGTGAAACCATGATAATTTACCCAGAAAATATAGTTTGGGAAATTTATGTGTGAAGGGAAGGGGGGGTGACGAATCTGGACAGACTCGTCTCCTGACTTTCAGTAAGATTTCGGATAGGAGGATGAGGGAGAACCAGTGTCCTTCATAGAAATTATAGTTTTGGATGTTAGCTAACTAAGGAAATTAGAGTCTTCGTTATGAAAATGATCCAGATTGGGATCCCTTGACAGACACTTCTCTCATGTACCTGCAACATCAGTATACTCTGAAGAAGGCGAGTCAGTGGGACTTCGAGATGTCTAGATAGTAACAGTTTAAAAATGAGACAGTTGCAGTTTAATATCTTGACAGTAACAGTTCAAGACAGTAATAGTTCAATGTCTAGATAGTAACAGTTTAAAAAAATAAGATAGTAACAATTCAATATCTAGAGAGTAACAGTTCAAAAATGAGACAGTAACAGTTGGACAGTAACAGTCCAAGCGTTTGTTAATGAGCAATTTTGACTACTTTAGAGGCAGAACTGGGTTCTTCCCGAAACATAGAACTTGTAGCCTCATGTCTTACCTTTCCAAAGCCACAAATTTCACTTGAATTGGAGTTTTATAACTCCAGATATAGTTAAAAATCTGAGGAGAGGTCAGACAGTAACAGTTCAAAAATGGACAGTAACAGTTGGACAGTAACAGTCCAAGCGTCTGTTAATGAGCAATTTTGACTACCTTTGAGGTAGAAATGGGTTCTTCCCAAAACATAGAACTTGTAGCCTCATGTCTTACCTTTCCAACGCCACAAATTTCTCTTGAATCAGAGTTCTATAACTCCAGATATTGTTAAAAATCTGAGGAGAGGTCAGACAGTAACAGTTCAAAAATGGACAGTAACAGTTGAACAGTAACAGTCCAAGCGTTTGTTAATGAGCGATTTTGACTACCTTAGAGGCAGAAATGGGTTCTTCCCAAACATAGAACTTGTAGCCTCATGTCTTACCTTTCCAACGTCATAAATTTCGCTTGAATCAGAGTTCTATAACTCCAGATATTGTTAAAAATCTGAGGAGATGTCAGACAGTAACAGTTTAAAAATGGACAGTAACAGTTGGATAGTAACAATCCAAACGTTTGTTAATGAGCGATTTTGACTACCTTAGAGGTAGAACTGGGTTCTTCCCAAAACATAGAACTTGTAGCCTCATGTCTTACCTTTCCAACGCCATAAATTTTGCTTGAATCGGAGTTCTATAACTCTAGATATAGTTAAAAATCTGAGGAGAGGTCAGACAGTAACAGTTCAAAGACGAAGCAGTAACAGTTGGACAGTGAAAGTCCAAATATAAAGAAAGGAATGATAAATAGGATTGGACAAAGAATGACAATAATAATGAGTGAAATGAGAAAAACATAAAGTACTAAGAAGTGACTGAAAGAAAGACTTATTGGTTTTTGATATGGTTATTATAAAACATATCCTTGAGTGAGGAAAATTTATGAGATAAACCTGTGATTTGCAGGAGGGACCACAGATGTGGTGCAACAGCAGCAGTAGGGGAGCACGAGTAGAGCTTCTATTGCAGGTAGGTGATTCACACCTATGCTTCCTAGTTAAATTCAATGATTTAATATATTTTGATGTGAAATGTGAATTACTGAATGTATGTGTATTTAAGGTGAAAAGTTGTTATGTGAATTGCCAAGTGATGAAATTATCACTGAAAAAGGAAAATATGAGAAGTGTGATTTGAGGTATAAAACTAGCATACATTGAGTGTATGTTAGGATCCCGGGTAAGGGGATCACCATGTATTGTCTAGCATACATTGAGTGTATGTTAGGATCCCAGGTAAGGGGATCGTCACGAATGGACTAACATACATTTAGTGTAGGTTAGGATCCCGGGTAAGGGGATCTCCATGTATTGGCTAACATACATTCAGTGTATGTTAGGATCCCGGGTAAGAGGATCACCATGGAATGGCCAGCATACATTTAGTGTATGTTAGGATTCCGGGTAAAGGGATCGCCTTATATCGACTCCTATGGGGTGGTGATGACGATACCAGTGAAAGTGGTATCGGGAATGTGATAAGCAAAAGTAATCACGTTGATGTCTAGAATGAAAGTTGATAGTGGCAGAGGGAACGATTATCAATAGTTGAATAAGGAAGAGATTTTCAATAATAATAAAAAAACTAGAAGGGAGAAGTAAATGAAATATGAATGCATGTTGCCCTGCTGAAATTATTAGATATTCATATTGTTATGTTTATGGAAATATTCACCTTGCAATAATATGTATTTTGTTTCAGGATCATCGAATGCACGACAGGAGTAGATCCTAGCTTATGTTCCCCTTTTGAAGTCTAGGTTCTAAGGAGTATACCCTTGTATTTTGTAAACATGAAAATGGTTGTATAACTTAATTTGTATAATAAATGTTTAAACTTGATTGGATGAATTTAACGTTGTAGTTTATATAATCATATTTCATGTCTATGAATTTATATTTATTTAAATTATCCATCCATAATGATATTTTTGTTATATCATACATATCATAAATATTATGGTTGATAGGTGTGAGTATAATTGTGGAATTGAAACCCAGGTTGATTGGGTCGGGAATTAAGTTATGAGATGCGAACTGTTAGAAGTGTAAACAGGTTACATGTCGGTAAATTAGGACCTTCCGGTATAGGGGGTGTTGAAGATCATCAGCCTTAATCACAACACAGTCATATCTAATTCCTTCCCTTTCTCTTGCTCACAATTATGTTATAACGTTACCTTCCTTTCTCATGTAATACGTTACCTATTTCTCATGTAATACATTACATATTAGATGTATATAAATACAAGCACACTCACCACCAAATCAGTGTGGCAGATTTCAAACATTCTCATGGTATCAGAGTCTTCATTGGATTAACATCCCAAGATCCCAAGAAAATGGCCTCTTCGCCAACTTGATGTCAAGAATGCATTCCTCAATGGTCACCTCACTGAACAGGTCTACATGGAACAACCTCCTGGGTACATTGATCCTCGCTTCCCTAATCATGTTTGTCACTTGAAGAAAGCTCGTTATGGACTCAAACAAGCACCTCGTGCTTGGTTTCAGCGTTTCAGCTCTTTCCTCACTCAGCTCGGCTTTTATTGCAGTCGTGCCGACACATCACTTTTTATCTTTCACAGGAAATCTGATGTTATTTATTTGCTTCTTTATGTTGATGACATCATCATTACAGGGAACAACTCCTCTCTTCTTCACAGTTTTTCTTGTAAGCTTCATTCTGAATTCGCCACTAAGGATTTGGGTTCTCTGAGTTACTTCCTTGGTCTTGAAGCTACATCCAAAACTGATGGTCTCTTCATCAGTCAACTAAAATATGCTCGTGACATTCTTACTCGTGCTCAGTTACTTGATAGCAAGCCTGTTCATACCCCCATGATTGTTTCTCAGCACCTATCTTCTGATGGCTCTATGTTTTCGGATCCTACTCTTTATCGATCTCTTGTTAGGGCCCTTCAATATTTGACCATCACGCGTGCTGACATTGCTCATGCTGTCAACTCTGTCAGTCAGTTTTTGCATTCTCCAACTAATGACCACTTTCTTGCAGTAAAACGCATTCTTTGTTATGTCAAAGGGACTCTGCATTTTGGTCTCACCTTCCGCCCCTCTGCCACCCCTACTACTTTAGTCGCTTATTCTGATGCCGACTGGGCCGGATGTCCTGACACTCGTCGCTCCACCTCTGGTTATTCCATTTATCTTGATAACAATTTGGTTTCTTGGAGTGCCAAGAAGCAACCTACCGTTTCTCGTTCAAGTTGTGAATCTGAATATCGTGCACTTGCTCTCACTGCCGCAGAATTGCTTTGGCTCACACATCTCCTTCGTGATCTGAAGGTTTCTCTTCCACAACGGCCTCTTCTTTTATGTGACAACAAAAGTGCCATTTTCTTAAGCTCCAACCTGTTTCTCATAAGAGGGCCAAGCATGTTGAGTTAGATTATCATTTCCTTCGCGAACTTGTTCTTGCCGACAAGCTTCGCACACAATTTATTCCTTCTCACTTACAAGTTGCTGATATCTTCACTAAAAGTGTGCCTAAAGCTCTCTTTCAATTTTTTTGATCCAAGCTCCACATCGGTCCCAACCCGACGTTCAGCTTGCGGGGGGGTGTTGAAGATCATCAGCCTTAATCACAACACAGTCATATCTAATTCCTTCCCTTTCTCTTGCTCACAATTATGTTATAACGTTACCTTCCTTTCTCATGTAATACGTTACCTATTTCTCATGTAATACGTTACATATTAGATGTATATAAATACAAGCACACTCACCACCAAATCAATGTGGCAGATTTCAAACATTCTCAGGGGGGACTCCGTCGAAATTTCTGGTAGATGTTAACACGAAGACCGTGAATATGTATATATAAAAAAATTTAACTACTCTATTTTTCTATTGACATGAGATTGTGGTTTTATCCCAGAAATGGGGGATGTTACAGGTGACCTATCCAAGTGAAGGAATGGTCTCATTGTAATGGGTGACCTATCTAGATAAAAACATGGAGAATGGTCGAGTTGTAATGGGTGACCTACCTAAATGGAAAAAAAGGAAGAGTGGTGGTGTTGTAATGGGTGACCTTCCCAAGTGGAGGAATGGTTGCATTGTAATGGGTGACCTACCCATATAAAAAAACATGGAGAATGGTCGAGTTGTAATGGGTGACTTACCCAAATGGAAAAAAAAAAGAGTGGTCATGTTGTAATGGGTGACCTACCTGAGTGTAGGAATGGTCGCATTATAATGGGTGACCTACCCAGATAAAAAAAATATGGATAATGGTCAAGTTGTAATAGGTGACCTACCTAATGGACGAGGGCTCAAAGGGGCACTCGAAAGGAGGTAGGGTTAGAAAACGCACTACCCAAGTGGTGAGGGCTCAAAGACGCACTCAAAAGGAGGTGAGGGCTCAAAGGCACACTAAAAAAAGAGGTGAAGACTCAAAGACACACTAAAAAAGAAGTAAGGTTAAAAAAACGCACTACCTAGGTGGTGAGGGCTCAAAGGCGTACTAAAAAAAAAGAGGTAAGGTTAGCCAACGCACTACCTAAGAGTTTGATGATGGATTAACAATTTATTGAAATGTTGAAAACAATATATTATGATTGATACTTACCTGAGAAATATAGGCCCCCATTTCTTCATGGTGTCTTTCTTTTCTCAAAAGTTGGCATGTTGGTAGTAGGCATTTTCATTCTTGCTTTACTCAAGTCACATCATATAAGCTGGACCTCTGGAAGGGTTTTATGTCGTCATACTTCTTTGTCCTCCAATCTTTATCTCAAGGGTTGTCAATTTTGCCCTACATTTTTCTTAGAAAAGGAATCATGGAGCCAACCCTACCAGGTGTTTTTGATTGCCCCCAACTTGATCATGCCCCCTAAGTGTTCAATTCGAGTTTAATTTGGGGTGAGGATATGTGAGAGTAAGTTTGGGTTTTTTGTACAATGAAATTTTTTCATGCAAAAATTTTGGAACTTCCAAGTTATTCCAACCAAAAAAATCATTTTGACATTGGTTCAAAATAAACTTGTTCTATAAAAATCAAGCAATTCCTATGGACAAGTTTCTTGAAGTGATGAAAGCTTTTGTTTTGCTTTCGGGTTAAAGATGAAGTGACATCTGGTTGGTCACAAAAGGTTTAAATTTCAGTTTGAGGGTTATTAAAAATCGAATCAGTTCAAAACATTTATTTTATTTGCATGAATAATGATTTGACCCGCATGAGAAAGCATTGCTTAACAATCCAGATTGCTTGCCTTTGATTAGAAAGGGCTTGATTCGGTACGTAATGTAGGCTTTGGCTATTGGTTACGAAGAAAAGGATATTTTGCAGGCTCAAAAGGTGTTTTAAGGGATTTCAAGACTAAGGATCACTTGTGCTTGTTTCTTGACCTTTTTCTTTTGAATTTCTTTCCAAAATGGTTTATCGTGCCCCCTAGTGTAGGGTTTGGGCTCTTTCTCTTTGTTTTCTTTATTTTTGTTTGGTTGAGCATAATCACCTTGGTTGTTTTTATGAGAAGCTCAAATCGTTTGGATCCTTTTGGATTTTCTTTATCATGCCCCAACTTTGCGTGGGCAGCTTTGATCATTGAGTTTTTCTTTCATGCCCCTCAGTATTATTTGGGCATTTCCAATCGTTGAGGTTTTTTCTATGTCTCTCGCACTTGCCCCCTAGTGTGGGGTGTGATTCTAGCCAAGGTTATTTCAAAAATGTAATAGGCTCAAAATGGGACTATAAAGGATATATTTCAGCCTTGTGAAATGATTATCAAAGATGGTTTTTCCTCATCTCAAACTCATGCAATGAGGATCAATAAGTCTTGCTTTCATGTGTGTATGCAAAGTGATTTATTTAGTCAAATAAAACTTAGCTTTTGAGTCACCTCATGGGGCTTTTTGTCTTTGTTTTTGTTTTGTCTATTTTCGTTTAAGTTTTTTAGGTATATGTTTACCTATCTAAGGAATCATTTGAATTTCCAGCATACATTTTTTTTGGACAAATACCAATACGATTCTTGTTTTTGTACTCATTTTGGAGGTCCCAAAAAATATCCATGAAAACATATGAGATTATGTATGGTTTTGGAAGAAAGGAAAACACCAAAGGATTCTTCATGTTGTAGTTTTGTGAGCAAAAGTTGTGCTCAAAATGTTATTTACACGTAATAACAACAAAAAAGAGTGTGATTATGAACACAGGAAAGCACATGGTCTTATTTAACAAGGAAAGCTCATTTGACAAAGAAAGTCTTGTTCAAAAGCATTAAACAAAAAGCAATAAGAAGGCAGGCTTCATTCCTTTATTTTGGCAAATCTGTTCTTAGGTTAGCCTCCTCCCCAAAAGTTCTGTACCGATGGACTCAAAGACGATGTCGAACAACACCACAGTCAAAATTTGAGTTCTTCAAAATTCAACTATCATTTCCACACCTATGCTGGACCATTGATGTTTTCAGATTCCCCAACCATTCCATTGCTAGTGTTTTTCTTATCCATTACTTCCAGCATGATTCGGTAGAGGATTTGTGTTCACATTAAGAGTGTCTTCAAATTATATCCACCCAGCTTTGATTAATTGCAGAAGCTTTCTCTTGAAGGCGTTGCAGGTATGGATGCTATGCCCAATAATACTAGCATGGTATTCACAATTGAGCTCTGGCTTATACCAATTAGGATAAGGTGGTTACACAGGTGGCAGAGGTTTTGGAGCTATATGACCGATGCTTAATAGCTTCTGGTACGTCTCATTCAGGGGTAGCGGTTATGAAGGTAATTGTTCTTGAACAGTTTGGTAATTTCCAATTTGGCTTTTGGCTTGAAAGTTATTGGGCTTAGGTTTTTTGATGTTGGTAATCTGGGATGGAGTGTGGTAGTTTTGGGATGAATTTTTCTTACCCTTGTAGCCATCTTCAACATGGTGGACCTCTTTTCTCTCGAAGCCTCTTTTCTCGGTGGGTGCAGAAATTCTACCACTATTGACACCTTGCTTTATGTGTTCACACACTACCACAACATTAATGAATTGCTGGGCCGAACTACCCATCACATGTTCATAATATGGTGCTTTGAGTGTATTGGCAAATAAAGAGACCATCTCTGTGTTCAGAAGTGGAGGATGTACTTGAGCAGCTGATTCCCGCCATCTTTGAGCATATTCCCTTATACTTTCTTTGTCTTTTTTCTCTATATTGGACAAGCTAGTTCTGTCAGGAGCAATTTCCATATTGTACTTGTACTGCTTGACAAAAGCATCCACCAGATCCTTCCAACTTTGGATTTTTGTGTTGTCCAATCTCATGTATCAGCTCAATGTTGCCCCACTTAAGTTGTCTTGAAAAAAATGCATCGGTAGTTTTTCATCATGTACTACCTCTTCCATTTTATTGCAGTAAGACTTGAGATGAGTCATGGGGCATTGTGTTCCACTGTATTTGATGAATTCAGGAACGCGAAAATTTTTCGGGACAACCACATTTAGGGCTAGACACATCTCTACTGCCCTTACTAGATCATATAAGTCTACCCCTTCAATGACTTTGAGTCTGGCTTCCAGCGCCTTTATCTTAGCTTGATCAATGCTAGCAGATGACTTAGCCTGGTGGGAATCGTTAGCAGATGCCTCCATGACTGTCAGGGCTGGTGCAGGTGTCGTTGATTGCACAAATGTTGGATTTTGTTGAGGCTCTTAACCATGTTCGCTCATTCTTTCTTCAGGCTGAACTGTAGTAGGAGCCTGATTAAAGGTGACCGGTCGGTTAGAAGGACACTCACCAGCGGTATTTCTCATTGTTTGCTCGAGTAAGCTAATGAGGCGAGCCATGCTTGTTTTCAGAGACTCCAACTCTTCTTGAAAATGGGCAACACGTTGAGCACGCTCTTCATCTTCCATGTTTCTTGCTCGAAGTCGGGTGTTGTAGACTTTTTGGGGATCTATATTTCAATCTGATGCATGCATGTTAAATGTATGAACATGTAATCTATATGATGAACTTGCCCTTCGAGTGGTGACATATGATCGTAACTTTTGCATGATGAAACAAGAATCTTGATTCTTGCCCACACTTTACAATGAAAATTTTCTGAGTGATGGTCCTTGTGTCACCCACAAGTCTTGAGTTCAAGATGCTTCAAGAAGGGTTTGCCCTGATGTAAATAAAGATAGCACATACAACCTAAGGACATGTTTTATTCATTATGTGTACATGGGTAGGTTTTGTACCTGGTCTTAAAAGGGTCTCATATCTGCCCAGTGACGATCTTCATAAAGACAGTAAAGGGGCGTTGCGAGAAATGGTTAAGGCACGTATACCCACCATTACCAAGCAAACACTCAGATATGAGTTGGGTGTTTCACGCATCTGAACCCTGACCAATAGTCATAGGGCAGATCGCTAGTTCCCCACCTAACTTAAAAGTTTGTGTGTGCTTTCCAAAAGTTAAAGCATGTGATGCATTAGGCAGTTCTATACAATGCATGAACAAATATGTACAGAAAGTAAAGCGTGTAAGAAAAAAAAAAGGAGCCTATTAACAGAAAACACAAAAACAAAACAACACAATTATCAGAAAAAACAATGCTTAGTCCACAAGATCCCCAGTGGAGTCGTCATTCTGTCGTACGTGTGTGGCGTCGCGACAATCGTCCACCACTCAAGGAAAAAAATGGAATGGGGTCTATCTGGTGAATGTTGAGAGACAAGGAATTCTGGTCTCTTATCAGTAAAATATGGACTGGGAGTCACCGCTTAGTATTCTGGTCACTAAGAACCCTAACTAGTCTTAGAGATCGAGTACGGAGACTGGTTGCGTAAAGAGAAGATATTAGCACCCCAACTACGCCCTACCTAAGGTAAGCTGCATTGTTTTATTTGTCTGATCAAAATCTAAGGTTTTGTTGCGTTTTCTAGTCGTTAGTCCTATCTGTCTAAATTTCAAGAGAAGCCCTTCTTAATAAGGAGGTTCTTATCTTAATATGGTAAAACCTAATTGTTCTATGTTGTCAAAAGAAACTACCCTTTTAATATTGGGAACGCGTTTTACGTATACATTCGTAATCCCTGATATTAAAACAAAACAAAATAAAATTTTTGCTGTTTTTGAAATTTTGGCCAATGTTCTCTTGACTTTAATAAACTGGTTATTAAAGCCAAAATGCATGCTAAAACATTCTCTTTTTTTTTTGTATGAAAAACCAAGTATTTTAATACCAGATTTGTATTTTTTGAAATGATAAAAAAAAGACTAAGATTAAACAAAACAACGTAAAACAATACACACGGGGAAATCACAAATATTGAAAAATATTTTGTTCTTTTAATTTTTTTTTTTGAAATGGGCTGGGCCGAACCCGACCCAAATGCATGGGCTAGGCCGTGTGAATAGTGCCCTCCACTGTTCACATGCTATGTGAACAGTGGAGGCTGGCAGTGAAGGAGAAGAAGCAGGAGAAAGAAGAAGGGGAGAAGGGCTGACCTGCGGTGGCTGCCGTCCTTGGCGGAGATGCTGGAGGCTACACGCAGCGGCGCTGTTGATGGCGTGGCAGTTCGCGGTGGCTCTGTTTTTTCCTTTTCTTTCTCTCCTCTGTTTTTCGTTCTTTTCTTTGCTTCTTCTTCTTCTTCTTTTTTATGTTCTTTCTCTTCTTTTTTATGCTCTCTCTTCTCTCCTCCTCCCTTTGGTCCCCCCCTATTTTATAGGCAAAAACAGGGGAAGGACGTGGCTGGGGCGGCCACTATGCTGCCGCCCCAAAAACTGCCCGAGGAACACATCTCCTCCCTCTTCTTCAACACTTAGAAAGCTTCGGGCAAGTAAGGGTGGTGTCAGCGTCTTTTTGAAGAGAGAGATGGCAGTGACAAAGGAAGAAAAAAATCTTCTTCCCCTGCTTCGCACGTCTAGGGAAGAAGAAGACCCACAATGCCTTCAAAACGACACTGTTTTGGGTTTTTTCTTTTTTTTAATGAACAGTGCATGAAACGGCGCCGTTTTGGGCAAAACGCGTCGTTTCATTTAAATGAAAACGGCGCCAAACTTATGCTAAAATACAAATCAGTCCTCAATTTATGATTTGTTCAATCAAGTTCTAAATTGCAATTTTGATTTAAAAATCAATGCAATTGCATCCTTGCCAAAAATCAAACAGCAGCCCTGAAGTTGACCGCCTTTTTCACTTTGGTCCTTAGTCTTGAATTTATGCAATTTGACCCTCAATTGAGCAATAAACTTCTAATCTCTTCAATTTGGCCCTTGATCCGGTTTTAATTACAGCCCCTTTATTTACGCACCTTTTCCAATTTGGTCCTTGGTTTTGGGTTTCTTCAATTAAGTCCCTAATTGGCCATCAAACTTCAATATTTATGCAATTAAGCCCCTGATTTGACCAAATTAACTCTAAAAAATTATAATTTGACCCCAGAACTTTAATTTCTTCCAATTAAAGCCCAAACTAACTCCAAAATCAATTTTTCTTGCAATCAAACCCTCTATAAATTCAATTAAACCTTCAATAAAATTTTATTGAGTCCATAAACATCTAATTTTGGACTTTTCTTCCTCAAATTGAATTTTCTTTGTCAACAGGGCTCTCGTCAGTCAAAAAAATACTGTCAAATTTTAATATTTGTATTTTTGAACCTCCTCAACCAATTTTTAACCATTTTTAGGGCACTCTGACATCCTCTTTTTACTGTTATATTTTTTTATAATATGTTTTTTTATTTTTTTATATTTTTTTTATATTTTATTTTATTTTTGAAGAGAGAAAAAAATATGAATTGGGGAACAACCCAAAAAAGAGTTATGACAACCCTATTAGCTAAAAAATAAATAAAAAATAGGTTCCTTTCAAATTCCTGAATTTATGGGACGAGCGAGATGATTTCCTAGCCATTGTTAGCTCCTCCTGGCAGACTCAAATCACAGGGACTCCAATGTATCAATTCACCACCAAGTTGCTCCTCCTAAAAATTGAGCTCAATAAATTCCATAATCAGTACACCAACCACATTACTAGCAGAGTATCTCAATCTAGAGATGCTTGGAATGCTGCTCAAACCATCCTAGATGATAATCCAGCTTCATCAGAAGCCAGAGTCAATGAAAGGGCCACCGCTAACCAGTACATGCAATTATGTAAGGATGAGGAATCGTTTTTTCGACAAAAATCCAGGATACAATGGCTTCAGCTGGGTGACAGGAACACAAATTTTTTCCACAAATCTTTGCTACACCAACAGGTCAGGAATCGAATCCACCAACTAACGGATGAAACAGGTACTCTGATCCAAGACCAGCAAAAGATGGGTCAGATGGCAGTTTCATTCTTCGATCAACTCCTATCAGCTCTGCAGCCATCACACCACTATATCAAAACACCATCTCTGCCTCTTCCACAACAGCAATGTTTCTTCCCATAAGTAACGTTGAGATCAAGACAACACTGCTCTCCATTCCTGACAACAAAACCCCATGACCAGATGGCTACAATGTTTTCTTGTTTAAGAAATGCTGGTCTATCATTGGGGCTGACTTCATTGCTACCACCAAACATTTTTTTTATACCATCACCTTCTTACCTAACTCCACCAGGAAGGATCACTATGTATGGACCGGACATCGCTCAGAAACATTCACGGTTGCCTCTGCATGGGAGCTTTTACGTGAAAGAAAACCTACAAATACCATGCATCAGCTGCTTTGGTACAAAGGTTGCATTCCATGCCAATCATTCATTCTGTGGCTGGCCTCCCTGGGTCGCTTAAGCACTATGGACAAGTTGCACACATAATTGGGATAATAACTAGCAACACATGCATGCTATGTGATCAGCACACTGAAACTCATGAACATCTCTTCTTCCAATGTCCATACTCCACATTCGTCTGGAATAATACTGTCAGCAATAAAGCACATGTTCACTGCCCATTCGCCACTTGGGATCACCTTCTCCAGTGGGCTTCCACCGTATATATGAAGAAGAATGACATCACTCATATGATTGCTAGACTTCTGCTCTCTACCATAGTCTACTTTTTTTGGCATGAAAGGAACAACAGGGTCTTCCACAATGCCTTCCAGCTCCCATCAGCAACAGTTGATGCAATTCTCCAAAGAATTCGCATACACATCACGAACATGGGATATAAGGGAACCTGTCCGCCGCTGATCCAAGACATCTGGGGCCTCTATTCAGCAGCACCAGATGATGATGGACGGTAGCTATGGAATAATCTTCGGGAGCAGGATTAATGAAGGAATGCACCAGACAATGATGGAAAGAACGCTTGCTATGGAATGATCTTTGGGAGAAAATTAATTACATAGGCATTGTTCACGTAGAGGCCATGCATGGTTTTCTACTATTCCTTTCCTTTGTAACTCTGGGAGAGCATTCACTACAAAAAAAAATGGGGTATTAGCATCTGAATTTAGCAAAGGATAATTCCGTTGTTAAATTCAGTAACGGATTTGCACCGAATTACACATATATTATTTTTTTAATATCAGCAACGGACTTTAGCAACGGATAATCCGTTGCAAAATTTACGTTGCATTTAGCAACGGATTTTCCGTTGCTAATTAAAAAAATAATTATTTAAATTTTAATATAAAACCAAAATTACGAACACCGTTGATTACATTTACAAGGATTAAATCCCAACCGTTTATTTTTCGCTGGCCTTGGTAAATCGACCCCAGTGCTCTTCCCCCACACTGAAATACAAACAGATCTAGACAAAATGAACAAAACCAACAGATCAAAATTAATGATCTTCCACTCTTCCAGTCTCCTTCGTCCCTAACAAAATCGAACCAGAACTGTAGAAAAATCACCCTCTCTTCATCGATTTGATTTTCCTTTATCCCAAACATTTCATCTTCTTCGTGTCTTCAGCATCCCTAATTTCTTTTTTTCATCTTGTTCTCCTTCATCAGAACAAAATCGAACCAGACCCATTATTATCACCATCGAACGTGCTGATTTAAGGTATCTCCTTGTAAACGGGTTGGGTGTTTCACGGTTTTCTTTAATAGTTCAGGTAAGTAATTAAGGGTTTTTGTTTTTGTTTGTTGCAATTTAACTTGCACTAAAAAATTTTCACCTAACTTTCCCAATCCAGGTTTCTTTCTGTCATGTAGAACGATCTCGGTCACTTGTAACTCAAGAACACAGGTAACTTTTTTTTTTCAATACTTTGAATAATGGTTTTAGGCTATTAATTCGGTAATATAGGGGTTTATGAAATGTTTTTACCATGATCTATAACCTAATTATGCATGTGTAATTGAAAATTTATCAAAACCCCCAATTTAATTTTTAGGGTTACGGTTCATAAATTTGTTGATGTCCCAGCAGTTGAGCTATAATCATTTTTGCTTCCCTTTGGTTTTTTTTTGCCAGTAGATAGTTGTTTTCCCCCATGAGATACCTCCTATGATGCATTTTCTTCTTCTGTAGCAGTCCAAGTGTTTTTTTTTTTCTTGTTGTGATTTGATTGAGCATGCTTGCAGAGTTTTAGTGCTGCCTTTTAGTCACAGCCAATCCAACTTACTAGGATGTGGTGGTTGCTGATTCGTGTAGATATTATTTCAAAATATGCAATTATTAGTTTTAGTTGCAAAACTTATACGCATTTACCACATCAAAATAGTTGTCACTGGATATAAAGGGAACATAATGATAAGTTAAGGTACAGGAATTAATTTTTTATTAGAGGTTGTTTATGTTTATGTTCATGATGTTGAGTTTAATTTCCACACATACCTTATCATTACTATCATAGTTGTAAAGAAGGCATAGATGCTTTTGATATCATATACTATGAATCTTTTTAGGTTAAACAAATTGATGTAGTACTGAACAAAAAGCCTAGGGTGATTATTCTGCCAATTTTTGTAATACCTGTGTTTGATCTCCAACTGTGACAATCAACGCATCTTTATTTGGGCAGAAAGACACCCAGCTTTTCTTGGAGTAAACATGAAATTGCGATGACCCATCACATATATGCAAACACAAGGCATGGGAGTAGTCAGTTCCCCTTATTAGCATGCTGAACACATCATATCCCAAGGAGTTAGCCAGTCGATCAGCTGGAATGTCACGTCTATGCCTGTGAAGGCATGGGACTGTTTTTTTTCTTTCCTTATTCAATTCAGAAAAAAATTGTTATGAGAAGACAATTGCCATGAAAATATGAAAACTAAACAGTACTTTAACTTGGATATTCTTTCTGTTTTTCATAGTTTAACTTAGATTTGTTTTAAAGACTAGCAATTGATAAAGCTGGATGGGTTTAACATACTGTTTATGTTTTTTATTTTTCCAGCAATATGAATGGCTTATTGGATCACAATATAAATCAATAGAGTTGGCTAAGTCTGATTGGGTTGCAACAAGGAAATCTCCACCTTGGGCCATTGATTATTGGGGCTTTGGTAAGTCAATTTTGCTCCATTTTTTGATGGTTGCTTAATTAGATTATGCTTAATTTGTCTGCTGGGCATGCCTATTGTAATCTTTTAAATTAATTGGAACTCTGCTTTTCATTGGGATAAGATTATTCATATTTAAATTTATTGTCCTTGTAGATCCTAGTATGTGAACATGATGTTAGGATTATATTCAATTAACTTTTCTGGGTATAGTACTGTCTTTTTTATTTTTGCTTTTACATATTGCTTCCTGAAGTTCATGTTTTTGGTGTTTTTCCTCTTAAGAAGAATAATTAATGCTTTTTACAATAAGCTGTGGGGGGGAACATTACAAGAGTAAAAAGAATGGGGTAAGAGGTGATAAGGACATATTTAAGGGCAGAATCTTATGGGGAAACTTTATTTTTGCTAGTGGAGGGTGTGGTGACTGTTTAAGGATTCCTTAATTTGTCTATAAAGTCGTGGTGTTTTGTACCTTTGAGGTAAAATTGGATTTATAATTACGGGGAAAGAAAATAAAATTATTGGTTGACAGCAAGCTGTTGCGCTGTGAATGGATGGTGGAGGAATAAGGAGATGTTTTGGACTGTCACAATGCTACATTGATTTATTTATTTATTCTCCACTGTAAGATATTTATTTTCAAATTAAGTTGTATATCAACTGGAAAGTAAATCTCTTATGTTACACGGGCCTCATATGACATCATCATAAATGAAAGTATTGCTGTAAATTAAAGCACAGACGTCAATTGTTTTTCCTTCCATTTCATGTAGTAACAAATAAGAATTGGATTGAATAATTCCAAGATAAAAGAGACCTAAAGCAACGCTTTTTCCTGATGTACACATTCTTTTCTATGTTAATTTCTTCGGCAAAATTAATTGGTCAAATGGATATCAGACATCCACATCAGACGTAGTATAGGACTGCTTCAAATAAAAAGTAAACTGAACTTGAGTACTCCATATAAAATCAAAAGCGTAAACTGAAGAAAAAGGAAAAAAAAAAAAGTTCCCCATTCAGGAGTTACTAACTAGTGAAGTTTTATTGCAAGTAATGATTTTCCATTTGAAGAGGAAGCTGGTGGAAAAGAACCTCCATAGGATGATGTCTTTTCAGCTTTGCATCAAAGTATTAAGCAATCTGGTAGCTTCGTCGACAACAAGTCTAAAAAAGTGGTTGTATGTATTTTTTTTTTATTATTTCTTAATATAACTTAAGTATTATTCAACATTCAAATTAATTTATTATTGCATGTATTTTATTTGTAGGAAAATTATAAAATGGAGATGATTTCAAAGTATGGAACTGATCGGGAAAATCATCCTTCATTTGATGGAGCAGCTTGGTGTGTGGCTTCAGGAGGAGTTACAAAGGGTAGGGTATATGGTGCACCTCGTATGCCAAAATCAAAAGTTAGTACAAGCTCTTCATCACATTCCTACTCGGTGGAGTCATCATATCCCAGTTCATCGTATCGAGCATTGCAAAAGGAGATAAAGGATAAAGAAGAGGAGATAAAGAAAAAAGATGATTTTATTCTTGAAATGAAACGACAGATGGATTCCATGAAAGAATATCTTGTGAACAATCTTGGATACCATGATGGGACATCAAATATTGATCAAGGTATGCCACCACCTTTGACTCCATCAATACCGCCACCTATGGCTCCTCAGATAATGACACCTATGGGTCCCGCATCTCAACCAATTTTTCGACCTACACCTCGACCTTTATATCCTGATCAATCTTGTGTTGATCCACAATATCATGGTTTGTCTTCGCAACCAGCACCATGATTGTATCTTTTGTTGTTTTATTTTATTTTATTTGAACTTAATTGTATTAATGCAAGTTTAACTCAATTTTTATAATATGAATATTATTTTTATTTTGTTTTTTATTAATGATATAATTATTTTTAATATTAATTAATTTATGTTGGTTATATAAATTCTACAACTTTTAAAATATCCATAAATAATTAAATAAATAAATTAAAAGTCATTTTAATAAATAAATAAAAATTAATTTAATAAAAACAAATGAAATCACCAACGGATTCTCCGTTGGTGATTGCAACTGATGCATGAATCAGCAACGGAGAATCCGTTGCTGATTCACAAAACTAGCAACGGATTTATCCGTTGCTGACAAATCCGTTGCTGATTTGGCAGCAACGGATAATCCGTTGCTAGTTTTGCAACGGATTTTTCATTGCTGCCAAATCAGCAACGGATAAATCCATTGCAAAACAATCAGCAACGACAAATCTGCATCGGATTTTTGCCGTTGCTGATTCCGTTGCTAAATTGTTTTAGCAACGGATTTTAGTATTATTTGCAACAGAATCGTCCGTTGCTAATTACTCCATTTTTTAGTAGTGATTAATTACATAACCACTATTCACGCAGAGGCCATGTATAATTTTCTTCTCTTCATTTATGCTATTACATTCTAGCTAATTTCTGTTGGGGTATGCCACTCATAATTATGTAGAGAATATTTCTTTTATTTATATACATCTGAATTTTTTTTAAAAAAAAAGTTTAGGGTTTAAGGTTTTTAGGGTTTTGAGTTTAGAGTTGAGAGTTGAGTTAAGGTTTCAGTTGATATGTATATAACCCTGAACCCATGTTGAGACGTTACTGAAGTTCCCTGATGGATGGCCTTTCCAAACCCACTGGTCTTCGTAATAGTGCTTTGGATGGAAGAGGATGGAATGCCAGCTTTCATGCAGCGTTGTTATATCCATGGGGAAGTCCCAATGCCCTCTATTGATAATGTTTGAGACTCGGGCATTCCATGGCAACCCTGTGGCAGTGGGAGTTCGCATTGAGTAAGTGTCTATGCGTCTCTTCCCCGCAGGCAGCTAGTAATCATATCACAAAGACGTTGAGGAGCCATTGCCTATATATATAATGAACCATCCTCTGCACCATTCTCGGCTCTGCAAAATCTTCCTCCAAGACCAGGAGGGGTTGGATGGTATATTGATTTGCCATAATGATCTTCCATGTAAGAGAACTGCATGGATCCATGATGTCCATATGGAGTCTTTATCTATGAGAAGGTGCCAAATATGCTTTGGTGTTGCAGCTTGGTTCCAGATTTTAAGTCGTTTAACGCCTAATCCTTCTTCTTGCCGTGGGTAGCATATGGCCTTCCATGCCACCTTTACTCCATCAGGGGAAAGTGATGTTGTGTGGTCCCGCACCATGTGATGGGGGGACCACCACATTAATTAAGGAGATAGCTGGCTGCCTCTTTGATTTAAATTAAATGAAACGGTTACTGTAGATGGCAGTAGCAAAATTTGAGAAGAAACAGAGGAGAAAAACGTGAGAAAGAAAGAAGAGGAGGCAGCAGAGCAGTGTGTCTTCTTTCTTCGATTTCCAGTTCGTTCACCGTTGGATCGGGCTGAGATTTTGACAACAGCTTATAGACACGTTCCTATTCATACTGGACGATTGGATCGAAGATTGGTAGTGTGGAAGCTGGTCATTTTGACAGAAAACAGGGCTGTCAGTATTGTGAGTTTTTTCTCAAATAATTCTCCTTTAATCTTGTTGTCATCCGAGAATAAGTAGTTCTTGATGATATATATGTTGTAGCCCTTAGTTGAATCTGAGGAAGAAAAATTGTGAACCCATTATTTGTTGATAGTGGAAGTTTTTAGGTGGACTCCGGTCCCGTGGTTTTTCCCGCATCGAGTTTTCCACGTAAAAATCTTGGTGTTGATTTGTGTGATTATTTGCATTATATTTGGTCATTGTTTGATTCTGTTTTTACTGCACAAAGAGGGAAAAAGGATTGGGACTTGTGAATTGTGAATTGTATTCCGCTGAATTGATCCGGTTAGTTGTCCCTGGTTTTCCCAACAAAGTGGTATCAGAGCATTTGGTTGTGTAGATTGAATTCTTATGCAGTTAAAATGGAAAAGGAAGATTCAAGTATGATAAAGCTCACTTCCTCAAATTATTTTCTATGGAAAACAATGATGGAGGATCACTTATATTGCAATGATTTGGCTTTGCCGATTGAATGTAAAGGAATAAAGCCTGATGACATGGATGATGCAAAATGGAATGGACTAAATAGAAAGGCTACCGCTAATGCTAGAAAATGGGTATCTTCTAAGTCCATTAATCATATTTCTCAAGAACATGATTGCTATAAAGTTTGGAAGATGTTGGAAGAAACATTTGCCAAGGAGAGTGCACAAAACAAGGTTTTTGTAATTAGAGACCTTGTGAATTTGAAGTATAGAGATGGTGAAGATGCTTCAGTGCATATAAATATATTCCAAGGGTTCTTGAATCAGCTGTCATTGATGAACCTTGAGTTAGCCGATGAAATGCAAGCATTAATCCTATTGAGTTCATTGCCGGATAGTTGGGAGACTTTGGTAGTGTCACTTAGCAATTCTACTCCGAATGGAAAGCTCACTTTGAAAACAGTGAAGGATTGTATTCTCAATGAAGAGAAGAGGAGGAAAGGGACAAGCACTTCTGAGTCTCATGCACTTGTTACAGAAAGTCGAGGGAGAAGTCAAAGCAGGTTCTCTCACGGCAAGCAAGATGGAGAATCCAGCAATAGAAAAGGCAAATGGAAGCCAAGAGGAAGATCTCAGTCAAGGAAGGGTTTTAAGTGTTATTACTATGACAAGCCTGGGCATATGCAAAAAGATTGCAGAAAGTATAAAAGAGATAAAAAGGGTAGAGATGAAGACAAGAATGAAGAGAATGGTACAATTGCAGTTGTGTCTGATGGTGATGTTGCCATTGTGTGTGATGATGGTTGTGTTAATCTTGCATGTCAAGATACCACCTGGGTTGCAGATTCAGCAGCTTCTTACCATGTTACACCCCGGCGTGATTTTTACACATCCTACACTGCTGGTGACTTTGGTCAAGTTAGGATGGGAAATTAAGGGATGGCTAGTGTTGTCGGCATTGGAGACATTTGGTTGGAAACCAATACTGAGTGCAAGTTGCTACTCAAAGATGTTAGGCATGTGCCTGATATGTGCCTACATTTGATCTCTACTAATACTCTTGATGAAGAAGGCTATCACAGTTACTTTGGAGATGGTAAATGGAAGCTCTCCAGAAATTCCCTAATTGTTGCTAAAGGAAAGAAGATGGGTCTTTACATGTCACAAGCCAAGGTGATCAAAGGGGAGGTGAATGCAATTGAAGATTGCTCTACTGATCTATGGCATAAGCGGCTTGGGCATTTGAGTGAGAAAGGCCTTGACATCCTTGCCAAGAAGAACTACCTTCCTTTAAAAGGTATGAACTTGAACACATGTACTCATTGTTTAGTTAGTAAACAACATAGAGTTGCATTTCAAAGATCACCTTCACATAGAAGGTCACATGTTCTTGATTTAGTTCATACTGATGTTTGCTCTATGATTGATAAGTCTCTTGGAGGTGCATTGTACTTTGTTAGTTTTATTGATGATCACTCCAGGAAGATTTAGGCCATTTGTTTGAAATCCAAAGATCAGGTGTTTAATGTCTTTAAGGATTTACATGTCAGAGTTGAAAGAGAAACTAATAGAAAGCTGAAATGTGTTCGAGCAGACAATGGTGGTGAATACAGGGGTCCTTTTGAGAAGTACTGCAGGGAACAAGAACCATTGTTGAAAGAATTAGATGTATGCTCTCTCATGCAAAGCTGTCTAAGTCCTTTTGGGGTGAGGCAATGAAGACTGCAGTTGCCATGATCAACCTTTCTCCATCAGTTCCTCTTGAGTTTGATGTTCCAGATAAAGTTTGGAAAGGAAGGGATGTTTCCTATGCACACTTAAGAGTGTTTGGATGCAGAGCATTTGTACATGTTCCAAGGGATGAAAGGTCTAAGCTTGACAACAAGACAAAGCAGTGCATTTTCTTAGGCTCTGAAGATGATGAGTTTGGCTATAGGTTGTGGGATCCAAAGAAGAAGAAAATTGTGAGAAGCAGAGATGTTATCTTTTTTGAAGATCAAACCATTAAAGACTTTGAACTAAAGGAGAAAACATAGTCTACTACTTTTATTCCATCTAATTCAAATCCAGCACCTACTCCACAGTTACCTTTGATGCTTGCTAATCATGGGGGAGACTTGCAAAATGATGAAAATGATGAAAATGGTGGTTTTCTTAATGAGCCATTAGTTGGTGATCCTGAATCAGCTAATGATGATATTGATGTTATTCCTGAACAGGTTATGCAGAAAGCTCTAGATGAGCCACAATTGAGGAGGTCAACTAGACCTCGCCAACCTTCCACCAAATACGCTCCTCATGAGTATGTGCTGGTTACTGGCGGGGGAGAGCCAGAATGCTTTGATGAAGCTATATCACATGAGAAGAAAAGTGAGTGGTTGAAAGCAATGCAAGAAGAGATGAAATCCTTGCATGAAAACCATACCTTTAAGTTAGTGAAGCTTCCTAAAGGTAAGAGAGCATTCAAGAACAAATGGGTGTTCAGGTTGAAAATTGATGAGCATTGCTCACAGCCAAGGTACAAGGCAAGATTGGTTGTGAAAGGTTTCGGTCAGAAGAAGGGTATTGATTTTGAAGAAGTCTTTTCATCAGTGGTCAAGATGTCTTCAATCCGAGTTGTGCTTGGCTTAGCTGCTAGTTTGAATCTTGAAGTTGAGCAACTTGATGTGAAAACTACCTTTCTCCATGGTGATTTAGATGAGGAGATCTACATGGAACAACCTGAAGGGTTTGAAGCAAAAGGTAAAGAGCAGTTAGTTTGCAAGTTGAAAAGGAGCCTATATGGGTTAAAGCAAGCTCCAAGACAATGGTAAAAGAAGTTTGATTCTTTCATGGTGGATCATGGTTATGACAGGACCATTTCTGATCATTGTGTATTTATGAAAAGGTTTCCAGATGGAAACTTTATTATTCTCCTGTTGTATGTGGATGATATGTTGATTGTTGGCCATGATGCTAAGAAGATTCAGATGTTGAAGGAAGAGTTAAGCAAGTCTTTTGCAATGAAAGACTTAGGACCGGCAAAACAGATTCTTGGCATGAAGATCACACGTGACAGGAAAAAGGAGAAACTTTGGCTGTCTCAGGAGAGATATGTCCAAAAGGTACTTGAGAGATTCAATATGAGCAACTCCAAACCGGTTTGTTCTCCACTTGCAAGCCACTTTAAACTAAGTTCTAAGCAGTGTCCTTCAAGTGATGAAGAAAGAGATGAGATGAAAAAGGTTTCTTATGCATCCGCAGTTGGTAGCTTGATGTATGTCATGGTTTGCACAAGGCCGGATATAGCTCATGCAGTTGGTGTGGTTAGTCGGTTCCTCTCCAATCCTGGTAAAGAAAACTGGTCAGCAGTGAAATGGATACTCAGGTATCTCAAAGGTACTTCTAGTTTCAACTTATGTTTTGGTAATGATAAACCTGTGTTGGATGGATACACAGATGCAGATATGGCTGGTGATGTTGATTCTAGAAAGTCCACATCAGGATACTTGATGAAGTTTGCAGGGGGAGCTGTCTCATGGCAATTAAGGCTGCAAAAATGTGTGGCGTTATCCACTACAGAGGCTGAATATATTGCTCTTACTGAAGGGGGCAAAGAGTTGTTATGGATGAAGAAGTTCTTACATGAACTTGGTCTAGTTCAAGAGAACTTTGTGTTGCACTGTGATAGTCAAAGTGCAATCCATCTCAGTAGGCATCCTACTTTTCACTCTCGGTCAAAGCACATTAAGGTTAGATATCAATGGATTCGAGATGCTATGGAGATGAAGTCATTTGTTGTCGAGAAGATCCATACCGATGACAACGTGTCAGACATGATGACCAAACCTCTACCGAGAGAGAAGTTTGAGTTTTGCAGAAGGGAAGCAGGCTTGTCAGAGCCTCCTAAATTGAAGCTTACATGTTGATCGCCAGTATGGTGAATTTCTCACATGGTGCGTGAGGGGGAGATTTGTTGTGTGGTCCCGCACCATGTGATGGGGGGACCACCACATTAATTAAGGAGGCAGCTGGCTGCCTCTTTGGTTTAAATTAAATGAAACGGTTACTGTAGATGGCAGTAGCAAAATTTGAGAAGAAACAGAGGGGAAAAACGTGAGAAAGAAAGAAAAGGAGGCAACAGAGCAGTTTGTCTTCTTTCTTCGATTTCCACTTCGTTCACCGTTGGATCAAGCTGATATTTTGACAGCAGCTTCTAGACATGTTCCTCTTCATTCTGGACGGTTGGATGGAAGCTTGGTGGTGTGGAAGTTGGTCGTTTTGACAGAAAACGGGGCTGTTAGTATTGTGAGTTTTTTCTCAAATAATTCTCCTTTAATCTTGTTGTAATCCGAGAATAAGTAGTTCTTGATGATATATATGTTGTAGCCCTTAGTTGAATCTGAGGAAGAACAATTATGAACCCATTTTTTGTTGATAGTGGAAGTTTTTAGGTGGACTCCGGTCCCGTGGTTTTTCCCGCATCGGGTTTTCCACGTAAAAATCTTGGTGTTGATTTGTTTGATTATTTGCATTATATTTAGTCATTGTTTGATTCTATTTTTACTGCACAAAGAGGAAAAAAGGATTGGGACTTGTGAATTGTGAATTGTATTCTGCTGAATTGATCCGGTTAGTTGTCCCTGGTTTTCCCAACAAGTGAGGTGCCTCTTCCTAAGAAAGCTTCCAGAATGCTTTCTATCTTTTTGATGGTTGCACAGGAGAGAATGAAGATACATGACCAATACACTTGGATTGAGAACAATACTGATTTTATTAATTAGTTGCAGCCTGCCAACATACGTGAGTGACGAAGATGTCCACAACTTGATTCTAGCTGTGATTCTCTCTAGTAAAGGAATGCAGTCTGTGTGAGTGAGTCTCGAGGAGATGAGAGGAACTCCAAGGTACCTTACCGGTAGTGATGTTTCCTGTATGCTTATCATCTTAAAAATGGAGCTGCGCAATTTGCCATTAATACCTGATGTAAATGGAGCTTTTGGCAAGATTAATATTGAGGCCTGAGAGTTTTGAGAATCTGTCCAAGCTAGATTTTAGTACCCTTATTAATTCAAGATCAGCATGGTAGAACAATAAGATCATCTGCAAAACAAAGATGAGTTATTTTGGTTGTCTTGCACTGCCAATAATATTTGAACATGTTGTTTTGGATGGACTGTCGAATGATGCCTCCCAAGCCTTCCATTGCTAATACAAAGAGGTAAGGTGAAAGGGGATCACCCTGTCGAATGCCTCTTGTAACCTTGAAAAAATCATGCAATTGGCCATTGATATTGATAGTGTAGCGGATTCTAAATCCTAAATTCTAAATTCAAAACTGATTTTTAAAAAAAAAATTGAAAAAATTTAAGATGTATATAAATATTTCTTTTGTTATAGTTTTTGTAGGTTTTCTTTTTCTTATAATATTTTTTTCTGTCTAGGTATTATACATCCATATCTTCCTGGTAATTCAACATTCTTTTTATCACAACAAAATCTATCCATTCCTTTTATTTGTCTGGCTGCTCTCTGTGTTGTACATGTTTTTAATATATATTCTTGTAATATTCTTATTCTAGCTCCTAAAGTGTCTGGGAATATTTCTTAGTTTCTAGTTCTCCATTCTTCTTTTAAAATATTTCCTACATTAATAGGTAATTTGTTGTAAAACATTTCTCTATATTGTGGTTTTACCGCTTCATCTATTCTATAATATTATTCACAAATGTAAGGTTTTACATAGCACATGTCACATATTACTATATTTTCCAAATGCCATCTGGCTTTATCTCATTGGTGTTGCCAACTTTGTGGAGTGTGTAATAATGTATAAAGTCTTAGAAATTCTTTATATAATTTTATGTAACATCCCTTTTACAGGATAAAAACAATAATCTCATGTCAACCGAAAAACAGAGTAATTAATTTTTTTTCTATAATTCTTGGTCTTCGTATTAAAGTCTATTAAAATTTTGACGGAGTTTCTCCTATACCGAAAGGTCCCAAGTTATCAACATGTAACCTGTTTACACTTCTAATAACTCGCATCTCCTAACTTAATTCCGACCCAATCATCCTGGGTCTCAATCCCACAAATATTATCACACCTATCAACCACAATATTTATGATATACATTGTATAACAAAATATCATTATGGATGGATAAAAATATAAATACACATACATAAAATATGGTTATATAAACTACAGAGTTAAGTTCATTTAATCAAGTTTAAACATTAATTATACAAATTAAGTTATATAAACCTTTCCATGTTTACAAAATTCAAGGGTATACTCCCTATAACTTAGATTACAAGAAGGGAACATAAGCTAGTATTTACTCATGTTGTGCATGTGATAGTCCTGAAACAAAATACATATTATTGAAACATGAATATCATAATAAATATAATAACACAAATGTCTAATAATTTAAAAAGGGTAACATGCATTCATATTTTGTTCACTTCTCCCTTCTGGTTTTCATTAGAATCTCTTCCTTGTTTAACTACTAATAACCGTTTCCTCTCCCATTATCAATCTCCATTCCAAATTTTATAAGATCAATCATGATTATTTATGCTTAACACATTACCGATACCAATTCCACTGGCATCATTATCATCACCCCGTAGGAGTTGATGCAAGGTGATCCCCTTACCCGATTCTAACATACACTAAATATATGCTAGCCAATACATGGTGATCCCCTTACCCAGGATCCTAACATACACTAAATGTATTACCCGGGATCCTAACATACATTACATGTATGATAGCCAATACACGGTTGATCCCCTTACCCAGGATCCTAACATACACTAAATATTTGCTACCCAATACATGC
The DNA here is from genome assembly GCF_951802175.1 of Populus nigra. NCBI lineage: Eukaryota > Viridiplantae > Streptophyta > Magnoliopsida > Malpighiales > Salicaceae > Populus > Populus nigra. The sequence continues at coordinate 25,809,658 of NC_084853.1, forward strand.
TTGATCCCCTCATCCGGGATCCTAACATACACTAAATGTATGCTAGTTCACGCCTCAAATCATACTTCTCGTATTTCCCTTGTCAGCGATAATTTCATCACTTGATAATTCACACGACAACCTTTCACCTTGAATACACATACATTCAGTAATTCACATTTCACATTGGTAATATATTAAATCATGGAATTTAACTAGAAAGTACAGGTGCGATTCACCTATCTGCAATGGAAGCTCTACTCGTGCTCCCCTGCTGCTGCTGTTGCACCATGCCTGTGGTCCCTCCTGCAAATCACAGGTTTATCTCATAAATTTTCCTCATTCAATGATATGTTTTATAATAACCATATCGACAACTAATAAGTCTTTCTTTCAGTCATTTCTTAATATTTTACGTTTTTCTCATTACACCCATTAATATTGTTGTTCTTTGTCCAACCATAGTTATCATTCCTTTCTTTACACCCATTGAGATTGGTCTCGTTGGAAAGGTAAGACATGAGACTACAAGTTCATTGTAGGAAGGAGAACCCAGTTTTGCCTCCAAGATAGTCAAAATTGCTCATCAACAAACATTTGGACTGTTACTATCCAACTGTTACTGTCTTATTTTTGAACCGTTACTGTACTACCTCTTCTCATATTTTTAACTATATCTAGAGTTATAAAACTCTGTTTCAAGTGAAATTTGTCTCGTTCAAAAGCTAAGACATGAGGCTACAAGTTCTTTGAAGGAAAGAGAACCCAGTTCTGCCTCCAAGATAGTCAAAATTGCTCATCAACGAACTAGATGTACTACCCTACAGGTTCTATCATGACCTAGTCTCGGTTGGTGACCCATAGCTGGAGTTCTATAACTCCAAATTGAGCAAGACTAATTTCCTTAGTTATTCAACATTCAAAACTACAATTTCTATGAGGAGCCTGATCCTAATTCCTTCATCCTCCTACCCGAAATCCCTCTGAAAGTCAAGAGACAAAACTATCCAGATTCTTCGACCTTTCCATTTACACACAACACATGAAGTTATTTAATTTAGCAACTAATAATTTTTCCTCAATTCAAGTGTAAGAACTATAATCTATAATTAAACATCCAGGCATCAATTCATAATCGACTTTGAAATGACTCATAAGACCATGTTTAGAACACCTTACCTGGTACGAATCAAGGTTTTGATTTTCAACTCCTTTCTTTTTTTCTAATGACAGCTGACCCTTCCCTTTTCTCTTCTTGTTCAAATTTTCTTGTTAATCCCTTGCCCACAAGTGTTTATTCTACCTATAACCTTTAATCTTGGATGGGTTCTTGAAATTTTGGTGTTTCTCTATTGATTTACAAAAATGGATACAAAAACTTCCTCTTTTCTTTCTTTACGATAGCTGCAGATTTTTTGTGAGAAGAGGAGTATTTATGCTCTATAATTATTCTTATTTGCATTTAGGCCCCATTTTTTTTAAGTGTATTCTTTTTGCCCCACATCTTTTTAGTTTAGTTTATTTTCTTTAATTTAATCCAACCTTGATTTTTCCCGGGATTTACATTGTATTAGTCACAAACTGTAAAAATTCTCTTCCATTTGTAGCTGTTCCCTACATATTTCTTATTTGTTCATCTGTCAGGTTTTCTAACCAATCACTCACATTCCTGATACTTTATGCTTTATATATTCTAATGTATTTTTTGTACTTCTCATTAATGTTTTTGTAGTTTGCACATTTAGACTTGTTAAAGATAACCATACATCTATAGTTTCTTCTTTATTTGTCAAACAATCTAAATTTAGTGTGTGTTTGTGTGTGTGTGTGTGTGTGTGTGTGTGTGTTATAGGCACTACTCTAGTGCTCTAATCTCTACTCTTACTATTGTATATTGCCTACAGATATAAATAGTAAAGGGTTGGATATCTAATAGATTTAAAACTTCTATTTCTTCTCAACTTGCAAGATAAATCTACTATATCTCGAGTATTATAAAAAAATAAAGAAAGATAAATCTGTTATAACAAGTTAATATACTAATAATTTAAATCATATAGAGATAATGAAGAATTTGGAAATGAAGCTAGATAAAAGACAAGACGACTTTAAAGGGCAAACATAATATTCTCATTAATTAATGATCCTAAATCTATATATAATATTATATATTGCATCTTATAGCACATGGAGAAGTGATAAGCATAACCAATGGGAATTCAAAATTTAAAGCAGGTGAGGTTTTTGATGTCTATAACTCATCAAAAGTAACGAGGACGCCATACAAGAACTCAAACCATGAATATTGGTGGGTATATGGACCCATTCATTGAAACACCTTCCTTCTAATTGTAGCATATATGTGACAATGCATGAACTTCTTTTGGGATAATTAAATGGTGTGTGTATCATAAAGGCCTTTCAAAAATCAACCTTCATAAGACAACAAGGAGAAGATCGTTTCCTGCCATACTGCTGAAGAAGCTCTTGGACCAAATTAATATTATCACTCATTAGTCTGCCACCCAAGAAAGCATTATGCATGAGACTGATGATTTTTATCAAAGCATGAGCTAAGTGACCAGCAAGAATTTTAGCAATCACCTTATAGATCACATTATAGCAAGAGATTGGTTTGAAATCATTTGTTGATGAGACATTAGCTGATTTGGGAACCAAAGCAATAACAGAGTGATTAACCTACTTAAGGAGCTTGCCAGAAAGGAAGAAATCTTGAACAGCAGCACAAAAATCCCTCCCCACAACACTCTAGGCTTGTTTAAAGAAAAAAAGAGTAACCATCAGGACCAGGAGCTTTATCATTCCTAATACTAAACACCGCCTTCCGAATGTCCTCATTTGAAATCGAAGAGAGGAGAAGATCATGGGAACTTGAAGCTACACAAGGCCCATATTGGATAACATCACTATCTAGAGGAAGAGTGTCTTTGGATGTTCCAAGAAAATGCTAGTAATATTGCACAAATTCTACTCCCATTTCCTTCAAGGAGGTGCTAAGATGACCATGACTACACATGATGGCTGGAATAAAGTTCCTCCAATGATTTTGACTCATGGGAGCATGAAAGAAACTAGAGCCTTTGTCAAAAGAAACTAGAGCCTTTGTCACTCTCCTTGAGAAATTTGCATTTGATCTTCTGGCCAAAGAACATTTTTTCCGCAGATTTTAGATTGGACAACTTTAAGCGAAGGAGCTTGTCTTGCTCTAACAAAAGATGATTATTTCTATCTTTCTGAAACGTAGATTAATGAAGCTCTAACTCAGTTTCAAGTTTAGAAACTCGCTTATAAATATGGCTAAAGTGAAGCTTGTTGGGCTCGTTTAAAGACCCTTTTAGAAATTTAAGCCTTCTGCATAGTATATACATAGGAGTGCCATAAACTAAGAAGTACTGATTACTGGAGACAACCTCCAAAAATTAGTCACATAAAGCCCACATATTAAAGAATTTGAAATTGCGATGGCCTTGCACATTTTGATCAAGTTAAACTACTGTTGGGGAATGATATGTGAATGCACCAGGAGTGCCAAAATGAACATGAGCCATACGCTACAAAGAGGACTAAGAAGGATTAGTTAGAACACGATCGAGCTTACTCCAAACTGTACCATTAGTCCAACTAAAGTGACATCTGGTATAGTTGAGATCATGGAGGCCAAGATCAGAGCAACATTCTCTAAAATATGAGGTTTCATAAGTGGAAACAGCTTCACCATTATGCTTATCTACTGGAGTGAGCACATAATTAAAATCACCGAGCACCATCCAGGGACAAGTAAGGCACCATCTTCGCAAATCAGCCTATAGAGACCTTCTAGCAATAATAGTGTTGAAGCCATAAACAAAAGTGACCATGAAACTAAACTGAGAGATCAAACTACTAACAAAAAGATGAAGACCCTGTGCAAAAAAGGCAAGCAAATCAAATTTGACCGTAGCAGGATTCCAGAAAACAACAATTCTAGCATTATTAGCTACATCAGCATTAGTAAAATACTTTCAGTGCTTAAGCTGAAATTTATGCATACAAGCAACCCTGGAAGAGAGCAATTTGTTTTAAAAAAAACCGCAAACATCCATTTTATATTTCTTCATGAGGCAAACAACCTCATGTTGTTTCAAGGGATTATTAAGACCCCTGATATTCCAACTATAGATAATCATGAGTTTGCAGGGGAAGGAGGAACCCTCCCACCACTACCACTTAGTCTTTAATTTTGACTTCTTATCCCACTCTTAGTAGTCACCCCTGATAAAGATACCCCATGATAATTTCCAGCACTAACACTATCCCAGGACCAGTTATCAATTTTTCAGGGGCTATACTGAAGAAGATGTGGGTTGAACCCGTCCTTTATTGGTTAGGTTAGGAGAATCATCATAAGGGTTTGCTTCTAGAGCATCCACTGTTACTACCACTTCCTTTCCCTTAAGACTACGACTGGGCTGCTTGTTGACCTTTCTTCATGACTCCATAGTTACCCAACCATCAGAGATGGCACCAGCTTCAGTCTGCACTGGAGTCATTCTAGGAGCCTCAGATGGAGTCTTCTCTTATAGGTGCGGAAGTTGCTCCTGTTGTATTGTACGTGTAAGAGTCTCCTGCTGAATTTATGGCCTCAACCCACTAAAAACACTCCCCTTATCACTTTGCTCAGTATGAGCATTAGCTTTATTGGCCATAGCCTGGGAGTGGTTACCAATCTCCTTGTTTGCACTAGCAGCAGCTTTGGGACATAGAAGATGGGTGTGTCCAAGAACATGACAATGGTTACAAAGACTGTTGCGATGTCGTGGTCGCACAAATTAATTACCCTATCTTAAAATACACAAGATAATATAGAGCAAGCAAGGGGTCGATCCCACGAGGAAGTTTCAAGTCAGATTTTTATGTTGTACATTATGTAATTGGGGGGATTTGGTTTGTGATTATCTAAACTATGAAAGCAATTAAACTAGCAAACAAAATCAATTAAAACCGAAACTTATCAAGAAAACAAACCTTGGTCGCAAGCACACATCCACCAACGGAAATTAGAACCGATCCTTGAAATGAAAATTGCAGTTTATGTTCTGAAATTTTATCTTTTCTTAACGTTGATTAATTAACGGATCCGTCGTATAACTAATCCTAACCAATAAACAATCAAAGTGTCCGCACTAATGATTCAATTTAATGATAGCTTTAAGAACTAGATAATTTCATCAAGATTAAAATACAAGATGTCCGCAACTTGTGTCACTTTGTTCTAATGTTCTCCCTAAGTTCAATAACGTAGTTCCGCCACAATTATCAAGCTTAGTTGCTTCACAAGTTTATATATCACAACTTCGGTTTTGATATTAAACTTAGCAATAGATTGTTCACAACAATAACTTAGAGTCCGCTCTAGCAATCATCAACAACAATCATAGGAAATATGCATAGGAAAACAATCATACTCATTCATAACATAAACTGAAAATAGAAGGAAGAATAAATCTCACGGTTCTTGAAATCCGAAGGTTTGTTGTGTCCTTGCAACCAAGAAAAGAGCTTAGTCTTGCATAACTATTGAACAACTACTTCTAAAGAATGAAAAGAGCATGATTTTTGGGTTTGTAGAGGAGAAAATTTGTGTTTATTCTCTGCTGTCTGCTGCCTCCTTCTGCTGGCTGCTGCCTCCTTCTCTCTTTCTTTTTATATGCTAAGAAACCCTAGTCTCTATTTTACAAAATAGTCCTTCCTTAAGTTGACAGTTTACATTTAAGTACTTCAATAACTATTTTTCCTAAAAAGGAGAAATAGCCTTGCATGAAATCTTCAAACTCTGACTTAGAGGAGCTAAATTGCTGATATAAAAACTTGGATGTCGGTTTAGATGCTTCGGAATGTAATTTGGACTCGTTTCTTCATGAAACCTGTTTGATGGCAGAATTCAGTTGTCATCTTTGGAAAATAATATCTCCCTCATATGACATCTTTTTTAGCTGAACTTGGAACGTGGATAGGTCTTTGAATTAGGAATCCAAGAAAATTGAGTTTGCATCAATTGGACTTCTGTAGCTCCAGATAATAAAATTTGAATGGCCAAAGGTCAACATTGGCAGAATGCAAGATTTGACTTTGCAGGATGTGATTTCCATGATCTTTCTCCTTTTATTTTTCTTGCATTACATTTCCAGAAAGGTATGGATGTTAGCTTTTTAGTGCCACTGGAATCACTTCATTTCGATCTCTAGAACTCACGCTCTGCACAAAACATCGACTAAACGACAAATCTGCCAATTACCTCCAATTTACTCCTTTTTGCATCTTTCATCCAAAAATGCCTTCAAAACATAAAACAAAGAATATCAAGGCATTTTATATATAAAACATGGACAAAACATTAGGTAGATGTGGGTGAAACTATCGAATAATATGGTTACATCAAAGACATAGAAGATGGGTGTGTCCAAGAACATGACAATGGTTACAAAACTTCGGTAATGTTTCAAAAACAACCTTTTGATGGGGGGTAGAGCCATTTGGCAGGAACACATCAACAATATGTTGTAAGTCCTTCAGAAGATCAATTTCAATCAACACTCTAGCATAGGATAATCGGGAAAGGTTGGAAGTTAGCTTGTTACATTAAATTGGTTTGTCAAGCACACTAGCAATTTTGGATAAACAAGTTGGCGACCAACATTTTAGAGGAAGGTTTAGAAATTTCACCTATACTGGAACTCGTGACATTTCTTCACGGGAGAAATCAAAATACTCTATCATCAGCCTTAAAATAAGAGGTCTACCATACACAAGATAAGGACCCCATGTAGAACAACAAGCTTGTCTTCCTCACTTTTAAACCGATACACCAGCCAGCCAGATTCATGAGTAGTGAGGGTGGCATCACACTTCCAAATAGTAGTAATAAGATTATTCTGAGCCCTAAATCCAGGGCTTTTACTAGAAACATAACCCACAACACACAAATTCCATACATCAAAAATATGGTGAATATCCTTAGATGAGATGGAAAATGTTTTAGTTAGATGATTAATAGATAAATTTTTTAGCTTGGTACAAGATTCAGTGTTTCTATTTGAAGAAAATAGATCTCGCCATTTGCTGTTACCTAGAGGGAAAGATAAAGATTTATCTGCAGTAGTAGTAATGTATAGGTTTCAGCCATTAGTACAAAAAGGAGACACATGTTGCAGAAAGCAGAGAGGGAGATTTTGGGGATACCTCATATTCTTCCTTCGAGAAAGTGAAATCCAGTTGTTCCTCCTCCAGATCCTCCTCATCAGAGTAGTCTTCAACCAAGACTGCTTCCATAGACTTAGATCCAGAAGCAACCATCATCTCGTGATCAAGGTGGGGATTGCTGGGATTCACACCATTGGTAGGGGATGAGGGTATGAGGGGAGGATCTGAGTTTGATTCATGAAGAACAACACCTGATTGAGAACCATGAACAACTTTGAGGGCTAAGACCATCGAACCATCATGGTCATCGGGATCTGAAATAGGAGCATGCAGATGGTCTTGTCTATGTGGTACTGTAGTAGTAGCCTTTCTTTTGTTTCTGGCCATTTGAAAATAAGCACGGGCGGGAAAAGAAGAAAGATGGGGAAACGGGTGAGAGATTGAAAAACAGGACAGGGGAAATAAAGGAAAACTGAGAGAGGATCAAACACAGTAAACCGCTAGCAAACATAAGGGAATCAGCTCCATTAAGGAAGAAAGCATCTCTCTTTAGATTCTCACTCTAAACTAGCATTCTAACTCAAAGCGTTAGTTGTGCTGCGGCTAGGTTTGTTTGCTTTGCAGTGGTTTTGCTGTGGTCCAGAGGGTGTGGCTTTGGGTCTGCTTGCTATATGCTGCTTTTAGTTGTTGTTCTGATGTTTTGTGTTGCCTTGGTGGCTTTGTGTTTTTTGGTTCTGTAAGCTAGCCTCTTGTTGGCGCTTGATTTCCAGTAGACTTGTTTGTTGCTGGTCTTTTGATATTGATGTCTAGTTAGCTTAGCTAGCTAGTTTAGGTTTCTTTGTTTCAGGGAGTATGTTCCTTTTTGTTCAAGGGAGTCTGTTTCCTTTCACTAGTTTGTATATGCTTATACATATGACTTGCTGGTCTCCAGCTATATTTTTGTATCTATATAATTTCTTACATTTGATTAAAAAAAAGGAAAGAGACAGAGCAAAGAAAGAGCTCTCAGTCAGTCAAGAGAGAGATGCTCTCCTCCTCCATGGAGTGGATTCCCTCATGTTTGCTGGCAGTTTTTGCTGTTTGAATTTTCATTGGATTTCCTTGGCTTCCTTTTTTCGCTCTCCTCCCCTTCTCCGTTTCCCTGTTTCCCCTCCTCTGATTTTCAACCCGTCCCTGTTTCCTCCTCTTTTCTCTTTTCCCACCTGTTCCTCTTTTCAAATGGCAAAGAACAAAAGAAAGGCTACTTTTATAGTAGCTCGTAGACAAGATGGTTTACATGCTCCTATTGTTGTCCTCGATGATCATGATCACGATGGTGATGGTTCAGTGGTTCTAGCCCTCACGTTGCTCCTGGTACCAAAGCTGATGCTTTTCCTTGTGAACCCCGCACAGACCTTCCCCCCATGTCTTCATCTCAACCTAGCGATGTGTGTCTTAGTGATCTCCAACCTGCTTCTGTGATGGTGGTTGCTTCTGGCTCTACATCTTTGGATGAGGTCCGGGTGGAAGATTGTTTTGGTAATTCTGATGAAGAGATCCTGGAAGAGGATCAACTGGATTTTAATTTTTCAGATGAAGAGTGTGATGACTCCCCCATTTCTCCTACCTTGCTCCCAGCTGAGAAAGTGTCTTCCCCCCCTCCTTCTAGAGGTCGAGTACTTGATACTACCACTGTAGCAGGTAACCTATCTTCTTCACTCTTGGTAGTAGCAAATGGCGGGACCTCTTTTTTTCAAATAGATCTACTGCCTCCTGTATCAAACTTTAAAATTTCTCACTTAATCATCTCATAAAAACTTGTGCCGTGGGATATGTCTTTGGCAAAAGCCCTGGTTATAGGGCTTTGAATAGCATTATCTCTTATGTCTGAAAATGTGAGGCCACCCTTACCATTCATGACTCTGGGTGGCTGGTGTACAGGTTTAAAACAGAAGAGGACAAGCTTACAGTTCTTCGTGGAGGACCTTACTTTGTATATGGAAAGCCCCTCATTTTGCGGCCTATGACAAAAAATTTTAACTTCTCCAGTGAGGAAATGTCACGGGTCCCAGTTTGGGTAAAGTTTCCAAACCTTCCTCTGTGTTGTTTGTCACCCGTTTGTCTATCAAAGATTGCCAGTGTTCTTAGGAAGCCTATTCAGTGTGACCAGGTTACCTCAAATCTTTCTTGTATGTCATATGCATTAGTGTTGGTTGAAATAGATCTTCTTGGGGAACTTCGACACTCAGTTGAGGTCTCTCTGCTAGAGGGTCCTATTCTGCACCAAAAGGTCGTTTACAAAACTCTACCGAAGTTCTGTAATTTCTGCCGTGTTCTTGGTCATTCACGCCTCCTCTGCCCCAAAACTGTTGCTAATACCAACAAGGGGCCTAGCAGTCAGCCCCAGGCTCAGGCTATGCAAGCAGATGAAAGGAGCATTTTTAGCAGATTGGGACCATAACTTCAACACCAGGGGTCTCCTCCTCTTATATTATCACAGGTGCAAGTTTAGCCTTCTCATGATCAAGTCATTTCAGTGGCTGCTAGGGTGGATACAGTGCCAGAAGCAGTATTGTTGCAATCCAAAAGGGAAAGAGATGATTATAGCAGAGCCAATGTCTGCTGTCAACACTTATGAAACTCCCTCCCTCCATTATGTGCCAGAGAGGTGCGGAGCACCTCCCATCTCAGAACTGACTTATTGGTAGCTCATACTGGAGACAGTGTTCATGCTGGAAACTCTAAAAGTGTTCCTCTCTTGGGGGTGCCTACCAAGAGTGGAGTCAAAACTCGTAGCCAGAAACAACGTGGTCATAATGGAAGGATCTCCCCTTCCCCTGTAATCTTATGATTATATACAACTAGAATATCAGGGGACTCAATAATCCCCTGAAATAACATGAGATTGTTAGCCTCATGAAGAAGCATAAGATGGATGTGTATGGTTTACTTGAAACCAAATTGACTTCCTCTAGATGTATAGACTTCAGCTTAGGCACTAATAGTACTTTACAAATACGGATGTAGCAAGTACTGCTAGAATTGTGGATTTTTGGAATCCAGCTACAGTCAAAGTTGATCTGATTACATCCTATGCACAGGATCTTCATTTTTCTGTTAGCAGTTTGATCTCTCAGTTTAGCTTCATGATTACTTTTGTATATGGTTTTAATACTATTTCTACTAGACAATCTTTGTGGGGGGATTTAAGGCGATGGAATTCTAGCTGCCCTTGGAGTTCTTGGTGACTTTAATTCTGTACTTTCCTCAACAGATAAACACGATGGTGAGGCTATTTCTTCTTATGAAATCTCTGACTTCTGAGACTACTATTTTGATCTTGGCCTCCATGATGTCAACTTTACTGGCTGCCATTTTAGTTGGACAAATGGTTCTGTTTGGAGCAAGCTTGATCGGGTTCTAATCAATCCTTTATGGTCTTTTCTGTAGCGCCTCACTCATGTTCACTTTGGCCCTCCAGGTGCATTTACAAATCATTCTCCTGCAGAAGTTCGTCTGGATCCATTTATGCAGTGTAGATGAAATTTTAAATTCTTTAACATGTGGGCTTCACATGATTTGTTCTTGGAGGTGGTCTATTCTCATTGGTTCTCTCATGTATATGGCACTCCTATGTACATTTTCTGTCGCAGGCTTAAACTCCTGAAAGGGCATCTGAAGGAGTTCAATCGTCCTCATTTTAGTCATGTATCAGAACGAGTATTGCGGCTTGAATTTGAATTAGAGCATCATCAATTTGTATTACAGCAAGACAGGGATAATCAACTCTTATTTGCACAAGACAGGCTTCTTTGATCCAAATTGTTTACTCTGAAGTTTGCAGAAAAACAGTTCTTTAGTCAAAAGATCAAATGTAACTTTCTTAAGAGCAGTGACAAAGGCTCAAAGTTCTTACATGCTCTCATGGGTCAGAACCATCGGAGGAAATTCATTCCAGCCATTATGTGCAGCCATGGCAGTATTAGCACCTCTTTGAAGGAAGTGGGCGATGAATTTGTGGCTTATTACCAACAGTTGCTTGGCACATCCAAGACCGCCATTCCCCTTCACAATCCAGTTATTGGTTGTGGCCTATGTCTTCCATCTAGTTCTCATGGCCTTCTCCTCCTTCTCCTTCTCCTTTCTCTAGTTTCTCATGAGGATATACGAAAGGCAGTCTTCAGTATTGGGAATGACAAAGCCCCATACTCTGATGGCCACTCCTTTTTTTTCTACAAGCAAGCCTGGTCTGTTGTGGGAGGGGATTTATGTGCGGCTGTTCAGGATTTCTTCCATTCTGGCAGACTTCTTAAACATGTTAACCATTCAATTACTCTGACAGCAGGGAATGTGTCTTAGCCAGCTTCCTAGCAAAGTTTCCCAACTTCTCCATACAAAGTTTGGGTAATGTGTCTTAGGAAGGTTGGCTAGGCAGCAGAAATGCAAAAGAGGGTTGATTGGGGGAATGTTGGTTTGATTAATTTTGGGTTAATAAAAATATTAATATTTTAATTTTTTTATTTTAGATTTAATTTTGGCTGAATCAATTTCAAGTTTTGAAATTAAAATTGAACTGGATAATAGTTTTTTTGGATTTTATAATCAGTTAATTTGATTTTTTTTATTTAATTAATTTTTAAAGGCTTTTTTTATTATTATTTCAAGGCTTTATCGATACTGCATGCGCACTTAATGAACTCAAACGTCCAAACATGCTGAGAGAGGAGAAATTTGAAATTTTTCGGTTCAGGGAGAAGATTAATGACTCAAATATGTTAAAAAATTTACCTTCCGCCGATATACTTTCCTGCTTTCTCCGATTTTGCAGAGGCAACCCATTGCAATAGTTCCTTCATTCTCGATATGGCTTTGGCTTTGTCTCCTTTAACCTTGTCTTTTTTCTCCAACGTGCTACATTTTTTTTTAACTAGTACGTAGTTATGTTGATTTTCATTATTTGAAACAAATGGAGACTCATTAGCTAAAACAAGTGGAGACAAGAACGATGCATTTTAATATTTTGTTTCTTCATGGTGCCATTATCTTAAGAAGTAAAAAAAAAAAATGACCTGCAGGATGGGATCCAAAATTATAAGCATGGATCCAGAATTCATGAATTAGTCTTTGAAGATATTAGCTACTATGTGATTTCTTCATATGTTGAAAGAGTCTGCTATGTTCAATTCATATCTTAAGAAGTAAATGATTTTCATCAAGATGTCTTGTTTTCTGTCAGGATGCTCAATATAATATGGGACTCTTCAAAAGACTATTATTGTATGTGTTACAAATGTGAGTCCAAATTCATCAGCCTCGTCGTCTATAGCCACGAATGCTAACTTTTGTACTATTAATTGCTGGAGGATTTTCTTCTGCGAAGGGTCAGTTGTCTTCAATATTAGGTTATTTAGCCTGAGGAAAGGTGAGTTGAAATCTACTCCAATTTTATAGAAGTTTATGATACAAACCTAGAAATCTCACTAGTAAAGGTTCTAATAAGTCAGAGAAACAACTCTGATACTTTCCCTTGACACCAAAACTTCAGAGGCTATTCATGTCTCCACATCATGTCAAAGATATGACATGGCATCATTTTCATAGGTCAGATGATGGAGTTATGGTGTATCCATCTGACGGGGAAGCATGGAAAAAGTTGATTCAACTTATAGGGATGAACTCTTTAAGGAGTTTAAGGTACGAGATTATACATTTTTAAATTGATGAACTTATAGCAATGAAATTGATTATCTTTTAAATTGTTTTAGTAATACTTTTATGTTGACTTATTAATTGATATTATGAGACTTAAATATATTGATAAGTATAATTTAGTGTTCAGAGATTGTTTGATGAATGAGATGTGATCCAGGATGATTGGATCAAGATGAAAGTTGTAATGACATATAATAGAAGTGTTGTCGATAACTTGGTACCAACAAAAATAGAGGAAACTCTGCTAAATTTTTTAAAAAAAAATTCATAATCTTAGATATATTATTCAATACTTGACATTAGTAATGATCCAGGATGGTAAGGATTGTTTATATTTGTTATGTTGGACTTCAAATTTTCATATTTATATTGTCTAATATTTTTTATTTGTTGATAGCAAGAAAAAGCAGGTGGAAAAGAACCTCTATGGGATGATGTGTTTTCGGTGTTGCATCAGAGTGCCAAGAAGCCTGAAACCTTCATAGATAACAAGTTTAAAAAAGTTGTTGTAAGTATTTTTTTTATGTAATTTAATTATTATTTAAAATTAAAATGAATTTATTATTATATTTAATTTTATTGTAGGAGAATTACAAAAAAAAAGAAGATGATTTCAAGATATGGAACTGATCGGGAAAATTATCCTTCATTGATGGAGTAACTTGGTGTGTGGCTATAGGAGGAGTTACAAAGGGTAGAATATATGGTGCACCTGGTATGCCGAAATCCATGGTTAGTTCGAGTGCTTCATCACAATCCTATACGATGGAGTCAACACCTCCTAGCTCATCAATTCAGGCATTGAAAGAGCAAATAAAGATAAGAAATGGTCATATTTTATCACTACAATAGGAGATGACTTCAATAAAAAACTTTCTTAGTAATATGGGATACCAAGCTTGGGCATCAAATATGGACCAAGGTATGTCGACACCTATGGCTTCATCTATACTATCACATATGGCTCCACAGATATATCCCTTGTCTAATCCAATATATCGACCGAGGCCTCGACCACCGTATACTGGTCCCACCTCATGATGGTCAGCATTGTTTTGGTTCGTTTCCACCACCACTCCCACCACCACCTTTATGATAAAACATATTTATTAAATTGTGACTTATCTATTTTGATGTAAGTTTGACGAGATTTAAAAATTTATTGTGAAATTTATTTTATTTGACTTATTATTTTTGATAAAATAATTTCTAGTATTAATTTATGTTCTTTGTATATTTATCTATAATTTTTGAAATAGTCACGAATAATTAAAAAAATCAATAAATGAAAAAAATAATTTAAAAAATTCATGTTAAATCAGCAACGGATTAACAACAAAATTTTTATTATTAATCAACAATGGATATTCCGTTGCTGATCAGCAACAGAATATCTGTTGCTGATTTACATATTCAGCAACTGAATTTCAGTAACAGATAATTTGTTGCTAATTTTGTTGCTGGATTTTATCAGGAATAGATTTTAATATTATCTCCAATGGACTAGTTTGTTGGCTCATTTTTTAGCAGTGGAGTGATCATTTTTCTCTCCATGTTGGCTGCTGATCTGCCTATTGTTGACCTGTCTCTCTTTGTTTTGGGTGTGCTGGTTGTGTGTTTCTGGTCCCATCTGCCATCCAGTGCTGATGGCTTGGTCAGTGGGTTTCTTCCTAGTTGAGTAGACGATGGCGGTGGTTTCTTTGGCTAGATCTTTTGTTTCTTCGTGTTCTATATGGGTTTGCATGGGATTGCATGTGTTTTTACGTCACACATTTTGGATTTCTATTGGTTCATGGTATTTCTGCTTGGCTTGCATGGGGTTGCATGAGATTTTACGTATGCATTTGTTTCGGCTGGGAGTGAGCTTCTCGGGTTGGCTGGTTTCTCTCTTGGATTCTTGTTGATCTGGTGGGCCCTATTTGCTACAAGCGGCAGCTTTTGGTTGCTTTGGATGTTCTCCTAGCTTGTTCCTTTCCTTTTTCGTGTTAGGATGTGGGTTTTCTTTTTGGTTTGCTGTAGTTGTTGTTGCAGCAGCTGATTCTGTTCCTCTTCGGCTTGCTGCTGCTATTGTGGCTTGACCATCAATTCAGCCTTAGTTATCTGGTCATCTTTCACTGTTGTATTGTTTCTCATGATGTCCTTTTATCCTGTCTTTTGCTTTGTGTTAGGTTTGGAACCTTGTAATATTCGGTTACTCTCGTAACCTTTGTCTGATTTTAGTTGTTGTTTTTTTAGTGGTTTGTTGTATAGATCATTAAGGGACTTTGTTCCCATTTTAGCAATGTATATTTTTGATCTATTAATACACTTACATTTTGATCAAAAAAAAAAGAAAGAAAGAGATAGAGCTATCATTTGGACTACTCAAGCTCACCAGCATTCCTCCCCTTTATGGAAGTCTATAATTTATGTCAGGGACATTCTCTCTCAGCATTGTGGAATTCCAAGGGCGAGCATCCTGTTGATGAGTGATTAGTACTTAAAAGTACATTTTTATCAAAGTTTTATATTATCATTTTGCACTTGAAGTATCAACAACTCCTTAACTAAAGTATGTTTTTATAATAACAAATATGATACCATAAGATACCTTTAATTTATGGTAAATATTCATCTTAAATGCAGGCCTATCATATAAATGAAAGGATTGATTGATGAGTTTAAGTACGGAAATTGAAAGGACAAAGAGAGGGCCAAATTTAGAAAAAAGATGATGGTTCAATCCAAACTGGAACATTGTTTGGTCATTGGGTCATATCTGGAGCTGTAGATCTTGGATTTAGGTCTACCTTATATGGATGGAAAGCTAAGACATTGGCCTAAAACTTTCATGTGGAGTCCAAGATTTAAAAAGGTCGTTTTCAAGTCCAAATTGTAGCAACAACGGAGAAGTCCGAATCTGTCCTACAACCCAGACTCTGTTCAGTGTTCAACCCATATCTCGAGTTCTAGAAGTCCAAATGACCTCAACCTTTTTTCCTGGAAAGCTGAGACAATTTCCTAGAACTTTTATGATTTAAGTCTATTCAAATTATGACGTTATCAATGACCTTTTTGACAGACAAGAAGATAAGGATTGTTACCAAGTCAAGATGTGGCCACTCACTCAATAATTAGTCAACAAATCAATAGGTCTGAATTTTGGCCTATAAAAGAAGGCATTTGCCATGTATTTAGGCATGTTGGTTTTCAGATCAAGATCATGCTCTTTGTCTCTCTTTATATTTTGTAATGTTTAAGTTTTGCTTATATTAATCTCTTGCTTATGCTTTTCATTTCCTTTCCTTATTTATTTATGTTTCTCTCTTTCATTATGTTTAGCTAAGTTTATCATGTCAAGGTGAAAAGGTTACACTAATGGTGTACGAATAAGTATAATATAAACTCAACATGAACCTTAATGTTTGATACTAACATGTTTTATATTTTTTATCTTGTTCACTTTTAATACTTTGCTTGCTAAACGATTAATCTAGATTTATGTTGTATAACCCTTGGTACAACAAATAATTGTCACTTTCATAGCCCAACCGTATGGTATAACCGACACTTGTGCTATGAAAGGAACTTGATTTGTTGTTAACATAAGTTATAATCATGAATGTCTGACAACATTTACAAGTATTACCATTATTCGAATAAGATAACTAATGTAATCATGTTAACAATTTATAATCCGATTGGAACCTCCTTTGTGTGTGGTTTCTAGTTAAGTAATAAAAAGAGTTTATACTATACTTGTTTGAAATACCATTAGTGGATCCTCTAACATTGACAATTATTTTATCCTTGTTTAATCCTTACATCAATATCACATCTCAAAGCTCTCTTTAACTTATTATTATTGTTGTTGTTGTTTATAATTTATATAGTTAACCTTCCTGTGGTTCGACCCCGATCTTGCCAGGTTATTTATTACTTCGACACTCGTGCACTTGGGAGAAGACATCAATCTTTTGGTCGTGCCAAGTTTTTAGCGTCGTTGCCGGGGAGGTAAATTCTTGTACAAATTATAGTATTTATTTTATTTTCTCTTTTCACTTTTCATTTTATCTAACTTTTGTTTCTTTTGCTTTTCTTTTCTTTTCTTCCTTTTATTCTCTTCCTACACATGCATGAGAGTTTGGTCACGTATATTAAGTGGTAGACTTTGTAGGGTATCCTTATCATTTTCAGAAAAATATGGCCGAAGAAGATAACCAGTCGCTTCATAATGAGAATAACCAAGTGAGAACACTTAAAGACCACATGAATCCCACAAGAACAAGTGCACCCTCATGCATAGTTTTTGCTCCTGATGCATCTCATTTTAATTTTAAGCCAGATATTATTCAACTTTTACATTCTTTTCATGGCTTAGATTTAGAAAATTCATACTTACATATAAGGGAATTTGAGGAGGTCTGTAACACCTATAATGACTCAAATTGTAGTATGAACACCATAAGGTTAAAGCTTTTTTCTTTTTCATTAAAAGATAAAGCTAAAACATGGCTATAAAATTTGAGACTTAGATCCATTCGTATTTGGGATGAGATGCAACAACAATTTTTAAAGAAGTTTTTTCCATCTCACAGAACAAACTCTTTCAAAAGACAAATCATCACTTTCACTATAAAACTAGGAGAAACATTTTACCAATATTGGGATAGGTATCGAGACTTACTTAATACTTGCTCTCATCATAGTTTTGAAACATGGAGATTGGTTTCATATTTTTATGAAGGGTTATCCCATTTTTTGGATAAAACCACAATCTCATGTCAATAGAAAAACAGAGTAGTTAATTTTTTTTTATATATATACATATTCATGGTCTTCGTATTAACATCTACCGGAATTTCGATGGAGTAGAAAAACTGTTACTATCTGACCTCTCCTCAGATTTTTAACTATATCTGGAGTTATAGAACTCCGATTCAAGCGAAATTTATGGCGTTCGAAAGGTAAGATATGAGGCAACAAGTTCTATGTTTTGAGAAGAACTCAGTTCTGCCTCTAAGGTAGTCAAAATCGCTCATTAACAAACACTTGGACTGTTACTGTCCAACTGTTACTGTCCATTTTTGAACTGTTACTGTCTGACCTCTCCTTAGATTTTTAACTATATCTGGAGTTATAGAACTCCGATTCAAGCGAAATTTATGGCATTGGAAATGTAAGACATTAGGCTACAATTTCTATGTTTTGAGAAGAACCCAGTTTTGCCTCTAAGGTAGTCAAAATCGCCCATTAACAAACACTCGAACTGTTACTATCCAACTGTTACTGTCCATTTTTGAACTGTTACTGTCTGACCTCTCCTCTGATTTTTAACTATATCTGGAGTTATAGAACTCTGATTCAAGCAAAATTTATGGCGTTGGAAAGGTAAGCCATGAGGCTACAAATTTTATGTTTTGAGAAGAACCCAGTTCTGCCTCTAAGGTAGTCAAAATCGCTCATTAACAAACACTTGGACTCTTACTGTCCAACTGTTACTGTCCCTTTTTGAACTGTTACTGTCTGACCTCTCCTCCGATTTTTAACTATATCTGGAGTTATAGAACTCCGATTCAAGCAAAATTTATGGCGTTGGAAAGGTAAGCCATGAGGCTACAAATTTTATGTCTGCCTCTAAGGTAGTCAAAATCGCTCATTAACAAACACTTGGACTCTTACTGTCCAACTGTTACTGTCCCTTTTTGAACTGTTACTGTCTGACCTCTCCTCAGATTTTTAACTATATCTGGAGTTATAGAACTCCTATTCAAGCGAAATTTGTGGCGTTGGAAAGGTAAGACATGAGGCTACAAGTTCTATGTTTTAAGAAGAACCAGTACTGCTTCTAAGATAGTCAAAATCACTCATTAACAAATACTGGGACTGTTACCGTCCAACTGTTACTGTCCATTTTTGAATTGTTACTGTCTGACCTCTCCTCAGATTTTTAACTATATCTGGAGTTATAGAACTCCGATTCAAGTGAAATTTGTGGCGTTGGAAATGTAAGCCATGAGGCTACAACTTTTATGTTTTGAGAAGAACCCAGTGCTGCCTCTAAGATAGTCAAAATCACTCATTAACAAACACTTGGACTGTTACTGTCCCTTTTTGAACTCTTACTGTCTGACCTCTTCTTAGATTTTTAACTATATCTGGAGTTATAGAACTCCGATTCAAGCAAAATTTATGGCGTTGGAAAGGTAAGACATGAGGCTACAAGTTCTATGTTTTAAGAAGAACCCAGTACTGCCTGTAAGATAGTAAAAATCACTCATTAACAAACACTTGGACTGTTACTGTCCATTTTTGAACTGTTACTCTCTGACCTCTCCTCAGATTTTTAACTTTATCTGGAGTTATAGAACTCCGATTCAAGCGAAATTTGTGGCGTTGGAAAGGTAAGACATGAGGCTACAAGTTCTATGTTTTAAGAAGAACCCAGTACTGCCTGTAAGATAGTCAAAATCACTCATTAACAAACACTTGGACTATTACTGTCCATTTTTAAACTGTTACTATCTGACCTCTCCTCAGATTTTTAACTATATCTGGAGTTATAGAACTCCGATTCAAGCAAAATTTATAGCGTTGGAAAGGTAAGACATGAGGCTACAAGTACTATGTTTTGAGAAGAACCCAGTTCTGCCTCTAAGGTAGTCAAAATCGCCCATTAACAAACACTCGGACTGTTACTGTCAAATTGTTACTGTCCATTTTTGAACTGTTACTATCTGACCTCTCCTTAGATTTTTAACTATATCTGGAGTTATAGAACTCCGATTCTAGCGAAATTTATGGCGTTGGAAAGGTAAGACATGAGGCTACAAGTTCTATGTTTTGAGAAGAACTCAGTTTTGCCTCTAAGACAGTCAAAATTGCTCATCAATGAACCAGACCTACTACCCTATAGGGTCTGTCATGACCCAGTCTTGGTTGGTGACCCATAACTGGAGTTCTATGACTCCAAATTGAGCAAGACCAATTTCATTAGTTAGTAAACATCCAAAACTACAATTTCTATGAAGGAACTTGATCCTAATTCCTCTAATCTCCTACCCAAAATCTCTTTGAAGGTCAATAGACGAAACTGTCCAGATTCATCAACCTTTCCATTTACACACAACACATGAAGTTCTTTACTTTAACAACTCTTACTTTTTCCTCAATTCAAGTCTAAGAACTCAATATATAAATTAACATGCAGCATCAATTCATAATCGACTTGAAATGACTCATAAGACCAGGTTTAGAATATTTTACCTGATGCGAATCAAGGCTTCGATCCCTCCTTTTCTTTCTAATGACAGCCGACCCTCCCCTCTTCTCTTCTTGTTCAATTTTTCTTGTTAATCCCTTTCCCACCAGGGTTTATTTTACCTATAACCCTCAATGTGGGATGGGTTTTTGAAATTTTGGTGTTTCTCTCTTGATTTGTAAAAATAGATATAAAAACTCCCTCTTTTCTTTCTTTACGTAGCTGCAGATCTGTTTTTGGTGAGAATAGGAGTATTTATGCTCTATAATTATTCTTATTTGCATTTAGGCCCTATTTTCTTTAAGTGTATTCGTTCTTGCCCCCACTTATTTTTAGTTTAGTTTATTTTCTTTAATTTAATCCAGCCTTGGTTTTTTTTTTTCGGGATTTACAGGTTAACACCTAGAGACAGGCAAATGGTTGAATTAATGTGCAATGGAACTTTTAAGGAAAAAGACCCTAATGAAGCAATGGAGTACCTAGACTTGCTAGCTGAAAATGCTTAAAATTAGGACACTACAGGCACTTATGAGGCACCAAGTAAAACCCAACTTCATACATCTAGTGGAGCTATGTACAACCTTAGAGAAGATCATGACCTCCAAGTCATGTTTGCATCTTTAGCTAGAAAAGTCGAGGCACTAGAATTAAAAAAGAGTGGTCAACTAAAATCTGTTTAAGACATTGTGTGTCAAATCTGTGAAACCAATGAACATTCAACCAATGACTATCCAACTTTGCCTTCTTTTAAGGAATGTCTCCATGAACAAGCCCATGCTTTAAACAGTTTCCAAAGGTCCAATCATAACCCATACTCGCAAACATACAACCCTGGTTGAAGAAATCACAAAAACTTCAATTGGAAGAGTGATAACAATAATGCACAAACTTCACAGCCACCGTTTCAAGCACACCATAATTTCCAAAATTCTCATGGATATGCACCTCCTTATGCTCCACCTCCTAGAAGAAATCTTGAGGAAACATTGCATGCATTCATTGAAAAGCAGAAGACAATCAACACTCAACTTGCTCAAAGCATGACAGATTTTAAAGATACTCTTGCAAAATTAACATCTGCTCTCAGTTTTCAAGAGAAAGGTAAGTTTCCATCTAAACCACAGCAAAATCCAAAGGGGCAATACAATGTGAATGCAAGTAGTTCTGGAAGCCAACACATGGATCAAGCCAAATCAGTCATCACTCTTCGCAGTGGTAAGGTTATTGAAAAACCCATTCTTGAACCTTGTGAGAAAGATGATGAGTCAATCTTTGAGGCTAAGGAAGGGGTTGAATCTAAACATTGTAAAGAAAAGACTGATTCCCCGCCAGCACTTCTATTTCCTCATGCCATGACCAAACAAAGGAAAGTCAATCCAATAAAAGCCCATCATCTATGTTTTCATACATTGAGCACATAAAAAAGAAGGTTTATTAATATTTTGTTTAAGAGGTATTGAGCAGATATATAAATTTAATGAGTTTGTTTATCTGGATAGATTAATGGAAGTTGAATGATGAATGCCTTCCTTTGTGGAATTTGCAAATTATTTTTCTATTTTAACACTTTGATTACTAGGAACTAGTACTAAGCTGGTTGGGGGGTGTGATTAGTACATTAAAGTGCATTTTTATCAAGGTTTTATATAATCATTTTGCACTTGAAGTATCAATAACTCCTTAACTAAAGCATGTTTTATAATAACAAGTCTGATACCATAAGATACCTTTAATTTATGGTAAATGTTCATCTTAAATGCAGGCCTATCATATAAATGAAAGGATTGATTGATAAGTTTAAGTACAGAAATTGAAAGGACAAAGAGAGGGCCAAACTTAGAAAAGAGTTGTTGGTTCAATCCAAACAAGACACTGTTCGGTCATTGGGTCATATCTGGAACTGTAGATCTTGGATTTAGGTTTGCCTTATATGAATGGAAAGCTAAGACATTGGCCTAAAACTTTCATATGGAGTCCAAGATTTAAAAAGGTCGTTTTCAAGTCCAAATTATAGCAACAATGGAGAAGTCCGAATCTGTCCTGTAGTCCATACACTGTTCAGTGTTCAGCCCATATCTCGAGTTCTAGAAGTTCAAATGACCTCAACCTTTTTTTTCTGGAAAGCTGAGACAATTTCCTAGAACTTTCATGATTTAAGTCTGTTCAAATTATGACGTTATCAATGACTTTTTTGGCAGACAAGAAGATAAGGATTGTTACTAAGTCAAGATGTGGCCACCCACTCAACAATTAGTCAACAAATCAATAGTTCTGAATTTTGGCCTATAAAAGAAGGCATTTTCCATGTATTTAGGCATGTTGGTTTTCAGATCAAGATCATGCTCTTACTCTCTCTTTATATTTTGTAATGCTTAAGTTTTGCTTATATTAATCTCTTCCTTATGCTTTTCATTTCCTTTCCTTGTTTATTTATATTTCTCTCTTTCATTATGTTTAGCTAAGTTTATCATGTCAAGGTGAAAAGGTTACACTAATGGTGTAAGAATAAGTATAATATAAACTCAACATGGACCTTAATGTTTGATACTAACATGTTTTATATTTTTTATCTTGTTCACTTTTAATACTTTGCTTGCTAAACGATTAATCTAGATTTATGTTGTATAACCCTTGGTACAACAAATAATTGGCACTTTCATAGCCCAACCGTATGGTATAACCGACACTCGTGCTATGAAAGGAACTTGATTTGTTGTTAACATAAGTTATAATCATGAATGTCTGACAACATTTACAAGTATTAGCATTATTCGAATAAGATAACTAATGTAATCATGTTAACAATTTATAATCCGATTGGAACCTCCTTTGTGTGTGGTTTTCAGTTGAGTAATAAAAAGATTTTATACTATACTTGTTTGAAATACCATTAGTGGATCCTCTAACCTTGACAATTATTTTATCCTTGTTTAATCCTTACATCAATATCACATCTTAAAGCTCTCTTTAACTTATTATTGTTGTTGTTGTTGTTGTTGTTGTTCTTATTATTTATAATTTATATAGTTAACCTCCCTATAGTTCGACCCCAGTCTTGCCGGGTTATTTATTACTTCGACACTCCTGTACTTAGGAGAAGACATCAATCTTTTGGTCGTGTCAATGTGTAGGTAGTCTACTAGTGAAGGTCCCTTTTTGACTTATGCATATCAATTCTTTCGGCAAGTAGGTTCAACCATCTCATGGCATAGAGTGGTTTGGGAGCAATGGTCTCTGGTAAGTATAGTTTCATACTATGGTTGGCTGTCTTAGGCAAGCTTTGCACTCGTGATAGGTTAAGGTTTATTCCTATCGATCCCACCTGTGTGTTCTGTAGGTAGGAGGAGGAGTCTCACAGTCATTTGTTCTTTATGTGTGGATGACCATGTCGCCTGTGGGCTATGATCCAATCCTAGTTGTGGATGGACAGGAGCATGAGAACCCTGCACAATGCTTTTTGTTGGTTGCATCCAAAGAAGAAAAGCATGGACGCACGTATGAGAAGAGTTTCGCTGGGCATGGTGGTTTATCTCATCTAAGAAGAAAGAAACAGGCAGGTCTTCGAAGGGAAAACCAGAGGAGTAAACACAGCTTTCAGGAGATTCCAAGTCTTGTTTTATATCATCTTCCACTTGCATGAGAAGGATCACTCACTTTTGCATGTTGGCTGATGGGAGCTACAATGGTCTTGGGAAGTTTTTCCAAATTTGCTGCTCTGCTTGGGAGGATCAGGTTCTGTGTTTATGGTTCATGGATTCTAGTCCATGTTGCTTGTATTCTTATTTTATGTAGATTGGGATGGGTTTCTTGTGTCAGTGGTTGTTTCTCTTAGGCTCAGTTATCCTTGGCACCTAAAATCTTTGGGTTCCTAAGATAACTGAGAGTTTGTTTTTTTATGGTGTATCTGTTCGTTGATGCTTACTGGGAGCCTATTCCCACTAGCTTTGCTCTGTACATGTGTATATATGGCTTGCTGGTTTTCCAGCTAGTCTATTTTTTATATATAAAATTTCTAACATTTGATAAAAAAAAAAGAGAGAAAGAGACAGATAGTAGTCAAGAGAGAGAAGCTCCGGGTGTAGTGAGAGAAGCGGTCTCTAAGCCGTGTTTGTGTTCTTCCCTCATTGTGCACCATTCTTCTTCTCTTGTCACTGTCCTCTGCTCTTAAGTGTTCTTTCTTCGGTCACTATGACAAAATCAAAGACCAAATCTTCATTTCTTCATTCCACCTAGGGTGATTTCTGGCTTCAAACAAACCGCCATACGTTTATCTCGAGCACGCCTATGGTTTAGTCTCAAAGCTGCTCACTGGTTCAACATGGCTCTATTTCTTCTTCTCCGACCTCCACTCCACCCAGAATGAAGGTTGCATTTGTTAATTTCTCAAGTGTAGCTAGGGTTTCGTCCAAACGCAAGAACAGAACCATGTAAAAAAAAGGTTCTCCTACTCAATCACTTCATCCTCCCTCTTCTAGTGGTCGCAACGGCAGCTCCTCTGGTTGTTCCAGGGCAAGCCCCCTGCCTACAAAACGTCTAGTTGGGTATAACCCTAATGCCCCAATAGATTATTTATGAATCACTTCCATATTTCTGCAAGCAGTGTAAGGTCTTAGGACATCTACTATCACTTGCACTAAAGGAATCAAACCCAAATATAAGACAAGGCCACATGAAACTCTAGCATGTTCTGCCACCTCCAGTCCCTCTACAGAGACAGCTGCTATTGAGAAGTAGGAACCGTATTGTGTGGGCCTTTCTGCTGATCCCCTAGTGGATCCTATGTTCACCAAAGCTGTCACAGCTGGTGAACAGAGGCCTCGGTCTCCCTGTCGCAAGAGGTCTAAAGTTGCTTCACCGGAGCACTCTGGCTTCATACTCCCTACTACTCCACGAGTACACATTTCTGGAGATGGTCATACTGCTGTTGTAGCCCCTCCCAAGAGGCAGTATTTAACTAGAAGCAAAGCTGCTGCCATCACTTGTTTGGGTCTGCAGGGGAAGTCCAAGACCCTTGTTGTCGCTTTCCAGCCACTCCACAGCTCGGATGACTCTGCTCCATCATCCAACTTTTGATTTTGATTTGTATTATGTATTTTGATAAGGAGGTTGTTCCTTTGGTTTCCTGTTGGCTTGTATTGAATTGTCTGTTAACTATTTTGTAGACTAGTTAGTCCTGTCCTATCTCTTGTGCAAATTCCCTGCTTGTTTTGTTTTAGTCTGGACTGCTTTTCTTGGTGTGGCTTTGCTGGTGGTTTTGTTTTTTGTTAAGCTGGTTGGGTGGTTTGGTTTTTGTGCTGCTTGCTACTGCTAGTGGTTTGTTTGGCTGGCTGGCCAGTTTGTGTTTGGGCAGATTTGATGATTAGTTCCTGAGTTGTTGCTTTGCAGGGATCTAATTGGTGTCAATTCTCGCTGGCATATGTCTAAATTCATTTGCTGGTTGGTTCTCTTTCAGGAGTTCTTGGTTTGTGCTTGTTGCTGCTTTGTGCGACCTTGGGGTCTTTTTTTGGTTATTTGTAGCCATATGGTTTTTCCACCCATGTTTAAAGGAGCATGTTCCCTTTGTCTGTTTATATTTGTATATATATTATGTGACTTGTTGGTTCTCTAGCTTTGTTTCATTGATCTATATATTTCTTATATTTG
The DNA here is from genome assembly GCF_951802175.1 of Populus nigra. Taxonomy (NCBI): domain Eukaryota; kingdom Viridiplantae; phylum Streptophyta; class Magnoliopsida; order Malpighiales; family Salicaceae; genus Populus; species Populus nigra. Next base: position 25,835,411 of record NC_084853.1, read on the forward strand.
ATTAAAAAAAAAAAGAGCTCTCAGTCAGTAGTTGTTGGTTTTGCAGGCTTGTTTCCTTTGTTACAGAGTTGCCAGTATCAGCTTTTGCCTGTGACCTTTGTGTATGGTCCCTGTTTCTTTCAACTACTTCCAGTTCAGGTAGTAGTTGGTTGGTGCGCCTTTTGGGTCTAGGTGTTAGCTTCCTCTAGAGTCGCCTCTATGGGTGTCTGCTTGCTCCTAGCCGCTGGCTTTGCATCATAGCTAGTTTCTCTTAGCTGTTATAGTTGAAGCTGGCTTGCTGCTCGTCTAGGCGTTGGTTTCTCTTTTGCTGTCTACCTTGCTATTTCTGGCTGTTTCATATTCCTGGGTGCTGCTTAATGCAGTGTTTGGATCATTGGTGTCTCTATAGTCTCCGTAGGTGCTTTACAGTTTCTGCTTGTTCTGTTTAGATTGCTACTGAGTCCATTTATTGTTGTCTGGTAGGTTCATCGAGTCTGTCTTGTTGTTCAAGGAGCATGTTCCCTTTTTTTTGTTGTAATTGCTTATCCAAGGGAGCCAGTTCCTTAATGCGTTGTTGTGCTATTTTGGTTGGTTGCTTGTCCTAAGGAGCTTGTTCCCTTGAACAAGCCTATTTGTACATGTTTGTATATTTTGACTTGCTGGTTTCCAGCTGTGTTTCACTTTTGATGTATACAATTTCTTACATTTGATCAAAAAAAGAAGAAAAAAGAGACAGAGCTTTTGCAGATGATGTCCTCCTTCTCTCACGATGACTCCTCTTCAGTTCGCCGCCTTCTTTAACAGCTCATAATTTTTTGTCAGACATTAGGTCTAGTGATAAATCTACAAAAATCATCCATCTTTTTTTAGGGTGTTAGTGATGCTCACAAGCAATCCATCCTTTCAGAATCTGGCTTCAAGGAAGGGATTTTTCCTTTCACCTACTTAGGGGTTCCATTGAGCCCCCATCGGCTGTTAGCTAGCCAGTTTTCTCCTCTTCTACAGGATTTTGGAGTTGTAAGTACAAGGTTGGATTGGTAAACACCTCACGTATGTTGGGCAACTTGAGCTTCTTCGGTTTGTGCTTTTTGGTAAGGTTCATTTCTGGCTGAATATTTTCCCCATGCCAGAAATTGTAATCATGAATATCATAAGCATCTGCAGGAATTTTTGTATGGATAGGAGATGTTAGGAGGAGTAACTCTGCTTTGCTTGCATGGAAATCTCTTTGCATGCCTAAGGCAGAAGGAGGGCTTGGTCTCTTTGATCTAAGAGCACGTAATAGAAGCTTCTTTGCCAAGCAACTTTGGAACATTCATCTTAAAATGGATTCGGTTTGGATTCGTTGGGTGCACCACTTTTATTTGAGTAGTGACACCATTTGGACTGCTCAAGCTCACCAGCATTCCTCCCCATTATGGAAGTTTATTATTTCTGTTAGGGACATTCTCTCTCAGCACTGTTGAAGTCCAAGGGCGAGCATCACATTGATGAGTAGTTGATCCAATGGTGAAGGTCCCTTTCTGGCTCATGCATATAATTTCTTTCGACCAGTAGGTTCGATCATCTCATGGCACATAGTGGTTTGGGAGTAGTGGTCTCTGCCTAAGTATAGTTTCATACTATGGTTGGCTGTCTTGGGCAAGCTCTGAACTCGTGACAGATTGAGGTTTATTCCTATCAATCCCACCTGTGTATTCTATAGGCAAGAGGAGGAGTCCCACAGTCATTTGTTCTTTACGTGTGGATGGACATGTCACTTGTGGGATATGATAAAATCCTGGTTGCTGATGGGTAGGAGCATGAGAACTTTGAACAGTGCTCTTCGTAGGTTGCATCCAATGAAGAAAAGCATGGAGGCACATATGAGAAGTGTAACATCCCCCATTTCTGGGATAAAACCATAATCTCATGTCAATAGAAAAACAGAGTAGTTAAATTTATTTTTTATATATACATATTCATGGTCTTCGTATTAATATCTACCAGAATTTCGATAGAGTCCCCCCTATACCGGAAGGTCCCAAGTTACCGACATGTAACCTGTTTACACTTCTAACAGTTCGTATCTCATAACTTAATTCCCGACCCAATCATCCTGGGTTTCAATTCCACAATTATACTCACACCTATCAACCATAATATTTATGATATGCATTATATAACAAAAATATCATTATGGATGGATAATTTAAATAAATATAAATACATAGACATGAAATATGATTATATAAACTAGAACGTTAAATTCATCCAATCAAGTTTAAACATTTATTATACAAATTAAGTTATACAAACATTTTCATGTTTACAAAATACAAGGGTATACTCCCTAGAACCTATATTTTAAAAAGGGAACATGAGCTAGGATCTACTCCTGTTGTGCATGCGATGATCCTGAAACAAAATACATATTATTGCAAGGTGAATATTACAATAAATATAACAATATGAATATCTAATAATTTCAACAAGGTAACATGCATTCATATTTCATTTACTTCTCCTTTCTAGTTTTTTTTTTTATATTAAAATCTCTTCCTTATTCAAACTATTAATAACCGTTCCCTCTGCCACTATCAACCTTCATTCCAGACCTTATAAGATCAACGTGATTACTTTTGCTTATCACATTACCGATACCAATTTCACTGGTATCATCATCACCACCCCATAGGAGTCGATATAAGGCGATGCCTTTACATGGAATCCTAACATACACTAAATGTATGCTGGATAATACATGGTGATCCCCTTACCCGGGATCCTAACATACACTGAATGTATGGTAGCCAATACGTGGAGATCCCCTTACCCGGGATCCTAACATACACTAAATGTATGCTAGCCAATACAAGGTGATCCCCTTACTCGGGATCCTAACATACACTCAATGTATGCTAGACAATACATGGTAATCCCCTTACCCGGGATCCTAACATACACTCAATGTATGCTAGTTTATGCCTCAAATCACACTTCTCATATTTCCTTTGTCAGTGATAATTTCATCACTTGGCAATTCACATAACAACTTTTCACCTTGAATACACATACATTCAGTAATTCACATTTCACATCAAAAATATATTAAATCATGGAATTTAACTAGAAAGCATAGGTGTGAATCACCTACCTCCAATATAAGCTCTACTCATGCTCCCCTGCTGCTGCTGCTGCACCACGTCTGTGGTCCCTCCTGCAAATCACAGGTTTATCTCATAAATTTTCCTCACTCAAGGATATGTTTTATAATAACCATATCAACAACTAATAAGTCTTTCTTTCAGTCATTTCTTAGTACTTTATGTTTTTCTCATTTCACTCATTATTATTGTCGTTCTTTGTCTAATCCTAGTTATCATTCCTTTCTTTATATTTGGACTATCACTGTCCAACTGTTACTGCCTTGTTTTTGAACTATTACAGTCTACATCTCCTCAGATTTTTAAATATATCTGGAGTTATAGAACGCCAATTCAAGCGAAATTTATGGCGTTGGAAAGATAAGACATGAGGCTACAAGTTTTAGGTTTTGAGAAGAACCCAGTTCTGCCTCTAAGATAGTCAAAATCACTCATTAACAAACACTTGGACTGTTACTGTTCATTTTTGAACTGTTACTGTCTGACCTCTCCTTAGATTTTTAAATATATCTGGAGTTATAGAACTCCAATTCAAGAAAAATTTATGGTGTTGGAAAGGTAAGACATGAGGCTACAAGTTCTATGTTTTGAGAAGAACCCAGTTCTGCCTCTAAGGGAGTCAAAATTGCTCATTAACAAACACATGGACTGTTACTGTCCATTTTTGAACTGTTACTGTCTGACCTCTTCTCTGATTTTTAACTATATTTGGAGTTATAGAACTCCGATTCAAGAGAAATTTGTAGCGTTGGAAAGGTAAGACACGAGGCTACACGTTCTATGTTTTTAGAAGAACCTAGTTCTGCCTCTAAGGTAGTCAAAATCGCTCATTAACAAACACATGGATTGTTATTGTCCAACTGTTACTGTCCATTTTTGAACTATTACTGTCTGATCTCCTCAGATTTTTAACTATATCTGGAGTTATAGAACTCCGATTCAAGCAAAATTTATGGTGTTGGAAAGGTAAGACATGAGGCTACAAGTTCTATGTTTTGAGAAGAACTCAGTTCTGCCTCTAAGATAGTCAAAATTGCTCATCAATGAACCAGACCTACTACCCTATAGGGTCTGTCATGACCCAGTCTCGGTTAGTGACCCATAACTGGAGTTCTATTACTCCAAATTGAACAAGACCAATTTCATTAGTTAGTAAACATCCAAAACTACAATTTCTATGTAGGAACTTGATCCTAATTCCTTCATTCTCCTACCTAAAATCTCATTGAAGATCAAGAGACGAAACTGTCCAGATTCATCAACTTTTCCATTTACACACAACACATGAAGTTCTTTACTTTCATAACTTTACTTTTTCCTCAATTCAAGTCTAAGAACTCAATATATATATATATATATTAACATCCAGGCATCAATTCATAATCGACTTGAAATGACTCATAAGACCAGGTTTAGAATATCTTACCTAATGCGAATCAAGGCTTCGATCCCTCCTTTTTTTTCTAATGACAGCCGACCCTCCCCTCTTGTCTTCTTGTTCAATTTTTCTTGTTAATCCCTTTCCCACCAGGGTTTATTTTACCTATAACCCTCAATGTGGGATGAGTTTTTGAAATTTTGGTGTTTCTCTCTTGATTTGTAAAAATAGATATAAAAACTCCTTCTTTTCTTTCTTTACGTAGCTGCAGATCTGTTTTTGGTGAGAATAGGAGTATTTATGCTCTATAATTATTCTTATTTGCATTTAGGCCCCATTTTCTTTAAGTGTATTCATTCTTGCCCCCACTTCTTTTTAGTTTAGTTTATTTTCTTTAATTTAATCCAGCCTTGGTTTTTTTCTCGGGATTTACAAGAAGAGTTTCACCGGGCATCGTGGTTTATCTCATTTGGAAAAAGAGAAACAGGCGAGCCTTTGAAAGGACAACCAAAGGAGTTCACAGTTTTTAGGAGATTCCAAGTCCTGTTTTATATCAGCTTTCACTTCCATGAGAAAGATCACTCGCTTTTGCATGTTGGCTGATGGGAGCTGCATTGGTCTTGGGAGTCTTTCCATGTTTGTTGCTTTGCTTGGATGGTTCTGGTTCTGTGATTGTGGTTCGTGGATTCAAGTCCATGTTGCTTGAATTCTTATCTTATGTAGATGGGGATGGGATTTTTTATGTTTGTGGCTGGTTTCTCTTTGGGTCGGTTATCCTGGCACTTGTAATCTTTGGATTCCTAAAATAACCGATGGTTTGTTCTTTTGGGTTGTCTCTATTCTTTGATGCTTGCTGGGAGCATGTTCCCGCTAGCTTTGCTCTATATATGTGTATATATGGCTTGCTGGTTATCCAGCTAGTCTATTTTTTATCGAAAAAATTTCTAACGTTTGATAAAAAAAAAGACAGAACTTGAGAGAAGCTCCTGGTTGTAGTGAGAGAAGCGGTTTGTGTGCTCCTAGTCGCGCCTGTGTTCTTCCCTCATTGTGCACCATTCTTCTTCCCTTGTCATCTGCTCCTTAGTGTTCTTTCTTTGGTCCACTATGACAAAATCAAAAAACAAATCTTCAATTCTTCGTTCCACCTAGGGTGATTTCTGGCTTCAAATTAATCGTCATGCATTCGCCTCGCGCACGCCCAGGGTTCAATCCCGTAGCTGCTCTCTGGTTCAACATGGCTTTATTTCCCCTTCTCCGACCTCCACTCCACCTAGAATGAAGGTTATTTTTGCTGATTTTGCTGATCTCTCGAGTGCGGCTAGGGTTTCCTCAAAACACAAGAACAGAACCATGCAAAAGAATAGTTCTCCTGCTCAATCACCTCATCCTCCCCCTTCTTATGGTAGCCATGAAGGCTCCTCTGGCAGTTCCAGACTAAGCCTCTTGCCTACATAACGGTTGGTTGGGTCTAACCCTAGAGGTTCCTGCCTGGGCTCCAGTGGTCTCAACCCTACACCGTCTACTGTTTCTCCCTCCCTACCATCTTCTGGAAAGAGCCATCCTTTAGCATTTCCTTTTGGTGTCACTCCTCCCCTGTTGGCACCACCTCTTTTGCATCCCCGATGACGGATAAGTCTCTGCCTAGCTGTAGTAGGGGTGCCCCAATTGACACACCACCAGGTACTTCAAACTCCCAGTCACCTGCTCTTATTCACTTTCCTGAATATGCATCCTCTACATCATGTCATCTTCAGGAAATTGATGTCGGTGAACTTGTTGCTAAGTGGAAATTCTGCTTGATTGGCTATGTTGCTGGGAAGTTCCCAAGATATGCTTCTCTGTTAAATTACATTAGTAAAAACTGGCAACATAAAGCTCATTTCATAATGCATGATTCGGGTTGGCTAATCTTTGCCTTCTCCTCTGAAATAGAAATGTTAGATGTTCTAGGAGGAGTCCTTATTCAATATTTGACCGGCCTCTCATCCTGAAAGTAATGCCAGATTTCTTTGATTTTAAATCCACCGAAATGACCTCAATGCCAACTTGGGTGAGGTTTCCAAATCTGCCTGTAAGATGCTGGAACCCAATTTGCCTATCTAAAATTGCTAGCATGATTAGGAAGCCAATCCATTGTGATAATCCTACTGCAAAAATGACCCAACTTTTGTATGCTAGAATTCTTATTGAAGTTGACCTGCTCTTAGACTTGCCTTCCTCTGTCAATGTGGTTCTACCCAATGGCACATTGTTGCCCTAACAGATTATGTATGAATCACTTCCACATTTCTGCAAGCAGTGTAAGGTCTTAGGACATTCTACTATCACTTTCACTAAAGGAATCAGGCCCAAACATAAGACGAGGCCTCATGAAACTCTAGCATGTTCCGCCACCTCCAGCGCCTTTGTAGAGACAGCTGCTATTGAGAAGTAGGAACTGTATCGTGTAGGCCCTTTTGCTGATCCCCTAGTGGATCCCATGTTCACCGAAGTTATTGCAACTGGTGAACAGAGGCCTCAGTCTCCTAGTTGCAAGAGGTCCAAAGTTGTTGCACCAGAGAACTCTGGCTCCACACTCCCTGCTACTCCACGAGTAAATATTTCTGAAGATGGTGATACCGCTGATGTAGCCCCTCTCAAGAGATAGTATTTAACTAGAAGCAAAGCTGCTGGCATCACTTGTTTGGGTCCACATGGGAAGTCCAAGGCCTTTGTTGTCGTTTTCCAGCCACTGCATAACTCGGATGACTTTGCTCCATCATCCACCTTTTGATTTTTTATTTGTATTATGAAATTCTTAAGATACGAACGAGAAAGATATGAAGCATAAAAGAGGGTTGTTCCTTTGGTCTCCTGTTGGCTTGTATTGAACTGCCTGTTAACTATTTTGTAGACTAGTTAGTCCTGTCCTATATCTTGTACAGATTCCTTGCTTTTGCTACAGTTTGGGCTGCTTGCTTTTCCTAGTGCATCTTTGCTGGTGGTTTTGCTATTGTGTTAAGCTGGTTAGGTGGTTTGGTTTGTGCTTGCTGTTGCTGCTGATGCTTGTTGTTGTTTGGCTTCTCGCTGGCATCTACTTCTGGATGCATTTGCTGGTTGGTTCTCTTTTAGGAGTGCTTGTTGCTGCTTTGCTGGTAGTTTCCTGGTGTCTGAGTATTAGTCTCAATTCTATTTGTTTCTAGTTTTGCTCCCTAGCTGCCCTCTATAGCTTTGGGATACTTCTTGCTGTCTTGCTAAGCTTTGGGTTCTTATCTAGATGCCTGTTGTGGTTCTTGTTGTCTGCTGCAGTCATAGGGTCTTCTTTTGGTTATTTGTAGCCATGTGGTTTTTCCACCCATGTTTAAGGGAACTTGTTGCGATGTCGCGGTCGCACAAATTAATTATCCTAGCTTCAAACACAACACACAAGATAGTATAGAGCAAGCAAGGGGTCGATCCCACGAGGAAGATTCAAGTTAGATTTTTATGCTAGATGATATGTAATTTGGGGGGGTTTGGACGTTATCTAGGCTAAAGCAAAAGAAAACAGAAAACTATCAAACTAAATTTAATAAAATCAGAAAATTATCAAGAGAACAAACCTTGGTCACAAGCACACATCCACCTACAGAAATCAGAACTGATCATGGAAACGAAACATCAATTTATATTCTGAATATTTATCTCTTCTTAACATTGGTTAGTTAACGGATCCGCCATATAACTAGCCCTAACCATCAAACATCCACAGTGTCCGCACTAGTAATTTAATTCAATGGCAGCCTTAAGAACTAGATAAGTTGATTAATCAATAAAACATAACTGTCCGCAGTCTATGTTTGATTTGATTGAATGTTCTCCCTAAGATTAATAACGTAGATCCGCCACAATTATTAAACTCAGTTGCTTCACAAGTTCATATACCACAACTCTGGTTTTGATATCAAACTTAACAATAGATTGTCTACAATAATAACTTAGAGTCCGCTCTAGCAATTAAAATAAACAATCATAGGAAAAATAAGCATAGGAGAACAAACATATTCATCATATAAACTGAAAAGAAAAGGTAAAATAAATCTCACAGTTCTTGAAATCTGAAGGTTTCCGTGTCCTTGCAACCAAGAAAAAGTGTTTAGCCTTGCATGTTTGTTGAACAACTAATCAAAAAGAAGGAAGAATGCATAATTTAGGGTTTCTTAGAGGAAGAGGGCGTTTTTCTCTCCTTGGCTGGCTGCCCCACTTCTCTTCTCTCATTCTTTTTATATCCTAGGAAACCCTAGGTCTCTATTTTACAAAATAATCCTCCATTAAGTAGACTGTTTACATTTAAGTACTTCAATAACTATTTTCCTAAAAAAGAAGAAATAGCCTTGCATGAAATCTTCAAGCTTTGACTTAGAGGAGCTAAATTTCTGAAATAAAAACTTGGATATCGGTTTAGAAGCTTCGGAACGTAATTTGGACTCGTTTTTTCACGAAACCTGTTTGCTGGCAGAATTCAGATGTCATCTTTGAAAAATCATATCTCCCTCATATGACATCGTTTTTGGCTGAAATATTGAGCGTTTATATAACTTTGAGTCATGAATCCAACAAAATTGATTTTGCATCAATTGGACTTCTGTAGCTCCAGATATTCAAGTTGGAATGGCCAAAGGTCAACACTAGCAGATTGCGAGATTTGACTTTGAAGGCTGCGATTTTCATGCTCTTCCTTATTTTATTTTCTTGCCTTAGATGTCCAGAAAGGTATGGATGTTACCTTTTTAATTCCACTGGAATCACTTCATTTCAACCTCTAGAGCTCACGCTCTGCACAAAACATCGACTGAAGGTCAAATCTGCCAATTATCTCCAATTTACTCCTTTTTGCATCTTTCATCCAAAAGTGCCTTCAAAACATAAAACAAAGAATATCAAGGCATTTTATATATAAAACATAGGCAAAACACTAGTTAAATGTGGGTGAAACTATGACTAATCTTCTAATCTCCCATCAATATCCAAGAATATATGCATTATAAACAAGAACACAATTAAGAAGGATAAAGAGTATAAATTTTCATGAATTTATTTACATGCAAACTTCAAAACTTAATTAATCATCGGGATTTAAATGAAATTTATGCCATGCCAAAGTGATAGGTCCTCTCATTGATATACACTCCAACACTCACGTGTTTAGGGCTTATGTGTTTAAATCTCTCAAATTCAATCAATGAATATGTTCTACTATAAGCTTGCTCTTCAATCTCATCTCCATTAATAACATATTACAAACAATGCATGAATCAAAAGGTCTTATTTTCTGGTTGTAATGGGGCTAAGGTAAAGGTGAGGTAAAAGAGAGTAAAAGAAAAAGGTTCAAACCAAAGAAAGTAGAGCATTCTGAAAAATGATATTTCAAACAAGATATTCCATCAAAGCACATAAATTTTCCATCTTTAATCACCAATGCTTAACTTCTTTTGATTTCAACCTTTTTCAATATAAAATCTTAAGAACATAAAGGAACACTTTTTTCTTTTTCTTTTTCTTTTCTTTTTCTTTTTTTTGTTTTCTTTTTATTTTTTTTTACCTTTGGCAACTTTGCCCATCTTTTCATCAAACATCACTTCTTCTTTCTTTTCACATAATTTCCAACCATAATTCCATGAAATATCACTAGTATATGCTCTACTAATCCTTGGCCAAGGGAAAAGGAAAACATATATAAAGTTAAGGCTTATACATGGATAAAGCAAAGAAAAGATAAACAAGCTCAAAAGGGGTTTACTAAGGATAATATGCTTTAGGTTGGCTTTTAGGCTCAAGTGGTTAAAATTCCTAATGCCTTTATCATCTTCATGTATGTATGTAATATGAATGTAATCTCAACAAGATATGAAGCAAGTTCTAAAGATACATATCATTGAAAGAAGGCACAATCAAAGAATATAATGTTGAAGGCTCAAAAGCTTGCATTGGTATAACACTATAAAGTCAACATGGCATATTCTCAAAGTCAATCCCTAAACCAATTAAACCTTAAAACTTGCATGCACACTCCTTCATTCGATTTATATCTTCATCTATCTCAACTAATTCTCATACATAATACTCATATTCTTAAAAACCAATGGGAGTTCAAAAGATCAAACATACTTTTTTTTTTATTTTGAAAAATAACAAAGAAAACCAAAATTAGAAAACCAACATTCTCCCAATACCCCCACACTTAAAACATAACATTGTCCTCAATGTTGAAATAAAAGAAAAGGAATATTGGAGAATGACAAAAATAAAGTAAAATGCGAAAAATAAAAGACAAGGGAAAAAGAAAGCAAATCTGTTTTTTTTTTGTGTGCTGGGTTGCCTCCCAGTAAGCGCTTTTGTTTTATGTCATTGGCTCGACATGTTGCATGCTTATTCTTCATAGATTGGTTCAGCTAACTCCGCAGAAGCGGTGAGTTCTGTCGTCCAACCTTCATAGAAAGGTTTCAAGCGATGCCCATTGACCTTGAGTACTTTGTTGGTTTCTAAACTTGTAATTTCAACTGCACCATAAGAAAAAACATTAGAAACAACAAATGGTCCAATCCAATGAGAGCGTAACTTTCCAGGAAAAAGTTTCAAACGCGAATGATAAAGAAGGACTTTGTCTCCAACATTAAACTCTTTTCTTGTAATCATTCGGTCATGGAGACTCTTAGTCTTTTCTTTATAAATCCTTGCATTCTCGTAAGCATCATTTCGAATCTCTTCCAACTCTTGCAATTGCAACTTTCTTGCAATCCCAGCAGCATCATAATCCATGTTACATTTTTTAATGGCCCAAAAAGCTTTGTGTTCAAGCTCCACCGGTAGATGACATGCTTTTCCATAAATCATCCTATAAGGTGACATTCCTATAGGTGATTTGTAAGCAGTTCGATAAGCCCAAAGTGCATCACCAAGTCGTAGACTCCAATCTCGCCGGTTAGGTTGCATTGTCTTCTCCAAAATGGACTTGATTTCTCGATTTGAAATTTCAGCTTGGCCATTCGTTTGAGGATGGTATGTTGTGGAAGTTCGATGAGTCACATGATATTTGCGTAACAATGCTTCCATTGAACGATTGCAAAAATGAGTGCCACGATCACTAATGATAGCTTTAGGGATTCCAAACCTGTCAAATATGTGAGTCCTGACAAAATCTAAAACAACCTTAGCATCGTTAGTTCGTGTGGCTTTCGCCTCAATCCATTTGGACACATAATCAACAACAAGAAGGATATAAAGATTGCCAAAAGAAGAAGGAAATGGACCCATAAAATCAATACCCCAAACATCAAAAATTTCACTCACAAGAATATTCGTTAAAGGCATTTGATTCTTATGAGTGATATTACCTGTTTTTTGGCATTTTTTCACATGATTTGCAAAAATGATATGCATCCTTAAAAATAGAAGGCCAATAAAAACCACTTTCAAGTACCTTGTGGGCCGTTCTTTTTGCTCCAAAATGCCCACCACAAGAATGAGAATGACAAAAGGTAAGAATGGAATGAAATTCATCTTGTGGTACACATCTCCTAACTACTTGATCCACACAAAATTTCCACAGATAAGGAGTATCCTAAAAATAATATTTAGCATCAGCTCGTAACTTGTCTTTTTGGGATGTAGACAAACCTGGAGGGAATTCTTTGGTGACTAAATAGTTCACCAAATCAGCATACCATGGTCTTGTAGAGGAATGTAACACATACAACTGCTCATTGGGGAATGTCTCTCTTATTGTTTCGGTTTGTATATCCTCAGTCCTCAGTCGGCTCAAGTGATCAGCCACATGATTTTCGGCACCTTTTTTGTCTTTGATCTCAAGATCAAATTCTTGTAAAAGCAAGATCCACCTAATCAATCTTGGTTTGGACTCCTTTTTCTTCAAAAGATACCTTAAAGCTGCATGATCAGTAAAAACAATGACTTTTGTACCAAGTAGATATGACCTAAATTTTTCAAGAGCAAACACCACTGCAAAAAGTTCCTTTTCAGTTGTATGGTAATTGCATTGTGCACCGTCCAACATGCGGGAAGCATAGGCGATAACATGCAAATTCTTCCCTATTCTTTGCCCAAGGACAACCCCTACCGCATAGTCACTTGCATCACACATTATCTCAAAAGGCTCATCCCAATTTGGTGGTTGGATGATAGGGGCAGATGTGACACGCCTCTTAAGCTCATCATGGGCATCTTTACATGCTTGATCAAACACAAAATCCACTTCTTTGGCTAATAGTTTGCACAAGGGTGCTGTAATCTTTGAGAAATCTTTGATAAAGCGTCGATAGAAACCTGCATGCCGAGAAAAGAACGAATTTCCCTCACGCAGGAGGGGTAAGGCAATGATGAAATAACGTCTATTTTAGCTTTATCAACCTCTAATCCACGTGAAGACACAACATACCCAAGAACTATTCCTTGTTCTACCATAAAATAACACTTTTCATAGTTTAGGACAAGGTTAGTTTCAATGCACCTTTTCAAGATCAAAGATAAATTTTCTAGACATTTATCAAAAGAATCACCATACACCGTGAAATCATCCATGAAAACCTCAATTATTCTTTCAACATAGTCAGAAAAAATACTCATCATGCATCTTTGAAAAGTTGCAGGTGCATTACAGAGACCAAAGGGCATTCTCCTATATGCATATGTACCAAATGGACATGTAAATGTAGTCTTTTCTTGATCCTCAGGATTAATAACAATCTGATTGTATCCACTATATCCATCAAGAAAGTAATAAAAAGACTTACCTGCTAGGCGTTCAAGCATTTGATCCATGAATGGTAATGGAAAATGATCTTTGCGTGTAGCAAGATTTAGCTTTCTGTAATCAACACACATTCTCCATCCACTCGAGATGCGAGTAGGAATGAGCTCATCATTTTTGTTTTTCACCAACGTGATTCCGGTCTTTTTAGGCACCACATGGATTGGCGCAACCCATTTACTGTTCGTGATGGGATAAATGACTCCTGCATCTAATAGTTTTAAAATTTCAGCTTTCACTACCTCCATCATAGGCGGGTTCAACCTCCTTTGCATTTCCCTTGTTGGTTTCGCATTGTCCTCCAATAGTATGTGATGCATACATATTGAGGGACAAATGCCCTTGATGTCAGCTAAAGTCCATCCAATGGCCGCCTTGTGATCACACAACAATTTCACAAGTTTTTCCTCTTGCGTATTTGTCAAACCTGATGCTATAATAACAGGAAGTGTATTGTTGTCGCCAATGAATACATACTTCAAATTATCGGGCAAAGGTTTCAATTCTAACTCGGGTGCCTGTAAAATAGATGGCAAAAGCTTTTTATGTGAGAGTACTAAATCAACAAAGACATTACCATGGGGAACAGTTTGCAATGATTGCAAAGCCAATGCTGATTCATGCATGTTTTGGGGAACACATATGTGCCTCTCCATCTCTTCTATCTCGGTAAAATCATAGCCATAGCTCAAAGCTACGCTTAATCCATCCTCACAATCAAAATCAAAAACTTACTGCACACACTTATCAACTTGGTCATAGCATGTGATAGAATAAACATTGCTATAAGGATATTTCATTGCATCATGAAAATTAAATTCAATCTTTTCATCTCCTACTTCCATAGACAAAGTATCCTTACCACAATCTATCCTTGTATTGGCAGTTTTCAAGAATGGTCTCCCAAACAATATAGGAGTGCTGTTTGATGAATCACAAGAATCATGTTCCATATCAAGAATATAAAAGTCGCATGGAATGACCAAACTATCAATCTTAACTAGGACATCTTCTATCACACCAAGTGGGTAAACAAAACTACGATCCGCAAGTTGTATTACAATGCTAGTTTTATTCAAAGGCTCAAGACTAAGAGAATCATAAACATGTTTGGGCATAACACTAATGGATGCACCTAAATCGCATAAAGCTCTTTTAAAACTAGCATTACCAATAACACATGGGATAGTAAACGCACCTGGGTCTTTTTGTTTCAAAGGCAGATTCTTTTGAACAACGGCAGATACAACTTCACCCATACTTACCGTTTCATGACCTTTCAGTTTGAAAGCTCTCTTGGTAGAACACAACTCCTTCAAGAATTTTGCATACTTGGGAATTTGCTTGATAGCATCAAGCAAAGGAATGTTGAGTTCTACTTTCTTGAAAACCTCTAAAATCTCTTTTTCTTTGTCCTCTTTCTTTGACCTAGAAGAACTCACAGGAAAGGGTGTAATTGTTTTAAAACTGGAAGTCATTGATTGAGGACTTACCTTTAGAGTGTTGGTCGTGGTTTCAATTTGTGAAGGAGAAGGATGTTTCTTTTTTGTACTTAATTCAGTTTCTATCTCTTCTTCTTCCTCCATCTTAATTTGTTTCGACCTTTTCTCTTCAAGTTCTTTCCCACTTCGCAACATGATCGCACTAACATTCTCTTTTGGATTCAATGCTTGGGAGGGCAATTTTCCATTCATTTGCGCTTCCAATTTCCCCACACTTGAAGCTACTTGCCCCATTTGCTTCTCCAAGTTGTGAATACTTGACCTTGTTTCCTATTGAAAAGACATGACATTTTGTTGCAAGGTCACAGTGTTAGAAGCCAAAGTTTTCATCATCTCACGAAGATCATCACTAGATGACGACCCCATAACATTGGAGTTTGTGAATGGAGGGGGTTGTCTTGCTTGATAATTCTGTTGGGGCTGAAATCCATGGGGATGGAATTGTCGGCCTTGATTGCCTTGTTGAGGCTGGTTCCCATACCGTAGGTTGGGATGATCTCTCCATCCAGGATTGTACGTGTGGGAAAAAGGATCATACTTACGCTGAGGTTGTCCATTGAATGCTCCATCAACTGCATTAGCTTGTTCAATGTAATCTTCTTGCATTGTTGGGCACATATCTGAAGCATGTCCTTGTAAGGAGCATATGCTACAAACTTTCACCTGCTGTACATTGCCACAAGCCAAAGAACGCACAAGAGAAGTAAGATCATTAACTTTATTCTCAAGGTTAAAAATACTTATCTCATTTACTCGTTTATTTGCGAAGTCTCCACGAGTGCCAAACTGTTTCGAGTTGGCTGCCATGTTTGAGATCAATTGGCGTGCAGCCTCGGGTGTCTTATCTACCAATGCCCCTCCACTTGCAGCATCAATGATACTACGGTCAGTAGGCATCAATCCTTCATATAAATATTGAATGAGTAGCTGATTGGGTATTTGATGATGAGGGCATTGAATGCACAGTTGCTCAAATCTTTCCCAATACTCGGAAAGTGTCTCTCCATGAGATTGTCGAATCCCACATATTTCTTTCCTTATGTTGGCAACTAGAGATGCTGGGAAATACTTTTCAAGGAAAATCTTCTTCATGGCATTCCATGTTCCAATGGAACATGGGAGAATAGAGAAAAACCATGCCTTTGCTGCCCCTTTTAAAGAGAAAGGGAAAGCTTTCAACTTAACATGTTCTTCATCAACTCCGATCGGTTTCATGCCAACACAAACCATATGGAACTCCTTGAGATGAGTATGAGGATCTTCTCCTGCAAGACCATTAAATGTTGGTAGCAAATGTATAAAACCATATTTGAGCTCAAAGTTTACATTATTGTCAATGTTTATGCACAGTGGCTGATTTTCCACATTAGGAGCAGCAAGCTCCTTGAGTGTTTGTTGTCGTGCAATAGCCATGGTGTTGAGGCGAGCTTCCTTTCGTAACCTGCGTAAAGTTTTTTCTATTTCGAGATCCAACTGCACTTGACTTTGATTAGTAGAACGGGTTATTGGTATAAATCATCAAGAAAACTCAAAAGAAATCAACCACACAAGAGATCGAAAACAATGCAAATTGTACGAAAATCCTACGGTAGAAAACAACAATTGCCTAAAAACCCTAGAAAACAGCGGAATTTGGCCTCGATAGGGTGGGGCTAGTGGGTTACCACTAGTCCTGTTCAGAACGTCATTTCCCTTTAGGAAACAAACGGCCGATACCTAATTCCACCAAAAAATCTGTTTTGAACAGTACCGCTGCCGTAATGAACAGTACCGCAGCAAACAAAAATTCTGTTTTTTTTTTTTCAGAAAAAGAAATAACAATCACAGCAAATAAAAATAATAGCACAAGAATCAACTAAAATTACTTCCCCGGCAACGGCGCCAAAATTTGTTGCGATGTCGCGGTCGCACAAATTAATTACCCTAGCTTCAAACACAACACACAAGATAGTATAGAGCAAGCAAGGGGTCGATCCCACGAGGAAGATTCAAGTTAGATTTTTATGCTAGATGATATGTAATTTGGGGGGGTTTGGACGTTATCTAGGCTAAAGCAAAAGAAAACAGAAAACTATCAAACTAAATTTAATAAAATCAGAAAATTATCAAGAGAACAAACCTTGGTCACAAGCACACATCCACCTACAGAAATCAGAACTGATCATGGAAACGAAACATCAATTTATATTCTGAATATTTATCTCTTCTTAACATTGGTTAGTTAACGGATCCGCCGTATAACTAGCCCTAACCATCAAACATCCACAGTGTTCGCACTAGTAATTTAATTCAATGGCAGCCTTAAGAACTAGATAAGTTGATTAATCAATAAAACATAACTGTCTGCAGTCTATGTTTGATTTGATTGAATGTTCTCCCTAAGATTAATAACGTAGATCCGCCACAATTATTAAACTCAGTTGCTTCACAAGTTCATATACCACAACTCTGGTTTTGATATCAAACTTAACAATAGATTGTCTACAATAATAACTTAGAGTCCGCTCTAGCAATTAAAATAAACAATCATAGGAAAAATAAGCATAGGAGAACAAACATATTCATCATATAAACTGAAAAGAAAAGGTAAAATAAATCTCACAGTTCTTGAAATCCGAAGGTTTCCGTGTCCTTGCAACCAAGAAAAAGTGTTTAGCCTTGCATGTTTGTTGAACAACTAATCAAAAAGAAGGAAGAATGCATAATTTAGGGTTTCTTAGAGGAAGGGGGCGTTTTTCTCTCCTTGGCTGGCTGCCCCACTTCTCTTCTCTCATTCTTTTTATATCCTAGGAAACCCTAGGTCTCTATTTTACAAAATAATCCTCCATTAAGTAGACTGTTTACATTTAAGTACTTCAATAACTATTTTCCTAAAAAAGAAGAAATAGCCTTGCATGAAATCTTCAAGCTTTGACTTAGAGGAGCTAAATTTCTGAAATAAAAACTTGGATATTGGTTTAGATGCTTCAGAACGTAATTTGGACTCGTTTTTTCACGAAACCTGTTTGCTGGCAGAATTCAGATGTCATCTTTGAAAAATCATATCTCCCTCATATGACATCGTTTTTGGCTGAAATGTTGAGCGTTTATATAACTTTGAGTCATGAATCCAACAAAATTGATTTTGCATCAATTGGACTTCTGTAGCTCCAGATATTCAAGTTGGAATGGCCAAAAGTCAACACTGGCAGATTACGAGATTTGACTTTGAAGGCTGCGATTTCCATGCTCTTCCTTATTTTATTTTCTTGCCTTAGATGTCCAGAAAGGTATGGATGTTACCTTTTTAATTCCACTGGAATCACTTCATTTCAACCTCTAGAGCTCACGCTCTGCACAAAACATCGACTGAAGGTCAAATCTGCCAATTATCTCCAATTTACTCCTTTTTGCATCTTTCATCCAAAAGTGCCTTCAAAACATAAAACAAAGAATATCAAGGCATTTTATATATAAAACATAGGCAAAACACTAGTTAAATGTGGGTGAAACTATTGAATAATATGGTTGCATCAGAACTTGTTCCCTTTCTCTGTTTATATATGTATATATATTCTATGACTTGCTGGTTCTCCAACTTTGTTTCATTAATCTATATATTTCTTACATTTGATCAAAAGAAAAGGAAAGAGATAGAGCTTGATGCTACTGATTTGATTTTGACTGCTATTTTCCCTTTGCTGGATTGGATGTTTTTGCTGGAGTTGCTGCTCCTTTGTCGTGCCTTCACTGTTGCCTGCAGAGACTTGTGTGTTGTCCTTGACCAGCTCTGTAGAGATATGTCTGATGGTCATACCCTCTATAGTTTGGCGCTTGTTTGTTGGTTGTGTTTACCTTGTTAGATTGTTAATTCTGTTTCAGGGAGCATGTTCCCTTTCTTATTTAAGGGAGTTTGTTCCCTTTCACTTGTATATACATGCTTGTATATCCTGACATGCTGGTTCCCAACTTTGTTTCACTTTTGAACTTTACAATTTCTTACATTTGATCAAAAAAAAAAAGAGAAAGAGACAAAGCTTTCAGTGAAGAAAGATCTCTCAGTCAGTCAAGAGAGAGAAGCTCCTGGTTGTAGTGAGAGAAAAACCCGCTGGCGTCTTGCTTGTGCGCGTCCCTTCCCCTCTCATTGTGCAACAATTTCTTCTCTTTCTCTCTGCACTCTAACAGTTTCTTCTTCTTATTTCTTTGTGTCATTTTTACATGGCAAAATCAAACAAAAAGTACTTGGTTCTATGATTTGCCCAGCAAGACTATTGTTGCACCACGCTTGTGGTCCCTCCTGCAAATCACAGGTTTATCTCATAAATTTTCCTCACTCAAGGATATGTTTTATAATAACCATATCAATAGC
Organism: Populus nigra; assembly: GCF_951802175.1. NCBI lineage: Eukaryota > Viridiplantae > Streptophyta > Magnoliopsida > Malpighiales > Salicaceae > Populus > Populus nigra. The sequence goes on from NC_084853.1 coordinate 25,854,549, forward strand.
TAATAAGTCTTTCTTTTAGTCATTTCTTAATATTTGAATTGTTATTGTCTAAACCTCAAACTATTATTGTCTGACCTCTCCTTAGATTTTTAACTATATCTAGAGTTATAGAACTCTGTTTTAAGCGAGATTGGTCTCCTTGGAAAGCTAAGACACGAGGCTACAAATTCTTTGAAGAAGGAGAACCCAGTTCTGCCTCTAAGATAGTCAAAATTGCTCATCAACAAATATTGGAATTTACTGTCCAACTGTTACTGTCTTGATATTGAATTGTTACTATCCGACCTTTCCTCAAATATTTTACTATATCTAGAGTTATAAAACTCCATTTCAAGCGCAATTGGTCTCGTTGGAAAGCTAAGACATAAGGCTACAAGTTCTCTGAGGAAGGAGAACCGAGTTATTCCTCTAAGACAGTCAAAAGTGCTCATCAACAAACATTGGACTATTATTGTCAAATTGTTACTGTCTTGATATTGAACTATTACTATCCGACCTCTCCTTAGATTTTTAACTATATCTAGAGTTATAGAACTCCATTTCAAGCGCAATTGGTCTCATTGGAAAGCTAAGACATGAGGCTACAAGTTCTCTGGGGAAGGAGAACCGAGTTCTTCCTCTAAGACAATCAAAAGTGCTCATCAACAAACATTGGACTATTATTGTCAAACTGTTATTGTCCGACCTCTCTTCAGATTTTTAACTATATCTAGAGTTATAGAACTTAGTTTCAAGCGTAATTGGTCTCGTTGGAAAGCTAAGACATGAGGCTACAAGTTCTTTGAGAAAGGAGAACCCAGTTCCAACTCTAAGATAGTCAAAATTGCTCATCAACAAACACTAGACTGTTACTGTCCAACTGTTACTGTCTTGATATTGAACTGTTACTATTCGACCTCTCCTGTGATTTTTAACTGTATCTAGAGTTATAGAACTCCATTTCAAGTGTGATTGGTCTCATTGGAAAGCTAAGACACAAGGCTACAAGTTCTCCAAGGAAGGAGAACCGAGTTCCACCTCTAAGACAGTCAAAATTGCTTATCAATAAACATTGAACTGTTACTGTCCAACTGTTACTGCCATGATATTGAATTGTTACTATCTGAGCTCTCCTCTGATTTTTAACTATATCTAGAGTTATAGAACTCCATTTCAAGCAAGATTGGTCTCGTTGGAAATCTAAATCACGAGTCTACAAGTTCTCTAGAGGAAGGAGAACCCAGTTCTGCCTCTAAGACAGTCAAAATTGCTCATCAATAAACATTAGATTGTTACTGTCCAACTGTTACTGTCTTGATATTGAACTGTTATTGTCCGACCTCTCATCAGATTTTTAACTATATCTAGAGTTATAGAACTCCATTTCAAGCGTAATTGGTCTCGTTGGAAAGCTAAGACACGAGACTATAAGTTCTCTAAAGGAAAGAGAACCCAGTTCTACCTCTAAAATAGTCAAAATTGCTTATTAACAAACCATACCTACTGTCCTACAGGGTCTATCATGACCTAATCATGATTGGTGACCCATAGCTAGAGTTCTACAGCTTTAAATTGAGCAAGACCAATTTCTTTAGCTAACATCCAAAACTACAATTACCATGAAGAAACTTAATCCTAATTTCCTCATCCTTTTACTCAAATTCTCTTCAAAAGTCAGGAGACGAATCTGTCCAGATTCATCAACCTTTCCATTTACACACAACATCCATAATTTAACTTTTTCTCTTTTATCTCAACCCCTAGTCATATCACATATCATTTAAGAGTGTCAAAAAATATCTTTTTAAGATCCAATTTATCTTATTTTTTTCAATCTTCCCTCTTAACATCAAAATAGAACATTCTTATCAATTTTACAAACTTTTCGAACAATATTCTTCTAAAAACAATCTTTAACAATAGTTTCAATCAACCATAAATAACAAAAAGAATAATATTCCAAACAATCCATATAGTCAAGTTATAAAGCATTATTATGAGTATAACATATCCAAATATCAACTTCATCAAATGGTAAAATTTCCAGAAATATGGGTTTAACCAAACTGACATCAAAATTGCAAACCTACTATGTGAGAAGCACAACTTCTATATCAAGTGTTTGTTTTTTATCTAGACAACATCCAAAAGAACAACATATCCAAATTATAGTATGATCCAGTGGTGGTTAGAGGAGAAAACTGTCAACAAAGAAGACTGTCTAAAAGTGTATTTTCCCAGAAATTTTCCTCCCGCGATATCTCTTAACCGAGAATTGATATAGAAAATCCTTTTGGTGACAATGTACACGACATGGAGGAGAACAACATATCCAAATATCATTCTGATCCAATGGTGGAAGGTTGAGTTATAATTGTCGGATGTTCTGCCATTAATATGTCTTCTCTCCAGCCTCTCTCTAAACTCTCTCTTGCTCTTGCAAGTCACTCTAACAGAGAAAATAGAATATGATATTTATAGTTCTATCATCTTGTTAATTGCACATTTATCCCCACCCCTTTTATCATTTCCTTATAAACTCCAAACCTTTTATTATTTGAATATTAACCTCTCTTAGTCTTACATTTTCATTTTGTCCTCACAAATATTTTTTTTTTCAACAATTTAGTACTATATTCACTTTTCTTTTCATTAATTTCACTATTTTTATCTAGATTCGGGTTTCTTTACTTTAATTTAACCCATTTTACTATTGGTTAAATTTCTCATATTTTAATAACCTAGAAAAGTTATAATCAGGGGTTTACATATATCCTGCTCAAGTTGTGGCCTACTGAGCTTTGACTATTATGGGGATATATCTGGGTAAGGTTCTCTCCCCATATGCTTGGTCTCCCCTTATTACTAGATGCACAGGATGTAGGCCCTCTCTTTCCCTCTTAGTTCTTCTGCAAGTCTGTTTCGACTGTCCTCTATTGGGTTCTCGTGGAGGCTATTTTTGGGCTTCTGTGCTCACTCTACTTCTCTTTAGGTAGTTGCAATGGATCCCATCTGTTTGCTTGGGCTACTGACGTAGTGTTCTCTATCACTGCTCTGCTTTGATGCTGTTTAGTTTGGAGGAATCAGGGGGCCTTTCCTCATTCTGCTCAATTCTAAGTGGAGAGTGCTGATGAAATCTGTCCTAGTAGTTACCCAGTCAATACTGCGGAGCTAGTCTACTGGAGATGATGCGCGGATGGCTCACTACTCTAGTATTGCTTGGTGAAGGGATACGTTTGGGTGAGGCTTTCTCCCTAAATGTTTGGCCCCCCTTGTTGCTGGATGTGCAGGCTGTAGCCCTCTAGTTGCTACAACTCTCTCTTTAGATTTTAGGTTGCTTGTTGCTATACTAGCGCAATTGTTTTGTTGTTCTACTTCTTTTTTTGGGTAGTCTGTGGTTTATACCTGTTCAAGTCGTGGTCTACTAAGCTTGTGTGCTTGTCAAGCTGGTTCAGCTGCGAGTGCGCTTTGGGACTTTTGAGGAGTCCTGCTAGGTGAAGCATTCCTTTGACTGTTGTGGGGATTTGTCTTGGTGAGGTTTTCTCCTAAAATGTTTGGTCTCCCCTTGTTACTAGATGTCAAGGTTGTAGGCCCTCTCTTTCCCTCTTGGTTCTTTTGCAGGTCGCTGTAATGGATCCCAACTGTTTGCTTGGGCTACTGTCGTAGTGTTCTCTATCGCTGCTCTGCTGTGATGCTGGTTAGTTTGGAGGAAACCGAGGGGCCTTTCCTTATTCTGCTCACTTTTATGTGGAGAGTGCTGATGGAGTCTGTCCTAGTAGTGACCCATTCAATGCTACGGGGCTAGTCTGATGGAGATGATGCGCGGATGGCTCACTACTCTAGTATTGCTTGGTGAAGGGATCTGTTTGGGTAAGGCTCTCTCCCCAAATGCTTGGTCCCTCCTGTTACTGAATTTGCAGGCTGTAGCCCTCTAGTTGCTACAGCTCTCTCCTTAGAATTTAGGTTGCCTGTTGTTCTGGAGTAGTTGGCCTTTGTGTTGTTCCTTGGATTGATGATTAATGTTGCTGCTTGCTGTTGCGCCAGGGATGGGTTTTTCATTCTGCAATGTGCTTGATTGCTATATTGTGTTTTTTGAGGCCGGCTTGGTGGATCTTTACTAGGTTGGTCAATTCTGCAAGTTGGCTTCTGCTTTGTTGGGTATCTTCTACTATATTGCTTAGCTGTTGAGGAAGGCTTTTTAGTTGGGTTCATGCGTCCAGAGGTTGGCTGGGCTGTAATGTTTCCTGTTGTTGATCATCTATTATGTTGCAAGTATCGGTTTTCCTTGATGCTGATTGCATTTCAACGGAGGGGTGCTCAATGGAGCTTGTCATGTGGTCCAGAGGTCTCTCGGGCTTTGTGCTACTGATCTTTGTTGATTAGCTAGCTACACTTCTTGGATATTGGCTGCTGGTCTCGTCATGCTTGGTAAGCTGGCGTCGTGGCTAGCTGGTGGTCTTTGGCTTTCTGAAATTTTGGTTTTGGTTGATGTGCTAGTTTGTTGGTAAATGGTTGTTTCTTTATGAGCGTTGGTATGTTGGTGATTTGCTGTTGGTTTGTCCATTTCTGCAGGTATACTGCAGATTGAGCATCTATGATTGGATTGCTGCTACATACATTGTTGGAATGCTGAAGTTAAATTAATAGTTTTTTTGGCATTGATTGTCTTGATAAGATTGCTAGTTTGGTTATATTTGTTCAGGGAGCATGTTCTCTTTTGTTTGTTCAAGGAAATCTATTCCCTTTGTTCATTTGAATGTACATGCCTATATATTCTGACTTACTAGTTTCCAACTTTGTTTCAGTTTTGATGTATACAATTTCTTACATTTGATAAAAAAAAAAAAAAAAAAAAAACAGAGCTAAGAAGTAGCTCTCAGTATCAAGAAAAAGTAGCAGCCTTGAGAGAGAAACTAGAGAGAGAAGCTCTCCCCCCTCATGGGATCAATTTCCCCTTGTGTATGGCACTAACTACAACTTGCTCTCAGTTTACTGTAGCAGTATGAAATTTGAATTTTTCGGTTTACCATAGCTTCCCCCTTTTTTTGCTTTTCCCCTCATTTTCATGGCTAAAAACAAGACTGCATCTACACGTCGATCTTCTGTGCGGACTAGGGAGCATTTTCAGGCAAATCTCCCCGACAATTTTATTCTTGCACTAACAGCAAAACCTCCTCGTCTTAACTCCGCAGCTCATCCTTCTCCTCTTAAAGCACTAGCAGGTGGGTCCAACCCTGACAAGTATCTGATCTGTGTTGAGAATGAGTTGGTTGTTGCAAAGAATGCAATCTCCCCCTCCACCGCTGACCATGTTCTGGTTGAGGACTGTTCTGACAGCGATGCCTTTGAAGAAGATAAGGTTGACTACTCTGCTTCTGAGTATACATCTGAAGGAAGTTCTAAGTTTTTTCGCTCCCCTGCTCCGATCCCTGCTATAGGGAAGCTGGATTTGCCCTTTGGCGATGAGCTGGTGGCCCCTTCTCCGCCTCTAGGTGATTCTTGGAAATCAGCCTCCACTACCGCTCCCCCCGTTCAACACGCCTTTTCTTCAGGTAACTCTCCTACGACTGTCCCTAGTAAATGGCGTGATCTATTTGCATCTAATAGTAACCCAGATGTTTGCCCTAAACTGTTTCATTTTTCTAAGATTAGCACTATCAAAACTTGTACTCTTCTTGATGATGACTGGGCCAGTCACTCTGATATTTCAAATTTATGCATTGTGGGATATGTTGCTAGCAAGTTTCCGGGTTATAAAGCTTTGAGCAACATTATCTCAGATACTTGGCACTGTGAAGCCAAGTTACTATCCATGAATCTAGCTGGTTAGTATATCGATTTAAAAATATGGATGATAAACTAGTTGTTCTTGCTGAAGGGCCTTATTTGGTCTATGGTCGTCCTCTTCTTTTGAAACCCATGTCAGAATACTTTGATTTCTCTGCTGAAGATGTAACAACCCGACTCAACTTGCCATATATTGTCCGTTTTGGACCTTACCACCCTCATGATTTTGTTTCTGGTGATGCAAGCCCACATTTGAGCCTGACGCCCCTAAACATGTATGACAAGTTAGCAACCAATACTCTTAATAAGGCCAGCTACCAATCCCTCACCCGCTGACTTACTGGATGATCTACCTAGCTCTATCCCTATTTGTCTTCCTAACAGCACTTCTCTAAATCAATATGTTGTCTATGAAACTTCGCCAAAATTTTGCAAACATTGCCAGGTTCTTGGACACTCTACTAGAGCATGTACTAAATTCTCTACACCTGTTGACCCTGATATAGAGGGCTCCTTAGATATGGCTACCCCTCCTACTGGCCCTCCTCAGGTGCAGCGAGTTAGTGCTTTTCAGCGTTTGGGGACGGTTGTGCACACTAATAAGGGGCACGACAAAGGAAAAACAGAGGTTGCATATACCAATAAGGGGAATGATAAGGGGTAAACAGAGGTTGTACACAATAATAAAGGGAATGATAAGGGGAAAACAGTGGTTGAGGATACCTGTTTAGATCCCATGCACGTGGAAGTTGATGAATGGGAGATTATGAGAGGAAAGCACACTAAAAAACTATTAAGCTCCAAAGGCGACTATGTAAATGCTGTGGAGTTACATACAGGGACTTCTGCCAGAGTCACTACTAGAAGTGAAGGACGTAAGCATGCCAACAAAGCCCAAGGAAGTGGCCAAGGTCCACCTGCCACTCCTGCCAAATGATGATTATCCATTGCTGGAATGTCAGAGGGCTCAATAACCCTCTGAAACTGCATGACGTTGTTAGCCTCATGAAAAGAAAAAAGATTGATGTTTGTTGCCTTTTAGAGACTAAGCTATCATTTTCTAGAGTTGGTCTCATGCATAGATTTCAGCTGAAGTCTTGAAAGTGTATTACTAATAGTGAGGTGGCCTCCACTACCAGAATTGTTCTTTTCTGGAACCCCAGCACTATAATTGTTGTTTTGTTTAATTTTTCTACACAAGTAGTGCATGTTCTCATTTCTTGTTTGGAAAGTCATTACAGTTTCACAGCTTCTTTTTTTATGGCTTCAACACTATTTCTCTTTAGAGATCCCTATGGGATGATATGCAGAGGTAGAGTCCTAACTCTCCATGGCTAGTTCTTGGTGATTTTAATTCTATGCTATCTCAGGAGGATAAATATAATGGAGCTCTTGTTTCCAGCTATGAGGTTACAGACTTTAGGGATTGTTGCTCTGACCTGGGTCTTACTGATTTAAACTCGACTGGCTGCCTATTCACCTGGTTAAATGGACATGTCTGGAGCAAAATTGATAGAGTTATGGTCAACACTCATTGGTCCACTTTGCAGCAACAGGCTCACGTTCATTTTGATACCCCTGGGGCTTTCTCAGACCGCTCCCCTTTCTCTATTCAACTGGGTTCATGGCAGCATTGTAGAAACAAGAACTATAAAAATTTTAACATGTGGGCTAATCACTCTCAATTCTTGGAGTTGACTAAGCAATGCTGGAATACTCCTGTTTATGGTTCCTATATGTTCACTTTGTGTTAGAAGCTGAAACTGTTATACTCACATCTATCAACGAGTTACCAGGGTTGAGGAAGAACTGGCTAGCCTTCAATCCCTTTTGCATCAAGATCGCGATACCTTCCTTCTTCAGACTCAAGACAAGCATCTTAGATAACAACTTTTTAACCTTAAGTCAGTAGAGTAGAGTTACTATGGACAAAAACTCAAATTCACTTTCTTAAAGGAAGCGGACAAAGGCACTCGTTTCTTTCATGCTTTGTTAAGCCAAAAGCATAGGAGAAATCATATTCTAGCAATCCAAGTCCACTCTGGCATGTTTACTTCTTCGGTGGATGAGGTAGGGCATGAGTTCGTCCGATACTTTAGAAATCTCCTTAGCACCACAAAACAAACTATCCCCATCAATAAGGATGTCATTCATTGTGGCCCCTGTCTTGATGCTACTTCTCATGATTTTCTTTTGGGCCTAGTAACAGATGACCTTATCCAGCAAACTCTTTTCAGCATTAGCAATGTGAAGGCCCTAGGGCCAGATGGATACCCATCCCTGTTCTTCAAGAAAGCATGGAGTATAGTTGGCGGTGATTTCTATGCTGAGGTCAAGGATTTCTTTGCATCTGGAGAGTTGCTCAAGCAGGTCAACCATTTGATCATTGCTCTTGTTCCCAAATCATCCAATGCTAACTTAGTAGTTGTTTTTCAATTGATTTCTTGTTACAATGTTATTTATAAGGTTATTTCCAATATTCTTGTGGGGAGAATGGCATATGTTCTTTAGGACATCATTAGCCCTGCCCAAAATGATTTTTTAGGAGGAAGGAATATGGTTGACAATATCCACCTCATGCAAGAGCTTCTACAACATTATGGGAGAAAGAGGGCATCCCCTACATGTATTATCAAGATTGATTTCAGAAAGGCTTTTCACTCTGTTCAGTGGTCTTTTCTGCGACAAGTCCTGCTGTTATTGGGTTTCCCTCCTCGTTTTGTCTGGCTCCTTATGCAATGTGTTAAGACTACTTCATTTTCTGTTGATGTTAATGGGAATTTATATGGTTTCTTTAAAGGGCAATGCGGAGTTCTTCAAGGAGATCCTCTATAAATCCTGAGAAAAAAACCAAGGTTGTATTCAATTAAAGAAAATAAACTAAACTAAAAAGAAGTGGGGGCAAGAACAAATACACTTAAAGAAAATGGGGCCTAAATGCAAATAAGAATAATTATAGAGCATAAATACTCCTATTCTCACCAAAAACAGATCTGCAGCTACGTAAAGAATGAAAAGAGGGAGTTTTTATATCTATTTTTACAAATCAAGAGAGAAACACCAAAATTTCAAAAACTCATCCCAGATTGAGGGTTATAGGTAAAATAAACCCTGGTGGGAAAGGGATTAACAAGAAAAATTGAACAAGAAGAGAAGAGGGGAGGGTCGGCTGTCATTAGAAAGAAAAGGAGGGATCGAAGCCTTGATTCGCATCAGGTAAGATATTCTAAACCTGGTCTTATGAGTCATTTCAAGTCGATTATGAATTGATGCTGCATATTAATTTATATATTGAGTTCTTAGACTTGAATTGAGGAAAAAGTAAGAGTTGTTAAAGTAAAGAACTTCATATGTTGTGTGTAAATGGAAAGGTTGATGAATCTGGACAGTTTCGTCTATTGACCTTCAAAGAGATTTTGGGTAGGAGAATGGAGGAATTAGGATCAAGTTCCTTCATAGAAATTGTAGTTTTGGATGTTTACTAACTAATGAAATTGGTCTTGCTCAATTTGGAGTCATAGAACTCCAGTTATGGGTCACCAAACGAGACTGGGTCATGACAGACCCTATAGGGTAGTAGGTCTGGTTCATTGATGAGCGATATTGACTGTCTTAGAGGTAGAACTGGCTCTTCTCAAAACATAGTACTTGTAACCTCATGTCTTACCTTTCAAACGCCACAAATTTCACTTGAATCGGAGTTCTATAACCCCAGATATAGTTAAAAATCTGAGGACAGGTCAGACAATAACAGTTCAAAAATGGATGGTAACAGTTGGACAGTAACAGTCCATGTGTTTGTTAATGAGCGATTTTGACTACCTTAGAGGCAAACTGGGTTCTTCTCAAAACATAGAACTTGTAAACTCATGTCTTACCTTTCCAATGCCACAACTTTCGCTCGAATCAGAGTTCTATAACTCCAGATATAGTTAAAAATCTGAGTAGAGGTCAGACAATAGCAGTTCAAAAATGGACAGTAACAGTCTAGGTGTTTGTTAATGAGCGATTTTCACTACCTTAAATGCAGAACTGGGTTCCTCTCAAAACATAGAACTTGTAGCCTTATGTCTTACCTTTACAACGCCATAACTTTCATTTGAATCGGAGTTCTATAACTCCAGATATAGTTAAAAATATGAGGAGATGTCAGACAGTAACAGTTCAAAAATGGACAGTAATAGTTGGACAGTAACAGTCCATGTGTTTGTTAATGAGCGATTTTGACTACCTTAAAGGCAGAATTGGGTTCTTCTCAAAACTAGAACTTGTAGCCTCATGTCTTACCTTTCCAACGCCACAACTTTCGCTTGAATCGAAGTTCTATAACTCCAGATATAGTTAAAAATTTGAGGAGAGGTCAGACAGTAACAGTTCAAAAATGGACAGTAACAGTTGGACAGTAACAGTCCATGTGTTTGTTAATGAGCGATTTTGACTACCTTAGAGGTAGAACTGGGTTCTTCTCAAAACATAGATCTTGTAGCCTTATGTCTTGCCTTTCCAACGCCACAACTTTCGCTTGAATTGGAGTTCTATAACTCTAGATATAGTTAAAAATCTGAGGAGAGCTCAGACAGTAATAGTTCAAAAATGGACAGTAACAGTCCAAGTGTTTGTTAATGAGCGATTTTGACTATCTTAGAGGCAGAACTGCGTTCTTCTTGAAACATAGAACTTGTAGCCTCATGTCTTACCTTTGCAACGCCACAAATGTCGCTTGAATCGGACTTCTATAACTCCAGATATAGTTAAAAATCTGAAGAGAGGTCAGACAGTAACAGTTCAAAAACGAGGCAGTGCAGTTGGACAGTGATCGTCCAAATATTAAGAAAGGAATGATAACTAGGATTGGACAAAGAACGACATTAATAATGAGTGAAATGAGAAAAATATAAAGTACTAAGAAATGACTGAATGAAAGACTTATTGGTTGTTGATATGGTTATTATAAAACATATCCTTGAGTGAGGAAAATTTATGAGATAAACCTGTGATTTGCAGGAGGGACCACAGACGTGGTGCAACAGCAGCAGCAGGGGAGCACGAGTAGAGCTTCTATTGTAGGGAGGTGATTCACACCTATGCTTTCTAGTTAAATTCCATGATTTAATATATTTTTGATGTGAAATGTGAATTACTGAATGTATGTGTATTCAAGGTGAATTGTTATGTGAATTGCCAAGTGATGAAATTATCAGTGACAAAGGAAATATGAGAAGTGTGATTTGAGGCATAAACTAGCATACATTGAGTGTATATTAGGATCCCGGGTAAGGGGATCACCATGTATTGTCTAGCATACATTGAGTGTATGTTAGGATCCCGGATAAGGGGATCACCATGTATTGTCTAGCATACATTTAATGTTAGGATCCCGGGTAAGGGGATCGTCACGAATGGACTAGCATACATTTAGTGTATGTTAGGATTCCGGGTAAAGGGATCGCCTTATATCTACTCCTATGAGGTGGTGATGACGATACCAGTGAAATTGGTATCGGTAATGTGATTAGCAAAAGTAATCACGTTGATCTTATAAGGTCTGGAATGAAGGTTGATAGTGGCAGAGGGAACAGTTACTAATAGTTTGAATAAGGAAGAGATTTTAATAAATAAAAAAAACTAGAAGGGAGAAGTAAATGAAATATGAATGCATGTTACCCTGTTGAAATTATTAGATATTCATATTGTTATATTTATTGTGATATTCACCTTTCAATAATATGTATTTTGTTTTAGGATCATCGCATGTACGACAGGAGTAGATCCTAGCTTATGTTCCCTTTTTGAAATCTAGGTTCTAGGGAGTATACCCTTGTATTTTGTAAACAAGGGAGTATACCCTTGTATTTTGTAAACATGAAAAGTTTGTATAACTTAATTTGTATAATAAATGTTTAAACTTGATTGGATGAATTTAACGCTGTAGTTTATATAACCATATTTCATGTCTATGTATTTATATTTATTTAAATTATCCATCCATAATGATATTTTTGTTATATAATGCATATCATAAATATTATGGTTGATAGGTGTGAGTATAATTGTGGAATTGAAACCCAGGATGATTGGGTCGGGAATTAAGTTATGAGATGCGAGCTATTAGAAGTGTAAACAGGTTACATGTCGGTAACTTGGGACCTTCCGGTATAGGGGGACTCCGTCGAAATTCCGGTAGATGTTAATACGAAGACCATGAATATGTATATATATATATATATAAAATTTAACTACTCTGTTTTTCTATTGACATGAGATTGTGGTTTATCCCAGAATGGGGGATGTTACATCCTCTTTCCCCTATCTTTTTATTGTTTGTATGGAATACTTTTCCAGGATGCTTAAATAGAGTACGCAACACACTAACTTCAATTTGCACCCCAAATGTTGTGCTTCAGGGGTCAGCCACTTAGCTTTTGCAAATGATGTCCTATTACTCTCCTAGTGTGATATGCAGTCAGTTAGCATATTAAACCAGCAGCTTCTTGCTTTTGGATGGATGTCCGGCCTTGATACTAATGTTGTGAATTCCTCTATATACTTTGGTGGAGTGGGGGAAAGTGTTAAGCTTGCCATTTTGTGCCTTACTAGCTTTTAGAAAGGAGTTTTCCTTTTAGATATCTAGGGGTCCCTCTAAGTCCTCACGTATTATTGGCTAGTCAATTCTCCCCTCTCCTGTAGAAATTGGAATCATCTATTCACAGTTGGATGGGGAAACACCTCTCCTATGCCGGTTGCCTTGAGCTCATTAGATCACTTCTGCATGGCGTGGTTCAATTCTTGCTTAGTATTTTTCTAATTCCGGGTATAGTTATTACCAAGATCAATAGCATCTGTCGTAGCTTTCTTTGGTTCGGGAACACTTGTTTGCCTCACTCTGCTCTTGTCTCTTGGCAAAAGGTGTGTCTTCCCAAACAGGAAGGTGGCCTGGCTCTCCTAGATATCAGGGCAAGAAACAAAGGGTTTTTGGCAAAGCAGCTATGAAACCTTCACCTTAAATTAGACTCTTTATGGATACGTTAGGTGGCACACTATTACATTCCTCACACCACAATCTGGGCTGTAGGTGTAAGGAGCACTTCATCACCTCTATGGAAGTCCATCTGCACTCTCAACTCCAACTCTTTCTGGAGTTATTGTGGTCTTCGGCCTCCCTCTCTAGCTTTTTGTTGTTACTTTATGTAGTGTATTATGTTCAGCTTCCTGAAGTTGCTGCCTGTTTTTCTGGGTGTTTCAAGCATGTTTGTTGCTGGCTTTTATTACTAGTCTGTAGCTAATTATTTGTTTGTTGTTAAAGGCTTTTATCATGGTTGCCTTAGGCTTCTATCCTTCTAAGCTCATCATGGGAGCTTATATGAAACTATTGGGCTGTTGTTGTCTCCCTGTGGTGATGCTGATTTTTCGGTTCATAGAGGGGCTTCTGGAGGCTATGTGCGTCTTCTGGGCTTGAACTAGCTTGCTGCTTTTGGTTGGACTCTCAGTTACACGTTCTGTTGTCGGATGCGCGTGCTTCTGGTTATGCTGGTCTACTACAAATTTTTGTTAAGCTTGCTAGTTTTGCTATCTTTGTTCAGGGAGCATGTCCCTTTTTTTGGTTGTATTCACTTGTTCAAGGGAGCATGTTTCCTTTGTTCGCTTGTATGTACATGCCTGTATATTCTGATTTGTTGGTTTCCAGCTTTCTTTCACTTTTTGATCTATAGAATTACTTACATTTGATATAAAAAAAAAAAAGAGAGAGACTTAGAGACATGGCACCAGCTGAAAATTTGAACTCTTAGTTATTATAGTTTCCCCCCTTCCTTCATTTCTCTTTCTTCATGGCTAAGACCAAAAGGAAGAATGCTTTTTCACGCCGATCTCCTGTGCAAACACGACAGCGGAACCAGGTGGATCTCCCTAACAAATCTGTTCGTGCTTTGCCAGCACCTTCTCACTCCCCCCTCCCCTCGGTTTATACCTCTCCTCTCAAAGCTTTAGCAAGTGGGTCCAGCCCTGTCAAATATTTGATCTACGTTGAGGATGGGTTTGTTCTTCAACAGCTTGATTATTCCCCTTATGCTCCTGATCATGTGCTTGTTGAGAACTACTCTGATGATGATTTCAAAGAAGACGAAGTGGATTACTCTGCTTCTGAATTTGCTTCTGGAGAAAGCTCTAAGTTCTTTCTCTCCCCTATGCCAAACTCTACTAGACAACAGCTGGATGTAACCCTTGGTAGTGTCTCGAGGGTTTCCCTTTTGTATGTTTCTGGGAAATCTAGTTCTTTAGCGGCTAGTCCAGCAAAGAATGGGTCTTCTTTAAATACCTCTAAATCTCCAGTGCCTGTTCTTAAGGATAATTCTCCAGGATTTGCTATGGCAGAAGCTATATCTCCAGCTATGGCCTCTCTTGTAAAGGCTTCTCACTCAAGTACTTCCCACTCTTTAGAACCCGTTGGAAAATGGTGTGATATGTTTGCTTCCAATCGTAACACTGTATCAAGTGCTTATGCATTTCTCATCTACTAGTTCTGATTCACCCTGTGATTTGTCTACTAATGATCTAAACAATAATTATGATATTTGGCATCTATGTATTATGGGTTATGTTGCTGGTAAGTCCCTTGGGTTTAAGGCTTTGAGTAGTATCATTTCTAGTACTTAGCGATGTGAAGCCTCCTTGACTATCCATGAGTCTGGCTGGTTAGTCTACAAATTTAAAAATATGGATGATAAACTTACTGTTCTTGCTAATGGTCCCTACTTGGTATATGGTCGACCTCTAATTATAAAGGCTATACCTGAGTATTTTGACTTTGGGACTGCTGAGATGTCTTGTGTCCCTGTCTAGGTGAAGTTTCCAAATCTACCGCTTAAATGCTGGTCTCCTAGATGCCTCTCTAAGATTGCCAGCAAGTTAGGCAAGCCTATACAAAGTGATCAGCTCACTCCTAGTGGTATTCGAGATGAATGATCGGGTTTGAGTATTATAACTAGTCTCGATAATTGACGAATTATTAATAGTGGTATTTACATAAGTAAGGGGAAATGATAGAATTACGCTCTTTTGGTCTATGAATGAAATGTAACACTAATATTGCTTTATTATGTTTTTAGATTGCCTATAATGCTTGAAATTATCTTGTGATGTAGCAGGGACATCATACCAACATGGTGCGTAAGGAAATCCATTTCACAGCTCACACATTTTGAAAAGAAATATATATTTGCATGTTATGGTGATATGAGTTCTGTAGTTAATCACTCAATTAGTCGCTCGACCCCTTTTGTAAACATTAGTAATGAAAAATTCAAATGGAACACAGATGTAAATGTGCGAATATGTTGATATGAAGTGTATGAATATACATATGAGGTATTCCCCTTATGAGGATGTCATATTGTGAAATTACATGAGGTTAGGATAACGAAAGTACTAGTTGTGTAACTTGTTGGCTTATGTTATCCTACGTAGATCGTGCCTTGTTAATGAACAAGATGCAATGGTAAATCGAGCTCTCAGTAGTCGGGATAGAGAGAGAATTTAGAGAGAGATGCTCTCCTTCTCTCGAATTTTCTCCTCGTGGACATCCTACTGCTCCTGAGCTCCGCATGCTCTCTCTTCATGTCTTCCATGACCAGTCCAAAATTGATATTTTTTTTTCCTTTTAATCGGAAGCAAACAGAGAGCGTACATCGTGTCTTCCCCGTAACCCTAACAGGTGGTTGGGTTAGCGATTTTGATGCTGGGGCTTCTACCGATGAACTTGTGGCCCCTCTCTTCTCTGCATACGAATTAGATGGAGGTTTGAATTCTCTCCCTCCACCCTTTTTTGTCAAGATCTATTTTTTGTTTGGCCCGATGGGGTCTCTGGTTCCTTTTCTATCCATCTTCAAACTACTCTTACCACCATTGTTGGCATCGATTTCTCCGCTGCACTGTTGATGCTAGTTTCTTTGAAGGCTTTGATAATTGGGTTGTTGCTCTTCCACTTCTCATCAGAGCTTCTGGTTATGGTAGGGTTTCTCCTACCCACCCTTCTTAGTAATGTTCTCTCCCCGGTGTATTAAAGGGCATGCTTACCTTCTGGCATAACATGAGGTCATGTACCTCATATTTTGGTAGCTGATTGCAAGTTCTTTTTGCCTTGTTATAGTTTACTGCTATTGTATTTTGTTTTGTATATGTCCTGTTCCTCCTCTTGGTCGTGTTGGTGTAGGGATGTTCCCTAGGCAGTCTCTATTACTAGATGGCTGGGTGGAGTTTGTTTGTTTTTGCTGTTTGACTATAGATTTCTTGTTGATGCTACATCTGTTAGGTAGCTACGTTGAGCTTATCTGCAGCTTGCTGCTGATGAAGTTTGTCCTGGGATTGCTTGTTGCTTGTCCTACTGTTTGCTAGAATTAATGCTAGCTTTCTTTCTTAGCTTGTGTTATGCAGGTTAGTTAGCTTGTTGTTGCTATATGCAGCTTGGTATGACGTGTTTCTTGAAGCTAGTTGGAATTCTGGTTTGCTAGAGTTGGTGACTTTCTTCTCTGGCTTGTTACTTCTGGCTTAATGCCACAAGTCTCTCTTCCTCTGCATGTTCCCCTATTGTTGGGTGTGTAGGTTGTAGCTGCCGTTAGATTGCTATTACTATATTGCAGGAGTTACTTGGGTGAATCTCAGTACTTCCCTGCTTTTTGTGTGAGATGCTTACTGATGCGTGGTCCCTGGTCCCCTTGTCGGATCTCTATTTTGATGGCTAATTCCTGCTCTTGCTGGAATGGTCTTGGTTTGATGGTCTTCACTGTGGTTGGAGGTTGCTTTGGTCTTGTGTTTGTATGGCCTGTTATTTGATGGCAGGGTTTCTCTGGGCTCTTGTGACTGGCTGCTGGACATGACCTTGAATCACCACTTCGGTGTTGTTGCTGCTTTATGCAGGATGTTCTGTTCCTGGCTTGGTGTTGTTGTCTGCTTTCTTGTTAGGGATTTGATGCTGCTTGCAGTTTAGCTACTTTTTTGTTCTCTCACCTTTGGTTAGCTAATGTCTGCAACGCATGAGGCGTTGTCTTTGCCCAGCTGTGATATGGGCTGCTTATGGTTCTTTCCCTATTGAGTTTGCTTATTGGTATGTTGGAATGGATTGTGTATTCTGGCATCTTTGTGTTGGTTTTGTGCTGCTCTGAAGACTTGTGTCTTCTAGGCTTAAAGAAGCTACTACTATTGGTTGGGCTCTAAGCTATGCGTGCGGTTAAGTTGTGTTGGCTATGGCTTGTTTGTGCTACTTATGTCTGTGTTGGGATGTCCTAACTGGTATGCCTATCTCTCCTTGCTGCCTGAAGCTTTTTTCTTCCTTGCTGGATGCTTTCCATGTTCAGGGTGTGCAAGCCATGTTTGGTTGCCTGGTCTGCATTGGCTGGTCTCATCTTCATGCAAGTTGCTGTAGGAGTATCTGGTTCTAGCCTTGTTATGCTTCCCACCTGCTTGTTTTTGGATGTCATGGGTTATCCCTGCCATCGCTACTCATTTGCTTGCTTCCAATGCCTCCTCTCTTGGTTGGGAGGCATGTTGTTTCTGATTAGCCTTCTGGGTCTACTTTTGTAACTTCTACCTTACCTAGCTGCTTTGCTGGTATGCTACTGGGTTGAAAGGAGCTTCATGTGCTGCCATTGATCTTTTTGGTTAGATGTTTGTTGTTTAAGGCAATCTTATGATGCTGCTTAGGTCAACGACCCATTGGTCTGCTGCGGATTGCATTGTTACATGCTGGGGTCTAATTAATATCTTTGTCTAGGGAGCATATTCTCTTTTTGGTTTTGCTCATGAGAGTGTGTTCTCTTTGTTTGTTCAAGGGGGTTTGTTCCCTTTGCTTGTTCAGTAAGATAGTCTTGCTTTTGGCTTGTTCAAGGGAGCCTGATCCCTTTGCTGGTTATGTCTGTATATATGTACTGCTGGTCTCCATCTTGTTTTTTGATATATACAATTCTTACATTTGATTAAAAAAAATGCAATGGTAAATCTGAAGAATGATATAGTGAAAACATCCAGATACCGGACAATAAAAAAAAAATTCCATCGATTTTGGCCTTGAAAAAGTTGGGTCATTACAAGAGTCCTTGTGGAATTGGATTTGCTTGCTGATATTAAATCCTCTATTGTTATTATTTTTCCAAATGGTGTCACTTTGACTCAACCGATTAAATATGAGACAAGATTCTGCAAGTTATGCAAAGTTCTTGGGCACAAAACGAGAGCATGCTCCCCTAGTACCGCCTCACAAGAGATAAGGCATATGGACAACAAAGTGAATCCATCTAAGGCTTCTGATAAGCACCGTAGTGTTTTTGATTGACTGGGTCCTGTTGCAGAGCCTAGTGTGGGAAGTGCTGACACTCATGTTATTGGCTCAGCACATAGTGTGGACCCCATGATCACTGAAGTTGTTGTCGCCTCTGGAGAATAGGAAATTGTCAAAAGCAAGAGAGGCTCCTAGCATATGTTTGAGAGTCATGCACACTTCTGATCAGGGTCCCACCACTTAGTCTAAAGGTAAAGAACCTGTTGGCATAACTTCGAGAGCTATACTCCCTACTGATCATGGTCCCAACACTCTTTCTAAAGGTAATGAACCTGTTTGGGCACCCCTAGACAGGAAAGGACCTGAAGTAGTTATGGCTAGTGCAACCACTGTGCGTGGTCAAAGAAGGAGCACATCTAAAACATCTGGGAGTGGTAGGGTTCCCCCTACACCTCCTCTTATGTAATGTTCCTATTCAGTTGGAATGTCAGAGGACCTAACAGTCCTATGAAGCAGCATGAGCTGGTTTGTCTCTTGCAAAAGCATAATTTTGATATATGTGGTCTCTTAGAGACTAAGTTGGTCTCATCCAAACTCCAGTTCCTACATAGGTTCCAGTTGAAGCGCTGGAAGCTTGTTTCAAATGTGGAAGTTGTTGGTTCTGCCAGAGTAGTTGTGTTGTGGAATCCTTTTACTGTTCATGTGCGGAGCACCTAATCGTCAGTCTCAGTCTGAGATCTGATTGATTCTTCCCCCCAGATGATTCATGTCTCAATTTGTAGCTTGTCTACTCACCACTTTTGCTGCTACTTTTGTTTATGGGTTCAATACTATTATTGTTCGACGATCTCTTTGGGATGGTCTCAAACTTTGGGCTCCAACAAGTCACTGGATTGTTTTGGGGGATTTTAATTCCATTCTTTCCAAAGATGATAAATATAATGGTCATCCTGTCTCATCCTATGAAGTCTCTGATTTCAAATAATATTGTTCAGACTTGGGTCTCTCAGATATGAATTACACTAGCTGCCACTATACTTCGTCTAATGGGACTATTTGGACAAAAATAGATCGTGTTCTGGTCAATCCTTTGTGGAGTAATCTTCAGCTTATGTCCCATGTGCACTTTCATCCTCCGGGAGCTTTCGCTGATCATTCAGGAGCTCACGTTCAGATTGGTAGCAACTAACCCCTAGGTTGGCGTCCCTTCAAGTTTTTTTAATATGTGGGTTGATCACCCTGAGTTTTCAAGTTTAATCTCTGAAGGATGACAGCCCCCAATTGCAGGTACTCCTATATTTATTTTGTGCAGGAACCTCAAGCTTCTGAAGAGTCCATTGAAGACTTTAAACAATCTTCACTTTAGTCATATTTCAAAGAGAGTTGCTAGAGCTGAGGCTGATTTGGAGCAAAATCAATGCCTCCTGCATAATTCCAAAGATGACATCACTCTCCTGCATAGAGTTAATCAAATGAAGTTGGATCTCTTTAACCTTCAATCTATTGAGAAAGCGTTTTTTACTCAGAAGCTCAAATGTAATTTTTTCAAGGAAAGTGACAGAGGTACAAGTTTCTTTCATGCTTTGATGAGTCAAAAGCATAGGAAAATTTTCATTCCTGCTATTCAGCGTTGCAACGACGATCTTACTACTTATGTAGATGAAGTTAGAGATGAATTTGTTCATTACTATCAAAATCTTCTTGGAACTTCATCGTCCACTACCTCGATTGACGCTTCTGTTGTTCATAGTGGTCCCTGTCTTGATGAAACTTATTCTGGCTATCTCTTGGCTCCTATCTCAAATAAAGATGTTTAGGAAACTCTCTTTAGCATTGGTAATGACAAAGCTCCTGGACCTGATAGATATTTATCTCTCTTCTTCAAGAAATCTTGGGACATTGTTGGGGCTGATTTCTGTGCGGTAGTTAAAGACTTCTTTTTGTCTGGCCAGATCCTCAGGCAGATCAACCATTCCATTATAGCTCTGATCCTAAAATTTGTAAATGTTAATTCACCCAGTGACTTCAGACCAATCTCTTACCGCAATGTGATATACAAGGTGATTTCCAAGATTCTTGCTAGAAGATTGAGCCATGTCCTTCAAGACATCATCGGTCCAGCTCAGAATGCTTTCCTTGGAGGAAGGAATATGATAGATAAAATAAATTTGGCTCAAGAGCTTCTTAGACATTATGGCAGAAAGAGAACTTCCCCCTAGTGCCTCATCAAAATTGATTTCAGGAAAGCTTTTGATTCGGTGCAATGGCCTTTTCTGAAAGAGCTTCTTCATCTGCTAGGCTCTCTACAAAGATTTGTCCATCTCGTTATATTGTGTGTGGAAACCTCTTATTTCTTTGTTGCTATCAATGGTAGCCTCTTTGGTTTTTTCCCTGGGAAATGTGGAGTTCGGTAGGGTGATCCTCTCTCACCTTATTTATTTCTAATCTACATAGAGTATCTTTCATGTATGCTAAAGATAGCTACTCAACTGACGGACTTCCATTTTCATCCGAAGTGTGCCTTCCAAGGTATTTGTAACCTTGCCTTTGCTGATGATATTCTTTTGTTCTATCAGGGGGATAGATCTTCTGTTCGGATCCTTCTGGAGCAGTTATATGCCTTTGGCCAGGCCTCAGGGTTGCACATTAATGCAAGGAAATCTTTTATTTATTTTGGTGGAGACGGAGACAGCATGAAGCAAAGCATCCTCTGTTCGGATTCTAGCTTTTCTGAAGATTGCTTCCCCTTCAAATACCTTGGAGTCCCTCTCTGTCCTCACAGGCTTTTATCCAGCCAATTCTTCCCCCTCCTGCATAAACTTGAATCTGCAATTCAAAGTTGTATTGGCAAGCACTTATCCTATGTTGGGCGGCTAGAAGTGATTAGATCAGTTCTATTCGGTATGGTGCAATTTTGGCTCAATATTTTTCCTATGTCAGAGATCGTCATCAACCAAATTACATGCATATGCAGGAATTTTCTATGGACTGGTAACACAGTTAGAAGCAGGTCTGCTTTGGTTGCCTGGAAGTCATATGCTTACCAAGAATGAAGGAGGTTTGGGCCTGTATTATATCAAGGCAAGGAACAACTATTTTATTTCAAAGAAGCTATGAAATATTCATTTGAAATCTGATAGATGGGTGCACCATTTTTACTTGCAAGATCAACTCTATTTGGAAGGTTCCTTTTTAGAGAACCTCCTCACCACTATGAAAGTCCTTTATTTCTTTACGAGATCAACTCCTCGAGGATTGTGGTCCTTTATTTCTTTACGAGATCAACTCCTTGAGGATTGTGGAGGCCAATCAGTAGTGATCTTCATGATGCAAAGTTGGGACAAACTTAGTGAGCCTTTCTTGGCTAGCGCCTATGAATACCAAAGAATCAAAGGAACCTTGGTATTATAGGCAAATATTGTTTGGGAGCCTTGGTGTTTACCAAGACATAGTTTCATTCTTTGGTTGGCTTTACAGGGGGAGACTAAGAATAAGAGATAGGCTGCACTTTATGGATATTGATGCTAGTTATATTTTCTATCATGACCACGAGGAGAGCCATAACCATCTTTTCTTTGCTTGCAGCTGAACATCTCTCTTATGGATGAAGGTTAAATCTTGGCTTCGGATTAACAGGGGCATGTCTACTATTTCTAGTGCTATTAGGGGCATTAATCATAGGGGGAAAATTGTTGTTGCCAGAACGAAAAGGGTCTCCCTCAGCATTATTGTCTACCTTATTTGGGAAGAAAGGAATAGAAGGGTTTTTTAGAACACTTGTTCATTGGTAGCCTATCTGTTTCGGAAATTTCAGGTGTTATTTTACATGATCCTACAGTTTCATGATAGCAACCACCTTATATAATGCATGTGGGATGACTGCTTTGGTGGTTGTTTTTTAGGAATAATCTTGTGGGATGCTCTTCTCCCTTTGGTCTGCAGCCGATTACATTGCCTGCATAAGTTTTTGATGGATCTTTATTGCTGGTCCTGGCCATTGTGCATAGTGTTTACTGTAGCTTTACCTCTCAGCTCAAATTTCTTTGTGTGTGTTCTGCTCTGGTTGTTGCTAAAAGCGACTCTTTGCCTTGACTTTTGCTTTGTGTTAGGTTGGGAACCTTGTAATCCCTTTGGTTCATTTCCTAACCATTGTTAGCTAAATCTTTTAGCTTGCTAGCTTTGTTTTCTTGGCTTTGATGTATAGTTTTATTAGGGAACTTGTTCTCTTTTTGTATATCTTTGTATTCGAACTCGCTGATCTTCCAGCCTTGTATATTTTTTATCTGTTATATACTTTCATTTTGATTATAAAAAAAAAAGAGAGAGACTGAGAGAAACTAGAGAGAGATGCTCTCTTTCTTCTTGAAGATTTTTTCCCTCACGATGGTTTTCTTCATTTTTTGAGATTCTCTTTGTGTCACTGTTCCTTCTTCCCGCCTTCACTCTTCTTTTCCCACCTTGTCTCTTCTCATAAATGGCTAAAAACAAAAAGTGATCGAAGACCACCTCTTCGAGTGGTAAAGATCTTTTACATGATTACAGCCCTATTCCTGAACATAACTGTAAACACCCAAAAGAGAAACTATATATATATAATTGATGACTCCACCGTCGCTGCTGATTTTTGAATCAGCAGCGACACAGTTTTATGAAAAGTTAGGGAAACAAATTGAATTGTCTTAAGGAGCTGGGAGGGAGGGATAAAACCGGTTTTGGAGAGACTAAAACAAGGATAAGAACACATCTAAACCAACCCCAAACACCCCAACTCATTTAATAAGGAGTATAAATACAAGGAGAAGAGAGAAGGTGACCCTTCCTCTTCCCAAAGTTGTCTACAACAGCTGCATGTTGCTCTTCCCTTCCTCCTTCCCAACGGAAACCTAAACCAAACCAGCAGAGAGTGCCATGTGAATGTGTGAGGGAGATTTGAGACCTTGAGAGAAGATTGGACAGCTGCCTAGAGGGAAAGGAAAACGGGGCCAGAAAACATGAGAGGAAGAAGAAGGAGGAGAATCAGAAGGAAAGGAGAAAGAATAATGTCAAACCTTCCCTCAAACTTACTTAGATTCGAAAGGTATGGGTCATGAAACTCCCTTCCTCTTGTCCTTAAGACCCAGAACCGGAAATGAAGAAGAAGACCCTAAGAAAATTGAACTAAGACCTAAGCTAGCTATGAAGGAAACTGAAATTAACTAAGAGGACAAGGAAACAGAAATGAAATGAGGCCAATTCCCAGAACATCTAACAAAGAAGTAAAAGTGAAATTAGCCCCAAGGTATATTGGCCCTTTCAAGATTAAGGAAAGAATCGGGCCAGTTGCCTATTGATTAGAGTCGCCAGCATATTTGGATAAGATTCACAATGTGTTCCATGTGTCACTGCTACGAAAGGCCAAGATAGACCCCTCACGGGTTTTGCCAGAAGTTCCTATGAAGATTAAAGAGGATCTAACCATGGAAGTTAAGCCTGTCAAGATCTTGGATTGAAATGAGAAGGTGTTGAGGAATAAGAGAGTTACCTTGGTGAGAGTATTGTGGAGAAGCTCTCAAATAGAAGAAGAAACATGAGAAAGAGAATTTGAGATGAAGGAGAAGTTTCTGCATTTATTCTCCAACATAGGTACGTAACTTGAATTTCAAGGACAAAATTTCTATTAGGAGGGGAGAATGTAAACCCTAGAAAAAAAAAAAAAGGTTTCGTAAATTGCAAACTAAATAAATGGGGAATACAAGTAAAGAAATTTATTCATAGGTTTAAATAAAAACAGGAATTCTGAAATTTTTGGACATAAATTTTTGGATGAAATATTTCGAGACATTATAAATTAACCCAAAAATGTTGAGGGTTGGATTAAATTAAAGAAAAGAAACTAAACTAAAAGTTATGGGGTGAAATTATAAGAAATGGAAAGAGGTATAGCTTAATTATAAGAAGAAAAGATGTGGGGGCAAAAATAATACACAAAGAAAATAGGGTTTAAATGCAAATAAGAAAAATTATAAAACATAAATACTCCTCTCCTCACCAAAAATCTGTAGCAACTGTAAGGAAAGAAAAGAGGGAGTTTTTGTATCCATTCTTACAAATCAAGAGAGAAACACCAAAATTTCAAGAACCCATCCAAGATTAAGGGTTTATAGATGGAATAAACACTTGTGGGCAAGGGATTAATAAGAAAATTGAACAAGATGAGAAGAAGAAGGGCGGCTGTCATTAGAAAAGAAAGGAGGGAGTTGAAAATCTTCAACTGTTTGAAGATCAAAACCTTAATTCGTACCGGATATGGTGTTCTAAACATGATCTTATAATTCATTTCAAATTCAATAATGAATTGATGCATTGATGTTGAATTATAGATTAGGGTTCTTAAACTTGAATTGAGAAAAATAGTATTTGTTGTTCAAATTAAGCTAATTCATGTGTGGTATGTGATTGAGGACATGAAATCATGATAACTCACCTAGAAAAGGTAGTTCGTAAAATTTATGTGTGAAGGGAAGGGGGTGACGAATCTGGGCAGACTCGTCTCCTGACTTTCGATAAGATTTCGGAGAGGATGATGAGGGAATTAGGATCAGGTTCCTTCATAGAAATTGTAGTTTTGGATGTTAGATAGCTAAGGAAATTGATCTTGCTCAATTTGGAGGTGTAGAACTCTAGTTATGGGTTATCAACCGAGACTGAGTCATGACAGACCCTATAGGGAAGTAAGTCTGATTTGTTGATTTGTTGATGACCCTATAAGGATGATGTTAGATAACTGGGTTCTCCTTCCTTAGAGAACTTGTAGCCTCGTGTTTTCGCTTTCCAACGAGACCAATCTTGCTTGAAATAGAGTTCTAGAACTATGGATATAGTTACAAATCTGCGAAGAGTTCAGACATTAACAGTTAGATAGTAATAGTCCAATGTCTAAACAATAATGGTTGGACAGTAACAGTTTAATGTCTAGACAGTAACAATTCAATGTCTAGACAGTAATGGTTCAAGACAGTAACAATTCAATGTCAAGACAATAACATTTTGATAGTAATAGTCCAATGTCTAGACAGTAATGGTTCAAGACAGTAACAGTTCAATATCTAGACAGTAACAGTTTAATGTCTAGACAGTAATAGTTGGACAGTAACAGTTTAATGCCAAGACAATAACGGTTGGATAGTTATAGCTCATTGGACAGTAACCGTTGGACACTAATAGTTCAATGTCTAAACAGTAACAGTTCAAATATAAAGAAAGAAATGATAACTATGGTTGGATAAAGAATGGCAACATTAATGGGTGTAATGAGAAAAACATAAAATATAAAGAAAGAAATGATTGAAAGAAAGACCTATTAGCTGTTGATATGATTATTATAAAATATATCCTTGAATGAGGAAAATTTATAAGATGAGTCGGTGATTGCAGAAGGGACCATCGGTGTGGTGCAACAGCAGCAGCAGCAGCAGGGGAGCACGAGTAGAGCTTCTACTACAGGTAGGTGATCTGCACCTATACTTTCAAGTTAAATTCCATGATTTAATATGTTATTGATGTGATTTGTGAATTACCAAATGTTGGATATTATGGGAAATGAGAAAATTTTGCGTAATGATGTCAATATTTTGAGTAGTATTCAAGGTGAAAGGATGTTGTGTGAATTGCCGAGTGATGAAATTATCCCTGACAAAGAAAATATGAGAAGTGTGATATAGGGCGTGGACTAGCATACATTTAGTGTATGTTAGGAACCCGGGTAAGGAGATCAACGTGTATTGACTAGCATGCATTTATTGTATGTTAGGAACCTGAGTAAAGGGATCAACTTGTATTGGCTAGCATACATTTAGTGTATGTTAGGATCCCGGGGAAGGGGATCACCATGTATTGGCTAGCATACATTTAGTGTATGTTAGGATCTTGGGTGTAACATCCCCTGTTCTAGGATAAAAACAATAATCTCATGTCAACCAAAAACAGAGTAATTAAATTTTTTTTCTATATATAATCTTGGTCTTCGTATTAAAGTCTATCGAAATTTCAACGGAGTCTCCCCTATACCGGAAGGTCCCAAGTTATCGATATGTAACCTATTTACACTTCTAATAACTCGCATCTCCTAACTTAATCCCGACCCAATCATCCTTCATGGGTCTCAATCCCACAAATATTATCACACCTATCAACCACAATATTTATGATATACATTATATAACAAAATATCATTATGGATGAATAAAAATATAAATACACATACATGAAATATGGTTATATGAACTACAGAGTTAAGTTCATTTAATCAAGTTTAAACATTAATTATACAAATTAAGTTATACAAACATTTCCATGTTTATAAAATACAAGGGTATACTCCCTAAAACCTAGATTACAAGAAGGGAACATAAGTTAGGATCTACTCCTATCGTGTATGTGATGGTCCTGAAACAAAATACATATTATTGAAACATGAATATCACAATAAATATAACAGCACAAATATCTAACAATTTAAAAAGGGTAACATGCATTCATATTTTGTTCACTTCTCCCTTCTGGTTTTCATTAGAATCTCTTCCTTGTTCAACTACTAATAATCGTTTCCTCTCCCATTATCAACCTCTATTCCAGATTTTATAAGATCAATCATGATTATTTCTCCTTAACACATTACCGATACCAATTCCATTGGTATCATCATCATCACCCCGTAGGAGTCGATGCAAGGTGATCCCCTTACCCGATCCTAACATACACTAAATGTATGCTAGCCAATACATGGTGATCTCCTTACCCGGAATCCAGACATACACTAAATGTATGATAGCCAATACATGTTTGATCCCCTTATCCAAGATCCTAACATATACTAAATGTATGTTAGTCCAAACGTGGCGATCCCCTTACCCGGGATCCTAACATACACTAAATGTATGCTAGTTCACGCCCCAAATCACACTTCTTATATTTCCTTTGTCAGCGATAATTTCATCACTTGGCAATTCACACAACAACCTTTCACCTTGAATGCACATACATTCAGTAATTCACATTTCACATCGGTAATATATTAAATCATGGAATTTAACTAGAAAGTATATGAGTGATTCACCTACTTGTAATGGAAGCTCTACTCGTGCTCCTCTGCTGCTGCTATTGCACTATGCCTGTGGTTCCTCCTACAAATCACAGGTTTATCTCATAAATTTTTCTCACTCAAGGATATGTTTTATAATAACCATTGCAACAGCCAATAAGTCTTTTTTCAATCATTTCTTAATATTTTATGTTTTTTTCATGACACTCATTAATATTGTCGTTCTTTGTCCAACCATAGTTATCATTCCTTTCTTTATATTTAAACTGTTTCTATTTAAATCTCGAATTGTTACTATCTAGACATTGAATTGTTACTATCCGACCTCTCCTCATATTTTTAACTATATCTAGATTTATAGAACTCCGTTTAAAACAAGATTGGTCTCGTTGGAAAGCTAAGACATGAGGCTACAAGTTCTCTGCAGGAAGGAGAACCCAATTCTGCCTCCAAGACAGTCAAAATTGCTCATCAACAAATATTTAGACCTATCTTGTTTTTGAACCGTTACTGCCTGACCTCTCTTTAGATTTTTAACTATATCTAGAGTTATAGAACTTCGTTTCAAGCGAGATTGGTCTCGTTGGAAAGCCAAGATATAAGGCTACAAGTTCTTTGAAGGAAGAAAAACCCAGTTTTGCCTCCAAGATAGTCAAAATTGCTCATCAACAAACATTTGGACTGTTACTGTTGCGATGTCGCGGTCGCTCAAATTAATTACCCTAGCTTAAAACACACAAGATAGTATAGAGCAAGCAAGGGGTCGATCCCACGAGGAAGTTTCAAGTCAGATTTTTATGTTGTACGCTATGTAATTGGGGTGATTTGGTTTATGATTATCTAAACTATGGTAGCAATTAAACTAGCAAACAAAATCAATTAAAACTGAAACTTATCAAGAAAACAAACCTTGATCGCAAGCATACATCCACCAATGGAAATTAGAACCGATCCTTGAAACGAAAATTGCAGTTTATGTTCTGAAATTTTATCTTTTCTTAACGTTGATTAATTAATGGATCCGCCGTATAACTAATCCTAACCAATAAACAATTAAAGTGTCCGCACTAATGATTCAATTTAATGGTAGCTTTAAGAACTAGATAATTTCATCAAGATTAACATACAAGCTGTCCGCAGCTTGTGTCACTTTGTTCAAATGTTCTCCCTAAGTTCAATAATGTAGTTTCGCCACAATTATCAAGCTTGGTTACTTCACAAGTTCATAAATCACAACTCTGGTTTTGATATTAAACTTAGCAATAGATTGTTCACAACAATAACTTAGAGTCTGCTCTAGCAATCATCAACAACAATCATAGGAAATATGCATAGGAAAACAATCATACTCGTTCATAACATAAACTGAAATAAAAGGAAGAATAAATCTCACGGTTCTTGAAATCCGAAGGTTTGTTGTGTCCTTGCAACCAAGAAAAGAGCTTAGCCTTGCATAACTATTGAACAACTACTTCTAAAGAATGAAAAGAGCATGATTTTTGGGTTTGTAGAGGAGAGAATTTGTGTTTATTCTCTGCTAGCTGCTGCCTCCTTCTGCTCTCCCTCTTTTTTGCTGGCTGCTACCTCC
Source organism: Populus nigra (assembly GCF_951802175.1). Lineage (NCBI taxonomy): Eukaryota > Viridiplantae > Streptophyta > Magnoliopsida > Malpighiales > Salicaceae > Populus > Populus nigra. The sequence continues at coordinate 25,883,250 of NC_084853.1, forward strand.
TTCTCTCTTTCTTTTATATGCTAAGAAACCCTAGTCTCTATTTTACAAAATAGTCCTTCCTTAAGTTGGTAGTTTACATTTAAGTACTTCAATAACTATTTTTCCTAAAAAGGAGAAATAGCCTTGCATGAAATCTTCAAGCTCTGACTTAGAGGAGCTAAATTGCTGATATAAAAACTTGAATGTCGGTTTAGATGCTTCGGAATGTAATTTGGACTCGTTTCTTCACAAAACCTGTTTGCTGGCAGAATTCAGATGTCATCGTTGAAAAATCATATCTCCCTCATATGACATCATTTTTGGCTAAAATTTGGAGCGTGGATAGTTCTTTGAATTAGGAATCCAAGAAAATTAAGTTTGCATCAATTGGACTTCTGTAGCTCCAGATATTAAAATTTGAATGGCCAAATGTCAACACTGGCAGAATGCGAGATTTGACTTTGCAAGATGTGATTTCCATGATCTTTCTCTTTTTATTTTTCTTGCATTAAATTTCCAAAAAGGTATGGATATTAGCTTTTTAGTGCCACTGGAATCACTTCATTTCGATCCCAACTCCATTTCAAGCGAGATTGGTCTCGTTAGAAAGTTAAGACATGAGGCTACAAGTTCTCTAAAGGAAGGAGAACCCAATTCTTCCTCCAAGATAGTCAAAATTACTAATCAACAAACCATACCTACTACCCTACAGGGTCTGTCATGACCCAAGCTTGGTTGGTGACCCATAGTTGGAGTTCTATAACTCCAAATTGAGCAAGACTAATTTCTTTAGTTAGTCAACATCCAAAACTACAATTGCTATGAAGAAACCTAATCATAATTCATTCATCCTCCTACCTGAAATCCCTCTGAAAGTCAAGAGAGGAAACTATCCAGATTCACCAACCTTTCCATTTACACACAACACATGAAGTTATTTAATTTAGCAACTAATACTTTTTCCTCAATTCAAGTCTAAGAACTCTAATCTATAATTCAATAACCAAACATCAATTCATAATCGATTTTGAAACGACTCATAAGACCATGTTTAGAATACCTTACCCGGTACGAATCAAGGTTTTGATTTTCAATTCCCTCCTTTTCTTTCTAATGATAGCCGGCTCTCCCTTCTTATCTTCTTGTTTAAAATTTCTTGTTAATCTCTTGCCAACAAGTGTTTATTCTACCTATAACCCTTAATCTTGGATGGGTTTGACACGATCAAAAGAATGATGTCTTATCCCAAGTGCAGGAGTGTCGAAGTAATAAATAACCCAGCAAGACCAGGGTCGAACCATAGGGAGGTGAACTATATAAAATTATAAACAACAAATGAAATGGAGTTGAAAAGAACTTTTGAGATGTGATATTGATGTGAGTATTAATCAAAGATAAAAGCAATTGTCAAGGTTAGAGGATCCATTAATAGTATTAGAAATAAGTATAGTATAAACTCTTTTTATTAAGCAACTGGAAACTACACATTAAGGAGGTTCCAATCAGATTATTTATTCTTAATAGTTCATTATAAATTTTTAACATGATCATATTAATTATCTTATTTTAGTAACACCATACTTTTAATTATTGTCAGGAATTCATGATGTTAACAACAAATCAAGTTCCTTTTATAGCATAGGTGTCGGTTATACCATATAGTAAGCTATGAAAGTGCCAAGTATTTTTTGTACCAAGGATTGTACAACACAAATCTAGATTAATCATTTAACAAGCAAGGTATTAAGAATTAGTAAGATAAAAAGATAAGACATGTTAATAACAAACTTTCTTGGATATAAACATTGAAGTCCATGTTGAGTTTATATTAATATGATCGGAAGAGTACTTCTGCTTTGGTTGCTTGGAAGTCGGTTTGCATGCCTCGGGAAAAAGGTGGTCTTGGTCTTTTTTATCTTAAAGCCTGTAATAGGAGCTTCCTTGCCAAGCAGCTTTGGAATATTCATCTTAAGACTGATTCAGTCTGGATCCGTTGGGTGCATCATTTCTACTTGAGCAATGGTTCTATTTGGACTGTCTCTACCCACCACACGTCCTCTCCTTTGTGGAAGTCTATCCACTCTGTCAGGGATCTTATTACTCAGCATTGTGGGAGTCATGCTGGGAGTATTGCTCTGCTGAGAAATTGGTCCAATGTGAAAGGTTCTTATTGCAAGCTTATAATTTCTTTCGGCTGGCCGACTCTCCAGTTTCATGGGAAAGAGTTGTTTGGGAACAATGGTCTCTGCCAAAGCATAGCTTTATTTTATGGCTGGTTATTCTAGGAAAGCTTCGGACTCGAGATAGATTTAGATTCATCCCTACTGACCCCTTCTATGTGTTCTGCCAGTATATGAAAGAATCTCATAGTCATTTGTTCTTTGCTTGTGATTGGACTATCTGCCTGTAGGGTAAGATTAAATCTTGGTTAAGGATTGGTAGAACTATGTCAACTCTGAATGGTGCCATTAGAGGGCTACGATCTAGAAAGAACAATATGATTGCTAGAATGAGAAGGGTCTCCTTGGGGATCACAATATATCTGATTTGGGAGGAAAGGAATAAGCGGATATTTAAAGGCAAGAGCTTGGGGATTGATACTCTATTCCAGAGATTTCAAATCTTGTTCTATATCATCTTCCATTTCCATGAACAGGATCACTTCCTCTTAGATGTTGGATAAGTGTCTCTATTGTTGGCTCTTGAGTTGCTATGCGTTTATGGATTTGGATGGCTAGTCTGGTTGCTTCTAGTAGTTTTGGTCTTGCGACTCCTTCTTTGTTTAGTCACTTGTCTTTGTTAGCCTTGTAGTATTTCTTTTTATGAAGTTGGTGGTTCCTGTCTCTTGGTTGGTTATCTTTGGCACCTGCAGGACTTCAGGTTACTTGGATAACCAATGTAATACTTTTGGTTTAGGTAGTTTGATACAACTTATGTATTTTGGTTTTATAGTGCTTACAGGGCGTCTGTTCCCTTTAGTTCGCTCTTGGCTTGTAAATGTGTATATATGACTAGTCAGTTGTCTGCCATGTATCTGCCATGTATCGTTTTGATCTATAATACTTCTTACAGTTTATAAAAAAAGAAAGAGACTAAGAGCTCCAGCTCAGAGAGAGAATTGACAGAGAGATGCTCTCCTTCTCCATGGAGCTGATTCCTTTATGTTTGCTGGTGGTTTGTTGTGATTGATATTCTCTCGGAGTTTCCTTAGTTCCCTATCCCGGTTTTCATTTTCTCACATGTTTCCCTCCCTTTCTTTTTTATTTCCCGTTTGTTCTCTTTTTCAAATGGCTAGAAACAAAAGAAAGGCTACTGCTACAGTACCACATAGACAAGACAACATGCATGCTCTTGTTCTAAATCCCGATGATTATGATGGTTTGGTGGTCTTAGCTCTCAAAGCTGCCTATGGTGGTCAATCAGGTGCAGTTCTCCATGAATCAATCTCAGATACTCTTCCCCAACCTTCATCACCTCCTAGGGGTGTAAGCCTCAGCAATCCCCACCTTGATAATGAGATGACGGTTGCTTCTGAATCTAAGTCTAAGGAAGAGGTCCTGGTTGAAGATTGTTCTTATGAGGAAGATCTGGAGGAGGAACAATTGGATTTCACTTTCTTGGATGAAGAACGTGAGAGATCCCCAAAGTCTCCCTCTCCACCTCCTGTTGAACATATGTCTCCTCCTTTCACTAATGGCCAAGACCCAGACGTTGCTGCCACAATAGGTAAATCTCTATCTCCCCTTCCAGGTAACAGCAAATGGAGGGATCTCTTTTCTTCGAATCGAAACTCTGAATCTTGTACCAAGCTCTGAAATTTTTCTAATAATCATCTAACTAGATCATGTTCCATTACATCTGACGATGTTCACCATAATTTTGACGTCTGGAATTTATGTGTTGCGGGCTATGTTTCTGGGAAAAGCCTTGGTTTTAGGGCCTTGAACAATCTTATTACTACTGTTTGGAAATGTGATGCCACCCTCGCTTTCCATGAATATGCCTGGTTAGTGTATAGATTCAAAAGTGAAGATGACAAACTTGCAGTCTTAAGTGGGGATTTATATCTTGTGTATGGAAGGCCTCTTATCTTGCAACCAATGACAAAGTATTTTGATTTCTCTTGTGAAGCAATGTCATGTGTTCCCGTATGGGTGAAATTCTAAACCTTCCTCTGAAGTGTTGATCCTCGGTTTGTCTATCCAAAATTGCTAGTGCGCTTGGCAAACCTATTCAATGTGATAAGTTGACTTCCAACCTCTCCAGATTATCCTATGTTAGAGTGCTGATTGAAATTTATCTTCTGGAAGACCTTCTTCATATTGTTGATGTGTTCCTGCCAAATGGCTTTACTCTCCATCAAAAAGTTATTTATGAAACATTGCCAAAATTCTATACTCATTGTCATGTTCTTGGCCACTCTCGTCTCCTCTGTCCTAAAGTTGCAGCATGTGCAAGCACAAAGACTGGAAACCACATTCTAAAGGATATTGGACATGACAGTACTGATAAGGGTAGTAAAGACATATGCAATCAAGCTAATGCTCGTGCTAGGCACAATGCCAAAGGGAGTGTTTTTAGCAAGTTGGGGCCACACCTTCCTCAGGGGACCCCAATCTCTACAGTCGAGCAGGTACAGACTTCGTGCCCTTAAAGGAAGACTCCTCCTGAGATTCCTCCCACTACAACTGAAGGTTGGGTAAATGTGGAGTCATGACGGAAGACTAACAAGCAGCCTAGATACAACCTTAAGGGAAAGAAGTGGTAGTCACAGTAGATGTTCCAGAAGAAACTTCTTGTGATAATTCTCCTCGCCCCACCAGTGCAGAACAGGTTAATGCTACATCTTCCAGTGTTGTTCTTGAGCATTTGATAACTAGTCTTGGGACCAGGATCAGTGATGGAAATTCCCATGGGGTACATTCTTTAGGGGTGACTACCAAAAGTGGGACACGAAGTCGAAATCAGAGACTAAGTGGTAGTGGTGGGAGTGTTACCCCTCCCCTTGCAAATTCATGATTATCTCTAGCTGGAATATCAAGGGTCTTAATAATCCCCTGAAACAACATGAGGTTGTTCGCCTCATGAAGAAGTATAAAATGGATATTTGTGATCTTCTTGAAACCAAGATGCTCTCTTCTAGGTTTGCTTGTATGCATAAATTCCGTCTCACTGCTAGGATTGTTGTCTTTTGGAATCCTACAATGGTTACAGTTGATTTGCTTGACTCTTCTGCTCAAGGCCTTCATCTTTTTGTCAGTAGTTTCATTTCTTAGTTTAGCTTCACAATCACCTTTGTTTATGGTTTCAATACTATTATTGCTAGAAGATCTATGTGGGATGATCCGTGAAAATAGAGCTCTAATTGTCCCGGATGGTGCTTGGTGATTTTAATTTTGTGCTTTCTCAAGCAGACAAACACAACGATGAAACTGTCTCTACGTATGAAACCTCAAACTTTAGAGACTGTTTCTCTGATCTTAGTCTTCATGATATCAATTAAACAAGCTTCACTTTAACCGTTCCACATCCGACCGGGCGCATCACCGTCCCCCATCCACTTCCCTCATCACAATTTCAAGCACTCTTTGACTCTCTCTTCAATGTTCTTTTCATCTTTCCCTTGCAGTACTTGTTTGCTATCGGTCTCTTGCCCGTATTTAGCCTTTGACGGAATTTACCGCCCGATCGGGGCTGCATTCCTAAACAACCCGACTCGCAAACAACGCCTCGTGGTGCAGTAGGGTCCAGCCGCGACGAGGCTCTCACTCTCTCCGACGCCCATTTCTAGGGGATTTGGGCCCGGTCCACTGCTGAGGACGCTTCTCCAGACTACAATTCGGACGCCGCAGGCGCCAGATTCTCAAGCTAGGCATTTCCCGGTTCGCTCGCCGTTACTAGGGGAATCCTTGTAAGTTTCTTTTCCTCTACTTATTGATATGCTTAAACTCAGCTGGTAGTCCTGCCTAACCTGGGGTCACAATGATAGCATCCCAGAAAATCGATGCCCAAGGGTCTAAGAGGTCTTGGGGTGACAGGCACGCGCACGACCATGTCCGAAGGTCTCTCAACCACCGCTCATGGTGGCAATCATCATCGAGGACTCAATTTTAGGCCAACCGCGATCATAAGAGTGCTAGAGACTAATATTCACCCCATCCTCGTGAGCTAAGAGGAGTGGGGGCAACGATGCGTGACACCCAAGCAGACATGCCCTCAACCAAGAGGCCACGGGCGCAACTTGCGTTCAAAGACTCGATGGTTCACGGGATTCTACAATTCACACCAAGTATCGCATTTCGCTATGTTCTTCAACGATGCAAGAGCCAAGATATTCGTTGCCAAGAGTCATTTAGATTACCACCAGAAGAAGGCGCGCCCCCGACGTCGCGTCTTCGAGGCTACGGGGGCGTGCTCCTAGTATTCGACTTCCTTGGCGCTTCTTGCACCGGGGTTTGTTCGTGAGCCGCGCAGAGCGCAAATGCGTCCCTCCATGGCCCACGAGAACCCAAGGGGCAGGTGCCCCCTGAGCCCAGCTTGTCATGTAAACACCCAACAAAAAAAAAAACCTAAGCTAAAACGACTCCACCATCGCTGCTGATTTCTGGATCGGCAGCGGCATAGTACTTGGCTGCCACTTTCAGAACCGGAAGCAGCAAAGCTTTTGACTACCGATTTTTAAATCGGCAGCAACACAGTACTTGGTTGCCGCTTTCAGAACCAGAAGCAACAAATCTTTTAACTGCCGATTTCTGAATCAGCAGCGACACAGTACTTGGCTGCCGCTTTCAAAACCGGCAGCAGCAAAGCCTGTTGATTTCTAGATCGACAACGGGACAGTACTTAGCTGCCACTTTCAGAACCGGCAGTAGCGAAGCCTGTCGATTACTGGATCAGCAGTGGCATAGTACTTGGCTGCCGATTTCAGAAACGGCAGCAGCAAAGCTTTTGGCTGTCGATTTCTGAATCGGCAGCGGCATAGTTTGAGACTGCTGATTTATGGATCGGCAGCAGCATAATTTTTTGCTGTCGATTTCTTGATCGACAGCGGCATAGTACTTGGCTGTTGATTTTAGAATCGGCAGCGACACTGTCAAACCTAACAAAAAATTATTATTAGACCAGCCTATCCTAGGGGAGAATGAGAATAAAAACCAGCCCAAGGATAACCCAAAAGGGGGATAAGGACAACCTTGGCCCAACGTCCAAACACCCCTTTGCATTTAAGAGGGGTATAAATGCAGCAATGAGAGAGAAAGGGGCACTCTTTCCAAAATAGGCTGCATGCTCTTGCCTTCTTCCTCTCCCCAAAAATCTGCCTTCAACAACTGCATACCTAGCTGCATGCACCACCTTTGAATGCTGGAGAAGAAGGGTGACCAATGGTAAGACAGAAGTGGTCGAAGCCATGGAAGGAGGAGTTCAGGCCCCCTCTCCATAACTAGCCAGCAACTGTGACTACAACAACAGCCACTCTCTCCAAGGAGAAGACCCACCTACACCAGCTGCATATCCCTTGCCTTGAGTGTTTGAAGAAGAAGAAAGCTAGGGAGTTACATTGATGACTGAAACCATGAGAGGAGAGGGAGTGTGTATAGCAGAGATGGAAGAGAAGGAAAAACCAAGATTGAGAAAAGAACCATGCCACCAAAACTTGCTCTAAAGTTTTCAAAAACGTGAGGTAAGAGATGTATTTTTCCTTGGCTGGTTGCTGCCTCACGATTTCAGAACAAGGAGGGGATGAAAACCCTAAAATAGAAGGTTTAGTGTTCATGCACTCATAGTTACGAAAATAATTAAATGGAAGATCTAAGGGGAATGAGATGAAGAAATGTAGAAATTCTGATCTTGTTGAACTCTTAAGGACGAAGAAATGTAGAAATTCTGATCTTGTTGAACTCTTAAGGACATACTTGAACTAAAACAGAATATATGATGGTGTTATTATCTTGATTCTTGCATGTATGGTAGAAGAACTTGTGTTAGAAAGGGTTATGTACAAAATTGTGTAGTCATTGGGACCTTAGACCCTGTTGAAACCAAAACTGGAAGTATGTTGGTGTTAATGACATAAACTTCTATTTGTGTTTGATAAAATTGTATAGTAATATGTTAAGGTGATATTATCTGTAGAGTTATGTTATAGGTAGCGAATTAATTTCGCTGTCGAATTAAGTGGTCTACAGCGAATTAGTTTCGCTGCCCAATCAAGTGGTCTACAGTGAATTAGTTTCACTGCCGATTTGTGTTATCTGCAGCAAAGGAATTTTTCACTACCGAAATGTATTGTCAACAGCGAATTAGTTCCACTGCCAAATGGTGTTGCTTGCAGCAAATCAGTTTCGTTGTCGAATCGTGATGTCTGTAGTGAATCAACATTCGCTGCTGAAATTGCATTGTATACAACAAATTTATGATTCGCTGCCGAAATTGAGTTGTTTGCAGCGAATCAACATTTACTGCTGAATTGTGTGTTCTGCAGTGAATTTGGGATTCGCTGCCAAAGTTGTAAGGTTTACAGCAAATTTGAAATTCGCTGCCGGAATTGAGTTGTTTGCAGCGAATTAACATTCGCTGTTGAATTGTGTGTTCTGCAGCGAACTTGGGATTCGCTGCCAAAGTTGTATGGTCTGCAAAGAATTTCAAATTCACTGCCAAAATTGTGTTGTTTGCAGCGAATTAACATTCGCTGCTGAATTGTATTTTATTGAATGTAATTATGACGAATGGTTGTATGAGTATTATGAAGGATCTATTATTGTATTGTATTAAACATTAATGGTCATGAATGGTTGGATGAGTAATACGAAGGGTGTACTATTGTGATACCGAATGCTAAATTGTTATGGAATGTTTGTTTGTGTATTATAAAGGATCTATTATTATGTTTATTGAATGTTAAACTATTATGGAACGCCTGTACGAGTATCACGAAGGGTCTGCTATTATGTTGCAGTGAATGTCAAGTTGTTATGAATCGTTTGAATGAGAAATTCAAGGGACATTACCATGTTATAGTGATTTCATAAATCATCTCTGGAACGTTTGATTGGTTGATGGTTAGCTTCGGCTTATAGCATCCAAATGGATGACCAGGACAAATGATTGATTAGCTTCGGCTAATGGTATCTGAATGGATGATCAGGACAAAAGAATGATTAGCTTTGGCTAATGGCATCCAAAGGGATGATCGGAACAAATGAATGATTAGCTTCGACTAATGGCATCCGGATAATGTCTCAAAATCTTAAGGCAAACACCACCGCTGCAAGTTCTAGGTCATGAATTGGGTTATTCACCTCATGCGACTTTAGCTGTCTTGATGCATAAGCAATCACAGGCCCGTGTTACATCAATACACATCCTAGACCCCCTTTTGAGGCATCACTATATACCACAAATTTTGTCCCCGATGGAAGGGCCAGCACAGGAGCTGAAGTGAGCCTCTCCTTCAGTTCTCGAAAGCTCGCTTCACACTCTTCCGACCATACAAACCTGACTTTCTTGCGAGTCAGCTTAGTTAAAGGTGATGCTATGGTGGAGAACCCCTTAATAAACCTTCGATAATACCCAACAAGACCCAAGAAACTCTGGATTTCTGTCACATTAGTAGGCCTTTCCCATTTTAACACGGCCTCAACTTTTCTTGGATCCACAAATATTCCTTTTGCGGATATTACACGGCCTAAAAATACTACTTCCTTGAGCCAGAACTCACACTTATCCAGCTTTGCATATAATTGATTCTCCCTTAAGATGTGTAGCACAACTCTTAGATGGTGTTCATGCTCCAAGTAAAAGTGTGAATATACCAAGATATCGTCAATAGATACCACTATATATTGGTCCAGGTAAGGCCGAAACACCCGATTCATCAAGTCCATAAACATGGTCGGAGCATTGGTTAACCCGAAAGGCATCACCAAAAACTCGAATGCCCATAACGGGTTCGGAATGCAGTCTTTTGTATGTCTTGTTCCTTGAATCTCAACTGGTGGTATCTAGATCTCATATCTATCTTAGAGAACACTCTAGCACCCTTCAACTGATCAAACAAGTCATCTATTCGTGGGAATGGGTATCTATTCTTCACCATCACTTTATTCAATTGACGATAATCAATGCACAAACGAAGTGTGCCATCCTTCTTCTTTACAAACAATATCGGATCTCCCTAGGGCCAGTTGTTAGGCCGAATAAATCCTTTATCTAACAATTCTTGAAGCTGGACATTCAATTAAGCCAATTCCATTGGGGGCCATCCTATAAGGAAACTGGGCTATAGGAGAAATTCCTAGAATAGTTTCTATGGAAACTTTAATTTCTCTAACCGGAGGTAATCCAGGCAACTCTTCTGGGAATACATCTTGAAACTCCCTCACAACAGGAACACTAGCCAAATCTATGCTGCCCTTTTCCAGCTCTCTTACATGGGCTAACCAAGCAGAACAGCCCTTCCTTAGTAACTTTCTAGCCACCAAGACTGAGATTACACAACTTGGAATTACTTTTCTTTCCCCTTTAAACACTACTCTTTTATCACCTATTCCTTGGATTGTCACCGTCTTGGTGAAACAATCCACTTGTGCCTTATGTTTACTTAGCCAATCCATGCCCAGAATCACATCAAAATCATATAGCTCTAACAGCATAAGATCCACCCTCAATTCTAATCCTCCAATATATAGTTTCACCCCTCTATAAATATCATGAATATGTATATTGTCTCCCAGAGGTGTACTAACTATCACTTCTACACCCAAGTTACTAGATGACACATGCAAGTTATTCACAATTCTATAAGATACAAAGGAATGACTAGCTCCATGATCAATTAAAGCATACACTTGCATTGTATCTAACTGTAAAGTACCTACCACCACATCAGGTACAACTCCCACATCCTCGTAGGTCATGTGATATACCCGACCCTGAGTCCTCCCCTCCTAATTTATGGGCCTCCCATAAGTAGCACTTGTCCCTGACTGGGTAGGCCTGATAGGACGATCGACTATAACTGATTGTTGCTGGCTCTGAACCTCAATCCTCTAGCCATGGGCTCCCTCGATAGTTCTACGAGGACAATCCTTCTTTCTATGACTTATATCCCCCACAATAATAACAGTCTCTTCCTACATGCGGGCACTCTCTCCATCGATGCCCCTTTCCTCTACAAAAATAACATCTCCCCGGCATCGCAGAGCAATCTCCAGGGTGTCACTGCTCACACCTCTAATAGAATGGATATACTAGTCCCTTCTGCTCTGTAGACCCTCCGGCGGTTTTGACTCCCTGTCTAGCTTGTCCTCCCCAAGATCCTTTTCCACTGACCTGTTTAGATCCTCCTAAGCTACCTCCTGGGGTGAAACTCCCACCTCATCTCTAGAACTATCCTAATGATTGCCCACTCTTCCCTTTCTTTGGGATAGGAGGTCTCCCAATCAAAAACTCAAAATCTCTCCTCTTAGCTCCAATTACCTGACTCTGCTCGACCACTAGCTTCAGGGTATCCCTTATTACCCTCTCCATTCCCTGAGCAACCTGTACCAATTTCTGCATAGACTAAAACTGCATGGCTATCAATATCATCCTCAATTCCTACCTCAGTCCATCACGGAACCTCTCCACCCTATGACGCTCTATGGGAAGGTAAGTGAAGGAAAAAGTTGTTAAGTCCTGAAATCTCCTCTCATACTCCAAAACTGTCAAATCTCCCCGCCTCAAATCCAAAAACTATTGTTCTTTCTCCCTCCTATGCTCCCAAGAATAGTACCTCTCCTCAAACTCTTCATGAAAGTCCCTCCATCTCAATGTCTCCCCTGATCTCCTCTCTTTAATTGTCTCCCACCAAGTGTAGGCACTTTCAATCAATAGCTGAGTCACCCAATCCACTCATAGCTCCTCTGGCACCTGCATCTGATTTATAACTCTTTCCACTTTCCTCAGCCAATGCCCAGCAACCTCATTTTCCTCTTCATCACAGTAAGTCATACAACACATCTCTCTCATACCCTTTACCCACTGCACTATGATGACTACTCCCCCTGATCTAGGAGCTGTACCGGAGGCTCCCGTGCCATTCCTGCTGCTATAGCTGTAACATCCCCCATTCCGGGATAAAATGACAATCTCATACCAATCAAAAAAACAGAGTAATTAATTTTTTTTTTGTATATATATATTCATGGTCTTCGTATTAAAATCTACCGAAATTTCGACGGAATCCCCCTATACCGGAAGGTCCCAAGTTATTGACATGAAATCTATTTACACTTCTAATAGCTCGCATCTCATAACTTAATTCCCAACCCAATCATCCTGGGTTTCAAACCACACTTATACTCACACCTATCAACCATAATATTTATGATATGCATCATATAACAAAATATCATTATGGATGAATAAAAATAAATAAATATAAATACATAGACATGAAATATGGTTATATGAACTATAGGGTTAAATTCATTCAATCAAGTTTAAACATTAATTATACAAATTAAGTTATACAAACATTTTCATGTTTACAAAATACAAGGGTATACTCCCTAGAACCTAGATTACAAGAAAGGAACATAAGTTAGGATCTACTCCTGTCGTGCATGCGATGATCCTGAAACAAAATACATATTATTGAAAAGTGAATATTACAATAAATATAACAACACGAATATCTAACAATTTCAACAGGGTAAAATGCATTCATAGTTCATTCGCTTCTCCCTTCTAGTTTCTATTAGAATCTCTTCCTTATTCAACTATTAATAATTGTTCCCTCTGCCACTTTCAACCTTCATTCCAGACTTTATGAGATAAACCATGATTATTCTTGCTTATCACATTACTGATACCAATTTCACTAGTATCCTCATCATCACCCCCATAGGAGTCGATACAAGATGATCCCCTTACCTGGAATCCTGACATACACTAAATGTATGCTAGCCAATATATGGTGATCCCCTTACCCGGGATCCTAACATACATTAAATGTATGCTAGTCCAATCGTGACGATCCCCTTACCCAGGATCCTAACATACACTAAATGTATGCTAGTTTACGCCTCAAATCGCACTTCTTATATTTCTTTTGTTAGTGATAATTTCATCATTTGGCAATTCACACAACAAGTTTTCATCTGCAATAGAAGCTCTACTCGTGCCCCCCTGCTGCTGCTGCACCACGCTTATGGTCCCTCCCGGTACGAATCAAGGTTTTGATCCCTCCTTTTCTTTCTAATGACAGCTGACTCTCCCCTCTTCTCTTTTTGTTCAATTTCTCTTATTAATCCCTTTCCCACCAGTGTTTATTCTACCTATAACCCTTAATCTTGGATGGGTTTTTGAAATTTTGGTGTTTCTCTATTGATTTGTAAAAATGAATATAAAAACTCCCTCTTTTCTTTCTTTAACTCATTTGCAGATATGTTTTTGGTGAGAAGAGGAGTACTTATGCTCTATAATTATTCTTATTTTGCATTTAGGCCCCATTTTCTTTAAGTGTATTTGTTTTGCCCCCTCTTCTTTTTAGTTTAGTTTATTTTCTTTAATTTAATCCAGCCTTTTTTTTTCTCGGGATTTACAATAGCTCTCACTATATGTTCCATAAAAGCAGGATCCGAAAATGAGTTTGACCCAGCTACTGGTGCCACTGGTGGGGGTATTTTATCTCTCCCATGTCTGTCTGATACCTCAGGCATTGATACGTCTGCCTGACAGGACAACGAATCATCTCGAAGTCTCACTGACTCACCCCTTTCAGAGTACACTGATGATGCATGTATATGAAAGGAGGTGTCCGCCAAGGGATCCCAGTCTGGATCACTTTCATTACGAAAACTCTCATCACTTCCCCGAAATGGGGATGGATCAATCCTGGTTCCTTGCCTTGTCCTCACCATTCTGTAACACATTTCAAAATCATATAATTATTCTTGTCCCTGGAATAGCAACTTGAGCTCTGATACCAAAATCTAACATCCCCCGTTTGGGATAAAAACAACAATCTCATATCAACAAAAAAACATAGAAGTTAAATTTTTTTTTCTATATCTATTCATGGTATTCATATTAAAGTCTACTGAAATTTTGATGAAGTCTTACCTATACCGGGAGGTCTCAAGTTATCGACATTTAACCTGTTTACACTTCTAATAACCTGCATCTCCTAACTCAATCCCAATCCAATCATCCTGGGTCTCAAACCCACAAACATCATCATATATATCAACCATAATATTTATGATATACATTATATAACAAATATCATTATGGATGGATAAAAATATAAATACGCATACATGGAATGTGGTTATATGAACTACAGAGTTAAGTTCATTTAATCAAATTTAAACATTAATTATACAAATTAAGTTATACAAACATTTCCTTGTTTACAAAATACAAGGGTATACTCCCTATAACCTAGATTACAAGAAGTGAACATAAGCTAGGATCTACTCCTGTCATGCATACGATAGTCCTGAAACAAGATACATATTATTGACACATGAATATCACAATAAATATAACAGCACAAATATCTAACAATTTAAAAAGGGCAACATGCATTCATATTTTATTCACTTCTCACTTCTGGCTTTCATTAGAATCTCTTTCTTGTTCAACTACTAAAAATCATTTCCCCTCCCATTATCAACCTTCATTTCTAGATTTTATAAGATCAATCATGATTATTTCTACTTAACACATTACCGATACCAATTTCACTAGTATCATCATCATCACCCCGTAGGAGTCGATGCAAGGTGATCCCCTTACCCTGGATCCTAACAATAGTCAATACATGGTTGATCCCCTTACCCAGGATCCTAACATACACTAAATGTATGCTAGTCAATACATGGTTGATCCCCTTACCCGAGATCCTAACATACATGAAATGTATGCTAGCTAATACATGCTTGATCCCCTTATCCGGGATCCTAACATACATTTAATGTATGCTAGTCCATACATGGCGATCCCCTTACTCGGGATCCTAACATACACTAAATGTATGTTATTTAGATTGTACTCATTCCAATTACTAGACTCAAAGAGCCCAATATTGTTATTTATTGCCACTACCTCCCCGTGTGAAGATTGGGTAATTTGCGCACCTACTGCCTTCCTTGGATGTGGTAACCGTTTCTTAGGCTCCTCTTCGGAATCGAACCCTAATTCTCCATCAGCCGTCACCACCATGGTAGGCCTTTATCTTACCATTAAAAGTTGATAGGGCAAAAATTTGAATGATGCGTCACCAACACGATGGCCGTGTGATCCATCGAGTTATCATGAATCATTAGAGCAACGGTCAAAGCCCACGTCGACCTTTTATCTAATAAATGCGTCCCTTTCAGAAGTTGGGGTTTGTTGCATGTATTTGCTCTAGAATTACTCAGTTATCCGAGTAGCAAATACCATCAAACAAACTATAACTGATTTAATGAGTCATTCGTATTTTCACAGTCTGAATTAGTTTATACTTACACATGCATGGCTTAATCTTTGAGACAAGCATATGACTACTAGCAGGATCAACAAAGTAGCATTCCTTGGCGACACCACGACCTACACTATCCCCGACATCAATGAGACGAGGGGCCGAGATGGGCGAGGAAGTCATTCTTATCGAGCACGAGCAGCTCAAACAGGGCAGTCGAAGGGGCGGAGGCCCCCGCGCCGGTATCACATTCTACATCTAAAAGCATGAGCAATCATGCATGGGCCAATTAGGTGGGAGTTCGCTCAATTGGAACACGCGCCGCTGCTAGGTTCACCTCGCGCCCCATGTGAGGCATGAGGCGAAAAGGGACAACTTCACATTTGAATTCCACTGATGTGGGTACACAACATATGAACCCCGCCTCACCGCAAGGCACCTAGGACCTTAGGCTAAAAGTGATGGGGGCAGCGGGCCAACAGTTTGGTGCACCAGCACGGAGCTTGCCAACACGGACAGCCTGATTACCGCTCATGCACCACCGCGTACATGCGACAACAATCTTGACGAGCAAACCACGACCACGAGAGCAAGTGGAAACACCCGAGCGAGATTGTGCCTGCACCGCTGGACATTAAGGATCTCAAAGGGACAAGCAACAAGCCATAGAGGGACATGATGGGGACAATCATGTGGGGGGTGTCTGCCTCAGCTCAAAAGATGGAGGCTGAGCCTCGGCAGCAAACACGTCACGCCACGAGGTCAGGGATGGCGAGGAGAGCCAACACATAGGCGCATGCAAGGCAATTCAATGCCACGCTCATGCCAGCGTAGAGCTCTTCCATAATTCCTGAGCTCGGTGGTCCGCACCAAACACGTCGGCCAGGCCTCCAACTTGCGAGCATGGGCAACGGCCACAACTGCCTTAACATCGCACCAAGCAGACGAGAGTGCAGCAGCTGCCAGCACCTTGGCATGAGCATGATAAATGAATTCCATGCCTACGCAGTGGAGAAGCAGCTCCAATGCGCCCAACAGCTTGGAGCGGGTCCCCAAGATGGTGGCCGGAATCAGGTCGTCGCCGGACGGAAAACAGGTCATCGATGCCGGCAATAATTCGGTCCATGAGGCTCCCCACTTTAGTTTGAGTGTAGGAACAGTTTGCAAAGCCCCCATAGCAGGCCTATATGTGTCAGGCCAGCGCGCCTCATGGCCAGTCAAGGGGCACCCCGCTAAAGAGCAATAAGTGTTATCACAGCTCTAGCAGGGGTAGACATATCTAAGTCCCAGTTGTTACCCCCCTCTAAAAAAATCCATTTCTTGGTATTGTGAGCTGAAATTTTGCA
Source organism: Populus nigra (assembly GCF_951802175.1). Taxonomy (NCBI): domain Eukaryota; kingdom Viridiplantae; phylum Streptophyta; class Magnoliopsida; order Malpighiales; family Salicaceae; genus Populus; species Populus nigra. Next base: position 25,900,026 of record NC_084853.1, read on the forward strand.
CAGAGGTTGGCAAAAATTCAATCTACGTCCAGAACAAATCCCAGAATTTTTCGAGGTCAGGAAGTATTTGTTTTTATTTTGCAACAATTAAAAATCAAGGAAATCCGTAAAAATAGGAACCGACCCGGAATGACCCCAAATTCAGTGGGCTGCCTCATAAAAATATGGTTGATTTTACAGGGTTGATTTCATGTGGAAAGCATGATGTTTTCTTGGCGGAATGCGAGAACCCCAGCAGCTCGCATGTCGCAGGCTGGCCCAGCTGCTCCTAACTTCTCCCCCGCGAGCAAGCTATCAAGCCATTGGGGGTTGTCACAGTGTCATGCAGTGTGGTATGGCTGTGTGGGCTTCGGGATCGTGTGCGCACCCAGTCGCCCAAGGGCCCTCAGGCCCCAGCACGTGCTGTCTTTCTGGGGCGCTGGCTAGGCGCTGCCTAGTGGCCAAACTGAGAGGCCCCTTGAAGAGCAAAAGGTAGAATTTCAACTTTGGCAGGGGTAGACATTACTAGGTCCCAATTGTCACCCCACTCTAAAAAATAATTTAAAAATTATTTTCCGCGCAACTTTCCACATTTAGCCTTCATGCGGGTCGGTTGATTTTTGAAAAAATCTCAAGAATTTTCAGGGTTGAGGAGGCCCCCAGAACCCTCCTCCATTTCCTCCCAACCCCGTAACCATGCGAGCGCAGTGCGCAGCGGGGACACTGGTCGGCGCTATCGATCCCGCGAGGGCTGTCTTCATGGAAGGCCCCCCTGCACGAGGCACGACAAGTCGCTCGCTACCTCGTCCATCATCGACAGTCCCTCGTCCAAGTTTCAGATCGTGCCAAGTCAAACCCATAATTTGCACAAGCTGTTGTGCGCTGCCAAATTCACATCTGCGTGTAGGCTGCCAATGTTTGCGCTGCCACTATCAACAATAGCCCCTGTTTTCGTCAGCCTACCCCTTTGACAAATTTTCTTGCTTGGCCTGAACAGTCGAGTGTCAAGCCCGTGTTTGTCAAATAATTTGCGGTGCTGATTTTCCCTGGCGAACCTACAGCTGCACAAATCTGCGCTGCCGATTTTTTCCACCGTGTCTAAACCAGCACTGTTTCATCAGTGTATCCCCTGGAAAATTTAACCCTATAATAGTAGGCCTCTAATCCCGCCATCAGGAGGTAAGTTGATAAGGAAGAGAATTGAATGACGCGCCAGGTCATCGCACCCGGCCACCCGAGGAGCCTTTTTCCCGCTAGCCTTGGAAAAACTCTTGCTTTCACGGTCTTCGCCACCCCACCACCATGGCAAGCCTCTAATCCTGCCATCAGCAATTGTAGTCGATAATAGGGCAGTGGTTTGAATGGCGTGATCCGCCGAGCTATCGCACCTAGCCACCCCTAGGAGCATTTCTGGCTGGCCGCGGAGGAAGAGATCTCTTCTTCTGAATAAGCAAATAGTACATGGACACAACGATGTGGCATGCCCTGGTCCGCGCTACTCTCGGGCTCGAACTCCGGGAGTCTCGCCAGTACAGGCCTCACCACCCCTTACCTTCTCTAGGACTCCATTTCCTTATGCACTGCCCTCCTCTTGCTCCCACCCCACACGTTCGAGCCTCGAGATTCCGGGAACGATGCCCGATCGCATCCCAGCCTACGCGACGTCGTGCCCTTGGAGGGGCTCAGGGTGGACAAATTGGAGTGACATAGGGCTGAATCTCAGTGGATCATGGCAACAAGGCCACTCTGCCACTTACAATACCCCGTCGCGTATTTAAATCATCTGCAAAATAAGTATAGTAAAGGAAATGAAAAGCATAAACAAGAGATTAAGGAAAATATAACATGAAATAAAACTTAAACATTACAAAAATATAAAGCAAGAAATAAAGAGCATGATCTTGATCTAAAAACCAAGAAGTCTCAATGTATGGCAAAAGCCTCCTTTTATAGGCTAAAATTCAGAACTATTGATTTGATGACTAATTATTGAGTGGGTGGCCACCTCTTGACTTAGTGACAACCATTATCTTCTTGTTTGTACAAAAAATCATTGCTAACATCATAATTTGAATAGATAGTCTTCATGAAAGTTCTGGGAATTTTGTCTCAGCTTTCCAACAAAACAAGAATGAGCTCATTTGGACTTCTAGAACTCGAGATATGGGTTGAACACTAAACAGTGTCTGAGCTGCAGGACAGATTCTGACTTCTCTTTTGTTGCTATAATTTAAACTTGAAAGCGGTTGTTTTGAATCTTGGACTATTCATGAAAGTTTTAGGCCTATGTCGTAGCTTTCCATCCATATAAACCATACCTAAATCCAAGTTCTACAGCTCCAGTTATGATCCAATAACCGAATGGTGTTCCAGTTTGAATTGCACCAACATCTATTCTTTAAGCTTTGCCCTCTCTTTGTCTTTTCACTTTCAATAGTTAAACACATCAATCAATTCTTTAAATTGTGAGATATGGTTGCATTCAAAATGAGCATTTACCATAAATTAAAGATATCTTACATTATCAGACTTGTTATTATAAACCATGCTTAAGTTAGGGAATTTAATGATACTTTAAGTGCAATATAATGATAGAAAACCTTGATAAAAATGCACTTTTAAGTACTAATTAGTTCTTTTACAACGAACCTCCTCTCCTCTATGGAAGTCCCTTCTTACTCTTCGAGATCAGCTCCTTGCAGACTGTGGGGGTCAATCAGAAGTAATCTCTATGATGCAAAGTTGGGACAATATTTCTAAGCACTTCTCGGGTCATGCTTATGAGTTTTTGAGATTCAAAGGAACCCCAGTGTCATGGGTTAAGGTTGTTTGGGAACCTTGGTGTTTACCAAGGCATAGTTTCATCTTTTGGCTTGCTTTGCTTGGGAGGTTGAGAACAAAAGACAGGCTGCACTTTGTTGATACTGATGCTAGTTGTGTCTTCTATCTGGTTCATGAGGAAAGCCATAGTCGCCTCTTTTTTTCTTGCAGTTGGACATCCCTCTTGTGGTCAAAGGTGAAATCCTGGCTTTGGCTTTGCAGGGGTATAGCCACCATTAGTAGTGTTGTTTGGGGCCTTAATATAAGGGGAAAAACATTGTTGCTAGGATGAAAAGGGTCTCCCTCGGCATTGTTGTTTACTTGATATGGGAAGAAAGGAATCGAAGAGTTTTTGAAAACTCCTGCACACTGATTGAATCTGTTTTTTGGAGATTTCAGGTTTTATTTTACATGATATTGCACTTTCATGAGCACAATCATCCTCAAATTTCTGTGAGCTGACCGTATTGGTGGATGTTCTGTATTGTGGGATGTTGTCTTCTCTTCGACTTGCAATCCATATAGCCACTGCTTCTGAGTTGATCGTATTGGTTATTGATGCTTCTCTTGAAGTTTTGTTGTGCTGCATGATGCTCATGTTTGTTACTCCTTGTAATTTATGTGCCCAAAGCGTCTTCTTTGTGTTTCCTGTTTTAGTTGGTGCTCAAGGCATCTTCTTGCCTACTTGTCTTGGTTTTTGCTTTGTGTTAGGTTGGAACCTTATAATTTATGATTCTCATTTTTATCTATTAATATACTTATATTTTGATCCAAAAAAATATCTTGCTATAAATAAAATATATTATAATATTGTGATAATTAGAATAACCAAAAATATTATTCTTACTTGAAAATACTCTAAAAGAATTTCAAATAATTAATTCCGATACACATTCTACAAAATTCTTGAAAATTCTTTGTTATCTTTCACAGGATATTGCGCTTCGCAAAACCTTTTAAGGTGGTCTACATGATTGTTCCTGCTGTTGCAAAGGAGGCTAAAACGATCATTTGAATGCAACAAAGCCTCTCTACCTTTTAAGGTTGTTTTTTAGGATAATAAAACTTTATGAAGAGAGGCACAATTTTAAGTTTTTGATCCTAAAGAATTCAGAGCATGGTATGCTGCAATGCTACACAGAAGGGTGTATGTTGTGGCCGCTAACTATATGGTTTTTTTCCTTCATGTTTCCACCAGTAATGAAAATGCATGGAGATGTCCTTGAAACATCGACCGAAGTTGTGTTTCAAGTGCCAATTTACGATGTTTTGAAATCATTAGAGCATCAATATGATAGCCAAGAACTCGTTTTAGAACCTTATAGCAACTAAATTTGGATCGTTTTCTTCTCCTCTGTTTTGTTGCTCTTATTTGCAACAGGCGACTGGAAGCTTTAAACTTAAAAAACAGCATGTGCACTTCACATGCATGGGAAAGACTTCAGGCATATTACAGAGGCTTACGCTGCCTTACAAAAGGAAACTGATAGGGACTTGTTGAAGTTTCTGAAACAGCATAAAGAGTTATCCATCGAGCTACATTTGCAATTCCAAGGAAGAAGAGAGCAACATTCCTTTCAAGCTGGCATTCCCTTGAAAATACTCTTAGAGAAGTTTTTCGAGCAATTACCCAAACATAGCTGGGATCTTAAAAAACTTCAAATTCAACAGTACTTCATAGCCAATCCCTACATTATCTCAGTCCAAACATAGGTGGGATACTACTCCATTAGTTAGTTATACCTGAATGGCTATTCAAAGCTAGACACAGATCGGGGGTTTAATTTGCCACACACAGTTGGCATCAAAAGACCTAGTATTAGGGACACAATAAACATAGTATAAACAAACCCCCAGGTGATCTGTCTCTTCAAAATACAAAACAGGGACAATCCATCTATTCTATGATCCATCTACCCTTGCGAAGGAATTCCCAGTACCTAGTCAACATGTGATCCTCTGGCACCACCCTGTCCCACCTCCCTGTGCAGAATATTGCATATGCATCAGCGGCATACCTGAACAATCAGACAAGAAATTCAAATGAGTCAGATCAGTTTGGAAAAACCATCAATGCAAATAGCTATAGCAGACAGCGAACTGAACAGAAATTTCCCTACTTTCCAACACCAGGCAGAAAGGTGACATGGGTCCAGTCCTCTTGCAAGTAAATCTCAGAAAGGCGTTTTATCTTCTCAGCCCTCGTGTTTTTGAAACCTAAACTGCGTGTTAGCTGGGCAATATCGTTCTGGTCAACATTAGTGGTGGTCTTTGCATCAGGACATAGGGTGAAGAAGTCATTTAAAATTGGTCTGACCTGCAATGAGAAATTTCTTTGGGATTATGCTTTTTCTATGCTGATTTCCAATAATAAAAACAGGTACGGATCTTACCTGGCCACCCGATGTGCAGTTTAATAGCATACAAATGACGAGAACTCTCCAAGGGTCATGGTAATGATTCTCTTGAAGAAGCTCGTGAGGAGATCTGGGCGGAATCCAACGGTTGTTGGGTCGTCTCCTGAGGTATGCCACATCACGCATTTGAGCAGCAGTGAGCCTGGGCGATCTCTTCCTCTTCTTCTTCTGAGCTTCTTCTTCCCTTTCGACTTTCTTGATGGAAGGTCGAGTGGAGGGGGCGGAGGAGGAAGCTTGCCCTTTCCCCCCTGAACAACCTGTAAACGCGAATTCAGAAAACAACCCCATCACACTAGCACTGACTTCTACCGGCCGTCCATGACCACCTCCTGCTTTGCCATCACACTCGAAATCCTTCTTTTTCTTCTTACTTTCCCTTCTTCTCTTCTTTTCTGCCCCACCCTCCATTAGATTTGATTTGATTTGATTTTGTTTCTCTAGGGCAAACCTTTTCATTATATAGAAGAGGAGGGCAAAGGGTTTCTGTTTGTGCTGGTAACACACTCCCTTTGTTGAAGAAATATCGTTTCATTTTCCAGGGCTTGCTTGGAATTCCACTCTTTCTTCCTGCTAATTCCAAAATTGTAAAATCCAATCTTTTCGTTTAGCCCGCCCATCCCATATCTAGAGCGGGAACTTTTTTTTATTATTTTTTCTGTTCATTAATTAATTGCTCACATGGGAGTTTATCGAGGGGAATTGTTTTTTTTTTATTAATCTTAATTTAGAAAAAACGAAGTAGGATATGGGATCATTACCTCGTTATTCAATTCAAATACAATTTTAAATTTTTAAATTTAGTATATAAACTAGTTATATTATAGTTATTATTAATTAGATGCTTCGTTCTATATCACATCCAACTTTTTATTTTTATAAAAAAATATTAAAAAATTTTAAAATTTAAAAACATGACATTTGTGTTTTAGTATAGTTATTATTATTATAGAATTATTAATTGATCCAACGCTCATAAAAATATACTTTTATCTTTTATATTATTATTTGTGTTTATCTTTAAAATAAATTAATGAAATAATTACGGATTGTTTACTTTGGAAATAATATAAAACTTTAAAGAACCTACAATCTTGTATAAATTGGATTAGATTTAAACGAGTATAAAGTTATTTTTTAACCTAATACTGTAAAAGATAAAGTATCAATATATATAAGAAGTAAATAAAATTAACTGCACAAGAAAATTATTTCATGATAGAAATTTTTGCGTAGTTGAAATAAAAATGAAAAAATAAAATAAAATCTCATAAAATAACTAAAATTAAGGCATAAAAATTGTGTCTACATTAATATTTTCATAGATTTAGTTTTAGCTGCCCTTTTTAATTTAATTTCAATTTCCTTAACCTGGGAAAATGTAAGAGTCAGCTAATTAATTGTAATCAAGCCCCCCCTATGAATTCTAATTGAATTCCTTGATTTTAGCGTTTTTTCTGGTTTGGTTCTTGGTTTCGGATTGTTTCAATTAAATCCTAATTGACCATCAAACTTTAATAATTATGCAATTAAACCCCTGATTTGACCAAATCAACTCTTCAAAATTATAATTGGACCCCAGAACTTTAATTTCTTCCAATAAAAGCCTAAATTGACTTAAAAATCATTTTTTCTTGCAATCAAACCCTCCAAAAATTCAATTAAACCTTAAATAAAGTTTAATTGAATCCATAAACATCTGATTTCGATCTTTTTTTTCTTCAAATTGAATTTTCCTTATCAACAGGGCTCTCATCAGTCAAAAATATACTGTCAAATTTCACCATTTTGCATTTTTGAACCTATTCAACCAATTTTGACCTTTTTTCGGCATTCCAACATCCTTTTCTCGCTCTTATTATTTTTTGGATTTCTTCTTAATATTCTTTTTGATATATATATATATATTCTCTCTCTGTTTTTTTTTAGAACCTAAAAATGGGTAACAACAGAGATCAAGCAAGGAAAAGATGGAATTTTTGTGAATTAAAAGAAGTTTTCAAAAAGATTCTCAAAGACTTCAAAATGAAGGACTGTGCAAGAGTATTCTAGTTGAGTGTGGAGTGAAGTTGTCAAAGAATAATAAAGAAGAGAAGGTAAACTCTACAATATTCAAGAGCCTAGTTGGGAGTTTAACATAATTGACATGGACTTGTCCAGATATTTTATTTGGAGTAGGGCTTATAAGTAGGTTTATGGATACACTAACTATGATAAATTTTAAAGCTTTGAAGCGAATTCTTTAGTATATTAAAGATACTGTTGATTTTGGCATGTTCTATGGATATTCTAATAAGCTTTGAACTTATAGGCTATAATGACAGTGATTATGCTAAATATATAGATGATAGAAAAGACACTACAGGTTTTGTCTTCTACATGATAAATACAACATTCAGATGGAGTTCAAAGAAGCAACCTATAGTCACATTATCAACTTGTGAAGCTAAATATGTAGCTACTACAGCATGTGTTTATCATTCCATGTGGCTAAAAAGATTATTGAAAGAGTTGTGAATGCTATAAGCAAAGCCTACATAAAATTTATGTGGATAACTTATCAACCATTGTTTTAGCAAAGAATCCAATGTTTTATAACAGAAGTAAGCACATTGATACAAGATTTCGTTACTTACGAGACTACATTACAAATAAGGACGTTGAAGTCAAGTATATAAAGACTCAAAATCAAGCCGCAGATATTTTTACTAAACCACTCAAAGATGATGTTTTTACCAAGATAATAGATATGCTAGGAGTTATAAAGAAATTAAGTTTAAGGGAGGATGCTTAAAGTAAACCAAATTTTAATTTTTTTTTTTAAAATAGAGGAGATAGTCAACCGATTCAATTAAATAAATCGGTTAACCAGTTAAGTCAATGGAATATATTTACTATTCAAATTAAGATTTTTTTTTGAGTAGTTTAAGTTCTTATTTGTTTAGGACTTGAAGCTTATAAATAAACTTATAATTATAAGCATAATTTAACATGTGTAGAAAGGAATATACAAGAGATGAAAAACAGTGTGTGTATTTTATGCATAATGTGAAATACATAATTAGAATGCTTATTAAGTAAAGATAATTAATATGTAACCTTTTTTTCCCTCAAAATACTTGTTTTCAAGTTGTAGTATGTACCAAGTCACATTGTCCCTTAATGTTTTTTCTTATTTTGTGCAGATTGAAGGCTAATGTTCATGAACGTATTGGTCTTCGCAACAACATCATGCTTTCAAGTTTCAACCTATTACGAGGATAGTTTAAAGATTCAAATGGGAGGTTGAAAATACAGTAGTAATTATTTTTTAAAATATTTTTTAATTTAAAAATATATTAAAATATTTTTTTATTTTTCAAAAATTATTTTTGATATCAACACATTAAAACAATTTAAAAACATAAAAAAATTAATTTTAAATAAAATTTTTAATTTTTTTTATCTAATTCTATTTAGAACACGATCACGATGAGTCATTGAAAAAGCTTGTCATCTTGCATAAAGAGGAGGGTACATATCCAGACATCATTGACACCCTCATAAATTTTTTTTTTCCAACACTTGTTTCTAGACAAATGTTTTCTAGAATCACTTACAATATGGAATCTGGTGTTTTACTTTTAACACGCAATACGCTAGCTCTGCTACCAATTCAGGATTTTTAATTAATAAGATTTTATTATCACACTTTTATTTGGCACTGGTTTGGTTACGAGGACTAAAAAATATGAACAAGGATAAGGTCTTTACTGCTATTTTCAATGAGGTTGGGAGTGGTACAATGATTGAAATCAATTCTTACTTTCTTTTATATGTTGCCAATTAAACAGAAACAGAATTAAAAAAAAAAAACGAGAGAAAAGTAAAGAAAAAATATAAAAAAAATAAAAAAATAACCTTGTAAACTTACAAGTACAACATATAAAACACTAATCTAAAAAAAATTAAGTGAAGAAAAAAGGAATTAAAAGAGAAAAAAAATTTAATTACTTTATTTTTTAATTAACATATATTGTTATTTTATCCCGGTTGAAAGGTTATTACAATATCAATTCAGATTTGATTATAAATAAATTATATTCCACAAAACATTAAAAAATATAATTTTAATTATAAATTTTATTTTTATTTTCACTTTAATTTTATATATTTTTAAATTTATTTTTTAATATTTTAAGTAATTTATTTAAATTAAATCTTTACTGTTAATTTTATAAATTTATGTATATAAATTAATAATTAATATTAAAAATATAATTTTATATATTTATTTAGTAGTCCAGGCCTGGAAAAATTCATGGCTCCGTCCCCTGACCGAGGTTGTGTTTCAAGTGCCAATTTACTATGTTTTGAAATCATTAGAGCAAACATATGATAGCCAAGAACTCGATTTAGAACCCTATTGCAACTAAATTTGGATCGTTTTCTTCTCTGTTTTGTTGCTCTTATTTGCAACAGGCATCTGGAAGCTTTAAACTAACAAAACAGCATGTGCACTTCATATGCATGGAAAGACTTCAGGCATATTACAGAGGCTTACGCTGCCTTACAAAAAAAAGAAACTGATAGGGACTTGTTGAAGTTTCTGAAACGGCATAAAGAGTAATCCGTCGAGCTACATTTGCAATTCCAAGGAAGAAGAGAACAGCATTCCTTTCAAGCTGGCATTACCTTGAAAATACTATTAGAGAAGTTTTTCGAGTAATTACCCAAACATTGCTGGGATCTTAAAAGACTTCAAATTCAACAGTACTTCATAGCCAATCCTACATTATCTCAGTCCAAACATAGCTGAGATCTTAAAAGACTTCAAATTCAACAGTACTTCATAGCCAATCCTACATTATCTCAGTCCAAACATAGCTGGGATACTACTCCATTAGTTAGTTATACCTGAATGGCTATTCAAAGCTAGACACAGATCGGGGGTTTAATTTGCCACACACAGTTGGCATCAAAAGACCTAGTATTAGGGACACAATAAACATAGTATAAACAAACCCCCAGGTGATCTGTCTCTTCAAAATACAAAACAGGGACAATCCATCTATTCTATGATCCATCTACCCTTGCGAAGGAATTCCCAGTACCTAGTCAACATGTGATCCTCTGGCACCACCCTGTCCCACCTCCCTGTGCAGAATATTGCATATGCATCAGCGGCATACCTGAACAATCAGACAAGAAATTCAAATGAGTCAGATCAGTTTGGAAAAACCATCAATGCAAATAGCTATAGCAGACAGCGAACTGAACAGAAATTTCCCTACTTTCCAACACCAGGCAGAAAGGTGACATGGGTCCAGTCCTCTTGCAAGTAAATCTCAGAAAGGCGTTTTATCTTCTCAGCCCTCGTGTTTTTGAAACCTAAACTGCGTGTTAGCTGGGCAATATCGTTCTGGTCAACATTAGTGGTGGTCTTTGCATCAGGACATAGGGTGAAGAAGTCATTTAAAATTGGTCTGACCTGCAATGAGAAATTTCTTTGGGATTATGCTTTTTCTATGCTGATTTCCAATAATAAAAACAGGTACGGATCTTACCTGGCCACCTGATGTGCAGTTTAATAGCATACAAATGACGAGAACTCTCCAAGGGTCATGGTAATGATTCTCTTGAAGAAGCTCGTGAGGAGATCTGGGCGGAATCCAACGGTTGTTGGGTCGTCTCCTGAGGTATGCCACATCACGCATTTGAGCAGCAGTGAGCCTGGGCGATCTCTTCCTCTTCCTCTTCTGAGCTTCTTCTTCCCTTTCGACTTTCTTGATGGAAGGTCGAGTGGAGGAGGCGGAGGAGGAGGAGGAGGAGGCTTGCTCTGTCCCCCCTGAACAACCTGCAAACGCGAATTCAGAAAACAACCCCATCACACTAGCACTGACTTCTACCGGCCGTCCATGACCACCTCCTGCTTTGCCATCACACTCGAAATCCTTCTTTTTCTTCTTCCTTTCCCTTCTTCTCTTCTTTTCTGCCCCACCCTCCATTAGATTAGATTTGATTTGATTTTGTTTCTCTAGGGCAAACCTTTTCATTATGTATAGAAGAGGAGGGCAATAGGGTTTCTGCTTGTGCTGGTAACACACTCCCCTTGTTAACGAAATATCGTTTCATATTCCAGGGCTTTCTTGGAATTCCACTCTTTCTTTCCGCTATTTCCAAAATTGTAAAATCCAATCTTTTCGTTTAGCCCGCCCATCCCATATCTAGAGCGGGAACTTTTTATTAGTATTTTTTCTGTTCGTTAATTCATTGCTCACTTGGGAGTTTAACGAGGGGAATTGGTTTTTTTTATTATTATTAATCTTAATTTAGAAAAAACAAAGTAGGATACGGAATCATCACCTCTTTATTCAATTCAAATGTAATTTATCTTAAATAAAATTTTTAAATTTAGTATATAAAGTAGTCATATTATAGTTATTATTAATTAGATGATTCATTCTACATCGTGGTCCAACTTTTTATTTTTATAAAAAAAATATTAAAAATTTTAAGATTTAAAAGCATGTAATCTATGTTTTATTATAGTTATTATTATTATAGAAATATTAATAAATCCAACGCTCATAAAAATATACTTTTATCTTTTATATTATTATTTGTGTTTATTTTTAAAATAAATTAATAGAATAACTATGAATGTTTACTCTGGAAATAATATAAAACTTCAAAGAAAATGCAACCTTATACAATTGGATTAGATTTAATCAAGTATAAAGTTCTTTTTTAACCTAATATTATAAAAGATAAAGTATTAATATATATGAGAATTAAATAAAATTAAACTGCGCAAGGAAATTATTTCATGGTAGAAGTTTTTGCTTAGTTGAAATATAGATGAAAAAATAAAATAAAATCCCATAAAATAACAAAAATGAAGGCATAAAAATTGTGTCTCCATTAATATTTTCATAGATTTAGTTTTAGCTGCCCTATTTAATTTAATTTCAATTTCCTTAACCTAGGAAAATGTAAGAGTCAGCTAATTAATAACTGGCAATCTAAAATCACGCCGACTAATTAATAAGTAGAATTTGGAAGGTCATCTCGATTCCCCCCACGCGGTCAAGTAGGTTATTTAGAGAGCTTGAAATTCTTTGCAAAGGGCAAAAAATCTGTATCTCCGCTTTCCTGCGCTTTAAAACTCCAAAACCCAAGAAGAAGGGGAAAAGAAACCTCTCAATCTCAATTCACTATCAATGGCTCCAGGCTCATCTGCCTCTAATCCAAAAGAAGAAGAAACCAACAAGTTTTCTCTCTCGGCAGAATCGATTTCTGAACAGGAGGATGGTAGAAAGACCGAGAAAGAAGCAACAGCGAAGAAACTCAAAAGAAACTCAAAGGGCAGTAACGAAGTGATTGCAAAGGAACTCAAAGCTAGTGACAGTGATGAAGAGATCACAAAGAAACTAGAGGTACTGGAGTCTTATTTCGGGACGGATGGCAAGGAAACTGAGATGAAGAAGTATTTCATCTTAGGATTGAATTCGTTAGAGGGATCGAAAAAGAAAGAGATGATAAAGGAGTACTGGCAGTGGTTTATTTGCATGATGGATTTGGTTGGGAAGCAGAATGATATCATTAGAAAACATCATGATTTAGTGATTCCAGTTTATAAAACTTGCTAATATTACAAGCTTTTTTATATTTTTATTTTATTTCGATGTTGGTTTTGTTCTGAATGTTAATTTCTTTTCTGTGTTCGTGTTTTTATTTGGATATCAAGTTTGGTTCTTGTCGTGCTTGTTTTCAAGAATTGCAGCACTCTTCCTTCCTCTCTGCCCTCTGCAATTTTTCATCATATGCCACCCTTTCTTTGTAAGGGTATATTGCATGCTAGGTACATTATTACTACTAGTTAGCTTGTAGCCGTTACCAATGAGAAAATGGCTGGTAAAACCTTGAAAAGCTCATGTTGGGTACATTATTACTATTAATGAATTTGTTATCTTGTAGCCGTTGCCAATGAGAGAATGGCTGCTAAAACCTTGAGGTCATTACCTCATGTTTGTGACCCACAGGTCACGACAATTGAGGAGTTCAAGAATCTCAAAATATTTCTAAATCTTGATGACTTTGTTAGTTCACTAATAATACACGAAAGGAAGCTCGAGGATCTTGAGAGTTTTTACAATAAAAAAAATGAGATCCTCATTTTTACATGTTGGTTATTGCAACGGTTTCTTCTAATTATATATTAAGGGACATAACCCATATAAAGATATAGTTTTTTATTAGTTGAATAATAGTTCTCTCTTTCTTTTCTTTCATTTTGGACTTTCTACATTGCTTTGACAAGATTTATAAAGACATTCCGTACTATAAAATATCATTTTGATTTTAGTAATTGAAATGACACTGAAGTAATCGATTCAGGGATAAGAAAACGAATTTTCACAAGTAAGTTTTCTTTTCGAATCCACATTGGTATCAGAGCCATGATTTTAATTTTTTTTATGCAGTACATTTATTATTGTATAAACATTAGGTGTAAATTTTGTGTTAAAAGAATACTTTCATTGAGTCTTGGACTTTATTTATACTGTCATAAGAAGTTCTTAAACCTCAGACTTTTTGATAAATTAGAATAAGGTTTGTCCTGCTGCGCTAGCTACTGATAAAGCTCTCAAATCGAAATGGAAATTGTTCCAATTAAGTCCCTTGACAGATCAATTGCTTTTGTTTTTAGTCATTAAATATATTTTTTTATTGAAGGATTTAAAATTATAATTGTAAGAAAAGTGCAAAAGAGAAATTGGCTAAAAAAATAAAAGCATGAAAGATCAAGTCAAAGATTTTAAAATAAAAAAGGCTTTGTATTTTTAACAATTAGAAGTTATCATAGCAATAAAATATGATAGCACAAATCTTGTAAAATTTTACATTGATAATGACTTTGCTCATGAGTTTTGAACACTAAAAACTTCACGGTAAAATAAGGTTATTGAGAGGAGAAATCAATCACTTTAAGAAATTAGAGAAATTATGTTGGGTTTCATGAAACTCATAAATGTAGTGAAAATAACAATTATAAAATCTTTAGGAAGCCCAAGAATCTTGTTAGATAGTTTAAGGCTCATGCAAAGATTACTTCAAGATCATATCTTCTTTTGAGGTTACATTAACTCTTGAAGGTTGTGTTGTCTCAAATAACAAGTTGTTCAATTGTTCAATCTCTAATAGTAATACACATGAATTATCAAATCAAAAATCGTCTAAAAACCTTTTTAGAAAGAGCAATTAATATGCCTTTACTGCTAGTTGTTGTTCTTCTTCTTTTTTTAATGTTTCGAGGTATATTTTTATCTGATCACATCAAATTTTCCATCATTATCTCATCCATACAAAAAATATGAGGCATAACATTCTATTTATAGAAAAAAAATTTATAACCATATTAATCACTTTGCCCTTAGAAAAATATCAAATTTATTATTTCATGATAGTTTTAGAAATTTATGCAATCAAATCTATATTTGATTTGTCTAGGTCTAGAATTATAATCCTTTGTATAAATTACATTATAGTTCTTAATTTCTAAAACGTATTTACAATCAAGTCCCACTTGATTAATCATCCCAACTTAATTTCTAATTCCCCAAAATAGAGAAAAGACAAGAAACGCAGGCCCTATTTAATATTACAACCATTCAACCATTAACAAAACATAATCATATTTGTCTTTTGATATCTATAATCTTCCATCATGCATAAAAACACATTGATATGCATAATTTAATATATTGCATGCTTCAATCCTAGTTATTAGCTTTTTGTGTAATTTTAAAATAATATTTTTAACATTTAGAAATATTAAATCAAACTCAATTTGATAATTTCTCAAACTTTATAACTTTTATTTAATTCATTTTCTTTTTAAAAAAATCATTTTAAAGATTTCATAAGAAAATTAATCATATTAAACTTTTGATGTGGAAAAGAAGGTAAAACTTGTTATAGTTGAGTTTTGTAACTATGCTATTATTTGTTGGGATCAAATTATTCTAGGTAGGAGAAGGAATGATGAGAGACCCATAGAGACTTGGGATGAGAGGAAAGCAATCATGAGAAACAAGTTTATTCCTAGACATTATTATAAAGAACTATTTCAAGGATTGCAGAGTTTGACTCAAAAGTGTAAGAGTATGGATGATTACCATAAGGATATAGAGATTCCCATGATAAGAGCCAATATTGTGGAGGATAGATAGGCTATAATAGTGAGGTTTGAATAGAGAGATAACTAATGTGGTTGAGTTACAACATTATATTGAGATAGAGGATATGGTTCACATGACTAATGTAATATCCCAATAATTCAAAGGCGAAATCAATGGTAAATTTTTTTTGGAGGCCATCATATTCTCAATGCTTCTCATAGTAGCATTTCAAAGGTTAGTACATGGGTTCCATCCATTAGCATGTCACATTACTCATACGATTGCGTAAATTCAACTTCTCCATATAGAAAGTACTCAATACACATACCACACAACATCATATTTACATATACATAGGTTTACATTATATAATAATAACATATGCATGAGTTGACATCCCTATTCGAATATTGTTATTGTTACTAGATTATACAAAAGTGGCAATTCTACAACTAGTACATTCGCTCCTACAAAATACATAACGCCTAAACATGCGAATACACAGTTCTTTAAAAAAATATATGGACCTGTGGATTGGGATTTCCTACACACCTTGATTGTGTGTTGTCTCTGTTATAAAAGCAAAATGGATCCAAGAATTATAAATAATCTAAACATGATGATAATAAACAACTAGAAGAATATTATCGTTACTTTTCATTATCAACTTAGTAGGTACATTTCTTCTTTTACTTTTCATATGCATATTACAATCCTTATTATTTTGACCATTGTGTTATCCTTACTCATATGCCCCAACCTTTTCATACCCGACTATCCATCTAGGATGCCATTAGCCGAAGCTAATTGTAACAACCCGACCTTTTCATAGTAAAAAATTGGTGGAATTTTTTTTTTGTAAGTTGTTAGGTTCTCGATACTTTTTCATAACATCATTATGTGAATTTATAAATACATTACATTCATTAGCAATGCACAACTCACATAGGGTAAAGTAAATCAACATCCTATAAAGAGTGACAATACATATTCTTGCAACAGTATTTAGGGTTTATCGTAATAGAATTCATCTCTTAGTGTAGTGCATACTCATGTGATTTCATAATACAACATTCTCATAAAAGAGAATATCACATACATACATTCACCACATCATGTTTAAAAGATTGTACTTTCATATACGTATTCCATTACAATATTTTTGATACAAGTCTTTACAAAAGTGCTGAATGGTAAAATGTTCATCTAGTTCGTTCATTCTTATCAAATACATAACACCTAAAAACATACTATTACATATCACCTTTCAAAATATGTGAACCCGTGGAACGGGCTTTCCTACGCACCTTGATTGTGTGATGTCCCTATTGATTAGTACTTAAAAGTGCATTTTTTTATCAATGTTTTATATCATCATTTTGCACTTGAAGTATCAATAACTCAACTAAAGCATGTTTTATAATAAAAAAGTCTAATACTATAAGATACCTTTAATTTATGGGCTTCGAACCCTCCTTTTCTTTCTAATGACAGCCGACCCTCCCCTCTTCTCTTCTTGTTCAATTTTTCTTGTTAATCCCTTTCCGACCAGGGTTTATTTTACCTATAACCCTCAATCTGGGATGAGTTCTTGAAATTTTGGTGTTTCTCTCTTGATTTGTAAACATAGATATAAAAACTCCCTCTCTTCTTTTTTTACGTAGCTGCAGATCTGTTTTTGGTGAGAATATGAGTATTTATGCTCTATAATTATTCTTATTTGCATTTAGGCCCCATTTTCTTCAAGTGTATTCGTTCTTGACCCCACTTCTTTTTATTTTAATTTATTTTCTTTAATTTAATCCAGCTTTGTTTTTTTGTTCTTGGGATTTACAAACAAACACTTGAAGTGTTCCTGTCCAAATGTTACTGTCTCGTTTTTGAAAAAACTGTAACTGTCTGACCTCTCCTCAGATTTTAAACTATATATGGAGTTATAAAATTATGATTCAAGCGAGATTAGTCTCGTTGGGAAGCTAACACATGAGCCTACAAGTTCTATGATTTAAGGAGAACAAAGTTCTGCCTCTAAGAAAGTCAAAATTGCTCATCAACAAACACTTGGACTGTTCCTGTCCAACTGTTACTATCTCGTTTTTGAAAAAACTGTAACTGTCTGACCTCTCCTCAGATTTTAAATTATATCTGGAGTTATAAAATTATGATTCAAGCGAGATTAGTCTCGTTGGAAAGCTAACACATGAGCCAACAAGTTCTATGATTTAAGGAGAACAAAGTTCTGCCTCTAAGATTGTCAAAATTGCTCATCAACAAACACTTGGACTGTTCTTGTCCAACTGTTACTGTCTGACCTCTCTTCAGATATCTAAGTATATTTGGAGTTATAGAACTCCAACACAAACGAGATTAGTATCGTTGGAAAGCTAACACATGAGTCTACAAGTTATAAGATTTAAGGAGAACAAAGTTCTGCCTCTAAGATAGTCAAAATTGCTCATCAACAAACACTTGGACTGTTCCTGTCCAACTGTTACTGTCTCGTTTTTGAAAAAATTGTAACTGTCTGACATCTCCTCAGATTTTAAACTATATCTGGAGTTATAAAATTATGATTCAAGCGAGATTAGTCTCGTTGGGAAGCTAACACATGAGGATACAAGTTCTATGATTTAAGGAGAACAAAGTTCTGCCTCTAAGATAGTCAAAATTGCTCATCAACAAACACTTGGACTGTTCCTGTCCAACTGCTACTGTTTCGTTTTTGAAAAAACTGTAACTGTCTGACCTCTCCTCAGATTTTAAACGATATCTGGAGTTATAAAATTATGATTCAAGCGAGATTAGTCTTATTGGGATGCTAACACATGAGGCTACAAGTTCTATGATTTAAGAAGAACAAAGTTCTGCCTCTAAGATTGTGAAAATTGCTCATCAACAAACACTTGGACTGTTTCTGTCCAACTGTTACTGTCTCGTTTTTGAAAAAACTGTAACTGTCTGACCTCTCCTCAGATTTTAAACAATATCTGGAGTTATAAAATTAGGATTTAAGCGAGATTAGTCTCGTTGGAAAGCTAACACATGAAGCTACAAGTTCTATGATTTAAGGAGAACAAAGTTCTGCCTCTAAGATAGTCAAAATTGCTCATCAAAAAACACTTGGACTGTTCCTCTCCAACTATTACTGTCTCGTTTTTAAACTGTTACTGTCTGACCTCTCTTTAGATATTTAAGTATATTTGGAGTTATAGAACTCCAATGCAAACGAGATTAGTATCGTAGGAAAGCTAACACATGAGGCTACAAGTTCTATGACTTAAGGAGAACAAAGTTCTGCCTCTAAGATAGTCAAAATTGCTCATCAACAAACACTTGGACTGTTCCTGTCCAACTGCTACTGTTTTGTTTTTGAAAAAATTATAACTGTCTGACCTCTCCTCAGATTTTAAACGATATCTGGAGTTATAAAATTATGATTCAAGCGAGATTAGTCTTATTGGGATGCTAACACATGAGGCTACAAGTTCTATGATTTAAGAAGAACAAAGTTCTGCCTCTAAGATTGTGAAAATTGCTCATCAACAAACACTTGGACTGTTTCTGTCCAACTGTTACTGTCTCGTTTTTGAAAAAACTGTAACTGTCTGACATCTCCTCAGATTTTAAACAATATCTGGAGTTATAAAATTAGGATTTAAGCGAGATTAGTCTCGTTGGAAAGCTAACACATGAAGCTACAAGTTCTATGATTTAAGGAGAACAAAGTTCTGCCTCTAAGATAGTCAAAATTGCTCATCAAAAAACACTTGGACTGTTCCTCTCCAACTGTTACTGTCTCGTTTTTAAACTGTTACTGTCTGACCTCTCTTTAGATATTTAAGTATATTTGGAGTTATAGAACTCCAATACAAACGAGATTAGTATCGTAGGAAATCTAACACATGAGGCTACAAGTTCTATGACTTAAGGAGAACAAAGTTCTGCCTCTAAGATAGTCAAAATTGCTCATCAACAAACACTTGGACTGTTCCTGTCCAACTGTTACTGTCTCGTTTTTGAAAAAACTGTAACTGTCTGACCTCTCCTCAGATTTTAAACTATATCTGGAGTTATAAAATTATGATTCAAGCGAGATTAGTCTCGTTGGGAAGCTAACTGATTAGTACTTAAAAGTGCATTTTTATCAAGGTTTTATATCATCATTTTTGCACTTGAAGTATCAATAACTCCTTAACTAAAGCATGTTTTATAATAACATATCTAATTATATAAGATACCTTTAATTTATGGTAAATGTTCATCTTAAATGCAGGCCTATCACATAAATAAAAGAATTGATTGATGAGTTGAAGTACTGAAATTGAAAGGACAAAAAGATGGCCAAACTTAGAAAAGAGATGCTGGTGCAGTCCAAACTGGAACACTATTCGGTAATTGGGTCATATCTGGAGCTGTAGATCTTGGATTTAGGTCCATTTTATATGGATGGGAAGATAAGACATAGGCCTACAACTTTCATGTGGAGCCCAAGATTTAACAAGGCTGTTTTCAAGTCCAAATTGTAGCAACAAAGAAGAAGTCCGAATCTGTCCTGCAGCCCAGACACTGTTCAGTGTTCAACCCATATCTCGAGTTCTAGAAGTCCAAATGATCTCAACGTTTTACCCTGGAAAGATGAGACAATTTCCTAGAACTTTCATGATTGAAGTCTGTTCAAATTATGACGTTATCAATGATGTTTTTGGCAGACAAGAAGATAAGAATTGTCACCAAGTCAAGATGTGGCCACCCACTCATCAATTAGTCAACAAATCAATAGTTCCAAATTTTGGCCTATTAAAAGAGGCATTTGCCATGTATTTAGGCATCTTGGTGTTCAGATCAAGATCATGCTCTTGCTCTCTCTTTTGTAATACTTAAGTTTTATATTAATCTCTTGTTTATGCCTTTCATTTCCTTTTCTTTACTTAGTTAACTTCTTTCTCATTTATGTTCTTATCTTGTTTATTTATGTTTCTTTCTTTCATTATGTCTAGCTAAATTAATTATGTCAAGGTGAAAAGGGTACACTAATGGTGTAAGAATAAGTATAATATAAACTTAACATGGACCTTAATGTTGGATACTAACATGCTTTATATTTGTTATCTTGTTCACTTTTAATACTTTGCTTGTTAAATGGTTAATCTAGATTTATGTTGTATAACACTTGGTACAACAAATACTTGGCACTTTCATAGCCCATACTGTATGGTATAACCGACACCTGAGCTATGAAAGGAACTTGATTTGTTGTTAACATAAGTTATAATCATGAATGCCTGACAACATTTACAAGTATTAGCATTATTCGAATAAGATAACTAATGTAATCATGTTAACAATTTATAATCTGATTGGAACCTCCTTTGTGTGTGGTTTCCAATTGAATAATAAGAGTTTATACTATACTTGTTTGAAGTACCATTAGTGGATCCTCTAACCTTGACATTTGTTGTTATCATTGTTTAATCCTTACGTTAATCTTCCATCTCAAAGTTCTCATCAACTTCTTCTTCTTCTTCTTTATTATTATCATTATTAATAGTATTATTGGTGTTATTATTATTACTACTACTACTACTATTACTATTACTACTACTATTACTATTACTACTACTATTACTATTACTATTATTACTACTACTACTACTACTACTATTATTATTGTTGTTGTTGTTACTATTGTTGTTATATTATTGTTGCTTATAATTTATACAAGTAACCTCCCTGTGGTTCGACCTCGGTCTTGCCGGGTTATTTATTACTTCGACACTCCTGCACTTGGGAGAAGACATCAATCTTTTGGTCGTGTCAAGTTTTTGGCGCCGTTGCCGGGGAGGTAAATTCTTGTACAAATTATAGTATTTATTTTATTTTCTCTTTTCTCTTTTCTCTTTTCTTGTATCTAACTTTGTTTCTTTTGTTTTGTTTCTCTTTCTTTTGTTTTCTTCTTACACGTGCATAAGAGTGTGGTCACGTACTTTGTAGGGTATCCTCATCATTTTCAGAAAATATGGCTGAAGAAGATAACCAATCGCTTCATAATGAGAATAATGAGAATATTCGGGTTAGAACTCTTAGAGACCACATGAATCCCACAAGAACAAGTGCACCCTCATGCATAGTTTTTCCTCCTGATGCATCTCATTTTAATTTTAAGACAGGCATTATTCAACTTTTACCATCTTTTCATGGCTTAGATTTAGAAAATCCATACTTGCATTTAAGGGAATTTGAGGAGGTTTGCAACACGTATAATGACTCAAATTGTAGCATGAACACCATTAGATTGAAGCTTTTTCCTTTTTCATTAAAAGATAAAGCTAAAACATGGCTACAAAATTTGAGACCTGGATCCATTCGTGCTTGGGATGAAATGCAACAATAATTTTTAAAGAAGTTTTTTCCATCCCACAGAACAAACTCTTTCAAAAGACAAATCATTACTTTCTCTAAAAAACTAGGAGAAACATTTTATCAATGTTGGGATAGGTATCGAGACTTACTTAATACTTGCCCCCATCATGGTTTTGAAACATGGAGATTAGTTTCATATTTTTATGAAGGGTTAACTCCTAGAGATAGGCAAATGGTTGGATTGATGTGCAATGGAACTTTTGAGGATAAAGACCCTAATGAAGCAATGGAATATCTAGACTTGCTAGCTGAAAATGCACAAAATTGGGACACTACATGAACTTATGAGGCCCCAAGTAAAACCCAACCTCATATATCTAGTGGGGGTATGTACAACCTTAGGGAAGATCATGACCTCCAAGCCAAGTTTGCATCTTTAGCTAGAAAAGTTGAGGCACTAGAATTAAAAAAGAGTGGTCAACTAAAATCTGTTCAAGATATTGCATGTCAAATCTGTGAAACCAACGAACATTCAACCAATGACTGTCCAACCTTGCCTTCTTTTAAAGAATGTCTCCATGAACAAGCCCATGCATTAAACAGTTTTCAAAGGCCCAACCATAACCCATATTCGCAAACATATAACCCTAGTTGGAGAAATCATCCAAATTTCAGTTGGAAGAGTGAGAACAATAATGCTCAAACTTCACAGCCACCGTTTCAAGCACATCATAATTTCCAAAATTCTCATGGATATACACCTCCCTATGCTCCACCTCCTAGAAGAAATCTTGAGGAAACATTGCATGCATTTATGGAAAAGCAAGAGGCAATTAACACTCAACTTGCTCAAAGCATGACAGATTTTAAAGATACTCTTGCAAAGTTCACATCTTCTCTCAGTTTCCAAGAGAAAGGTAAGTTTCCATCTCAACCACAACAAAATCCAAAGGGGCAATATAATGTGAATGCAAGTAGTTCGGGAAGCCAACACATGGATCACGTAAAATCAGTCATCACTCTTCGCAGTGCTAAGGTTATTGAAAAACCCATTCTTGAACCTTGTGAGAATGATGATGAATCAATCTCTGAGGGTAAGGAAGGGCTTGAATTTGATCATTGCAAAGAAAAGACTGATTCTCCGCCAGCACTTCCATTTCCTCATGCCATGACTAAACAAAGGAAAGTCAATCACAACTCTGAAATCTTTGAAACTTTCAAACAGGTAAGGATCAATATACCTTTGCTGGATGCTATCAAATAGGTTCCTTCTTATGCTAAATTTTTGAAAGATCTGTGCACTGTGAAGAGAAAACTGAATGTGAAAAAGAAAGCCTTTTTAGCCGAACAAGTAAGTGCTATTCTTCAAAACAATAATGCTTTGAAATATAAAGACCCTGGTTGTCCTACAATTTCATGCTTTATTGGAGAACATAAAATTGAAAGAGCTTTACTTGATCTTGGAGCTAGTGTGAATTTACTTCCATATTCAGTTTTTCAAAGTCTCAATCTAGGTGAGTTAAAACCAACTTCTGTAACTCTTTTACTTGCCGATAAATCTGTAAAAGTGCCTAGAGGAATAGTTGAAGATGTGTTAGTACAAGTTGATAAATTCATTTATCTTGTGGATTTTATTGTCTTGGATACACAACCTGTTGAAGCATGTAATTCATTTCCTGTTATTTTAGGACGTCCATTTCTTGCAACTTCTAATGCATTGATTAATTGTAGGAATGGACTGATGAAGCTATCTTTTGGAAACATGATATTGGAGATGAATATTTTCAACATTTGCAAGCAACCTGGGGATGATAATGATTTACAGGAAGTGGACTTTACTGAAAAATTAGTTCATGATCAATTTCAAACCACTTCCAATGAAATTGAGATTGATGAATATGATGATTTGCAAATGGTTTATTTTCAGGAAGAATCAAAGGCAAGTAATTGGAGACCACAAATTGAGGAATTGCCGCCACGATCAATTGAGCCAATACCTTCAAGTGTTCAACCACCAAAACCTGATTTGAAGCCGTTACCCCTCAATCTCAAATACTCATTTTTGGGAGAAAATGAAACTTTTCCGGTAATAATCTCTTCCAAACTTAATGCACAGCAAGAAGGTAAGTTATTACAAACTCTGAAAATGCACAAAAATGCATTAGGATGGACCATAGCTGACATAAAAGGAATTAGTCCTTTGATTTGCACTCACAGGATTTATTTGGAGGAAAATGCTAAACCCTCTAGAGAAATGCAACGAAGGCTTAATCCTAATATGAAAGAAGTAGTGAAAAATGAAGTCATTAAGCTTCTAGATAATGGAATCATTTATCCTATTTCTGACAGCAAATGGGTAAGTCCTACTCAAGTGGTACCTAAGAAGTCTGGAGTTACTGTGATAACAAATGAAAAAAATAAGTTAATTCCAACTAGGACTATTACTGGTTGGCGCATGTGCATTGATTATAGGAAACTTAATTCAATGACTAGAAAAGATCATTTTCCTTTACCTTTCATGGATCAAATTCTAGAAAGAGTTGCAGGTCATGAATTTTATTGTTTCCTAGATGGCTATTCAGGCTACAACCAAATTGAAATTGCATTAGAAGATCAAGAGAAAACTACTTTCACATGTCCATTTGGTACCTTTGCATATCGAAGAATGCCTTTCGGATTATGTAATGCACCAGCCACGTTTCAAAGATGCATGCGTAGTATATTCAGTGATATGGTTGAACGTTTTCTTGAGATTTTTATGGATGACTTTTCTGTTTTTGGTGATTCATTCGATGATTGTTTGACTAACTTAGAAAAGGTTTTGAGCAGGTGTGAAGAGAAGAATCTTGTATTGAATTGGGAAAAATGTCACTTTATGGTAACAGATGGCATTGTACTTGGTCACATTGTTTCATCAAAAGGAATTGAGGTTGACAAATCTAAAATCGAGTTAATTGCTAACTTGCCAACACCAAAATCTATTAAAGATGTTAGATCATTCTTAGGACATGCTGGTTTTTATAGAAGGTTCATCAAAGATTTTAGCGTAATATCTAAGCCCTTGAGTAACCTTCTAACAAAGGATAATATCTTTGAATGGACTGAACATTGTGAAGAAGCCTTTGTTAAACTTAAAAACCTGCTTACTTCTGCTCCAGTCATTCAACCTCTTGATTGGTCTTTACCTTTTGAAATAATGTGTGACACTAGTGATTATGCAGTGGGTGCTGTCTTGGGACAAAGAAAAGATAAGAAACCCTATGTGATTTACTATGCAAGTAAAACTTTGAATAGTGCTCAAATGAATTACACCACCACTGAAAAAGAATTACTTGCAGTAGTATTTGCATGTGAAAAATTCAGGTCTTATCTTGTTGGCTCACCTGTTGTTGTTTTTAGTGATCATGCAGCATTGAAATATCTTCTTTCTAAGAAAGATTCTAAGGCTAGATTGGTTCGGTGGATTTTGTTACTTCAAGAATTTGATATCACAATCAAAGACAAGAAAGGCACCGAAAATGTTGTCGCCGATCATTTGTCAAGATTGACAACAGATTCAAAATCTGACATCACACCAATCGATGACTACTTTCCTGATGAATCTTTATTTTCTGTCTCTACGATGCCTTGGTTTGCTAATATTGTTAATTTTCTTGTTTCAGGACAATTGCCAGCTCATTGGAGTACCCAAGACAAAAGGAAGTTCTTGAACGAAGTAAAGAACTTTTATTGGGATGGCCCTTATTTATTCAAATATTATCCTGATCAAATATTTCGAAGATGCATTCCTGACAATGAGGTAAGTAGTGTCATTAAATTTTGTCATTATGAGGCATGTGGGGGCCATTTCTCATCAAGAAAGACAACTGCAAAAATCTTACAATGCGGATTTTACTGGCCCACCATGTTCAAGGACTCACATGCATTCTGTAAGATTTGTGAAAATTGTCAAAAGTTGGGATCTATTTCAAAACGTCACATGATGCCTTTAAATCCTATTCTTGTCATTGAGATCTTTGACTGTTGGGGTATAGATTTCATGGGTCCATTTCCTTCATTATTTGGTTTCGTGTACATATTAGTCGCAGTAGATTATGTTTCAAAATGGATAGAGGCAATTCCAAGTCGAAACAATGATCACAAAACAGTGATAAAATTCTTGAAAGAAAATATCTTAAGTCGATTTGGAATCCCTCGAGCCATGATAAGTGATGGTGGAACACATTTCTGCAACAAGCCATTTGAGTCTTTAATGAAGAAATATGGAATCACTCACAAAGTTGCCACCCCTTATCACCCTCAGACTAGTGGACAGGTAGAGCTTGCTAATAGGGAGATCAAACAAATCTTGAAGAAAACAGTGAACCCTAATAGGAAAGACTGGTCTTTAAGACTTAATGATGCACTTTGGGCTTATCGAACTGCTTATAAAACATCATTAGGTATGTCACCTTATAGACTAGTCTATGGAAAACCTTGTCACTTGCCTGTGGAACTTGAACATAAAGCTTATTGGGCTATTAAAGCTTTTAATTCAAACCTTGATGATGCTGGTCAACTGCGAAAATTACAAATAAATGAGCTTGAGGAAATAAGAAATGATGCATATGAAAATTCAAGAATTCATAAAGCAAGAATCAAAGAGTTGCATGACAAGAAAATATTGAGAAAAACATTCAATGTTGGTCAAAAAGTCTTGCTTTATAATTCTCGACTCCATTTATTTCCTGGAAAACTAAGATCAAGATGGAGTGGTCCTTTCATTGTGAAACATGTGTATCCATATGGGGCCTGTGATATCAAGAATCCAAAAAATGGCAATGTTTTCAAGGTAAATGGACATCGTTTGAAAGTCTACTTTGACAATTTTTCAGTTGAAAATGACTCTATTGAATTGAGTGATCCTGTATGTTGTAACCCAATTTTGGATCCACCAAGATTTTCTCGAATGTTATTTTATTTCTATTATTATTTATAAAAATCCAAAAACATTAAGAAAAAAGTTTAAAATTCAAAAATATATTTTTCTTGAGTCAACCGCATCTTTCCATCAAAACCGAGTCCACCGGGTCAATACGGGTCAAACCATGTCGACCAGGGTAAAAAATGAGTTTCAGGCCGTTACGGGTCAAAACCGTCATTTTCGGTCAAAACCAAGTCCACCGAGTCAATACGGGTCAAACCATGTCGACCAGGGTAAAAAATGAGTTTCAGGCCGTTTCGGGTCAAAACCGTTATTTTCGGTCAAAACCGAGTCCCCCGAGTCAATACGGGTCAAACCATGTCGACCAGGGTAAAAAATAAGTGTCGGGTCGTTTTGGGTCAAAACCGTCATATTCGGTCAAAACCGAGTCCACCAAGTCCATACGGGTCCAACCATGTCGACCGGGGTAAAAAATGAGTTTTAGGTTATTTTGGGTCAAAACTATTATTTTCGGTCATTAAAATTGATTTTTAGCGGTTGAAACGAGATTTTTCTAATACTGATTTGTTTATTATTATATATAATAAAACAAAATTAATAATACAAATTTGTTATATTAGGCGGGACAGTTACACTAATTGTAGGCAGAGTAGTTGTGCGTACACAATTTGTCTTAAAGCAGATTCGTGTTGTTCCCTGTCATTGGCTATAAATAGCCAGGCCAGAGGAAGAGAGGGGGAGGAAGAAAAAAAGAAAGGAAAGAAGAGAGAATTGATTTTACTATTCTAGGTTTTTTTTACTATTTCTTCACGAGAGTAGGATATTGATTTTTTTAAAAAATAATATGAAAAATACCAAATATATCCTAACCGTTAGATTTAATAGTGTTTAGATCTGAACCGTTGATTTAATAAGATACAATAGGGCTTACCACACCCAATTAAAACCCAAATAAATCTCAGCCCTTAAAACAATTCTCCCTTAGATCCGGTGGCGCCACGTCACACGGTGTACCAAGTTTTCGGTACACCGCGACACACCCGATCACACCTCAGCCCATCCGGACCGTCCAATCAACTTGCAGATCCAGCTAATCGCAGCCGCAGGATCAGTTCAACGGCAATCCAACGATTCACAGCCTTCAGCTGCACCGGTGCACCGTGCGCGCGTTTACACCATAGCACATCTCAGAGCCTCTCTCTCCTCTCGTCGGCGACGCTCTCTCTCTCATCCGATCTCCACTTTCCGGCCGTCTCCTGCCTCCGCACCACCACAGAAAGGTTTCTCCCCTACTGTAAAGAAAAACCCCTGTGGTTTTCAGTGTTTTCTCCGCCTCATCTGGCCGGAAAAAGGCCGTGATTTTCGTCGGCCACCGAAGCTTCAAGTCGTCGATTCTCCTTTGTCAGCCATCAACGGCCATCGAGACCACCACCATCAGAATCCTCGACATCAGATCTACCAGGATCGACCATCGGTTGGTCAGAAATCTCGCTGGAAAATTTCGCCGCCGCCAACAGTAGCCGCGGTGAGTCACACGCGCCGCCAGTGGCATTTTCGTAATTTTCGGAGAAATCCGAGGGTATTTCAGTCTTTTACCTATACAGTGACACTCAGGTAAATTTTTTGAGATTTCTAACATTTTTTTGTTTTGTATATAAATTTTCTTGCATGTAAAAAACAATTAAACAAAAAAAATATAAAAAACAACGTGGTTCCAACAGCCATTTTATCACATTATTGTTCGTGGGTCATGTAAATACCAAATATGGATTATGTCCATTATTTCTTTTGGTAACCCAGACTTAATTCTCTTTTTTAGGGTTAAAACGTCAGTTTTTAGACGAGTCTCCTAATTTTTAGGGACTGATGTCATTTTTAACGCGTCTCCTATTATTAGGGACCGACGTTAACCATTTGAAAAAAAAACAAATTACCAATAAACCCAAAATATAATGGATTATATCCATTATTTCTTTTGGTAACCCAAACGTAACTCTCCTTTTTAGGGACAAACGTTAATATTTTAGACGAGTCTCCTAATTTTTAGGGACTGATGTCATTTTTAACGTGTCTCCTATTTTTAGGGACCGACGTTAATCATTTAAAAATAATTACAAATAAGCCCAAAATATAATCGCATTTGAATCAAATAGAAAACACACAAGTAAGGGTAACCTTTCTATTGAAAGGATGTTTTAAGGGTGGTGTCTACCTTCCCTTAATCATAACTAACCCCGTACCCGAATCTCTGGGACCAGTGTCTAATTTGAGATTTCTAGTTCCCTCAAATTACTAGATGGCGACTCCAATAAAATCTTTATTTCCCCCAATCGAGAGAAAAACCCTTTTTGTTAAATAAACAAAAAAAAGCAGGAGCCGTCGCCCGACGTCGTGTATCGACACTGTATATAAATATTGATTCGTTTTCTCACATTGTTTTATGTTTTGTTAGTTTCTCTCACCCCGGTCAAAAGGCGGATAACGGTACTCCGTGACTTCAGTCGGTTCTTTCAGTTTCTCATAATAACTGATATTTGTATATATTTGTGCAATTCTTTGCTCTTTCTCTCTTCTTTGAATCTCTTCTCCAATTCTCATTTCAAAATGGACACCATTCTTGAAAAATTGAAAAAGTACTTTCCCGCTCTGCCTCAGAATGCGATTACAAAAATTTACCGTGCTAGGTGTGCAAGATTGAAGGTGTTAATGAATCATGGAATTCCTGAAGATATTCGCTGGTTGATTGAAGCAAAGGTCCGATTATCAGGTGAGTCCTCCAATTCTTTCATTTCACACATGCCTGGAACTGGTAAAAGCACTTTTGCAAAGAAACGTCGTGCAAAACGACTGAAAGTCTGTCACAGATGTGCCAGATGGACTTGTAATGCAACATGTCGTTCTTTAGGAATGGTATCTATAAATCGTGAAGATAAAATACAATTCATTAAGGATGGCATTAACCCTTGAGACGCATCCTAGTGGAGATGTACATCGTGCTATTCATGATTTATGGCCCCATTTTCATAAAGAACATGATCGACTTAGTCTTGGGAATCTGACTAAAAAAGACCCTGTTTGCCAGTTTTTAAGAAAACTGGATGGGAAGCCTATCCCCGACCCATAGAGGGCGTTTAAGCCGTTCTTGGACGTAAAACCAAGGGAAGATGTGAGCCACAATCACAACTACTTGTACATACACATGCTTTTTCAAAATAAATAAATAAATAAATAAATAAATAAATAAATAAAGAGAGAGAGAGAGTGTGTGAGACTCTAGCTGGCCTACATATAGGTGGTATGATTGCATCTTCAATTTCTCATCTATAAAATCTTCTTTTCCTTCCCCTCATTTCTACTCATCCTACAATGGCAAGTCCCTCAAGTTATCACATCAAAAATATTTGTGTTTTCAGTGGATCCAGTCTTGGGAAGGAAATAACATTTTTAGAAACAGCAAATCATCTTGGTCAGGTCCTAGCTGAGAGAAAGATTCATTTAGTGTATGGGGGAGGCAGCGTTGGGTTAATGGGGGGGTGTGGCAATAACTGTATTTTTAGGAGGTAGTCAAGTTTTGGGGGTCGTCCCCGAAGCTTTAACAAAAGGGGATATCATTGGAAGAACAATTGGAGAGGAACTACAGGTCTCCACAATGTTTGATCGAATGAATACAATGTTTAACCATGCTGATGCCTTCATTGCCTTGCCAGGTGGTCTGGGCACATTGGAAGAGATCTTTCATATTTCCTCTTGGGCCCAACTTCACATTCACCATAAACCTATAGGTTTGCTCAATGTTAATGGTTTTTATGATACTTTGTTGTCTTTTCTTGATCAAGCTGTGGAACAGGAATTTCTAACGTCTTCGGCACGACAAATCATAATCTCTGCTGCTACTGCTGAACAATTGATCGACAAACTACAATCTTTCACCCCTGTAATTGATCCTTCCATGAGTCGCATCAATTGGTCAACTACAGAAAGCCGTAAAAAGCTTAGATTGGATTTGAGCCTTCGTTTGTGAATCCTTGTGTCTTTTGGTTTTATTTCTACCATAGTATTTTGTTCTGTTATTTCTTATATTTGTTTAAGTGTGTTTCAGGTTTGTCAGTGTTCGTTGTTTCAGGTGATGTCTTCTATACTCTATCTTTCTACCTTAGGACATTGAGGACAATGTCTCATTTTGGTTGGGGGGAGAGGGTAGTAGTAATTAAAAAAAAAAAACTAACCAACTAACTGTTTTTGTTTTTAAAAACCATTTGGCAAAACTGTTATTACTAGGATGGCAGAGTAAGGGGGAATGACTCTTGAGACGCGTCTTAGTAAACATTTTCTAATGGTTATTTGCAATATTCATAACAAGGCCTATTAGAATACTTCTTGAAATATTTAGGTTTACAAACTCTCGCATTGTTATCACTTAATTCTGCTCATATACTCATTTAACAAGTATTCTTAAACCTTCATTTTCACACACACACTTTAACATATGATTGTGGGTTGCACATTGGATTATTACATTATTTAAGTTCTTTTGTTAAAGGTAACAACTAAGGGATAGGGATAGTCTATAATTTGCAAAAAAAAAAAAACAAAAAAAAAAGAAAAAAAAAAGAGAAAATGATGATAATAAAAACGTAGATAAGTTTGATTTCGTAGCCTCCCTAACCTAAGCAATTAAGCCCGAATGGGTGTTTTAACACCTAATACCCTAAAGTCAACTGACTTGGGAGCTATTGGCCCAAAGCTTGTTACATGGGTTAAGGAGTAAAGCTTAAGGGAATCAAACATTGCACTATCTACGTACTAGTATCTGCAACCCGAGTTACTAAGCTCGTAGGGGTGTCTCAACACCTAATGCCCTAAGACCAACTGGTCTGGGAGTCATTAGCCGAAAGCTTGTTACATGGGTTAAAGATGCATTGTGTTTTAAGTTATATGTATAGATATTAAAAAAAAAGAGTAAAATAAAATAAAATAATCCCAACCCAAGAAAGTTAACCTTAAACATTAGAATAAAATATTGTTTTCTTCCAATAAAAGCCCCATCATCTATGTTTCATACATTGAGCACATAATAAGGAAGGTTTATTAATATTTTGTTTAAGAGAAATTGAGCAGATATATAAATTTAATGAGAGTTTGTTTATCTGGATAGATTAATGGAAGTTGAATGATGAATGCCTTGCTTTGTGGAATTTGCAAATTGTTTTTCTATTTTAACGCTTTAATTACTAGGGACTAGTAATAAGTTGGTTGGGGGGTGTGATTAGTACTTAAAAGTGCATTTTTATCAAGGTTTTATATCATCATTTTTGCACTTGAAGTATCAATAACTCCTTAACTAAAGCATGTTTTATAATAACATATCTAATTATATAAGATACCTTTAATTTATGGTAAATGTTTATCTTAAATGCAGGCCTATCACATAAATGAAAGAATTGATTGATGAGTTGAAGTACTGAAATTGAAAGGACAAAGAGATGGCCAAACTTAGAAAAGAGATGCTGGTGCAGTCCAAACTGGAACACTATTCAGTAATTGGGTCATATCTGGAGCTGTAGATCTTGGATTTAGGTCCATTTTATATGGATGGGAAGATAAGACATAGGCCTACAAATTTCATGTGGAGCCCAAGATTTAACAAGGCTGTTTTCAAGTCCAAATTGTACCAACAAAGAAGAAGTCCGAATCTGTCCTACAGCCCAGACACTGTTCAGTGTTCAGCCCATATATCGAGTTCTAGAAGTCCAAATGATCTCAATGTTTTACCCTGGAAAGATGAGACAATTTCCTAGAACTTTCATGATTGAAGTCTGTTCAAATTATGACGTTATCAATGATGTTTTTGGCAGACAAGAAGATAAGAATTGTCACCAAGTCAAGATGTGGCCACCCACTCATCAATTAGTCAACAAATCAATAGTTTCAAATTTTGGCCTATTAAAAGAGGCATTTGCCATGTATTTAGGCATCTTGGTGTTCAGATCAAGATCATGCTCTTGCTCTCTCTTTTGTAATACTTAAGTTTTATATTAATCTCTTGTTTATGCCTTTCATTTCCTTTTCTTTACTTAGTTAACTTTCTCATTTATGTTCTTATCTTGTTTATTTATATTTCTTTCTTTCATTATGTCTAGCTAAATTAATTATGTCAAGGTGAAAAGGGTACACTAATGGTGTAAGAATAAGTATAATATAAACTTAACATGGACCTTAATGTTGGATACTAACATGCTTTATATTTGTTATCTTGTTCACTTTTAATACTTTGCTTGTTAAATGGTTAATCTAGATTTATGTTGTATAACACTTGGTACAACAAATACTTGGCACTTTCATAGCCCATACTGTATGGTATAACCGACACCTGAGCTATGAAAGGAACTTGATTTGTTGTTAACATAAGTTATAATCATGAATGCCTGACAACATTTACAAGTATTAGCATTATTCGAATAAGATAACTAATGTAATCATGTTAACAATTTATAATCTGATTGGAACCTCCTTTGTGTATGGTTTCCAATTGAATAATAAGAGTTTATACTGTACTTGTTTGAAGTACCATTAATGGATCCTCTAACCTTGACATTTGTTGTTATCATTGTTTAATCCTTACGTTAATCTTCCATCTCAAAGTTCTCATCAACTTCTTCTTCTTCTTCTTTATTATTATCATTATTAATAGTATTATTGGTGTTATTATTACTACTACTACTATTACTATTACTATTACTATTACTATTACTATTACTATTATTATTACTAGTATTACTACTAGTAGTACTACTACTATTATTATTGTTGTTGTTGTTACTATTGTTGTTATATTATTGTTGCTTATAATTTATACAAGTAACCTCCCTGTGGTTCGACCCCGGTCTTGCCGGGTTATTTATTACTTCGACACTTCTGCAATTGGAAGAAGACATCAATCTTTTGGTCGTGTCACTAACACATGAGGCTACAAGTTCTATGATTTAAGGAGAACAAAGTTCTGCCTCTAAGATAGTCAAAATTGCTCATCAACAAACACTTGGACTGTTCCGCTCTAACTATTACTGTCTCGTTTTTGAAAAAACTGTAACTGTCTGACCTCTCCTCAGATTTTAAACTATATCTGGACTTATAAAATTATGATTCAAGCGAGATTACTCTCGTTGGGAAGCTAACACATGAGGCTACAAGTTCTATGATTTAAGGAGAACAAAGTTTTGCCTCTAAGATAGTCAAAATTGCTCATCAACAAACACTTGGACTGTTCCTGTCCAACTGTTACTTTCTCGTTTTTGAAAAAACTGTAACTGTCTGACCTCTCCTCAGATTTTAAGCTATATCCGGAGTTATAAAATTACGATTCAAGCGAGATTAGTCTCGTTGGGAAGCTAACACATGAGGCTACAAGTTATAAGATTTAAGGAGAACAAAGTTCTGCCTCTAAGATAGTCAAAATTGCTCATCAAAAAACACTTGGACTGTTCCTGTCCAACTGTTACTGTCTTGTTTTTGAACTGTTAGTGTCTGACCTCTCTTTAGATATTTAAGTATATTTGGAGTTATAGAACTCCAACGCAAACGAGATTAGTATCGTAGGAAAGCTAACACATGAGGCTACAAGTTCTATGATTTAAGGAGAACAAAGTTCTGCCTCTAAGATAGTCAAAATTGCTCATCAACAAACACTTGGACTCTTTCTGTGCAACTGTTACTATCTCGTTTTTGAAAAAACTGTAACTGTCTAACCTCTCCTCAGATTTTAAACTATATCTGGAGTTATCAAATTATGATTCAAGCGAGATTAGTCTCGTTGGGAAGCTAACACATGAGGATACAAGTTCTATGATTTAAGGAGAACAAAGTTCTGCCTCTAAGATAGTCAAAATTGCTCATCAACAAACACTTGAACTGTTCCTGTTCAACTGTTAGTGTCTCGTTTTTGAAAAAACTGTAACTGTATGACCTCTCCTCAGATTTTAAACGATATTTGGAGTTATAAAATTATGATTCAAGCGAGATTAGTCTTGTTGGGAAGCTAACACATGAGGCTACAAGTTATATGTTTAAGGAGAACAAAGTTCTGCCTCTAAGATAGTCAAAATTGCTCATCAACAAATACTTGGATTGTTCCTGTACAACTGTTACTGTCTTGTTTTTGAAAAAACTGTAACTATCTGACCTCTCCTCAGATTTCAAGCTATATCCGGAGTTACAAAATTATGATTCAAGCGAGATTAGTCTCGTTGGAAAGCTAACACATGAGGCTTGAAGTTCTATGATTTAAGGAGAACAAAGTTCTGCCTCTAAGATAGGCAAAATTGCTCATCAACAGACACTTGGACTGTTCCTGTCCAACTATTACTGTCTCGTTTTTGAAAAAACTGTAACTCTCTGACCTCTCCTCAGATTTTAAACTATATCTGGAGTTATAAAATTATGATTCAAGCGAGATTAGTCTCGTTGGGAAGGTAACACATGAGGCTACAAGTTCTATGACTTAAGGAGAACAAAGTTCTGCCTCTAAGATAGTCAAAATTGCTCATCAACAAACACTTGGACTGTTCCTCTCTAACTATTACTGTCTCGTTTTTGAACTGTTACTTTTTGACCTCTCTTCAGATATTTAAGTATATTTGGAGTTATAGAACTCCAACACAAACGAGATTAGTCTCGTTGGGAAGCTAACACATTAGGCTACAAGTTCTATGATTTAAGGAGAACAAATTTCTGCCTCTACGATAGTCAAAATTGCTCATCAACAAATACTTGGACTGTTCCTGTCCAACTGTTACTGTCTCGTTTTTGAAAAAACTGTAACTGTCTGACCTCTCCTCAGATTTTAAACTATATCTGGAGTTATAAAATTATGATTCAAGCGAGATTAGTCTTGTTGGAAAGCTAACACATGAGGCTTGAAGTTCTATGATTTAAGGAGAACAAAGTTCTGCCTCTAAGATAGTCAAAATTGCTCATCAACAAACACTTGTACGGTTCCTGTCCAAGTATTACTGTCCTGTTTTTGAAAAAACTGTAACTGTCTGACCTCTCCTCAGATTTTAAACTATATCTGGAGTTATAAAATTATGATTCAAGCGAGATTAGTCTCGTTGGGAAGCTAACATATGAGGCTACAAGTTCTATGACTTAAGGAGAACAAAGTTCTGCCTCTACGATAGTCAAAATTGCTCATCAACAAACACTTGGACTGTTCTTGTCCAACTGTTACTGTCTCGTTTTTGAAAAAACTGTAACTGTCTGACCTCTCCTCAGATTTTAAACTATATCTGGAGTTATAAAATTATGATTCAAGCGAGATTAGTCTCGTTGGGAAGCTAACACATGAGGCTACAAGTTATAAGATTTAAGGAGAACAAAGTTCTGCCTCTAAGATAGTCAAAATTGCTCATCAAAAAACACTTGGACTGTTCCTGTCCAACTGTTACTGTCTCGTTTTTGAAAAAAACTGTAACTGTGTGACCTCTTCTCAGATTTTAAGCTATATCCGGAGTTCTAGAACTCCAACACAAACGAGATTAGTCTCGTTGGGAAGCTAACACATTAGGCTACAAGTTCTATGATTTAAGGAGAACAAAGTTCTGCCTCTACGATAGTCAAAATTGCTCATCAACAAACACTTGGACTGTTCCTGTCCAACTGTTACTGTCTCGTTTTTTAAAAAACTGTAACTGTCTGACCTCTCGTCTGATTTTAAGCTATATTCGGAGTTATAAAATTACGATTCAAGCGAGATTAGTCTCGTTGGAAAGCTAACACATGAGGCTACAAGTTATATGATTTAAGGAGAACAAAGTTCTGCCTCTAAGATAGTCAAAATTGCTCATCAACAAAAACTTGGACTGTTCCTGTCTAACTATTACTGTCTCGTTTTTGAACAGTTACTGTCTGACCTCTCTTCAGTTATTTAAGTATATTTGGAGTTATAGAACTCCAACACAAACGAGATTAGTCTCGTTGGGAAGCTAACACATTAGGCTACAAGTTCTATGATTTAAGGAGAACAAAGTTCTGCCTCTACGAGAGTCAAAATTGCTCATCAACAAACACTTGGACTTTCCGGTCCAACTGTTACTGTCTCGTTTTTGAAAAAACTGTAACTGTCTGACCTCTCCTCAGATTTTAAACTATATCTGGAGTTATAAAATTATGATTCAAGCGAGATTAGTCTCGTTGGAAAGCTAACACATGAGGCTTGAAGTTCTATGATTTAAGGAGAACAAACTTCTGCCTCTAAGATAGTCAAAATTGCTCATCAACAAACACTTGGACTGTTCCTGTCCAACTGTTACTGTCTCGTTTTTGAAAAAAACTGTAACTGTGTGACCACTTCTCAGATTTTAAGCTATATCCGGTGTTATAAAATTACGATTCAAGCGAGATTAGTCTCGTCGGAAAGCTAACACATGAGGGTATAAGTTATATGATTTAAGGAGAACAAAGTTCAGCCTCTAAGATAGTCAAAATTGCTCATCAACAAACACTTGGACTGTTCCTGTCCGACTGTTACTGTCTCGTTTTTTAAAAAACTGTAACTGTCTGACCTCTCGTCTGATTTTAAGCTATATCCGGAGTTATAAAATTACGATTCAAGCGAGATTAGTCTCGTTGGAAAGCTAACATATGAGGCTACAAGTTCTATGATTTAAGGAGAACAAAGTTCTGCCTCTACGATAGTCAAAATTGCTCATCAACAAACACTTGGACTGTTCCTGTCCGACTGTTACTGTCTCGTTTTTGAAAAAACTGTAACTGTCTGACCTCTCCTCAGATTTTAAACTATATCTGGAGTTATAAAATTATGATTCAAGCGAGATTAGTCTCGTTGGAAATCTAACACATGAGGCTACAAGTTATATGATTTAAGGAGAACAAAGTTCTGCCTCTAAGATAGTCAAAATTGCTCATCCACAAACACTTGGACTGTTCCTTTCAAACTATTACTGTCTCGTTTTTGAACTGTTACTGTTTGACCTCTCTTCAGATATTTAAGTATATTTGGAGTTATAGAACTCCAACACAAACGAGATTAGTCTCGTTGGGAAGCTAACACATTAGGCTACAAGTTCTATGATTTAAGGAGAACAAAGTTCTGCCTCTACGATAGTCAAAATTGCTCATCAACAAACACTTGGACTGTTCCTGTCCAACTGTTACTGTCTCGTTTTTTAAAAAACTGTAACTGTCTGACCTCTCGTCTGATTTTAAGCTATATCCGGAGTTATAAAATTACGATTCAAGCGAGATTAGTGTCGTTGGAAAGCTAACACATGAGGCTACAAGTTATATGATTTAAGGAGAACAAAGTTCTGCCTCTAAGATAGTCAAAATTGCTCATCAACAAATACTTGGACTGTTCCTCTCTAACTATTACTGTCTCGTTTTTGAACTGTTACTGTCTGACCTCTCTTCAGTTATTTAAGTATATTTGGAGTTATAGAACTCCAACACAAACGAGATTAGTCTCGTTGGGAAGCTAACACATTAGGCTACAAGTTCTATGATTTAAGGAGAACAAAGTTCTGCCTCTAAGATAATCAAAATTGCTCATCAACAAACACTTGGACTGTTCCTGTCCAACTGTTACTGTCTCGTTTTTGAAAAAACTGTAACTGTCTGACCTCTCCTCAGATTTTAAACTATATCTGGTGTTATAAAATTATGATTCAAGCGAGATTAGTCTCGTTGGAAAGCTAACACATGAGGCTTGAAGTTCTATGATTTAAGGAGAACAAAGTTCTGCCTCTAAGATAGTCAAAATTGCTCATCCACAAACACTTGGACTGTTCCTGTCCAACTATTACTGTCCCGTTTTTGAAAAAACTGTAACTGTCTGACCTCTCCTCAGATTTTAAACTATATCTAGAGTTATAAAATTATGATTCAAGCGAGATTAGTCTCGTTGGGAAGCTAACATATGAGGCTACAAGTTCTATGACTTAAGGAGAACAAAGTTCTGCCTCTAAGATAGTCAAAATTGCTCATCAACAAACACTTGGACTGTTCCTGTCCAACTGTTACTGTCTCGTTTTTGAAAAAACTGTAACTGTCTGACCTCTCCTCAGATTTTAAACTATATCTGGAGTTATAAAATTATGATTCAAGCGAGATTAGTCTCGTTGGAAAGCTAACACATGAGGCTTGAAGTTCTATGATTTAAGGAGAACAAACTTCTGCCTCTAAGATAGTCAAAATTGCTCATCAACAAACACTTGGACTGTTCCTGTCCAACTGTTACTGTCTCGTTTTTGAAAAAAACTGTAACTGTGTGACCTCTTTTCAGATTTTAAGCTATATCCGGAGTTCTAAAATTACGATTCAAGCGAGATTAGTCTTGTCGGAAAGCTAACACATGAGGGTACAAGTTATATGATTTAAGGAGAACAAAGTTCTGCCTCTAAGATAGTCAAAATTGCTCATCAACAAACACTTGGACTGTTCCTGTACACCTGTTACTGTCTCGTTTTTTAAAAAACTGTAACTGTCTGACCTCTCGTCTGATTTTAAGCTATATCCGGAGTTATAAAATTACGATTCAAGCGAGATTAGTCTCGTCGGAAAGCTAACACATGAGGGTAAAAGTTATATGATTTAAGGAGAACAAAGTTCTGTGTCTAAGATAGTCAAAATTGCTCATCAACAAACACTTGGACTGTTCCTCTCTAACTATTACTGTCTCGTTTTTGAACTGTTACTGTGTGACCTCTCTTCAGATATTTAAGTATATTTGGAGTTATAGAACTCCAACACAAACGAGATTAGTCTCGTTGGGAAGCTAACACATTAGGCTACAAGTTCTATGATTTAAAGAGAACAAAGTTCTGCCCCTAAGATAATCAAAATTGCTCATCAACAAACACTTGGACTGTTCCTGTCCAACTGTTACTGTCTCGTTTTTTAAAAAACTGTAACTGTCTGACCTCTCGTCTGATTTCAAGCTATATCCGGAGTTATAAAATTATGATTCAAGCGAGATTAGTCTCGTTGGGAAGCTAACACATGAGGCAACAAGTTCTACGACTTAAGGAGAACAAAGTTCTGCCTCTAAGATAGTCAAAATTGCTCATCAACAAACACTTGGACTGTTCCTCTCTAACTATTACTGTCTCGTTTTTGAACTGTTACTGTTTGACCTCTCTTCAGATATTTAAGTATATTTGGAGTTATAGAACTCCAACACAAACGAGATTAGTCTCGTTGGGAAGCTAACACATTAGGCCACAAGTTCTATGATTTAAGGAGAACAAAGTTCTGCATCTACGATAGTCAAAATTGCTCATCAACAAACACTTGGACTGTTCCTGTCTAACTGTTACGGTCTCGTTTTTGAAAAAACTGTAACTGTCTGACCTCTCCTCAGATTTTAAACTATATCTGGAGTTATAAAATTACGATTCAAGCGAGATTAGTCTCGTCGGAAAGCTAACACATGAGGGTATAAGTTATATGATTTAAGGAGAACAAAGTTCAGCCTCTAAGATAGTCAAAATTGCTCATCAACAAACACTTGGACTGTTCCTGTCCAACTGTTACTGTCTCGTTTTTTAAAAAACTGTAACTGTCTGACCTCTCGTCTGATTTTAAGCTATATCCGGAGTTATAAAATTACGATTCAAGCGAGATTAGTCTCGTTGGAAAGCTAACATATGAGGCTACAAGTTATATGATTTAAGGAGAACAAAGTTCTGCCTCTTAGATAGACAAAATTGCTCATCAACAAATACTTGGACTGTTCCTCTCTAACTATTACTGTCTCGTTTTTGAACTGTTACTGTCTGACCTCTCTTCAGTTATTTAAGTATATTTGGAGTTATAGAACTCCAACACAAACGAGATTAGTCTCGTTGGGAAGCTAACACATTAGGCCACAAGTTCTATGATTTAAGGAGAACAAAGTTCTGCCTCTACGATAGTCAAAATTGCTCATCAACAAACACTTGGACTGTTCCTGTCTAACTGTTACTGTCTCGTTTTTGAAAAAACTGTAACTGTCTGACCTCTCCTCAGATTTTAAACTATATCTGGAGTTATAAAATTATGATTCAAGCGAGATTAGTCTCGTTGGAAAGCTAACACATGAGGCTTGAAGTTCTATGATTTAAGGAGAACAAACTTCTGCCTCTAAGATAGTCAAAATTGCTCATCAACAAACACTTGGACTGTTCCTGTCCAACTGTTACTGTCTCGTTTTTGAAAAAAACTGTAACTGTGTGACCTCTTTTCAGATTTTAAGCTATATCCGGAGTTCTAAAATTACGATTCAAGCGAGATTAGTCTCGTCGGAAAGCTAACACATGAGGGTACAAGTTATATGATTTAAGGAGAACAAAGTTCTGCCTCTAAGATAGTCAAAATTGCTCATCAACAAACACTTGGACTGTTCCTGTACACCTGTTACTGTCTCGTTTTTTAAAAAACTGTAACTGTCTGACCTCTCGTCTGATTTTAAGCTATATCCGGAGTTATAAAATTACGATTCAAGCAAGATTAGTCTCGTTGGAAAGCTAACATATGAGGCTACAAGTTCTATGACTTAAGGAGAACAAAGTTCTGCCTTTAAGATAGTCAAAATTGCTCATCAACAAACACTTGGACTGTTCCTGTCCACCTGTTACTGTCTCGTTTTTTAAAAAACTGTAACTCTCTGACCTCTCGTCTGATTTTAAGCTATATCCGGAGTTATAAAATTACGATTCAAGCGAGATTAGTCTCGTTGGAAAGCTAACACATGAGGCTACAAGTTCTATGACTTAAGGAGAACAAAGTTCTGCCTCTAAGATAGTCAAAATTGCTCATCAACAAACACTTGGACTGTTCCTGTCCAACTGTTACTGTCTCGTTTTTGAAAAAACTGTAACTGTCTGACCTCTCGTCTGATTTTAAGCTATATCCG
The DNA here is from genome assembly GCF_951802175.1 of Populus nigra. Taxonomy (NCBI): domain Eukaryota; kingdom Viridiplantae; phylum Streptophyta; class Magnoliopsida; order Malpighiales; family Salicaceae; genus Populus; species Populus nigra. The sequence goes on from NC_084853.1 coordinate 25,941,594, forward strand.
GAGTTATAAAATTACGATTCAAGCGAGATTAGTCTCGTTGGAAAGCTAACATATGAGGCTACAAGTTCTATGACTTAAGGAGAACAAAGTTCTGCCTCTAAGATAGTCAAAATTGCTCATCAACAAACACTTGGACTGTTCCTGTCCAACTGTTACTGTCTCGTTTTTGAAAAATTTGTAACTGTCTGACCTCTCCTCAGATTTTAAACTATATCTGGAGTTATAAAATTATGATTCAAGCGAGATTAGTCTCGTTGGAAAGCCAACACATGAGGCTACAAGTTATATGATTTAAGGAGAACAAAGTTCTGCCTCTAAGATACTCAAAATTGCTCATCAACAAATACTTGGACTGTTCCTCTCTAACTATTACTGTCTCGTTTTTGAACTGTTACTGTCTGACCTCTCTTCAGTTATTTAAGTATATTTGGAGTTATAGAACTCCAACACAAACGAGATTAGTCTCGTTGGGAAGCTAACACATTAGGCTACAAGTTCTATGATTTAAGGAGAACAAAGTTCTGCCTCTAAGATAGTCAAAATTGCTCATCAACAAATACTTGGATTGTTCCTGTACAACTGTTACTGTCTTGTTTTTGAAAAAACTGTAACTATCTGACCTCTCCTCAGATTTCAAGCTATATCCGGAGTTACAAAATTATGATTCAAGCGAGATTAGTCTCGTTGGAAAGCTAACACATGAGGCTTGAAGTTCTATGATTTAAGGAGAACAAAGTTCTGCCTCTAAGATAGGCAAAATTGCTCATCAACAGACACTTGGACTGTTCCTGTCCAACTATTACTGTCTCGTTTTTGAAAAAACTGTAACTCTCTGACCTCTCCTCAGATTTTAAACTATATCTGGAGTTATAAAATTATGATTCAAGCGAGATTAGTCTCGTTGGGAAGTTAACACATGAGGCTACAAGTTCTATGACTTAAGGAGAACAAAGTTCTGCCTCTAAGATAGTCAAAATTGCTCATCAACAAACACTTGGACTGTTCCTCTCTAACTATTACTGTCTCGTTTTTGAACTGTTACTTTTTGACCTCTCTTCAGATATTTAAGTATATTTGGAGTTATAGAACTCCAACACAAACGAGATTAGTCTCGTTGGGAAGCTAACACATTAGGCTACAAGTTCTATGATTTAAAGAGAACAAAGTTCTGCCCCTAAGATAATCAAAATTGCTCATCAACAAACACTTGGACTGTTCCTGTCCAACTGTTACTGTCTCGTTTTTTAAAAAACTGTAACTGTCTGACCTCTCGTCTGATTTCAAGCTATATCCGGAGTTATAAAATTATGATTCAAGCGAGATTAGTCTCGTTGGGAAGCTAACACATGAGGCAACAAGTTCTACGACTTAAGGAGAACAAAGTTCTGCCTCTAAGATAGTCAAAATTGCTCATCAACAAACACTTGGACTGTTCCTCTCTAACTATTACTGTCTCGTTTTTGAACTGTTACTGTTTGACCTCTCTTCAGATATTTAAGTATATTTGGAGTTATAGAACTCCAACACAAACGAGATTAGTCTCGTTGGGAAGCTAACACATTAGGCCACAAGTTCTATGATTTAAGGAGAACAAAGTTCTGCATCTACGATAGTCAAAATTGCTCATCAACAAACACTTGGACTGTTCCTGTCTAACTGTTACGGTCTCGTTTTTGAAAAAACTGTAACTGTCTGACCTCTCCTCAGATTTTAAACTATATCTGCAGTTATAAAATTACGATTCAAGCGAGATTAGTCTCGTCGGAAAGCTAACACATGAGGGTATAAGTTATATGATTTAAGGAGAACAAAGTTCAGCCTCTAAGATAGTCAAAATTGCTCATCAACAAACACTTGGACTGTTCCTGTCCAACTGTTACTGTCTCGTTTTTTAAAAAACTGTAACTGTCTGACCTCTCGTCTGATTTTAAGCTATATCCGGAGTTATAAAATTACGATTCAAGCGAGATTAGTCTCGTTGGAAAGCTAACATATGAGGCTACAAGTTATATGATTTAAGGAGAACAAAGTTCTGCCTCTTAGATAGACAAAATTGCTCATCAACAAACACTTGGACTGTTCCTCTCTAACTATTACTGTCTCGTTTTTGAACTGTTACTTTTTGACCTCTCTTCAGATATTTAAGTATATTTGGAGTTATAGAACTCCAACACAAACGAGATTAGTCTCGTTGGGAAGCTAACACATTAGGCTACAAGTTCTATGATTTAAAGAGAACAAAGTTCTGCCCCTAAGATAATCAAAATTGCTCATCAACAAACACTTGGACTGTTCCTGTCCAACTGTTACTGTCTCGTTTTTTAAAAAACTGTAACTGTCTGACCTCTCGTCTGATTTCAAGCTATATCCGGAGTTATAAAATTATGATTCAAGCGAGATTAGTCTCGTTGGGAAGCTAACACATGAGGCAACAAGTTCTACGACTTAAGGAGAACAAAGTTCTGCCTCTAAGATAGTCAAAATTGCTCATCAACAAACACTTGGACTGTTCCTCTCTAACTATTACTGTCTCGTTTTTGAACTGTTACTGTTTGACCTCTCTTCAGATATTTAAGTATATTTGGAGTTATAGAACTCCAACACAAACGAGATTAGTCTCGTTGGGAAGCTAACACATTAGGCCACAAGTTCTATGATTTAAGGAGAACAAAGTTCTGCATCTACGATAGTCAAAATTGCTCATCAACAAACACTTGGACTGTTCCTGTCTAACTGTTACGGTCTCGTTTTTGAAAAAACTGTAACTGTCTGACCTCTCCTCAGATTTTAAACTATATCTGGAGTTATAAAATTACGATTCAAGCGAGATTAGTCTCGTCGGAAAGCTAACACATGAGGGTATAAGTTATATGATTTAAGGAGAACAAAGTTCAGCCTCTAAGATAGTCAAAATTGCTCATCAACAAACACTTGGACTGTTCCTGTCCAACTGTTACTGTCTCGTTTTTTAAAAAACTGTAACTGTCTGACCTCTCGTCTGATTTTAAGCTATATCCGGAGTTATAAAATTACGATTCAAGCGAGATTAGTCTCGTTGGAAAGCTAACATATGAGGCTACAAGTTATATGATTTAAGGAGAACAAAGTTCTGCCTCTTAGATAGACAAAATTGCTCATCAACAAATACTTGGACTGTTCCTCTCTAACTATTACTGTCTCGTTTTTGAACTGTTACTGTCTGACCTCTCTTCAGTTATTTAAGTATATTTGGAGTTATAGAACTCCAACACAAACGAGATTAGTCTCGTTGGGAAGCTAACACATTAGGCCACAAGTTCTATGATTTAAGGAGAACAAAGTTCTGCCTCTACGATAGTCAAAATTGCTCATCAACAAACACTTGGACTGTTCCTGTCTAACTGTTACTGTCTCGTTTTTGAAAAAACTGTAACTGTCTGACCTCTCCTCAGATTTTAAACTATATCTGGAGTTATAAAATTATGATTCAAGCGAGATTAGTCTCGTTGGAAAGCTAACACATGAGGCTTGAAGTTCTATGATTTAAGGAGAACAAACTTCTGCCTCTAAGATAGTCAAAATTGCTCATCAACAAACACTTGGACTGTTCCTGTCCAACTGTTACTGTCTCGTTTTTGAAAAAAACTGTAACTGTGTGACCTCTTTTCAGATTTTAAGCTATATCCGGAGTTCTAAAATTACGATTCAAGCGAGATTAGTCTCGTCGGAAAGCTAACACATGAGGGTACAAGTTATATGATTTAAGGAGAACAAAGTTCTGCCTCTAAGATAGTCAAAATTGCTCATCAACAAACACTTGGACTGTTCCTGTACACCTGCTACTGTCTCGTTTTTTAAAAAACTGTAACTGTCTGACCTCTCGTCTGATTTTAAGCTATATCCGGAGTTATAAAATTACGATTCAAGCAAGATTAGTCTCGTTGGAAAGCTAACATATGAGGCTACAAGTTCTATGACTTAAGGAGAACAAAGTTCTGCCTTTAAGATAGTCAAAATTGCTCATCAACAAACACTTGGACTGTTCCTGTCCACCTGTTACTGTCTCGTTTTTTAAAAAACTGTAACTCTCTGACCTCTCGTCTGATTTTAAGCTATATCCGGAGTTATAAAATTACGATTCAAGCGAGATTAGTCTCGTTGGAAAGCTAACACATGAGGCTACAAGTTCTATGACTTAAGGAGAACAAAGTTCTGCCTCTAAGATAGTCAAAATTGCTCATCAACAAACACTTGGACTGTTCCTGTCCAACTGTTACTGTCTCGTTTTTGAAAAAACTGTAACTGTCTGACCTCTCGTTTGATTTTAAGCTATATCCGGAGTTATAAAATTACGATTCAAGCGAGATTAGTCTCGTTGGAAAGCTAACATATGAGGCTACAAGTTCTATGACTTAAGGAGAACAAAGTTCTGCCTCTAAGATAGTCAAAATTGCTCATCAACAAACACTTGGACTGTTCCTGTCCAACTGTTACTGTCTCGTTTTTGAAAAATTTGTAACTGTCTGACCTCTCCTCAGATTTTAAACTATATCTGGAGTTATAAAATTATGATTCAAGCGAGATTAGTCTCGTTGGAAAGCCAACACATGAGGCTACAAGTTATATGATTTAAGGAGAACAAAGTTCTGCCTCTAAGATACTCAAAATTGCTCATCAACAATTACTTGGACTGTTCCTCTCTAACTATTACTGTCTCGTTTTTGAACTGTTACTGTCTGACCTCTCTTCAGTTATTTAAGTATATTTGGAGTTATAGAACTCCAACACAAACGAGATTAGTCTCGTTGGGAAGCTAACACATTAGGCTACAAGTTCTATGATTTAAGGAGAACAAAGTTCTGCCTCTAAGATAGTCAAAATTGCTCATCAACAAATACTTGGATTGTTCCTGTACAACTGTTACTGTCTTGTTTTTGAAAAAACTGTAACTATCTGACCTCTCCTCAGATTTCAAGCTATATCCGGAGTTACAAAATTATGATTCAAGCGAGATTAGTCTCGTTGGAAAGCTAACACATGAGGCTTGAAGTTCTATGATTTAAGGAGAACAAAGTTCTGCCTCTAAGATAGGCAAAATTGCTCATCAACAGACACTTGGACTGTTCCTGTCCAACTATTACTGTCTCGTTTTTGAAAAAACTGTAACTCTCTGACCTCTCCTCAGATTTTAAACTATATCTGGAGTTATAAAATTATGATTCAAGCGAGATTAGTCTCGTTGGGAAGTTAACACATGAGGCTACAAGTTCTATGACTTAAGGAGAACAAAGTTCTGCCTCTAAGATAGTCAAAATTGCTCATCAACAAACACTTGGACTGTTCCTCTCTAACTATTACTGTCTCGTTTTTGAACTGTTACTTTTTGACCTCTCTTCAGATATTTAAGTATATTTGGAGTTATAGAACTCCAACACAAACGAGATTAGTCTCGTTGGGAAGCTAACACATTAGGCTACAAGTTCTATGATTTAAGGAGAACAAATTTCTGCCTCTACGATAGTCAAAATTGCTCATCAACAAATACTTGGACTGTTCCTGTCCAACTGTTACTGTCTCGTTTTTGAAAAAACTGTAACTGTCTGACCTCTCCTCAGATTTTAAACTATATCTGGAGTTATAAAATTATGATTCAAGCGAGATTAGTCTTGTTGGAAAGCTAACACATGAGGCTTGAAGTTCTATGATTTAAGGAGAACAAAGTTCTGCCTCTAAGATAGTCAAAATTGCTCATCAACAAACACTTGTACGGTTCCTGTCCAAGTATTACTGTCCTGTTTTTGAAAAAACTGTAACTGTCTGACCTCTCCTCAGATTTTAAACTATATCTGGAGTTATAAAATTATGATTCAAGCGAGATTAGTCTCGTTGGGAAGCTAACATATGAGGCTACAAGTTCTATGACTTAAGGAGAACAAAGTTCTGCCTCTAAGATAGTCAAAATTGCTCATCAACAAACACTTGGACTGTTCCTGTCCAACTGTTACTGTCTCGTTTTTGAAAAAAACTGTAACTGTGTGACCTCTTTCAGATTTTAAGCTATATCCGGAGTTCTAAAATTACGATTCAAGCGAGATTAGTCTCGTCGGAAAGCTAACACATGAGGGTACAAGTTATATGATTTAAGGAGAACAAAGTTCTGCCTCTAAGATAGTCAAAATTGCTCATCAACAAACACTTGGACTGTTCCTGTACACCTGTTACTGTCTCGTTTTTTAAAAAACTGTAACTGTCTGACCTCTCGTCTGATTTTAAGCTATATCCGGAGTTATAAAATTACGATTCAAGCAAGATTAGTCTCGTTGGAAAGCTAACATATGAGGCTACAAGTTCTATGACTTAAGGAGAACAAAGTTCTGCCTTTAAGATAGTCAAAATTGCTCATCAACAAACACTTGGACTGTTCCTGTCCACCTGTTACTGTCTCGTTTTTTAAAAAACTGTAACTCTCTGACCTCTCGTCTGATTTTAAGCTATATCCGGAGTTATAAAATTACGATTCAAGCGAGATTAGTCTCGTTGGAAAGCTAACACATGAGGCTACAAGTTCTATGACTTAAGGAGAACAAAGTTCTGCCTCTAAGATAGTCAAAATTGCTCATCAACAAACACTTGGACTGTTCCTGTCCAACTGTTACTGTCTCGTTTTTGAAAAAACTGTAACTGTCTGACCTCTCGTCTGATTTTAAGCTATATCCGGAGTTATAAAATTACGATTCAAGCGAGATTAGTCTCGTTGGAAAGCTAACATATGAGGCTACAAGTTCTATGACTTAAGGAGAACAAAGTTCTGCCTCTAAGGTAGTCAAAATTGCTCATCAACAAACACTTGGACTGTTCCTGTCCAACTGTTACTGTCTCGTTTTTGAAAAATTTGTAACTGTCTGACCTCTCCTCAGATTTTAAACTATATCTGGAGTTATAAAATTATGATTCAAGCGAGATTAGTCTCGTTGGAAAGCCAACACATGAGGCTACAAGTTATATGATTTAAGGAGAACAAAGTTCTGCCTCTAAGATACTCAAAATTGCTCATCAACAAATACTTGGACTGTTCCTCTCTAACTATTACTGTCTCGTTTTTGGACTGTTACTGTCTGACCTCTCTTCAGTTATTTAAGTATATTTGGAGTTATAGAACTCCAACACAAACGAGATTAGTCTCGTTGGGAAGCTAACACATTAGGCCACAAGTTCTATGATTTAAGGAGAACAAAGTTCTGCCTCTACGATAGTCAAAATTGCTCATCAACAAACACTTGGACTGTTCCTGTCTAACTGTTACTGTCTCGTTTTTGAAAAAACTGTAACTGTCTGACCTCTCCTCAGATTTTAAACTATATCTGGAGTTATAAAATTATGATTCAAGCGAGATTAGTCTCGTTGGAAAGCTAACACATGAGGCTTGAAGTTCTATGATTTAAGGAGAACAAACTTCTGCCTCTAAGATAGTCAAAATTGCTCATCAACAAACACTTGGACTGTTCCTGTCCAACTCTTACTGTCCCGTTTTTGAAAAAAACTGTAACTGTGTGACCTCTTCTCAGATTTTAAGCTATATCCGGAGTTCTAAAATTATGATTCAAGAGAGATTAGTCTCGTCGGAAAGCTAACACATGAGGGTACAAGTTATTTGATTTAAGGAGAACAAAGTTCTGCCTCTAAGATAGTCAAAATTGCTCATCAACAAACACTTGGACTGTTCCTGTCCAACTGTTACTGTCTCGTTTTTTAAAAAATTGTAACTGTGTGACCTCTCGGCAGATTTTAAGCTATATCCGGAGTTATAAAATTACGATTCAAGCGAGATTAGTCTCGTTGGAAAGCTAACACATGAGGCTTGAAGTTCTATGATTTAAGGAGAACAAACTTCTGCCTCTAAGATAGTCAAAATTGCTCATCAACAAACACTTGGACTGTTCCTGTCCAACTCTTACTGTCCCGTTTTTGAAAAAAACTGTAACTGTGTGACCTCTTCTCAGATTTTAAGCTATATCCGGAGTTCTAAAATTACGATTCAAGAGAGATTAGTCTCGTCGGAAAGCTAACACATGAGGGTACAAGTTATTTGATTTAAGGAGAACAAAGTTCTGCCTCTAAGATAGTCAAAATTGCTCATCAACAAACACTTGGACTGTTCCTGTCCAACTGTTACTGTCTCGTTTTTTAAAAAACTGTAACTGTGTGACCTCTCGTCAGATTTTAAGCTATATCCGGAGTTATAAAATTACGATTCAAGCGAGATTAGTCTCGTTGGAAAGCTAACACATGAGGCTACAAGTTATATGATTTAAGGAGAACAAAGTTCTGCCTCTAAGATAATCAAAATTTCTCATCAACAAACACTTGGACTGTTCCTGTCCAACTGTTACTCTCTCGTTTATGAAAAAACTGTAACTGTGTGACCTCTCATCAGATTTCAAGGTATATCCGGAGTTATAAAATTATGATTCAAGCGAGACTAGTCTCGTTGGGAAGCTAACACATGAGGCTACAAGTTCTACGACTTAAGGAGAACAAAGTTCTGCCTCTAAGATAGTCAAAATTGCTCATCAACAAACACTTGGACTGTTCCTCTCAAACTATTACTGTCTCGTTTTTGAACTGTTACTGTTTGACCTCTCTTCAGATATTTAAGTATATTTGGAGTTTTAGAACTCCAACACAAACGAGATTAGTCTCGTTGGGAAGCTAACACATTAGGCTACAAGTTCTATGATTTAAGGAGAACAAAGTTCTGCCCCTAAGATAATCAAAATTGCTCATCAACAAACACTTGGACTGTTCTTGTCCAGCTATTACTGTCCTGTTTTTGAAAAAACTGTAACTGTCTGACCTCTCCTCAGATTTTAAACTATATCTGGAGTTATAAAATTATGATTCAAGCGAGATTAGTCTCGTTGGAAACCTAACACATGAGGCTTGAAGTTCTATGATTTAAGGAGAACAAAGTTCTGCCTCTAAGATAGTCAAAATTGCTCATCAACAAACACTTGCACTGTTCCTGTCCAACTATTACTGTCCCGTTTTTGAAAAAAACTGTAACTGTCTGACCTCTTCTTAGATTTTAAGCTATATCCGGAGTTCTAAAATTACGATTCAAGCGAGATTAGTCTCGTCGGAAAGCTAACACATGAGGGTACAAGTTATATGATTTAAGGAGAACAAAGTTCTGTGTCTAAGATAGTCAAAATTGCTCATCAACAAACACTTGGACTGTTCCTCTCTAACTATTACTGTCTCGTTTTTGAACTGTTACTGTTTGACCTCTCTTCAGATATTTAAGTATATTTGGAGTTATAGAACTCCAACACAAACGAGATTAGTCTCGTTGGGAAGCTAACACATTAGGCTACAAGTTCTATGATTTAAGGAGAACAAAGTTCTGCCCCTAAGATAATCAAAATTGCTCATCAACAAACACTTGGACTGTTCCTGTCCAACTGTTACTGTCTCGTTTATGAAAAAACTGTAACTGTCTGACCTCTCCTCAGATTTCAAGCTATATCCGGAGTTATAAAATTATAATTCAAGCGAGATTAGTCTCGTTGGGAAGCTAACACATGAGGCAACAAGTTCTACGACTTAAGGAGAACAAAGTTCTGCCTCTAAGATAGTCAAAATTGCTCATCAACAAACACTTGGACTGTTCCTCTCTAACTATTACTATCTCGTTTTTGAACTGTTACTGTCTGACCTCTCTTCAGTTATTTAAGTATATTTGGAGTTATAGAACTCCAACACAAACGAGATTAGTCTCGTTGGGAAGCTAACACATTAGGCTACAAGTTCTATGATTTAAGGAGAACAAAGTTCTGCCTCTACGATAGTCAAAATTGCTAATCAACAAACACTTGGACTGTTCCTGTCCAACTGTTATTGTCTCGTTTTTGAAAAAACAGTCACTGTCTGACCTCTCCTCAGATTTTAAACGATATCTGGAGTTATAAAATTATGATTCAAGCGAGATTAGTCATGTTGGGAAGCTAACACATGAGGCTACAAGTTATATGATTTAAGGAGAACAAAGTTCTGCCTCTAAGATACTCAAAATTGCTCATCATCAAACACTTGGACTGTTCCTATCCAACTGTTACTGTCTCGTTTATGAAAAAACCGTAACTGTGTGACCTCTCGTCAGATTTCAAGCTATATCCGGAGTTATAAAATTATGATTCAAGCGAGATTAGTCTCGTTGGGAAGCTAACACATGAGGCTACAAGTTCTACGACTTAAGGAGAACAAAGTTCTGCCTCTAAGATAGTCAAAATTGCTCATCAACAAACATTTGGACTGTTCCTCTCTAACTATTACTGTCTCGTTTTTGAACTGTTACTGTTTGACCTCTCTTCAGATATTTAAGTATATTTGGAGTTATAGAACTCCAACACAAACGAGATTAGTCTCGTTGGGAAGCTAACACATTAGGCTACAAGTTCTATGATTTAAGGAGAACAAAGTTCTGCCCCTAAGATAATCAAAATTGCTCATCAACAAACACTTGGACTGTTCCTGTCCAACTGTTACTGTCTCGTTTTTGAAAAAACTGTAACTGTCTGACCTCTCCTCAGATTTTAAACTATATCTGGAGTTATAAAAGTATGATTCAAGCGAGATTAGTCTCGTTGGAAAGCTAACACATGAGGCTTGAAGTTCTATGATTTAAGGAGAACAAAGTTTTGCCTCTAAGATAGTCAAAATTGCTCATCCACAAACACTTGGACTGTTCCTGTCCAACTATTACTGTCCCGTTTTTGAAAAAACTGTAACTGTCTGACCTCTCCTCAGATTTTAAACTATATCTGGAGTTATAAAATTATGATTCAAGCGAGATTAGTCTCGTTGGGAAGCTAACACATGAGGCTACAAGTTCTATGACTTAAGGAGAACAAAGTTCTGCCTCTAAGATAGTCAAAATTGCTCATCAACAAACACTTGGACTGTTCCTGTCCAACTGTTACTGTCTCGTTTTTGAAAAAACTGTAACTGTCTGACCTCTCCTCAGATTTTAAACTATATCTGGAGTTATAAAATTATGATTCAAGCGAGATTAGTCTCGTTGGAAAGCTAACACATGAGGCTTGAAGTTCTATGATTTGAGGAGAACAAACTTCTTTTCTAAGATAGTTAAAATTGCTCATCAACAAACACTTGGACTGTTCCTGTCCAACTGTTACTGTCTCGTTTTTGAAAAAAACTGTAACTGTGTGACCTCTTCTCAGATTTTAAGCTATATCCGGAGTTCTAAAATTACGATTCAAGCGAGATTAGTCTCGTCGGAAAGCTAACACATGAGGGTACAAGTTATATGATTTAAGGAGAACAAAGTTCTGCCTCTAAGATAGTCAAAATTGCTCATCAACAAACACTTGGACTGTTCCTGTCCAACTATTATTGTCTCGTTTTTTAAAAAACTGTAACTGTCTGACCTCTTGTCTGATTTTAAGCTATATCCGGAGTTATAAAATTACGATTCAAGCGAGAGTAGTCTCGTCGGAAAGCTAACACATGAGGCTACAAGTTATATGATTTAAGGAGAACAAAGTTCTGCCTCTAAGATAGTCAAAATTGCTCATCAACAAATACTTGGACTGTTCCTCTCTAACTATTACTGTCTCGTTTTTGAACTGTTACTGTTTGACCTCTCTTCAGTTATTTAAGTATATTTGGAGTTATAGAACTCCAACACAAACGAGATTAGTCTCGTTGGGAAGCTAACACATTAGGCTACAAGTTCTATGATTTAAGGAGAACAAAGTTCTGCCTCTACGATAGTCAAAATTGCTCATCAATGAACACTTGGACTGTTCCTGTCCAACTGTTAGTGTCTCGTTTTTGAAAAAATAGTAACTGTCTGACCTCTCCTCAGATTTTAAACGATATCTGGAGTTATAAAATTATGATTCAAGCGAGATTAGTCTTGTTGGGAAGCTAACACATGAGGCTACAAGTTATATGATTTAAGGAGAACAAAGTTCTGCCTCTACGATAGTCAAAATTGCTCATCAACAGACACTTGGACTTTTCCTGTCCAACTGTTACTGTCTTGTTTTTGAAAAAACTTTAACTGTCTGACCTCTCCTCAGATTTTAAACTATATCTGGAGTTATAAAATTATGATTCAAGCGAGATTAGTCTCGTTGGAAAGCTAACACATGAGCCGACAAGTTCTATGATTTAAGGAGAACAAAGTTCTGCCTCTAACATAGTCAAAATTGCTCATCAACAAACAGTTGGACTGTTCCTGTCCAACTCTTACTGTCTCGTTTTTGAAAAACTGTAACTGTCTGACCTCTCCTCAGATTTTAAACTATATCTGGAGTTATAAAATTATGATTCAAGCAATATTAGTCTCGTTGGGAAGCTAACACATGAGGCTACAAGTTCTATGATTTAAGGAGAACAAAGTTTTGCCTCTAAGATAGTCAAAAGTGCTCATCAACAAACACTTGGACTGTTCCTGTCCAACTGTTACTGTCTCGTTTTTGAAAAAACTGTAACTGTTTGACCTCTTCTCAGATTTTAAGCTATATCCGGAGTTATAAAATTACGATTCAAGTGAGATTAGTCTCGTTGGAAAGCTAACACATGAGGCTTGAAGTTCTATGATTTAAGGAGAACAAAGTTCTACCTCTAAGATAGTCAAAATTGATCATCAACAAACACTTGGACTGTTCCTCTCTAACTATTATTGTCTCGTTTTTGAACTGTAACTGTCTGACCTCTCCTCAGATTTTAAACCATATCTGGAGTTATAGAACTCCAACACAATCGAGATTAGTATCGTTGGAAATCTAACACATGAGTCTACAAGTTCTATGATTTAAGGAGAACAAAGTTCTGCCTCTAAGATAGTCAAAATTGCTCATCAACAAACACTTGGACTGTTCCTGTCCAACTGTTACTGTCTCGTTTTTGAAAAAATGGTTACTGTCTGACCTCTCCTCAGATTTTAAATTATATCTGGAGTTATAAAATTATGATTCAAGTGAGATTAGTGCTTGACCGCTTTTTATGATCGGCTTGTTTTAACTCGCAAGTGCACAAGTGTGCGATGTAGCAATTAACTCGGTAAGATCGAGGTCATATCCACAGAGAGCTAAATCTGGAAATTAAGCTAGGTAACAAAAAAACTCAAAAGAAATTAAATTAACAATAACTTGGTTGAAAATGATTGATGGATTTGTTTTCAAAGATGAAAAAGTGTAAATAGATTTGAAATGACAAGAAAAAGGAAGTCTTGGTCCAAATCAATTTTAATGGTGATGTATTGGTGATTCCTTCAACATATATAAGATAACTCAACCTAATATCAATGATGGTGATATTAGATCTGAAGATATTACAATGAAGTTTAAAAAGATGAAGATTGATTATTGCTTAAGAATGAACAAGTATTTTCATATTAAGTAAGACATTGAATCAAGCAATCTCTATACCAAAACTAAGGTTTGTGCATAAAAATTCAAGATTATAACATTACCTAAATGATTTCTAAAATTTCTTTGCAATAATAAAACATTCATGAAGAAAAAGAAAAGATAGACATTAAGATTCATTCATATCTTAAAGAACTCACCTCAACCACCATCATCCTTGATTTGGATCCAAGAAGGAGATTAGCCAACCATGATTATATATAATAACACTTTAATTAACATAAAATAACTTGAATCAAACTGGAATAATAAGTTTTACAAGCTAAAGAGCCGAAATCTATAAAGAAGAACACAACATAATTTCAGTAAAAATTCAGACACAAATCTGACTCTAACTTAAGACAGCAATTCAGACACATTCTGTTAGCTTTCCAGATCATTAAAGAACAGCTCATTTGACATCTAAGTCAAAAGTTATGGGCAAAACACCAAAAGGTGTTCTGGAAAATCAAACCAGGCCAGCTTGGAGAACACTTTGGTGCACGTTTTTCTTCCTCCTTTATGAGTTGTCTCTTTCTTATTTTGACCCAAAATAATGTCACAATGTCCCCTCCAGCTTTCCATCCATGTGCTTTCCCTCTTGGATCAATGAATTACCCAAAATAAATCAAATGTTATTTGTTGTGTGGACATGTAAGATCATGGATTGTGCTTGGGCTGATTTGGAGCTGATTTGAGGCTGATTTGGGGCTGAATTTAAGCATCAAATAAGGATACAAATATACCTATTATTTGGGCTAAGATTGACATTAAAACCTTGAGTGTTTGATGTTTGAAGTTTGCACACAACATAAGGTAAGTTTGGGCTTGAAATAGATCATATGATATTCTTTTCTAGAATTGGAATAGAATTGATTTTTGAGGCAAATTTGGAGCACTTATTTGAACCAAGATTTGCTTCAATCTTCAACTACATTTCTCTTCAATTCTTTGTTCTGAATTCCGATGTTGAATTTTCTGAAATAATTTATTTAAGCTTCAAAAACTTATCGAAACAATAAAAGAAACTTCATTACTAAAAAGCACATCAATTATTATAAAAAACCCAAATAAAAACAATAAATACATATGTAAAATAAAAGACATAATGATACTTTTGATGCACAATCAATTAGTCTCGTTGGAAAGCTAACACATGAGGCTACAAGTTCTATGATTTAAGGAGAACAAACTTCTGCCTCTCAAATAGTCAAAATTACTCATCAAAAAACACTTGGATTGTTCCTGTCCAAGTGTTACTGTCTCGTTTTTGAACTGTTACTGTCTGACCTCTCCTCATATTTTAAACTATATCCGGAGTTATAAAATTATGATTCAAGCGAGATTAGTCTTGTTAGAAATCTAACACATGAGGCTACAAGTTCTATGATTTAAGGAGATCCCAGTTCTGCCTCTAAGATAGTCAAAATTGCTCATTAACAAACACTTGGACTCTTACTGTCTCGTTTTAGAACTGTTACTGTCTGACCTCTTCTCAGATTTTTAAATATATCTGGATTAAGAGAACTCCAATTCAAGCGAGATTAGTCTCGTTTGAAAGCTAACACATGAGGCTGCAAGTTCTATAATTTAAGAAGAACCTAGTTCTGCCTCTAAAATAATAAAACTTGCTCATCAACAAACACTTTGACTGTTGGTGTCTAACTGTTACTGTCTCATTTTTGAACTGTTACTGTCTGACCTCTCTTCAGATATTTAAGTATATTTGGAGTTATAGAACTCCAACACAAACGAGATTAGTATCGTAGGAAAGCTAACACATGAGGCTACAAGTTCTATGATTTAAGGAGAACAAAGTTCTGCCTCTAAGATAGTCACAATTGCTCATCAACAAACACTTGGACTATTCCTGTCCAACTGTTACTGTCTTGTTTTTGAAAAAAACTATAACTGTCTGACCTCTCCTCAGATTTTGAGCTATATCCGGAGTTATAAAATTATGATTCAAACAAGATTTGTCTCGTTGGAAAGCTAACACATGAGGCTTCAAGTTCTATCATTTAAGACGAACCCAATTCTGCCTCTAAAATAATTAAACTTGCTCATCAACAAGCACTTTGACTGTTGGTGTCCAACTGTTACTGTCTCGTTTTTGAACTGTTACCGTCTGACCTCTTCTTAGATTTTTAAATATATCTAGAGTAATAGAACTCCGATTCAAGCGAGATTAGTGTCGTTTCAAAGCTAACACATGAGGCTACAAGTTCTATAATTTAAGAAGAACCCAATTCTGCCTCTAAAATAACTAAACTTGCTCATCAACAAGCACTTTGACTGTTGGTGTCCAACTGTTACTGTCTCATTTTTGAACTGTTACTGTTTGACCTCTCTTCAGATATTTAAGTATATTTGGAGTTATAGAACTCCAACACAAACGAGATTAGTCTCGTTGGAAAGCTACCACATGAGGCTACAAATTCAATGATTTAAAGAGAACAAAGTTCTGCCTCTACGATAGTCAAAATTGCTCATCAACAAACACCTGAACTGTTCCTATCCACCTATTACTGTCTCGTTTTTGAATTGTTACTGTCTGAACTCTCTTCAGATATTTAAGTATATTTGGAGTTATAGAACTCCAACACAAACAAGATTAGTATCGTAGGAAAGCTAACACATGAGGCTACAAGTTCTATGATATAAAGAGAACAAAGTTCTACCTCTAAGATAGTCAAAATTGCTCATCAAGAAACACATTGACTCTTACTCTCCATTTGTTACTATCCAACTGTTACTGTCTGACCTCTCCTCAGTTTTAAACTATATCTAGAGTTACAAAATTATGATTCAAGCGAGATTAGTCTCGTTGGTAAGCTAACATATGAGGTTACATGTTCTATAATTTAAGGAGAACCCAGTTTTGCCTCTAAGATAGTCAAAATAGCTCATCAACAAACACTTTGACTGTTGTTGTCCAACTGTTACTGTCTCTTTTTTGAACTATTACTGTCTGACCTCTATTCAGATATTTAAGTATATTTGGAGTTATAGAACTCCAACACAAGCGAGATTAGTATCGTTGGAAAGCTAACACATAGGGCTACAAGTTCTATGATTTAAGGAGAAGAAAGTTCTGCCTCTAAGATAGTCAAAATTGCTCATCAAGAAACACATTGACTCTTACTGTCCAGTTGTTACTGTCCAACTGTTACTGTCTCATTTTTGAATTGTTACTGTCTGACCTCTCCTCAGTTTTAAACTATATCTGGAGTTATAAAAGTATGATTCAAGCGAGATTAGTCTCGTTGGAAAGCTAACACATAAGGCTACAAGTTCAATGATTGAAGGAGAACAAAGTTGTGCCTCTAAGATAGCCAAAATTGCTCATTAACAAACACTTTGATGGTTGTTGTCCAACAGTTATTGTCTCTTTTTTCAACTAATATTGTCTGACCTCTATTCAGAAATTTAAGTATATTTGGAGTTATAGAACTCCAACACAAGCGAGATTAGTATAGTTGGAAAGCTAACACATGGGGCTACAAGTTCTATGATTTAAATAGAATAAAGTTCTGCCTCTAAGATAGTCAAAATTGCTCATCAACAAACATATTGACTCTTACTGTCCATTTGTTACTGTCCAACTATTACTGTCTCGTTTTTGACCTCTCCTCAGTTTTAAACTATATCTGGAGTTATAAAAGTATGATTCAAGCGAGATTAGTCTCGTTGGAAAGCTAACACATGAGGCTACAAGTTCTATGATTTAAGGAGAACAAAGTTCTGCCTCTAAGATAGTCAAAATTGCTCATCAACAAAAACTTGGACTGTTCCTGTCCAACTGTTACTGTCTCGTTTTTGAAATGTTACTGTCTGACCTCTCTTCATATATTTAAGTATATTTGGAGTTATAGAACTCCAACACAAACGAGATTAGTATCGTAGGAAAGCTAACAGATGAGGCTTCAAGTTCTATAATTTAAGAAGAACACAGTTCTGCCTCTAAGATAGTTAAAATTGCTCATCAACAAACACTTGAACTGTTACTGTCTCGTTTTTAAAAAAACTGTAACTGTCTGACCTCTCCTCAGATTTCAAGCTATATCCGGAGTTATAAAATTATGATTCAAGCGAGATTAGTCTCGTTGGATAGCTAACACATGAGCCAACAAGTTCTATGATTTAAGGAGAACAAAGTTCTGCCTGTAAGATAGTCAAAATTGCTCATCAACAAACACTTGGACTGTTCCTGTCCAACTGTTACTGTCTCTTTTTTGAACTGTAACTGTCTGACCTCTCCTCAGATTTGAAGCTATATCCGGAGTTATAAAATTATGATTCAAACGAGATTAGTCTTGTTGGAAAGCTAACACATGAGGCTTCAACTTCTATAATTTAAGAAGAACACAGTTCTGCCTCTAAGATAGTTAAAATTGCTCATCAACAAACACTTGGACTATTCCTATCCAACTATTACTGTCTCGTTTTTGAACTGGTACTCTCTGACCTCTTCTCAGATTTGAAGCTATATCTGGAGTTATAAAATTATGATTCAAGCGAGATTAGTCTCGTTGGAAAGCTAACACATAAGGCTTGAAGTTCTATGATTTAAGGAGAACAAAGTTCTGCCTGTAAGATAGTCAAAATTGCTCATCAACAAACACTTGGACTATTCCTGTCCAACTATTACTGTCTCGTTTTTGAACTGGTACTCTCTGACCTCTCCTCAGATTTGAAGCTATATCTGGAGTTATAAAATTATGATTCAAGCGAGATTAGTCTCGTTGGAAAGCTAACACATGAGGCTTGAAGTTCTATGATTTAAGGAGAACAAAGTTATGCCTGTAAGATAGTCAAAATTGCTCATCAACAAACACTTGGACTGTTCCTGTCCAACTGTTACCGTCTCGTTTTTCAAAAAAATGTAACTGTCTGACCTCTCCTCAGATTTTAAGCTATATCTAGAGTTATAAAATTATGATTCAAGCGAGATTAGTCTCGTTGGAAATCTAACACATGAGGCTACAAGATCTATGATTTAAAGAGATCCCAGTTCTGCCTCTAAGATAGTCAAAATTGCTCATCAACAAACACTTGGACTGTTACTATCCAACTGTTACTGTCTCGTTTTTGAAAAAACTGTAACTCTCTGACCTCTCCTCACATTTTAAACTATATCTGGAGTTATAAAATTATGATTCAAGCGAGATTAGTAGCGTTGGAAAGCTAACACATGAGGCTACATGTAACAACCCGGACTTTTATATATATATATATATATATATATATATATATATATATATATATATATATTTAATTAGCGAACCTGATCCCTCACATCATCACAATACAATCCATACAATCAACATTTCATTTAAAAGTGAATCTTACATAAACACGTAATATTATGGCTGCATGATTAAAAGTTCATATTAAAAATATACACACATAGACATGAGTTTGCATTCCTATCCTACTAATAGCCATTACAAACTTAAACAAAAAGGATCTAATAAAAGTTATACATTCAGTACATTGATTCATACAAAACACAATTGTGATTTAGAATGCATCTACATGATCCCTTGCAAAAGTAGGTCCCCGTGTATCGGGTTCCCTAGACATCTCGTGGGTGTGACGTCCCTGCAGCAGTACAAAACATTTAAGAGAATGTAATTACTAAATAATAATAATGGTAACTAAACAGTCTGGCAGTTAAGTGAAGCATTGTCATTTATAATTTCTTCATGTACTTGGTATAAACAGCTTGTAGTGTATATAAATGCACCAATTTTTACAATCAACCATAATCTTAAACCCGACTATCCTCTTAAGGTGTCATTTGCTGAGGTTAACCATTCACTCACCCCGATCATCCTCTTCGGATGCCATTAGCCGAAGCTAAGCATTCATTTGTCCCGGCCATCCATTCGGATGCCATTAGCCGAAGCTAATCATTCTTTGTCCTGGCCATCCATTCGGATTCCATTAGCCGAAGCTAATCATTCATTTGTCCCGGCCATCCCTTCGGATGCCATTAGCCGAAGCTAATCATTCATTTGTTTCGGCCATCCATTCGGATGCCATTAGCCGAAGCTAATCATTCATTTATCCCGGCCATCCCTTCGGATGCCATTAGCTGAAGGTAATCATTCTTTGTCCCGGCCATCCATTCGGATGCCATTAGCCGAAGCTAATCAACCATTTGTCAAAATTTAAGCATTCGACGATCTAATATCAGTTCTAACACAATATGGTAATAATCATGTTAAAGTATTTCATTAATCAGCGTATGAAAAAAAAGGAAGGTGCAAGTCACCTACCTGCTCCACCTGTGGGTTGTTCTTGTCTTGACGATGGTCTAATCCCGACCGCACCACCTTTCGAAACTAACTAAGTTTGAGGAAGGTTTGACACTATTCTTTCTCTTCTCCTGCTGGTTCTCCTCCTTCTTCTTCCTCTCACGTTTTCCAGCCCTCTTCTTCCTCTCATGTTTTCCAGCCCTCTTCTTCCTTTCCTCTAGGCAGCTGTCCAGTCTTCTCTCAAGGTCTCATCTTACCCTCACACGTTCACAAAGCACTCTATACTGGTTTGGTTTAGATTTCTGTTGTGAAAGAGGAAGGGAAGAACGACATGCAGCTGCTGTTCTGGGAAAAGGATGGATCATCCTCTCTCTCTCCTCCTTGTATTTATACTCCCCATGAAATGAGGTGGGTTGTTTGGGGGTTGGTTTAGATGTGTTCTTATCCTTGTTTTGGTTCATCTAAAACCGGTTTTACCCCTCCCTCCCAGCTCTTTAAGTTAATTAATTTAATTTTAATTTAATTTTTTTTTTGAACAGTAACTGCGTCGCTGCCGATCCAGGAATCAGCAGCGAAAACTGAGATCGGCAGAGAAAACTGCGTCGCTGCCGATCATGAAATCGGCAGCAAAAACTAAGATCGGCAGCGAAAACTGCGTCGCTGCCGATCCTGAAATCGGCAGCGAAAACTGCATCATCAATTTATATATATACCTATATTTTCTCTTGGGTGTTTACATTCTCCCCCCCTTTAATATGAATTTCGTCCTCGAAATTTAAGGGATTTCACACTTCATACCTGGTAGTTCAAATAAATCGGGGTACTTTTTCCTCATCTCAGCCTCCCTCTCCCAAGTTTCCTCTTGTATTTGAGCATTTCGCCATAAGATTCTGACGATGGGGATCTTTTTGTTCCGTAGCTCCTTCACTTCCTGATCTAGTATCCTTATGGGCCTCATTTCCAGTGTTAAGTATTCCTTGACTTCTACTGGGACTTGGGGTATAACTCGGGCGGGATCCACGTCAGCTTTCCTTAACAGGGAGACATGGAACACATCATGGACCTTGGCTAACTGTGGGGGCAAGTCCACTTTGTAGGCTATTGGTCCTACTCGCTGTAAGATTTTGAAGGGTTCAATGAAGCGGGGAGCCAACTTCCCTTTCAATCCAAACCGTAACATGTTCTTCCATGGGGCTACCTTCAGGAACACCTGGTCCCCCGTACTGAACTCAAGAGGTCTTCTCCTCACATCAGCATACTTCTTCTGTCTATCCTGTGCGGCTTTGATGCGATCCCTGATAGTTCTCACTTTCTCCGTGGTGACTTGGACCAACTCTGCACCATATAACTTCCGATCCCCAATTTCCTCCCAACACAAAGGAGTTCTGCACCTCCTACCATACAAGGCTTCATATGGGGCCATCCCTATTGTGGCTTAGTGACTATTGTTATACGTGAACTCCACCAATGCCATGTGTTCCTCCCAGTTTCCTCCAAATTCTAGCACACAGGCCCGTAATAGGTCTTCCAAGACTTGGATGACTCTTTCTGATTGGCCATCCGTTTGAGGGTGAAACGCAGTGCTCATATCCAATCTTGTCCCCAAGGCCTGTTGTATGCCCGGCCAAAGTCGAGACGTGAACCTGGGATCTCGATCTGATACAATGGACACCGGAATCCCATGAAGCCGTACCACCTCATTTATGTAGATCTTGGCAAGCTTGTCCACCGAGTCGGTCATCTTTATAGGTAAGAATAGTGCGGATTTCGTCAACCGATCTACGATGACCCATATCGCGTCATTTCCTTTCCTCCCTTTGGGAAATCCTGGCACGAAATCCATGGTGATCATCTCCCACTTCCACTATGGAATTTGTAATGGTTGTAATGGTCCTGCAGGCCTTTGGTGTTCAACCTTGACTTGTTGACATATCCCACACTTTGACACATACTCAGCTATTTCCCTTTTCATATTAGGCCACCAATAGAGGTGTTTCAGGTCTCGATACATCTTAGTGCTGCCAGGATGTATGGAGAACTTGGACTCATGTGCTTCTTGTAGAACCATTCGTTTGACTGTTTCGTCATTAGGCACGTAAAACCGTTGTCCCATCATCAAGGATCCATCATCCGCCAATCGAAATTTCATTTCTACCCCGGCCTCCACATTCTTCCTCATCTTAGACCCAACCTTGTCATGGAATTGGGCTTGTAGTATCTGTTCCCGATACGTTGGTCGCACCAATAGTTGGGCTACCAACCCACCTCCGGCATTAATGTCCAAATCTACACCCATCTCTTTCAATTCCACCAATTGCCGCTCCTTTCCCACTGTTAACCTTCCCAGGGTGGCTCTATTTTTACGACTGAGGGCATCTGCCACCACGTTTGCTTTTCCCGGGTCGTATTCTATGGTGCAATCATAATCCTTAATGAGCTCTATCCACCTTCTTTGTCGCATGTTCAACTCCTTTTGCGACATAAGATACTTCAGGCTCTTATGATCAGTAAAAATTTGGGTTCGAGACCCATACAAATAGTGTCTCCATATCCTCAAGGCAAATACTACAGCAGCCAACTCCAGGTCGTGCACCGGGTAGTTCTCCTCATGAGTCTTTAACTGTCTTGATGCATAGGCGATCACCTTCCCATGTTGCATCAGAACACACCCCAATCCCTTCCCCGAAGCATCACTATATACCACAAAACCTTCGGTCCCTGAGGGAAGGGTTAACACTGGAGCAGTGGTGAGCCTCCTCTTCAATTCTTGGAAGCTTTTCTCACATTCTTCTGACCACACCCGTTTCTTACTCTTCCTAGTTAGCTGGGTCAAAGGGGTAGCAATCAGGGAAAAACCTTCAATAAACCTCCGATAGTATCCTGCAAGTCCCAGGAAGCTACATATTTCGGTGACCGAAGTCGGTCTTTCCCATTTCAAGACTGCTTCGACTTTTTAGGGGTCTACGAAAACACCTTCCGCTGAAATGACGTGTCCTAGAAACGTCACTCTCTTCAGCCAAAATTCACATTTACTCAGTTTTGCATATAATTGGTGATCTCTCAAGGTTTGTAAGGTTTGCCTCAAGTGCTCTTCGTGCTCCTCGAAAGAATTCGAGTACACCAGTATATCATCAATGAATACCACCACAAACTTATCAAGGTACGGTTGGAAAACCCGATTCATCAAGTCCATGAAGAGGGCTGGGGCGTTTGTCAACCCGAACGGTAGCACCAAAAATTCATAGTGTCCGTAACGAGTTCTAAATGTGGTCTTTGCTACATCCGCTTCTTTAATCTTCATCTGATAGTACCCTGATCTCAGATCTATCTTCGAAAATGCCCTCGCCCCCTGTAATTGATCGAACAAATCATCTATCCGAGGTAACGGATACTTGTTTTTCATTGTTATTTTGTTCAACTGCCGATAGTCAATACAAAGTCTATGGGTTCCATCTTTCTTTCTTACAAATAGTATCGGTGCTTCCCAAGGGGAATTACTAGGCAGTATAAACCCTTTGTCTAACAATTCTTGTAGTTGAGTCTTTAACTCGTTCAGTTTTGCTGGAGCCATCCGGTAAGGTTGTTGGGCTATGGGTGGGACTCCAGGAAAAGTGTCTATGGACACCTCCACCTCTCGCTCTGGGGGTAGTCCCGGTAGTTCTTCGGGAAACACATCTGGGAATTCCTTCACCACGGGAATATCCTTCAGTCATGGACCTTCATCATCAGAGTTTAAGATATATGCGAGGTATCCCATACATCCCTTTCTTAAAAGTTTTTGGATTGTTACCACCGATATTAAGGCAATCGGTTTGAGAATTCTCTCTCCTTCAAAAATCATCCTCTCACCCTTAGGGGTTTGGAAAGTAACAGTTTTAGCATAACAATCTATGAGAGCCTTGTATTTACTCAACCAATTCATTCCTAGGATTATGTCAAAATCATGCAGCTCTAAGGGAATCAAGTCTACTTCTATTTCATACCTAGATAGACTAACCCCCACATCCACATACACAATATTTGTTTCCACCATGTTTCCCATTGGAGTTCCAATTAAGAATCCCTTCTCTACTGTTTCTACTCCCTTTCCCAGTTTAGTGACAATTCTCTTAGCAATGAATGAGTGGGTGGCACCCGGATCAAACAACACATGCACATTAAAATCATTTAATAGTAGTGTACCTGCCACCACATCCGATGCAGCCCTGACCTCCTCCTGTGTCAGGTGGAAGACCCTCCCCGGGGTCCGATCATTTTGTGCTCTCGGTCTCCCTCGACTGGAGTTTGCTCCTGATTGAGAAGATCTCACTGGCCTATTCACGGTGACTGACTGTTGGTGGCTCTGACTGGGCTGCCTATAGCTTTGTACCTGTCCAGTGTTCCTTTTAGGGCAGTCCCTCTTGAAATGACCTCTTCCACCACAGTAATGACACCCTTGACTCAAATACTGGCAATTCCTCCACCTATGACCTTCTCCTCTGCACACAAAGCATCGCCCGGGGGAAACTGAGCAGTCCCCAGGGTGTTTTTGTCCACATTTCCTACAAAAAGGATAGTCAACACCCTTGCGGTCCCTGGTCCCAGTTGAAGAGTTTTCCCTCAAGTGCGACTGTCCAACCATCACTCTCCCACTTGACTGTTGGTGAGGCGGAAACATCAAACTCTCCTTTTTCCTGTACTGATCAAACACTCCACTTTTTCCTTTCTTCGGGAGTGGTGGTCTGCTGCTGAAATAGTCCCCCCCTCTCTTTTTGCCTATACCCTGATGTCCCCCTTGGCTTTCTCCAATGCAAGCCTCTAGAGCTTGGGCAGCCTCAATCAACTCTCTCACAGATTTAAACCGTAAGGCGATCAATCCTTGTCTCAAATCCTGTCGCAAACCATCTCTCAACTTCTCAATCATATGTTCCTTTGTCGGCACATAGTGTGGGGTGAACAATGAGAGATCATGGAACCTCCTTTCATACTCCAATAACGACATATCCCCCTGCTTTAATGCCAAGAACTCTTGTTCTTTCACCTTGCGATGGTACCTGGAATAAAACTGATTCTCAAACTCTGTCTTGAAATCACTCCAGGTTAGTGTCTCGGTTGCACGCCTCAACTGAACTGTTTCCCACCATGTCATAGCCCTTTCAGACAGTAACTGGGTTGCACAATTTACCCTCAAACCCTCGGTTATGCTTATTTGAATCATGGTCTTTTCTACCTTCCAAATCCATCATCCAGCTATCTCTGCATCTTGTTCCCCCATATACGGTTCATAACCCATTTCCCTCATACTCTTGACTAGTCGTACCAGTGGCACCACATTATCCGTGGTCATGCTAGTCATAGGGGCTGCCTGTGGAATTTGTGTGGTGGGAGTTGTTTGTGTCGCCGAACCAGCCATGCCCTCCATCACTGCTTTAACTATTTGTACAAGGAGTCCCGCATCTACATATTGTGGGGGCACACCAGTTGGAATAGTCGATGGTGGTGCTTCTGATCTTTCCAGTTGCTCTGCTGCAACTGGGGGTACTCCCTCTGTCTGGTTAGGCCTCCCGCCTTCCGCTGCTCCCGCAGTTTCCCCTTGCAAGGTTTCGGGTGGTATTATCGGAGCATGAGATGTCGTATCATCCAAGGGATCTTCGTCTTGCCAACCTTGGGCACCTTGGTTCCCGCCCCTCCTTTCTAAGGAGGGCGGCTCAGTTCGTGTCCCTCGCCGGGTGCGTACCATCCTGAAATTTCACCATAGCAATGCAATTATCAGTGATCCTCAGGATCCAGACCAGGGGCTCTGATACCAACTGTAACAACCCGGATTTTTTTATATATATATATATATATAAAAAAAAAATACAATCCCTCACATCATCGAACCTGATCCCTCACATCATCAAAATACAATCCATACAATCAACACTTCATTTAAAAGTGAATCTTACATAAACACGTTATATTATGGCTGCATGATTAAAAGTTCATATTAAAAATATAAAATTATGATTCAAGCCAGATTAGTCTTGTTGGAAAGCTAACACATGAGGCTTCAAGTTCTATAATTTAAGAAGAACACAGTTCTGCCTCTAAGATAGTCAAAATTGCTCATCAACAAACACTTGGACTGTTACTGTCCAACTGTTACTGTCTCGTTTTTGAAAAAACTGTAACTCTCTGACCTCTCCTCAGATTTCAAGCTATATCTGAAGTTATAAAATTATGATTCAAGCGAGATTAGTCTCGTTGGAAATCTAACACATGAGGCTACAAGTTCTATGATTTAAGGAGAACAAAGTTCTGCCTCTAAGATAGTCAAAATTGCTCATCAACAAACACTTGGACTGTTCCTGTCCAACTGTTACTGTCTCGTTTATGAACTGTAACTGTCTGACCTCTCATCAGATTTTAAGCTATATCTGGAGTTATTAAATTATGATTCAAGCGAGATTAGTATCGTTGGAAATCTAACACATAAGGCTACAAGTTCTATGATTTAAGGAGAACAAAGTTCTGCCTCTAAGATAGTCAAAATTGCTCAACAACAAACACTTGGACTGTTCCTCTCCAACTGTTACTGTCTCGTTTTTGAACTGTAACTTTTTGACCTCTCCTCAGATTTTAAACTATATATGGAGTTATAAAATTATGATTCAAACGAGATTAGACTCGTTGCAAAGCTAACACATGAGGCTACAAGTTCTATCATTTAAGGAGAACAAATTTCTGCCTCTAAGATAGTCAAAATTGCTCATCAACAAACACTTGGACAGTTCCTGTCCAACTGTTACTGTCTAGTTTTTGAAAAAATTGTAACTGTCTGACCTCTGCTAAGATTTTAAGCTATATCCGGAGTTAGAAAATTATGATTCAACCGAGATTAGTCTCATTGGAAACCTAACACATGGGGCTTCAAGTTCTATGATTTAAGGAGAACAAAGTTCTGCCTCTAAGATAGTCAAAATTGCTCATCAACAAACACTTGGATTGTTCTTGTCCAACTATTACTGTCTCGTTTTTGAACTGTTACTATCTGACCTATCCTCATATTTTAAACTATATGTGGAGTTAGAAAATTATGATTCAAGCGAGATTAGTCTCGTTGGAAAGCTAACACATGAGGCTAGAAGTTCTCTGATTTAAGGAGAACAAAGTTCTGCCTCTAAGATAGTCAAAATTGCTCATCAACAAAAACTTGGACTGTTCTTGTCCAACTGTTACTGTCTCGTTTATGAACTGTAACTGTCTGACCTCTCGTTAGATTTTAAGCTATATCCGGAGTTATTAAATTATAATTCAAGCGAGATTAGTCTTGTTGGAAAGCTAACACATGAGGCTTCAAGTTCTATAATTTAAGAAGAACACAGTTTTGCCTCTAAGATAGTCAAAATTGCTCATCAATAAACACTTGGACTGTTACTATCCAACTGTTACTGTCTCGTTTTTAAAAAAACTGTAACTGTCTGACCTCTCCTCAGATTTTAAACTATATATGGAGTTATAAAATTATGATTCAACCGAGAGTAATCTCGTTGGAAAGCTAACACATGAGGTTTGAAGTTCTATGATTTAAGGAGAACAAAGTTCTGCCTCTAAGATAGTCAAAATTGCTCATCAACAAACACTTCGACTGTTCCTGTACAACTGTTACTGTCTTGTTTTTGAAAAAACTGTAACTGTCTGACCTCTCCTCAGATTTTAAGCTATATCCGGAGTTAGAAAATTACGATTCAAGCGAGATTAGTCTCGTTGGAAAGCTAACACATGAGGCTAGAAGTTCTCTGATTTAAGGAGAACAAAGTTCTGCCTCTAAGATAGTCAAAATTGCTCATCAACAAACATTTGGACAGTTCCTCTCTAACTGTTACTGTCTCGTTTTTGAAAAAACTATAACTGTCTGACGTCTCCTCAGATTTTAAGCTGTATCTGGAGTTATAAAATTATGATTCAAGCGAGATTAGTCTCGTTGGAAAGCTAACACATGAGGCTACAAGTTCTATGATTTAAGGAGATCCCAGTAATGCCTCTAAGATAGTCAGAATTGCTCATCAACAAACACTTGGACTGTTACTGTCTTGTTTTTGAAAGAACTGTAACTGTCTGACCTCTTCTCAGATTTTAAGCTATATCCGGAGTTAGAAAATTATGATTCAACCGAGATTAGTCTCATTGGAAAGCTAACACATAGGGCTACAAGTTCTATGATTTAAGGAGAACAAAGTTCTGCCTCTAAGATAGTCAAAATTGCTCATCAACAAACACTTGGACTGTTCCCGTCCAACTGTTACTGTCTCGTTTTAGAACTGTAACTGTCTGACCTCTCCTCATATTTTACACTATATCTGGAGTTATAAAATTATGATTCAAACGAGATTAGTCTTGTTGGAAAGCTAACACATGAGGCTACAAGTTCTATGATTTAAGGAGAACAAAGTTCTGCCTCTAAGATAGTCACAATTGCTCATCAAGAAACACTTGGACTGTTCCCGTCCAACTGTTACTGTCTCGTTTTTGAACTGTAACTGTCTGACCTCTCCTTAGATTTTAAGCTATATCCGGAGTTATAAAATTATGATTCAAGCGAGATTAGTCTTGTTGGAAAGCTAACACATGAGGCTTCACGTTCTATAATTTAAGAAGAACACAGTTCTGCCTCTAAGATAGTCAAAATTGCTCATCAACAAACACTTGGACTGTTACTGTCCAACTGTTACTGTCTCGTTTTTGAAAAAGCTATAACTCTCTGACCTCTCCTCACATTTTAAACTATATCTGGAGTTATAAAATTATGATTCAAGCGAGATTAGTCTTGTTGGAAAGCTAACACATGAGGCTTCAAGTTCTATAATTTAAGAAGAACACAGTTCTGCCTCTAAGATAGTCAGAATTGCTCATCAACAAACACTTGGACTGTTACTGTCCAACTGTTACTGTCTCGTTTTCGAAAAAACTATAACTGTCTGACCTCTCCTCAGATTTTAAGCTATATCCGAAGTTATAAAATTATGATTCAAGCGAGATTAGGCTCGTTGGAAATCTAACACATGAGGCTACAAGTTCTATGATTTAAGGAGAACAAAGTTCTGCCTCTAAGATAGTCAAAATTGCTCATCAACAAACACTTGGACTGTTCCCGTCCAACTGTTACTGTCTCGTTTTAGAACTGTAACTGTCTGACCTCTCCTCATATTTTAAACTATATCTGGAGTTATAAAATTATGATTCAAACGAGATTAGTCTTGTTGGAAAGCTAACACATGAGGCTACAAGTTCTATGATTTAAGGAGAACAAAGTTCTGCCTCTAAGATAGTCACAATTGCTCATCAAGAAACACTTGGACTGTTCCCGTCCAACTGTTACTGTCTCGTTTTTGAACTGTAACTGTCTGACCTCTCCTCATATTTTAAGCTATATCCGGAGTTATAAAATTATGATTCAAGCGAGATTAGTCTTGTTGGAAAGCTAACACATGAGGCTTCACGTTCTATAATTTAAGAAGAACACAGTTCTGCCTCTAAGATAGTCAAAATTGCTCATCAACAAACACTTGGACTGTTACTGTCCAACTGTTACTGTCTCGTTTTTGAAAAAGCTATAACTCTCTGACCTCTCCTCACATTTTAAACTTTATCTGGAGTAATAAAATTATGATTCAAGCGAGATTAGTCTTCTTGGAAAGCTAACACATGAGGCTTCAAGTTCTATAATTTAAGAAGAACACAGTTCTGCCTCTAAGATAGTCAGAATTGCTCATCAACAAACACTTGGACTGTTACTGTCCAACTGTTACTGTCTCGTTTTCGAAAAAACTATAACTGTCTGACCTCTCCTCAGATTTTAAGCTATATCCGAAGTTATAAAATTATGATTCAAGCGAGATTAGGCTCGTTGGAAATCTAACACATGAGGCTACATGTTCTATGATTTAAGGAGATCCTAGTTCTACCACTAAGATAGTCAAAATTGCTCATCAACAAACACTTGGACTGTTACTGTCCAACTGTTACTGTCTCGTTTTTGAACTGTTACTTTCTGACCTCTCCTCACATTTTAAACTATATCTGGAGTTATAAAATTCTGATTCAAGCGAGATTAGTCTCATTGGAAAGCTAACACATGAGGCTTGAAGTTCTATGATTTAAGGAGAACAAATTTCTGCCTATAAGATAGTCAAAATTGCTCATCAACAAACACTTGGACTATTCCTATACAACTGTTACTGTCTCGTTTTTGAACTGGTACTCTCAGACCTCTCCTCATATTTTACACTATATCTGGAGTTATAAAATTATGATTCAAACGAGATTAGTCTCGTTGGAAATCTAAAACATTAGGCTACAAGTTCTATGATTTAAGGAGATCCGAGTTCTGCCTCTAAGATAGTCAGAATTGCTCATCAACAAACACTTGGACTGTTACTGTCCAAATGTTACTGTCTTGTTTTTGAAAAAACTGTAACTGTCTGACCTCTCCTCAGATTTTAAGCTATATTCGGAGTTATAAAATTATGATTCAAGCCAGATTAGTCTCGTTGGAAAGCTAACACAAGAGGCTACAAGTTCTATGATTTAAGGCGAACCCATTTCTACCTCTAAGATACTCAAAATTGCTCATCAAGAAACACTTGGACTGTTCCTGTCCAACTGTTACTGTCTCGTTTTTGAACTGGTACTCTGTGACCTCTCCTCATATTTTAAATTTTATCTGGAGTTATAAAATTATGATTCAAGCGAGATTAGTATCGTAGGAAACCTAACACATGACGCATAAGTTCTACGATTTAAGGAGAACCCATTTCTGCCTCTAAGATAGTCAAAATTGCTCATCAACAAACACTTGTATTGTTCCTGTCCAACTATTACTGTTTCGTTTTTGAACTGTTACTTTCTGACCACTCCTCATATTTTAAACTATATGTGGAGTTATAAAATTATGATTCAAGCGAGATTAGTCTCGTTGGAAATCTAACACATTAGGCTACAAGTTCTATGATTTAAGGAGATCCGAGTTCTGCCTCTAAGATAGTCAGAATTGCTCATCAACAAACACTTGGACTCTTACTGTCCAATTGTTACTGTCTTGTTTTTGAAAAAACTATAACTGTCTGACCTCTCCTCAGATTTTAAGCTATATCCGGAGTTATAAAATTATGATTCAAGCGAGATTAGTCTCGTTGGAAAGCTAACACATGAGGCTACAAGTTCTATGATTTATGGAGATCCCAGTTCTGCCTCTAAGATAGTCAGAATTGCTCATCAACAAACACTTGGACTGTTACTGTCCAACTGTTACTGTCTTGTTTTTGAAAAAATTGTAACTGTCTTACCTCTCCTCAGATTTTAAGCTATATCTGGAGTTATAAAATTATGATTCATGCGAGATTAGTCTCGTTGGAAAGCTAACACATGAGGCTACAAGTTCTATGATTTAAGAAGAACAAAGTTCTGCCTCTAAGATAGTCAAAATTGCTCATCAACAAACACTTGGACTGTTACTGTCCAACTGTTACTGTCTCGTTTTTGAAAAAGCTATAACTCTCTGACCTCTCCTCACATTTTAAACTATATCTGGAGTAATAAAATTATGATTCAAGCGAGATTAGTCTTCTTGGAAAGCTAACACATGAGGCTTCAAGTTCTATAATTTAAGAAGAACACAGTTCTGCCTCTAAGATAGTCAGAATTGCTCATCAACAAACACTTGGACTGTTACTGTCCAACTGTTACTGTCTCGTTTTCGAAAAAACTATAACTGTCTGACCTCTCCTCAGATTTTAAGCTATATCCGAAGTTATAAAATTATGATTCAAACGAGATTAGTCTTGTTGGAAAGCTAACACATGAGGCTACAAGTTCTATGATTTAAGGAGAACAAAGTTCTGCCTCTAAGATAGTCACAATTGCTCATCAAGAAACACTTGGACTGTTCCCGTCCAACTGTTACTGTCTCGTTTTTGAACTGTAACTGTCTGACCTCTCCTCATATTTTAAGCTATATCCGGAGTTATAAAATTATGATTCAAGCGAGATTAGTCTTGTTGGAAAGCTAACACATGAGGCTTCACGTTCTATAATTTAAGAAGAACACAGTTCTGCCTCTAAGATAGTCAAAATTGCTCATCAACAAACACTTGGACTGTTACTGTCCAACTGTTACTGTCTCGTTTTTGAAAAAGCTATAACTCTCTGACCTCTCCTCACATTTTAAACTATATCTGGAGTTATAAAATTATGATTCAAGCGAGATTAGTCTTATTGGAAAGCTAACACATGAGGCTTCAAGTTCTATAATTTAAGAAGAACACAGTTTTGCCTCTAAGATAGTCAGAATTGCTCATCAACAAACACTTGGACTGTTACTGTCCAACTGTTACTGTCTTGTTTTTGGAAAAACTGTAACTGTCTGACCTCTTCTCAGATTTTAAGCTATATCCGGAGTTAGAAAATTATGATTCAACCGAGATTAGTCTCATTGGAAAGCTAACACATAGGGCTACAAGTTCTATGATTTAAGGAGAACAAAGTTCTGCCTCTAAGATAGTCAAAATTGCTCATCAACAAACACTTGGACTGTTCCCGTCCAACTGTTACTGTCTCGTTTTAGAACTGTAACTGTCTGACCTCTCCTCATATTTTAAACTATATCTGGAGTTATAAAATTATGATTCAAACGAGATTAGTCTTGTTGGAAAGCTAACACATGAGGCTACAAGTTCTATGATTTAAGGAGAACAAAGTTCTGCCTCTAAGATAGTCACAATTGCTCATCAAGAAACACTTGGACTGTTCCCGTCCAACTGTTACTGTCTCGTTTTTGAACTGTAACTGTCTGACCTCTCCTCAGATTTTAAGCTATATCCGGAGTTATAAAATTATGATTCAAGCAAGATTAGTCTTGTTGGAAAGCTAACACATGAGGCTTCACGTTCTATAATTTAAGAAGAACACAGTTCTGCCTCTAAGATAGTCAAAATTGCTCATCAACAAACACTTGGACTGTTACTGTCCAACTGTTACTGTCTCGTTTTTGAAAAAGCTATAACTCTCTGACCTCTCCTCACATTTTAAACTATATCTGGAGTAATAAAATTATGATTCAAGCGAGATTAGTCTTCTTGGAAAGCTAACACATGAGGCTTCAATTTCTATAATTTAAGAAGAACACAGTTCTGCCTCTAAGATAGTCACAATTGCTCATCAACAAACACTTGGACTGTTCCTGTCCAACAGTTACTGTCTTGTTTTTAAAAAAACTATAACTGTCTGACCTCTCCTTAGATTTTAAACTATATCTGGAGTTATAAAATTATGATTCAAGCGAGAGTAGTCTCGTTGGAAAGCTAACACATGAGGCTACAAGTTCTATGATTTAAGGAGAACAAAGTTCTGCCTCTAAGATAGTCAAAATTGCTCACCAACACACACTTGGACTGTTCCTGTCCAACTGTTATTGTCTCGTTTTCGAAAAAACTGTAACTGTCTGACCTCTCCTCAGATTTTAAGCTATATCCGGAGTTATAAAATTATGATTCAAGCGAGATTAGACTCGTTCGAAAGCTAACACATGAGGCTACAAGTTCTATGATTTAAGGAGAACAAAGTTCTGCCTCTACGATGGTCAAAATTGCTCATCAACAAATACTTGGACTGCTCCTGTCCAACTGTTAGTGTCTCGTTTTTGAACTGTTACTGTCTGACCTCTCCTCATATTTTAAACTATATCTGGAGTTATAAAATTATCATTCAAGCGAGATTAGTCTCGTTGGAAAGCTAACACATGAGGCTAGAAGTTCTATGATTTAAGGAGAACAAAGTTCTGCCTCTACGATGGTCAAAATTGCTCCAATAAATACTTGGACTACTCCTGTCCAACTCTTACAGTCTCGTTTTTTAACAGTTATTGTCTCACCTCTCCTCATATTTAAAGTATACATGGAGTTATAAAAGTATGATTCAAACGAGATTAGTCTCGTTGGAAAGCTAACACATGAGGCTACAAGTTCTCTCATTTAAGGAGAACAAAGTTCTGCCTCTAAGATAGTCAAAATTGCTCATCAACAAACACTTGGACTATTCCTGTCCAACTGTTACTGTCTTGTTTTTGCACTGTTACTGTGTGACCTCTCCTCATATTTTAAATTACATCTGGAGTTAGAAAATTATGATTCAAGCGAGATTAGTCTCGTTGGAAAGCTAACACATGAGGCTACAAGTTCTATGATATAAGGAGAACAAAGTTCTGCCTCAAAGATAGTCAAAATTGCTCATCAACATACACTTGGACTGTTCCTGTCCAACTATTACTGTCTCGTTTTTGAACTGTTACTATCTGACCTCTCCTCATATTTTAAACTATATCTGGAGTTAGAAAATTATGATTCAAGCGAGATTAGTCTCGTTGGAAAGCTAACACATGAGGCTACAAGTTCTATGATATAAGGAGAACAAAGTTCTGCCTCTAAGATAGTCAAAATTGCTCGTCAACAAACACTTGGACTGTTCCTGTCCAACTGTTACTGTCTCGTTCTTGAAAAAACTGTAACTGTCTGACCACTCCTCAGATTTTAAGCTCTATCTGGAGTTATAAAATTATGATTCAAGTGAGATTAGGCTCGTTCGAAAGCTAACACATGAGGCTACAAGTTCTATGATTTAAGGAGAACAAAGTTCTGCCTCTAAGATAGTCAAAATTGCTCATCAACACACACTTGGACTGTTCCTGTCCAACTGTTACTGTCTCGTTTTCGAAAAAACTGTAACTGTCTGACCTCTCCTCAGATTTTAAGCTGTATCCAGAGTTATAAAATTATGATTCAAGCAAGATTAGACTCGTTTGAAAGCTAACACATGAGGCTACAAGTTCTATGATTTAAGGAGAACAAAGTTCGGCCTCTAAGATAGTCAAAATTGCTCATCAACAAACACTTGGATTGTTCCTCTCCAACTGTTACTGTCTTGTTTTTGCACTGTTACTGTCTGACCTCTCCTCATATTTTAAACTATATCCGGAGTTATAAAATTATGATTCAAGCGAGATTAGTCTCGTTGGAAAGCTAACACATGAGGCTAGAAGTTCTATGATTTAAGGAGAACAAAGTTCTGCCTCTACGATGGTCAAAATTGCTCCAATAAATACTTGGACTACTCCTGTCCAACTCTTACTGTCTCGTTTTTTAACAGTTATTGTCTCACCTCTCCTCATATTTAAAGTATATATGGAGTTATAAAAGTATGATTCAAACGAGATTAGTCTCGTTGGAAAGCTAGCACATGAGGCTACAACTTCTCTCATTTAAGGAGAACAAAGTTCTGCCTCTAAGATAGTCAAAATTGCTCATCAACAAACACTTGGACTGTTCCTGTCCAACTCTTACTGTCTCGTTTTTTAACAGTTACTGTCTGACCTCTCCTCATATTTTAAACTATATCCGGAGTTATAAAATTATGATTCAAGCGAGATTAGTCTCGTTGGAAAGCTAACACATGAGGCTAGAAGTTCTATGATTTAAGGAGAACAAAGTTCTGCCTCTACGATGGTCAAAATTGCTCCAATAAATACTTGGACTACTCCTGTGCAACTCTTACTGTCTCGTTTTTTAACAGTTATTGTCTCACCTATCCTCATATTTAAAGTATATATGGAGTTATAAAAGTATGATTCAAACGAGATTAGTCTCGTTGGAAAGCTAGCACATGAGGCTACAAGTTCTCTCATTTAAGGAGAACAAAGTTCGGCCTCTAAGATAGTCAAAATTGCTCCTCAACAAACACTTGGACTATTCCTGTCCAACTGTTACTGTCTTGTTTTTGCATTGTTACTGTTTGACCTCTCCTCATATTTTAAACTATATCTGGAGTTAGAAAATTATGATTCAAGCGAGATTAGTCTCGTTGGAAAGCTAAGACATGAGGCTACAAGTTCTATGATATAAGGAGAACAAAGTTCTGCCTCTAAGATAGTCAAAATTGCTCATTAACATACACTTGGACTGTTCCTGTCCAACTATTACTGTCTCGTTTTTGAACTGTTACTATCTGACCTCTCCTCATATTTTAAACTATATCTAGAGTTATAAAATTATGATTCAAACGAGATTAGTCTCGTTGGAAAGCTAACACATGAGGCTAGAAGTTCTATGATTTAAAGAGAACAAAGTTCTGCCTCTACGATGGTCAAAATTGCTCATCAACAAACACTTGGACTGCTCCTGTCCAACTGTTACTGTCTTGTTTTTGAACTGTTACTGTCTGACCTCTCCTCATATTTTAAACTATATCTGGAGTTAGAAAATTATGATTCAAGCGAGATTAGTCTCGTTGGAAAGCTAACACATGAGGCTACAAGTTCTATGATATAAGGAGAACAAAGTTTTGCCTCTAAGATAGTCAAAATTGCTCATCAACAAACACTTGGACTGTTCCTGTCCAACTGTTACTGTCTCGTTCTCGAAAAAACTGTAACTGTCTGACCACTCCTCAGATTTTAAGCTCTATCTGGAGTTATAAAATTATGATTCAAGCGAGATTAGGCTCGTTCGAAAGCTAACACATGACGCTACAAGTTCTATGATTTAAGGAGAACAAAGTTCTGCCTCTAAGATAGTCAAAATTGCTCATCAACAAACACTTGGACTGTTCCTGTCCAACTGTTACTGTCTCGTTCTCGAAAAAACTGTAACTGTCTGACCACTCCTCAGATTTTAAGCTCTATCTGGAGTTATAAAATTATGATTCAAGCGAGATTAGGCTCGTTCGAAAGCTAACACATGAGGCTACAAGTTCTATGATGTAAGGAGAACAAAGTTCTGCCTCTAAGATAGTCAAAATTGCTCATCAACACACACTTGAACTGTTCCTGTCCAACTGTTATTGTCTCGTTTTCGAAAAAACTGTAACTGTCTGACCTCTCCTCAGATTTTAAGCTATATCCGGAGTTATAAAATTATGATTCAAGCAAGATTAGACTCGTTCGAAAGCTAACACATGAGGCTACAAGTTCTATGATTTAAGGAGAACAAAGTTCGGCCTCTAAGATAGTCAAAATTGCTCATCAACAAACACTTGGACTGTTCCTGTCCAACTGTTATTGTCTTGTTTTTGCACTGTTACTGTCTTACCTCTCCTCATATTTTAAACTATATCCGGAGTTATAAAATTATGATTCAAGCGAGATAAGGCTCGTTCGAAAGTTAACACATGAGGCTACAAGTTCTATGATTTAAGGAGAACAAAGTTCTGCCTCTAAGATAGTCAAAATTGCTTATCAACAAACACTTGGACTGTTCCTGTCCAACTGTTACTGTCTCGTTTTTGAAAAAACTATAACTGTCTGACCTCTCCTCAGATTTTAGGCTATATCTGGAGTTATAAAAGTATGATTCAAGCGAGATTAGTCTCGTTTAAAAGCTAACACATGAGGCTAGAAGTTCTATGATTTAAGGAGAACAAAGTTCTGCCTCTACGATGGTCAAAATTGCTCATCAACAAATACTTGGACTGCTCCTGTCCAACTGTTACTGTCTCGTTTTTGAACTATTACTGTCTGACCTCTCCTCATATTTTAAACTATATCTGGAGTTATAAAATTATGATTCAAGCGAGATTAGTCTCGTTGGAAACCTAACACAAGAGGCTAGAAGTTCTATGATTTAAGGAGAACAAAGTTCTGCCTCTACGATGGTCAAAATTGCTCCACAACAAATACTTGGACTGCTCCTGTCCAACTGTTACTGTCTCGTTTTTTAACAGTTACTGTCTGACCTCTCCTCATATTTAAAGTATATCTGGAGTTATAAAAGTATGATTCAAACGAGATTAGTCTCGTTGGAAAGCTAACACATGAGGCTACAAGTTCTCTCATTTAAGGAGAACAAAGTTCTGCCTCTAAGATAGTCAAACTTTCTCATCAACAAACAGTTGGACTGTTCCTGTCCAACTGTTACTGTCTTGTTTTTGCACTGTTACTGTCTGACCTCTCCTCATATTTTAAACTATATCTGGAGTTATAAAATTATGATTCAAGCAAGATTAGTCTCGTTGGAAGGCTAACACATGAGGCTAGAAGTTTTATGATTTAAGGAGAACAAAGTTCCGCCTCTACGATGGTCAAAATTGCTCATCAACAAATACTTCGACTGCTCCTGTCCAACTGTTACTGTCTCGTTTTTGAACTGTTACTGTTTGATCTGTCCTCATATTTTAAACTATATCTGGAGTTAGAAAATTATGATTCAAGCGAGATTAGTCTCGTTGGAAAGCTAACACATGAGGCTACAAGTTCTATGATATAAGGAGAACAAAGTTCTGCCTCTAAGATAGTCAAAATTGCTCATCAACAAACACTTGGACTGTTCCTGTCCAACTGTTACTGTCTCGTTCTCGAAAAAACTGTAACTGTCTGACCACTCCTCAGATTTTAAGCTATATCCGGAGTTATAAAATTATGATTCAAGCGAGATTAGGCTCGTTCGAAAGCTA
This sequence comes from Populus nigra, assembly GCF_951802175.1. NCBI lineage: Eukaryota > Viridiplantae > Streptophyta > Magnoliopsida > Malpighiales > Salicaceae > Populus > Populus nigra. The sequence continues at coordinate 25,979,728 of NC_084853.1, forward strand.
ACACATGAGGCTACAAGTTCTATGGTGTAAGCAGAACAAAGTTCTGCCTCTAAGATAGTCAAAATTGCTCATCAACACACACTTGGACTGTTCCTCTCCAACTTTTACTGTCTCGTTTTCGAAAAAACTGTAACTGTTTAACCTCTCCTCAGATTTTAAGCTATATCCGGAGTTACAAAATTATGATTCAAGCGAGATTAGACTCGTTGGAAAGCTAACTCATGAGACTACAAGTTCTATGATTTAAGGAGAACAAAGTTCTGCCTCTAAGATAGTCAAAATTGCTCATCAACAAACACTTGGACTGTTCCTGTCCAACTGTTACTGTCTCGTTTTTGAAAAAACTATAACTGTCTGACCTCTCCTCAGATTTTAAGCTATATCTGGAGTTATAAAATTATGATTCAAGCGAGATTAGTCTCGTTGGAAAGCAAACACATGAGGCTACCAGTTCTCTCATTTAAGGAGAACAAAGTTCTGCCTCTAAGATAGTCAAAATTGTTCATCAACAAACAGTTGGACTGTTCCTGTCCAACTGTTACTGTCTTGTTTTTGCACTGTTACTGTCTGACCTCTCGTCATTTTTTAAACTATATCTGGAGTTATAAAATTATGATTCAAGCGAGATTAGTCTCGTTGGAAAGCTAACACATGAGGCTAGAAGTTCTATGGTTTAAAGAGAACAAAGTTCAGCCTCAACGATGGTCAAAATTGCTCATCAACAAATACTTGGACTCTTATTATCCAACTGTTACTGTCTCGTTTTTGAACTGTAACTGTCTGACCTCTCCTCTGATTTTAAGCTATATCCGAAGTTATAAAATTATTATTCAAGCGAGATTAGATTCGTTTGAAAGCTAACACATGACGCTACAAGTTGTCTGATTTAAGGACAACAAAGTTCTGCCTCTATGATAGTCAAAATTGCTCATCAACAAACTCTTGGACTGTTCCTGTCCAACTGTTACTGTCTCGTTTCTGAAAAAACTGTAACTGTCTGACCTCTACTCAGATTTTAAACTATATCCAGAGTTATAAAATTATGATTCAAGCGAGATAAGGCTCATTCGAAAGCTAACACATGAGGCTACAAGTTCTATGATTTAAGGAGAACAAAGTTCTGCCTCTAAGATAGTCAAAATTGTTCATCAACAAACACTTGGACTGTTCCTGTCCAATTGTTACTGTCTCGTTTTTGAAAAAACTATAACTGTCTGACCTCTCCTCATATGTTAAACTATATCCGGAGTTATAAAATTATGATTCAAGCGAGATTAGTCTCGTTGGAAAGCTAACACACGAGGCTACATGTTTTGTGATTTAATGAGAACAAAGTTCTGCATCTACGATGGTCAAAATTGCTCATCAACAAAAACTTCGACTCTTATTGTCCAACTGTTACTGTCTCGTTTTTGAAAAAACTGTAACTGTCTGACCTCTCCTGAGATTTTAAACTATATCTGGAGTTATAAAATTATGAATCAAGCGAGATTAGTCTCGGTGGAAAGCTAACACATGAGGCTACAAGTTCTATGATATAAGGAGAACAAAGTTCTGCCTCTAAGATAGTCAAAATTGCTCATCAACAAACACTTGGACTGTTCCTGTCCAACTGTTACTGTCTCGTTCTTGAAAAAACTGTAACTGTCTGACCACTCCTCATATTTTAAGCTCTATCTGGAGTTATAAAATTATGATTCAAGCGAGATTAGGCTCGTTCGAAAGCTAACACATGAGGCTACAAGTTCTATGATGTAAGGAGAACAAAGTTCTGCCTCTAAGATAGTCAAAATTGCTCACCAATACACACTTGGACTGTTCCTGTCAAACTGTTACTGTCTCGTTTTCAAAAAAACTGTAACTGTCTGACCTCTCCTCAGATTTTAAGCTATATCCGGAGTTATGAAATTATGATTCAAGCGAGATTAGACTCGTTCGAAAGCTAACACATGAGGCTACAAGTTCTATGATTTAAGGAGAACAAAGTTCTGCCTCTACGATGGTCAAAATTGCTCATCAACAAATACTTGGACTGCTCCTGTCCAACTGTTACTGTCTCGTTTTTGAACTGTTACTGTCTGACCTCTCCTCATATTTTAAACTATATCTGGAGTTATAAAATTATCATTCAAGCGAGATTAGTCTCGTTGGAAAGCTAACACATGAGGCTACAAGTTCTATCATTTAAGGAGAACAAAGTTCTGCCTCTAAGATAGTTAAAATTGTTCATCAACAAACACTTGGACAGTTCCTGTCCAACTGTTACTGTCTTGTTTTTGAACTGTTACTGTCTAACCTCTCCTCATATTTTAAACTATTTCTGGAGTTAGAAAATTATTATTCAAGCGAGATTAGTCTCGTTGGAAAGCTAACACATGAGGCTACAAGTTCTATGATATAAGGAGAACAAAGTTCTGCCTCTAAGATAGTAAAAATTGCTCATCAACAAACATTTGGACTGTTCCTGTCCAACTGTTACTGTCTCGTTCTCGAAAAAACTGTAACTGTCTGACCACTCCTCAGATTTTAAGCTCTATCAGGAGTTATAAAATTATGATTCAAGTGAGATTAGGCTCGTTCGAAAGCTAACACATGAGGCTACAAGTTCTATGATGTAAGGAAAACAAAGTTCTGCCTCTAAGATAGTCAAAATTGCTCATCAACACACACTTGGACTGTTCCTGTCCAACTGTTACTGTCTCGTTCTGGAAAAAACTGTAACTGTCTGACCACTCCTCATATTTTAAGCTCTATCTGGAGTTATAAAATTATGATTCAAGCGAGATTAGGCTCGTTCGAAAGCTAACACATGAGGCTACAAGTTCTATGATGTAAGGAGAACAAAGTTCTGCCTCTAAGATAGTCAAAATTGCTCACCAACACACACTTGGACTGTTCCTGTCCAACTGTTACTGTCTCGTTTTCGAAAAAACTGTAACTGTCTGACCTCTCCTCAGATTTTAAGCTATATCCGGAGTTATAAAATTATGATTCAAGCGAGATTAGACTCGTTCGAAAGCTAACACATGAGGCTACAAGTTCTATGATTTAAGGAGAACAAAGTTCTGCCTCTACGATGGTCAAAATTGCTCATCAACAAATACTTGGACTGCTCCTGTCCAACTGTTACTGTCTCGTTTTTGAACTGTTACTGTCTGACTTCTCCTCATATTTTAAACTATATCTGGAGTTATAAAATTATCATTCAAGCGAGATTAGTCTCGTTGGAAAGCTAACACATGAGGCTAGAAGTTCTATGATTTAAGGAGAACAAAGTTCTGCCTCTACGATGGTCAAAATTGCTCCAATAAATACTTGAACTACTCCTGTCCAACTCTTACAGTCTCGTTTTTTAACAGTTAGTGTCTCACCTCTCCTCATATTTAAAGTATATATGGAGTTATAAAAGTATGATTCAAACGAGATTAGTCTCGTTGGAAAGCTAACACATGAGGCTACAAGTTCTCTCATTTAAGGAGAACAAAGTTCTGCCTCTAAGATAGTCAAAATTGCTCATCAACAAACACTTGGACTATTCCTGTCCAACTGTTACTGTCTTGTTTTTGCACTGTTACTGTGTGACCTCTCCTCATATTTTAAACTATATCTGGAGTTAGAAAATTATGATTCAAGCGAGATTAGTCTCGTTGGAAAGCTAACACATGAGGCTACAAGTTCTATGATATAAGGAGAACAAAGTTCTGCCTCAAAGATAGTCAAAATTGCTCATCAACATACACTTGGACTGTTCCTGTCCAACTATTACTGTCTCGTTTTTGAACTGTTACTATCTGACCTCTCCTCATATTTTAAACTATATCTGGAGTTAGAAAATTATGAATCAAGCGAGATTAGTCTCGGTGGAAAGCTAACACATGAGTCTACAAGTTCTATGATATAAGGAGAACAAAGTTCTGCCTCTAAGATAGTCAAAATTGCTCGTCAACAAACACTTGGACTGTTCTTGTCCAACTGTTACTGTCTCGTTCTCGAAAAAACTGTAACTGTCTGACCACTCCTCAGATTTTAAGCTCTATCTGGAGTTATAAAATTATGATTCAAGCGAGATTAGGCTCGTTCGAAAGCTAACACATGAGGCTACAAGTTCTATCATGTAAGGAGAACAAAGTTCTGCCTCTAAGATAGTCAAAATTGCTCATCAACACACACTTGGACTGTTCCTGTCCAACTGTTACTGTCTCGTTTTCGAAAAAAATGTAACTGTTTGACCTCTCCTCAGATTTTAAGCTATATCCGGAGTTATAAAATTATGATTCAAGCGAGATTAGACTCGTTCGAAAGCTAACACATGAGGCTACAAGTTCTATGATTTAAGGAGAACAAAGTTCGGCCTCTAAGATAGTCAAAATTGCTCATCAACAAACACTTGGACTGTTCCTCTCCAACTGTTACTGTCTTGTTTTTGCATTGTTACTGTCTGACCTCTCCTCATATTTTAAACTATATCCGGAGTTATAAAATTATGATTCAAGCGAGATTAGTCTGGTTGGAAAGCTAACACATGAGGCTACAAGTTCTATGATTTAAGGAGAACAAAGTTCTGCCTCTTAGATAGTCAAAATTGCTCATCAACAAACACTTGGACTGTTACTGTCTCGTTTTTGAACTGTAACTCTCTGACCTCTCCTCAAATTTTAAACCGTATCTGGAGTTATAAAATTACGATTCAAGCGAGATTAGTCTCGTTGGAAAGCTAACACATGAGGCTAGAAGTTCTATGATTTAAGGAGAACAAAGTTCTGCCTCTACGATGGTCAAAATTGCTCCAATAAATACTTGGACTACTCCTGTCCAACTCTTACTGTCTCGTTTTTTAACAGTTATTGTCTCACCTCTCCTCATATTTAAAGTATATATGGAGTTATAAAAGTATGATTCAAACGAGATTAGTCTCGTTGGAAAGCTAGCACATGAGGCTACAAGTTCTCTCATTTAAGGAGAACAAAGTTCTGCCTCTAAGATAGTCAAAATTGCTCATCAACAAACACTTGGACTATTCCTGTCCAACTGTTACTGTCTTGTTTTTGCATTGTTACTGTTTGACCTCTCCTCATATTTTAAACTATATCTGGAGTTAGAAAATTATGATTCAAGCGAGATTAGTCTCGTTGGAAAGCTAAGACATGAGGCTACAAGTTCTATGATATAAGGAGAACAAAGTTCTGCCTCTAAGATAGTCAAAATTGCTCATTAACATACACTTGGACTGTTCCTGTCCAACTATTACTGTCTCGTTTTTGAACTGTTACTATCTGACCTCTCCTCATATTTTAAACTATATCTGGAGTTAGAAAATTATGATTCAAGCGAGATTAGTCTCGTTGGAAAGCTAACACATGAGGCTAGAAGTTCTATGATTTAAAGAGAACAAAGTTCTGCCTCTACGATGGTCAAAATTGCTCATCAACAAACACTTGGACTGCTCCTGTCCAACTGTTACTGTCTTGTTTTTGAACTGTTACTGTCTGTCCTCTCCTCATATTTTAAACTATATCTGGAGTTAGAAAATTATGATTCAAGCGAGATTAGTCTCGTTGGAAAGCTAACACATGAGGCTACAAGTTCTATGATATAAGGAGAACAAAGTTCTGCCTCTAAGATAGTCAAAATTGCTCATCAACAAACACTTGGACTGTTCCTGTCCAACTGTTACTGTCTCGTTCTCGAAAAAACTGTAACTGTCTGACCACTCCTCAGATTTTAAGCTATATCCGGAGTTATAAAATTATGATTCAAGCGAGATTAGGCTCGTTCGAAAGCTAACACATGAGGCTACAAGTTCTATGATGTAAGGAGAACAAAGTTCTGCCTCTAAGATACTCAAAATTGCTCATCAACACACACTTGGACTGTTCCTGTCCAACTGTTACTGTCTCGTTTTCGAAAAAACTGTAACTGTCTGACCTCTCCTCAGATTTTAAGCTATATCCGGAGTTATAAAATTATGATTCAAGCGAGATTAGACTCGTTCGAAAGCTAACACATGAGGCTACAAGTTCTATGATTTAAGGAGAACAAAGTTCGGCCTCTAAGATAGTCAAAATTGCTCATCAACAAACACTTGGACTGTTCCTGTCCAACTGTTATTGTCTTGTTTTTGCACTGTTACTGTCTGACCTCTCCTCATATTTTAAACTATATCCGGAGTTATAAAATTATGATTCAAGCGAGATAAGGCTCGTTCGAAAGTTAACACATGAGGCTACAAGTTCTATGATTTAAGGAGAACAAAGTTCTGCCTCTAAGATAGTCAAAATTGCTTATCAACAAACACTTGGACTGTTCCTGTCCAACTGTTACTGTCTCGTTTTTGAAAAAACTATAACTGTCTGACCTCTCCTCAGATTTTAGGCTATATCTGGAGTTATAAAATTATGATTCAAGCGAGATTAGTCTCGTTTAAAAGCTAACACATGAGGCTAGAAGTTCTATGATTTAAGGAGAACAAAGTTCTGCCTCTACGATGGTCAAAATTGCTCATCAACAAATACTTGGACTGCTCCTGTCCAACTGTTACTGTCTCGTTTTTGAACTGTTACTGTCTGACCTCTCCTCATATTTTAAACTATATCTGGACTTATAAAATTATGATTCAAGCGAGATTAGTCTCGTTGGAAAGCTAACACATGAGGCTAGAAGTTCTATGATTTAAGGAGAACAAAGTTCTGCCTCTACGATGGTCAAAATTGCTCCACAACAAATACTTGGACTGCTCCTGTCCAACTGTTACTGTCTCGTTTTTTAACAGTTACTGTCTGACCTCTCCTCATATTTAAAGTATATCTGGAGTTATAAAAGTATGATTCAAACGAGATTAGTCTCGTTGGAAAGCTAACACATGAGGCTACAAGTTCTCTCATTTAAGGAGAACAAAGTTCTGCCTCTAAGATAGTCAAACTTTCTCATCAACAAACAGTTGGACTGTTCCTGTCCAACTGTTACTGTCTTGTTTTTGCACTGTTACTGTCTGACCTCTCCTCATATTTTAAACTATATCTGGAGTTATAAAATTATGATTCAAGCAAGATTAGTCTCGTTGGAAGGCTAACACATGAGGCTAGAAGTTCTATGATTTAAGGAGAACAAAGTTCCGCCTCTACGATGGTCAAAATTGCTCATCAACAAATACTTCGACTGCTCCTGTCCAACTGTTACTGTCTCGTTTTTGAACTGTTACTGTTTGATCTCTCCTCATATTTTAAACTATATCTGGAGTTAGAAAATTATGATTCAAGCGAGATTAGTCTCGTTGGAAAGCTAACACATGAGGCTACAAGTTCTATGATATAAGGAGAACAAAGTTCTGCCTCTAAGATAGTCAAAATTGCTCATCAACAAACACTTGGACTGTTCCTGTCCAACTGTTACTGTCTCGTTCTCGAAAAAACTGTAACTGTCTGACCACTCCTCAGATTTTAAGCTATATCCGGAGTTATAAAATTATGATTCAAGCGAGATTAGGCTCGTTCGAAAGCTAACACATGAGGCTACAAGTTCTATGATGTAAGGAGAACAAAGTTCTGCCTCTAAGATAGTCAAAATTGCTCATCAACACACACTTGGACTGTTCCTCTCCAACTTTTACTGTCTCGTTTTCGAAAAAACTGTAACTGTTTAACCTCTCCTCAGATTTTAAGCTATATCCGGAGTTACAAAATTATGATTCAAGCGAGATTAGACTCGTTGGAAAGCTAACTCATGAGACTACAAGTTCTATGATTTAAGGAGAACAAAGTTCTGCCTCTAAGATAGTCAAAATTGCTCATCAACAAACACATGGACTGTTCCTGTCCAACTGTTACTGTCTTGTTTTTGCACTGTTACTGTCTGACCTATCCTCATATTTTAAACTATATCCGGAGTTATAAAATTATGATTCTAGCAAGATATGGCTCGTTCGAAAGCTAACACATGAGGCTAGAAGTTCTATGATATAAGGAGAACAAAGTTCTGCCTCTAAGATAGTCAGAATTGCTCATCAACAAACACTTGGACTGTTCCTGTCCAACTGTTACTGTCTCGTTTTTGAAAAAACTATAACTGTCTGACCTCTCCTCAGATTTTAAGCTATATCTGGAGTTATAAAATTATGATTCAAGCGAGATTAGTCTCGTTGGAAAGCAAACACATGAGGCTACCAGTTCTCTCATTTAAGGAGAACAAAGTTCTGCCTCTAAGATAGTCAAAATTGCTCATCAACAAACAGTTGGACTGTTCCTGTCCAACTGTTACTGTCTTGTTTTTGCACTGTTACTGTCTGACCTCTCGTCATTTCTTAAACTATATCTGGAGTTATAAAATTATGATTCAAGCGAGATTAGTCTCGTTGGAAAGCTAACACATGAGGCTAGAAGTTCTATGGTTTAAAGAGAACAAAGTTCTGCCTCAACGATGGTCAAAATTGCTCATCAACAAATACTTGGACTCTTATTATCCAACTGTTACTGTCTCGTTTTTGAACTGTAACTGTCTGACCTCTCCTCAGATTTTAAGCTATATCCGAAGTTATAAAATTATTATTCAAGCGAGATTAGATTCGTTTGAAAGCTAACACATGACGCTACAAGTTGTCTGATTTAAGGACAACAAAGTTCTGCCTCTATGATAGTCAAAATTGCTCATCAACAAACTCTTGGACTGTTCCTGTCCAACTGTTACTGTCTCGTTTCTGAAAAAACTGTAACTGTCTGACCTCTACTCAGATTTTAAACTATATCCGGAGTTATAAAATTATGATTCAAGCGAGATAAGGCTCGTTCGAAAGCTAACACATGAGGCTACAAGTTCTATGATTTAAGGAGAACAAAGTTCTACCTCTAAGATAGTCAAAATTGTTCATCAACAAACACTTGGACTGTTCCTGTCCAACTGTTACTGTCTCGTTTTTGAAAAAACTATAACTGTCTGACCTCTCCTCATATGTTAAACTATATCCGGAGTTATAAAATTATGATTCAAGCGAGATTAGTCTCTTGGAAAGCTAACACACGAGGCTACATGTTTTGTGATTTAATGAGAACAAAGTTCTGCATCTACGATGGTCAAAATTGCTCATCAACAAAAACTTCGACTCTTATTGTCCAACTGTTACTGTCTCGTTTTTGAAAAAACTGTAACTATCTGACCTCTCCTGAGATTTTAAACTATATCTGGAGTTATAAAATTATGAATCAAGCGAGATTAGTCTCGGTGGAAAGCTAACACATGAGGCTACAAGTTCTATGATTTAAGGAGAACAAAGTTTTGCCTATAAGATAGTCAAAATTGCTCATCAACAAACACTTCGACTGTTCCTGTCCTACAGTTACTGTCTTGTTTTTAAAAAAACTATAACTGTCTGACCTCTCCTTAGATTTTAAACTATATCTGGAGTTATAAAATTATGATTCAAGCGAGAGTAGTCTCGTTGGAAAGCTAACACATGAGGCTACAAGTTCTATGATTTAAGGAGAACAAAGTTCTGCCTCTAAGATAGTCAAAATTGCTCATCAACAAACACTTGGACTGTTTCTGTCCAACTATTACTGTCTCGTTTTTGAACTGTAACTGTCTGACCTCTCCTCAGATTTTAAACTATATATGGAGTTATAAAATTACGATTCAAGCGAGATTAGTCTCGTTGGAAAACTAACACACGAGGCTACAAGTTATATGATTTAAGGAGAACAAAGTTCTGCCTCTAGAATAGTCAAAATTGCCCATCAACAAACACTTGGACTGTTCTTGTCCAACTGTTACTGTCTCGTTTTTGAAAAAATTGTAACTGTATAACCTCTCCTCAGATTTTATGCTATATCCGGAGTTATAAAATTACGATTCAAGCGAGATTAGTCTCGGTGGAAAGCTAACACATGAGGTTTCAAGTTCTATGATTTAAGGAGAACAAAGTTCTGCCTCTAAGATAGTCAAAATTGCTCATCAACAAACACTTGGACTGTTTCTGTCCAACTATTACTGTCTCGTTTTTGAACTGTAACTGTCTGACCTCTCCTCAGATTTTAAACTATATCTGGAGTTATAAAATTACGATTCAAGCGAGATTAGTCTCGTTGGAAAACTAACACATGAGGCTACAAGTTATATGATTTAAGGAGAACAAAGTTCTGCCTCTAGAATAGTCAAAATTGCTCATCAACAAACACTTGGACTGTTCCTGTCCAACTGTTACTGTCTCGTTTTTGAAAAAACTATAACTGTCTGACCTCTCCTCGAACTTTAAGCTATATCTGGAGTTATAAAATTATGATTCAAGCGAGATTAGTCTCGTTGGAAAGCTAACACATGAGACTACAAGTTCTATGATTTAAGGAGAACAAAGTTTTGCCTCTAAGATAGTCAAAATTGCTCATCAACAAACACTTCGACTATTCCTGTCCAACTGTTACTGTCTTATTTTTGCACTGTTACTGTCTTATTTTTGCACTGTTACTGTCTGACCTCTCATCATATTTTAAACTATATCTGGAGTTAGAAAATTATGATTCAAGCGAGATTAGTCTCATTGGAAAGCTAACACATGAGGCTACAAGTTCTATGATTTAAGGAGAACAAAGTTCTGCCTCTAAGATAGTTAAAATTGCTCATCAACAAACACTTGGACTGTTCCTGTTAAACTGTTACTGTCTCGTTTTCGAAAAAACTGTAACTGTCTGACCTCTCCTCAGATTTTAAACTATTTCCGGAGTTATAAAATTATTATTCAAGCGAGATTAGTCTCGTTGGAAAGCTAACACAGGAGGCTACAAGTTCTGTGATTTAAGAAGAACAATGTTCTGCCTCTAAGATAGTTAAAATTGCTCATCAACAAACACTTCGACTGTTCCTGTCCAACTGTTACTGTCTTATTTTTGCACTGCTACTGTTTGACCTCTCCTGAGATTTTAAACTATATCTGGAGTTAGAAAATTATGATTCAAGCGAGATTAGTCTCATTGGAAAGCTAACACATGAGGCTACAAGTTCTATGATTTAAGGAGAACAAAGTTCTGCCTCTAAGATAGTTAAAATTTCTAATCAACAAACACTTTGAGTGTTACTGTCCAACTGTTACTGTCTCGTTTTTGAACTGTTACTGTTTGATCTCTCTTCAGATATTTAAGTATATTTGGAGTTATAGAACTCCAACACAAACGAGATTAGTATCGTAGGAAAGCTAACACATGAGGCTACAAGTACTATGATTTAAGGAGATCCCAGTTCTGCCCGTAAGATAGTCAAAATTGCTCATCAACAAACACTTGGACTGTTCCTATCCAAGTCTTACTGTCTCGTTTTTTAACAGTTACTGTCTGACCTCTCCTCATATTTAAAGTATATCTGGAGTTATAAAAGTATGATTCAAACGAGATTAGTCTCGTTGGAAAGCTAACGCATGAAGCTACAAGTTCTCTCATTTAATGAGAACAAAGTTCTGCCTCTAAGATAGTCAAAATTGCTCATCAACAAACACTTGGACTGTTCCTGTCCAACTCTTACTGTCTCGTTTTTTAACAGTTACTGTCTGACCTCTCCTCATATTTAAAGTATATCTGGAGTTATAAAAGTATGATTCAAACGAGATTAGTCTCGTTGGAAAGCTAACACATGAGGCTACAAGTTCTCTCATTTAAGGAGAACAAAGTTCTGCCTCTAAGATAGTCAAAATTGCTCATCAACAAACACTTGGACTGTTCCTGTCCAACTGTTACTGTCTCGTTTTTGAAAAAACTATAACTGTCTGACCTCTCCTCGAACTTTAAGTTATATCTGGAGTTATAAAATTATGATTCAAGCGAGATTAGTCTCGTTGGAAAGCTAACACATGAGACTACAAGTTCTATGATTTAAGGAGAACAAAGTTTTGCCTCTAAGATAGTCAAAATTGCTCATCAACAAACACTTCGACTATTCCTGTCCAACTGTTACTGTCTTATTTTTGCACTGTTACTGTCTTATTTTTGCACTGTTACTGTCTGACCTCTCATCATATTTTAAACTATATCTGGAGTTAGAAAATTATGATTCAAGCGAGATTAGTCTCATTGGAAAGCTAACACATGAGGCTACAAGTTCTATGATTTAAGGAGAACAAAGTTCTGCCTCTAAGATAGTTAAAATTGCTCATCAACAAACACTTGGACTGTTCCTGTTAAACTGTTACTGTCTCGTTTTCGAAAAAACTGTAACTGTCTGACCTCTCCTCAGATTTTAAACTATTTCCGGAGTTATAAAATTATTATTCAAGCGAGATTAGTCTCGTTGGAAAGCTAACACAGGAGGCTACAAGTTCTGTGATTTAAGAAGAACAATGTTCTGCCTCTAAGATAGTTAAAATTGCTCATCAACAAACACTTCGACTGTTCCTGTCCAACTGTTACTGTCTTATTTTTGCACTGCTACTGTTTGACCTCTCCTGAGATTTTAAACTATATCTGGAGTTAGAAAATTATGATTCAAGCGAGATTAGTCTCATTGGAAAGCTAACACATGAGGCTACAAGTTCTATGATTTAAGGAGAACAAAGTTCTGCCTCTAAGATAGTTAAAATTTCTAATCAACAAACACTTTGAGTGTTACTGTCCAACTGTTACTGTCTCGTTTTTGAACTGTTACTGTTTGATCTCTCTTCAGATATTTAAGTATATTTGGAGTTATAGAACTCCAACACAAACGAGATTAGTATCGTAGGAAAGCTAACACATGAGGCTACAAGTACTATGATTTAAGGAGATCCCAGTTCTGCCCGTAAGATAGTCAAAATTGCTCATCAACAAACACTTGGACTGTTCCTATCCAAGTCTTACTGTCTCGTTTTTTAACAGTTACTGTCTGACCTCTCCTCATATTTAAAGTATATCTGGAGTTATAAAAGTATGATTCAAACGAGATTAGTCTCGTTGGAAAGCTAACGCATGAAGCTACAAGTTCTCTCATTTAATGAGAACAAAGTTCTGCCTCCAAGATAGTCAAAATTGCTCATCAACAAACACTTGGACTGTTCCTGTCCAACTCTTACTGTCTCGTTTTTTAACAGTTACTGTCTGACCTCTCCTCATATTTAAAGTATATCTGGAGTTATAAAAGTATGATTCAAACGAGATTAGTCTCGTTGGAAAGCTAACACATGAGGCTACAAGTTCTCTCATTTAAGGAGAACAAAGTTCTGCCTCTAAGATAGTCAAAATTGCTCATCAACAAACACTTGGACTGTTCCTGTCCAACTGTTACTGTCTCGTTTTTGAAAAAACTATAACTGTCTGACCTCTCCTCGAACTTTAAGCTATATCTGGAGTTATAAAATTATGATTCAAGCGAGATTAGTCTCGTTGGAAAGCTAACACATGAGACTACAAGTTCTATGATTTAAGGAGAACAAAGTTTTGCCTCTAAGATAGTCAAAATTGCTCATCAACAAACACTTCGACTATTCCTGTCCAACTGTTACTGTCTTATTTTTGCACTGTTACTGTCTGACCTCTCATCATATTTTAAACTATATCTGGAGTTAGAAAATTATGATTCAAGCGAGATTAGTCTCATTGGAAAGCTAACACATGAGGCTACAAGTTCTATGATTTAAGGAGAACAAAGTTCTGCCTCTAAGATAGTTAAAATTGCTCATCAACAAACACTTGGACTGTTCCTGTTAAACTGTTACTGTCTCGTTTTCGAAAAAACTGTAACTGTCTGACCTCTCCTCAGATTTTAAACTATTTCCGGAGTTATAAAATTATTATTCAAGCGAGATTAGTCTCGTTGGAAAGCTAACACAGGAGGCTACAAGTTCTGTGATTTAAGAAGAACAATGTTCTGCCTCTAAGATAGTTAAAATTGCTCATCAACAAACACTTCGACTGTTCCTGTCCAACTGTTACTGTCTTATTTTTGCACTGCTACTGTTTGACCTCTCCTGAGATTTTAAACTATATCTGGAGTTAGAAAATTATGATTCAAGCGAGATTAGTCTCATTGGAAAGCTAACACATGAGGCTACAAGTTCTATGATTTAAGGAGAACAAAGTTCTGCCTCTAAAATAGTTAAAATTTCTAATCAACAAACACTTTGAGTGTTACTGTCCAACTGTTACTGTCTCGTTTTTGAACTGTTACTGTTTGATCTCTCTTCAGATATTTAAGTATATTTGGAGTTATAGAACTCCAACACAAACGAGATTAGTATCGTAGGAAAGCTAACACATGAGGCTACAAGTACTATGATTTAAGGAGATCCCAGTTCTGCCCGTAAGATAGTCAAAATTGCTCATCAACAAACACTTGGACTGTTCCTATCCAAGTCTTACTGTCTCGTTTTTTAACAGTTACTGTCTGACCTCTCCTCATATTTAAAGTATATCTGCAGTTATAAAAGTATGATTCAAACGAGATTAGTCTCGTTGGAAAGCTAACGCATGAAGCTACAAGTTCTCTCATTTAATGAGAACAAAGTTCTGCCTCTAAGATAGTCAAAATTGCTCATCAACAAACACTTGGACTGTTCCTGTCCAACTCTTACTGTCTCGTTTTTTAACAGTTACTGTCTGACCTCTCCTCATATTTAAAGTATATCTGGAGTTATAAAATTACGATTCAAGCGAGATTAGTCTCGTTGGAAAGCTAACACATGAGGCTACAAGTTCTCTCATTTAAGGAGAACAAAGTTCTGCCTCTAAGATAGTCAAAATTGCTCATCAACAAACACTTGGACTGTTCCTGTCCAACTGTTACTGTCTCGTTTTTGAAAAAACTATAACTGTCTGACCTCTCCTCGAACTTTAAGCTATATCTGGAGTTATAAAATTATGATTCAAGCGAGATTAGTCTCGTTGGAAAGCTAACACATGAGACTACAAGTTCTATGATTTAAGGAGAACAAAGTTTTGCCTCTAAGATAGTCAAAATTGCTCATCAACAAACACTTCGACTATTCCTGTCCAACTGTTACTGTCTTATTTTTGCACTGTTACTGTCTTATTTTTGCACTGTTACTGTCTGACCTCTCATCATATTTTAAACTATATCTGGAGTTAGAAAATTATGATTCAAGCGAGATTAGTCTCATTGGAAAGCTAACACATGAGGCTACAAGTTCTATGATTTAAGGAGAACAAAGTTCTGCCTCTAAGATAGTTAAAATTGCTCATCAACAAACACTTGGACTGTTCCTGTTAAACTGTTACTGTCTCGTTTTCGAAAAAACTGTAACTGTCTGACCTCTCCTCAGATTTTAAACTATTTCCGGAGTTATAAAATTATTATTCAAGCGAGATTAGTCTCGTTGGAAAGCTAACACAGGAGGCTACAAGTTCTGTGATTTAAGAAGAACAATGTTCTGCCTCTAAGATAGTTAAAATTGCTCATCAACAAACACTTCGACTGTTCCTGTCCAACTGTTACTGTCTTATTTTTGCACTGCTACTGTTTGACCTCTCCTGAGATTTTAAACTATATCTGGAGTTAGAAAATTATGATTCAAGCGAGATTAGTCTCATTGGAAAGCTAACACATGAGGCTACAAGTTCTATGATTTAAGGAGAACAAAGTTCTGCCTCTAAGATAGTTAAAATTTCTAATCAACAAACACTTTGAGTGTTACTGTCCAACTGTTACTGTCTCGTTTTTGAACTGTTACTGTTTGATCTCTCTTCAGATATTTAAGTATATTTGGAGTTATAGAACTCCAACACAAACGAGATTAGTATCGTAGGAAAGCTAACACATGAGGCTACAAGTACTATGATTTAAGGAGATCCCAGTTCTGCCCGTAAGATAGTCAAAATTGCTCATCAACAAACACTTGGACTGTTCCTATCCAAGTCTTACTGTCTCGTTTTTTAACAGTTACTGTCTGACCTCTCCTCATATTTAAAGTATATCTGGAGTTATAAAAGTATGATTCAAACGAGATTAGTCTCGTTGGAAAGCTAACGCATGAAGCTACAAGTTCTCTCATTTAATGAGAACAAAGTTCTGCCTCTAAGATAGTCAAAATTGCTCATCAACAAACACTTGGACTGTTCCTGTCCAACTCTTACTGTCTCGTTTTTTAACAGTTACTGTCTGACCTCTCCTCATATTTAAAGTATATCTGGAGTTATAAAAGTATGATTCAAACGAGATTAGTCTCGTTGGAAAGCTAACACATGAGGCTACAAGTTCTCTCATTTAAGGAGAACAAAGTTCTGCCTCTAAGATAGTCAAAATTGCTCATCAACAAACACTTGGACTGTTCCTGTCCAACTGTTACTGTCTCGTTTTTGAAAAAACTATAACTGTCTGACCTCTCCTCGAACTTTAAGCTATATCTGGAGTTATAAAATTATGATTCAAGCGAGATTAGTCTCGTTGGAAAGCTAACACATGAGACTACAAGTTCTATGATTTAAGGAGAACAAAGTTTTGCCTCTAAGATAGTCAAAATTGCTCATCAACAAACACTTCGACTATTCCTGTCCAACTGTTACTGTCTTATTTTTGCACTGTTACTGTCTTATTTTTGCACTGTTACTGTCTGACCTCTCATCATATTTT
Organism: Populus nigra; assembly: GCF_951802175.1. Classification (NCBI taxonomy): domain Eukaryota; kingdom Viridiplantae; phylum Streptophyta; class Magnoliopsida; order Malpighiales; family Salicaceae; genus Populus; species Populus nigra. The sequence continues at coordinate 25,996,255 of NC_084853.1, forward strand.
AAACTATATCTGGAGTTAGAAAATTATGATTCAAGCGAGATTAGTCTCATTGGAAAGCTAACACATGAGGCTACAAGTTCTATGATTTAAGGAGAACAAAGTTCTGCCTCTAAGATAGTTAAAATTGCTCATCAACAAACACTTGGACTGTTCCTGTTAAACTGTTACTGTCTCGTTTTCGAAAAAACTGTAACTGTCTGACCTCTCCTCAGATTTTAAACTATTTCCGGAGTTATAAAATTATTATTCAAGCGAGATTAGTCTCGTTGGAAAGCTAACACAGGAGGCTACAAGTTCTGTGATTTAAGAAGAACAATGCTCTGCCTCTAAGATAGTTAAAATTGCTCATCAACAAACACTTCGACTGTTCCTGTCCAACTGTTACTGTCTTATTTTTGCACTGCTACTGTTTGACCTCTCCTGAGATTTTAAACTATATCTGGAGTTAGAAAATTATGATTCAAGCGAGATTAGTCTCATTGGAAAGCTAACACATGAGGCTACAAGTTCTATGATTTAAGGAGAACAAAGTTCTGCCTCTAAGATAGTTAAAATTTCTAATCAACAAACACTTTGAGTGTTACTGTCCAACTGTTACTGTCTCGTTTTTTAACAGTTACTGTCTGACCTCTCCTCATATTTAAAGTATATCTGGAGTTATAAAAGTATGATTCAAACGAGATTAGTCTCGTTGGAAAGCTAACACATGAGGCTACAAGTTCTCTCATTTAAGGAGAACAAAGTTCTGCCTCTAAGATAGTCAAAATTGCTCATCAACAAACACTTGGACTGTTCCTGTCCAACTGTTACTGTCTCGTTTTTGAAAAAACTATAACTGTCTGACCTCTCCTCGAACTTTAAGCTATATCTGGAGTTATAAAATTATGATTCAAGCGAGATTAGTCTCATTGGAAAGCTAACACATGAGGCTACAAGTTCTATGATTTAAGGAGAACAAAGTTCTGCCTCTAAGATAGTTAAAATTGCTCATCAACAAACACTTGGACTGTTCCTGTTAAACTGTTACTGTCTCGTTTTCGAAAAAACTGTAACTGTCTGACCTCTCCTCAGATTTTAAACTATTTCCGGAGTTATAAAATTATTATTCAAGCGAGATTAGTCTCGTTGGAAAGCTAACACAGGAGGCTACAAGTTCTGTGATTTAAGAAGAACAATGCTCTGCCTCTAAGATAGTTAAAATTGCTCATCAACAAACACTTCGACTGTTCCTGTCCAACTGTTACTGTCTTATTTTTGCACTGCTACTGTTTGACCTCTCCTGAGATTTTAAACTATATCTGGAGTTAGAAAATTATGATTCAAGCGAGATTAGTCTCATTGGAAAGCTAACACATGAGGCTACAAGTTCTATGATTTAAGGAGAACAAAGTTCTGCCTCTAAGATAGTTAAAATTTCTAATCAACAAACACTTTGAGTGTTACTGTCCAACTGTTACTGTCTCGTTTTTTAACAGTTACTGTCTGACCTCTCCTCATATTTAAAGTATATCTGGAGTTATAAAAGTATGATTCAAACGAGATTAGTCTCGTTGGAAAGCTAACACATGAGGCTACAAGTTCTCTCATTTAAGGAGAACAAAGTTCTGCCTCTAAGATAGTCAAAATTGCTCATCAACAAACACTTGGACTGTTCCTGTCCAACTGTTACTGTCTCGTTTTTGAAAAAACTATAACTGTCTGACCTCTCCTTGAACTTTAAGCTATATCTGGAGTTATAAAATTATGATTCAAGCGAGATTAGTCTCGTTGGAAAGCTAACACATGAGGCTTCAAGTTCTATGAATTAAGGAGAACAAAGTTCAGCCTCTAAGATAGTCAAAATTCCTCATCAACAAACACTTTGACTGTTCCTGTCCAACTGTTACTGTCTTGTTTTTGAAAAAACTGTAACTGTCTGACCTCTCCTGAGATTTTAAACTATATCTAGAGTTATAAAATTATGATTCAACCGAGATTAGTCTCGTTGGAAAGGTAAAACATGAGGCTACAAGTTCTATGATTTAAGAAGAACAAAGTTCTGCCTCTAAGATAGTCAAAATTGCTCATCAACAAACACTTGGATTGTTCCTGTCCAACTGTTACTGTCTCGTTTTTTAAAAAATTGTAACTGTCTGACCTCTCCTCAGATTTTAAGCTATATGTGGAGTTATCAAATTATGATTCAAGCGAGATTAGTCTCGGTGGAAAGCTAACACATGGGCTACAAGTTCTATGATTTAAGGAGAACAAAGTTGTGCCTCTAAGATAGTGAAAATTGCTCAACAGCAAACACTTGGACTATCTTGTCCAACTGTTACTGTCTCGTTTTTGAACTGTCTCTGTCTGACCTCTCTTCAGATATTTAAGTATATTTGGAGTCATAGAACTCCAACACAAGTGAGATTAGTATCGTTGGAAAGCTAACACATGAGCCTACAAGTTCTATGATTGAAGGAGAACAAAGTTCTGCCTCTAAGATAGTCAAAATTGCTCATGAACAAACACTTGGACAGTTCCTGTCCAGCTGTTACTGTCTCGTTTTTGAACTGGTACTCTCTGACCTCTCCTCATATTTTAAACTATATCTGGAGTTATAAAATTATGATTCAAGCGAGATTAGTCTCGTTGGAAAGCTAACACATGGGCTACAAGTTCTATGATTTAAGGAGAACAAAGTTGTGCCTCTAAGATAGTGAAAATTGCTCAACAGCAAACACTTGGACTATCTTGTCCAACTATTACTGTCTCGTTTTTGAACTGTCTCTGTCTGACCTCTCTTCAGATATTTAAGTATATTTGGAGTCATAAAACTCCAACACAAGTGAGATTAGTATCGTTGGAAAGCTAACAGATGAGGCTACAAGTTCTATGATTTAAGGAGAACAAAGTTCTGCCTCTAAGATAGTCAAAATTGCTCATCAACAAACACTTGGATTGTTCCTGTCCAACTGTTACTGTCTTGTTTTTTAAAAAACTGTAACTGTCTGACCTCTCCTCAGATTTTAAGCTATATCCGGAGTTATAAAATTATGATTCAAGTGAGATTAGTCTCGTTGGAAAGCTAACACATGAGGCTTCAAGTTCTATGATTTAAGGAGAACAAAGTTCTGCCTCTAAGATAGTCACAATTGCTCATCAACAAACACTTAGATTGTTCCTGTCTAACTGTTACTGTCTTGTTTTTGCACTGTTACTGTCTGACCTCTCCTCATATTTTAAACTACATCTGGAGTTATAAAATTATGATTCAAGCGAGATTAGTCTCGTTGGAAAGCTAACACATGAGGCTTCAAGTTCTATGATTTAAGGAGAACAAAGTTCTGCCTCTAAGATAGTCAAAATTGCTCATCAACAAACACTTGGACTGTTCCTGTCCAACTGTTACTGTCTCGTTGTTGCACTGTTACTGTCTGACCTCTCCTCATATTTTAAACTACATGTGGAGTTATCAAATTATGATTCAAGCGAGATTAGTCTCGGTGGAAAGCTAACACATGAGGCTACAAGTTCTATGATTTAAGGAGAACAAAGTTCTGCCTCTAAGATAGTCAAAATTGCTCATCAACAAACACTTGGACTGTTCTTGTCCAACTGTTACTGTCTCGTTGTTGCACTGTTACTGTCTGACCTCTCCTCATATTTTAAACTACATGTGGAGTTATCAAATTATGATTCAAGCGAGATTAGTCTCGTTGGAAAGCTAACACATTAGGCTACAAGTTCTATGATTTAAGGAGAACAAAGTTCTGCCTCTAAGATAGTCAAAATTACTCATCAACAAGTATTTGGACTCTTAGTGTCCAACTGTTACTGTCTTATTTTTGAACTGTAACTTTCTGACCTCTCCTCAGATTTTAAACTATATCTTGAGTTCTAAAATTATGATTCAACTGAGATTAGTCTCGTAGGGAAGCTAACACATGAGGCTACAAGTTCTATGATTTAAGGAGAACCCAGTTCTGCATCTAAGATAGTCAAAATTGCTCATCAAAAAACAGTTGGACAGTTACTGTCCAACTATTACTGTCTCGTTTTAGAACTATTACTGTCTGACCTCTTCTCAGATTTTTAAATACATCTAGATTAATAGAACTCCAATTAAAGCGAGATTAGTCTCGTTTGAAAGCTAACACATGAGGCTGCAAGTTGTATGATTTCAGGAGAACAAAGTTCTGCCTCTAAGATAGTTAAAATTGCTCATCAACAAACACTTGGACAGTTCCTGTCCAACTGTTACTGTCTCGTTTTTGCACTGTTACTGTCTGACCTCTCCTCATATTTTAAACTATATGTGCAGCTATAAAATTATGATTCAAGCGAGATTAGTCTCGGTGGAAAGCTAACACATAAGGCTACAAGTTCTATGATTTAAGGAGAACAAAGTTCTGCCTCTAAGATAGTCAAAATTGCTCATGAAAAAACAGTTGGACAGTTCCTGTCCAACTGTTACTGTCTCGTTTTTGAACTGGTACTCCCTGACCTCTCCTCATATTTTAAACTATATCTGGAGTTATAAAATTATGATTCAAGCGAGATTAGTCTCGTTGGAAAGCTAACACATTAGGCTACAAGTTCTATGATTTAAGGAGAACAAAGTTCTGCCTCTAAAATAGTCAAAATTGCTCATCAACAAGTATTTGGACTCTTAGTGTCCAACTGTTACTGTCTTATTTTTGAACTGTAACTTTCTGACCTCTCCTCAGATTTTAAACTATATCTTGAGTTCTAAAATTATGATTCAACTGAGATTAGTCTCGTAGGGAAGCTAACACATGAGGCTACAAGTTCTATGATTTAAGGAGAACCCAGTTCTGCATCTAAGATAGTCAAAATTGCTCATCAAAAAATAGTTGGACAGTTACTGTCCAACTATTACTGTCTCGTTTTAGAACTATTATTGTCTGACCTCTTCTCAGATTTTTAAATACATCTAGATTAATAGAACTCCAATTAAAGCGAGATTAGTCTCGTTTGAAAGCTAACACATGAGGCTACAAGTTCTATGATTTCAGGAGAACAAAGTTCTGCCTCTAAGATAGTTAAAATTGCTCATCAACAAACACTCTGACTGTTGTTGTCCAACTATTACTGTCTCTTTTTTGAACTATTGCTATCTGACATCTCCTCAGATTTTAAACTATATCTGGAGTTATAAAATTATGATTCAAGCGAGATTAGTCTCGTTGGAAAGCTAACACATGAGGCTAAAAGTTCTATGATTTAAGTAGAACAAAGTTCTGCCTCTAAGATAGTGAAAATTTCTCAACAACAAACACTTGGACTATTCCTGTCCAACTGTTATTGTCTCGTTTTTGAACTGTTACTGTCTGACCTCTCTTCAGATATTTAAGTATATTTGGAGTAATAGAACTCCAACACAAGCGAGATTAGTATCTTTGGAAAGCTAACACATGAGGCTACAAGTTCTATGATTTATGGAGAACAAAGTTCTGCCTCTAAGATAGTCAAAATCGCTTATCAATAAATACTTGGACTCTTACTGCCAACTGTTACTGTCTTGTTTTTGACCTGTAACTTTCTGACCTCTCCTCAGATTTTAAACTATATCTAGAGTTATAAAATTATGCTTCAAGCGAGATTAGGCTCGTTCGAAAGCTAACACATGAGGCTACAAGTTCTATGATTTATGGAGAACAAAGTTCTGCCTCTAAGATAGTCAAAATTGCTCATCAACAAACACTTGGACTCTTCCTGTCCAACTGTTACTGTCTTGTTTTTGAAAAAACTGTAACTGTCTGATCCCTCCTCAGATTTTAAGCTATATCCAGCGTTATAAAATTATGATTCAAGCGAGATTAGTCTCGTTGGAAAGCTAACACATGAGTGTTCAAGTTCTATGATTTAAGGAGAACAAAGTTCTGCCTCTAAGATAGTCAAAATTGCACATCAACAAACACTTGGACAGTTCCTGTCCAACTGTTACTGTCTCGTTTTTGCACTGTTACTATCTGACCTCTCCTCATATTTTAAACTATATGTGGAATTATAAAATTATAATTCAAGTAGGATTAGTCTCGGTGGAAAGCCAACACATGAGTCTACAAGTTCTATGATTTAAAGAGATCCCAGTTCTGCCTCTAAGATAGTCAAAATTGCTCATCAACAAACACTTCGACTGTTACTGTCCAACTGTTACTGTCTCGTTTTAAACTGTTACTGTCTGACCTCTCCTCATATTTTAAACTACATGTGGAGTTATCAAATTATGATTCAAGCGAGATTAGTTTCGATGGAAAGCTAACACATGAGGCTACAAGTTCTATGATTTAAGGAGAACAAAGTCCTGCCGCTAAGATAGTCAAAATTGCTCATCAACAAACACTGGGACTGTTCCTGTCCAACTATTACTGTCTCGTTTTTGCACTTTTACTGTAGGACCTATACTCATATTTTAAACTATATGTGGTGTTATAAAATTATGATTCAAGCGAGATTAGTCTTGGTGGAAAGCTAACACATGAGGCTACAAGTTCTATGATTTAAGACAAACACTAGGACTATTACTGTCCAACTGTTACTGTCTCGTTTTTGAACTGTAACTGTCTGACCTCTCCTCAGATTTTAAAATATATCTGGAGTTATAAAATTATGATTCAAGCGAGATTAGTCTTGTTGGAAAGCTCATACATGAGGCTACAAGTTCTATGATTTAAGGAGAACAAAGTTCTGCCTCTTAGATAGTCAAAATTGCTCATCAAAAACACTTGGACTGTTCCTGTCCAACTGTTACTGTCTCGTTGTTGCACCGTTACTGTCTGACCTCTCCTCATATTTTAAACTACATGTGGAGTTATCAAATTATGATTCAAGCGAGATTAGTTTCGATGGAAAGCTAACACATGAGGCTACAAGTTCTACGATTTCAGTAGAACAAAGTCCTGCCCCTAAGATAGTCAAAATTGCTAATCAACAAACACTTGGACAGTTCTTGTCTAACTATTACTGTCTCGTTTTTGAACTGGTACTCTCTGACCTCTCCTCATATTTTAAACTATATCTGGAGTTATAAAATTATGATTCAAGCGAGATTAGTCTCGTTGGAAAGCTAACACATGAGGCTACAAGTTCTATGATATAAGGAGAACAAAGTTCTTGCCTCTAAGATAGTCAAAATTGCTCATAAACAAACTCTTGGAATGTTACTGTCCAACTGTTACTGTCTCGTTTTTGAAAAAACTGTAACTGTCTGATCCCTCCTCAAATTTTAAGCTATATCCGGAGTTATAAAATTATGATTCAAGCGAGATTAGTCTCGTTGGAAAGCTAACACATGAGGCTTCAAGTTCTATGATTTAAGGAGAACCCAGTTCTGCCTGTAAGATAGTCAAAATTGCTCATCAACAAACACTGGGACTGTTCCTGTCCAACTATTACTGTCTTGTTTTTGCACTTTTACTGTCTGACGTATACTCATATTTTAAACTATATGTGGTGTTATAAAATTATGATTCAAGCGAGATTAGTCTTGGTGGAAAGCTAACACATGAGGCTACAAGTTCTATGATTTAAGGAGAACCCAGTTCTGCCTGTAAGATAGTCAAAATTGCTCATCAACAAACACTGGGACTGTTCCTGTCCAACTGTTACTGTCTCGTTTTTGCACTTTTACTGTAGGACCTATACTCATATTTTAAACTATATGTGGTGTTATAAAATTATGATTCAAGCGAGATTAGTCTTGGTGGAAAGCTAACACATGAGGCTACAAGTTCTATGATTTAAGGAGAACCCAGTTCTGCCTGTAAGATAGTCAAAATTGCTCATCAACAAACACTGGGACTGTTCCTGTCCAACTGTTACTGTCTCGTTTTTGCACTTTTACTGTAGGACCTATACTCATATTTTAAACTATATGTGGTGTTATAAAATTATGATTCAAGCGAGATTAGTCTTGGTGGAAAGCTAACACATGAGGCTACAAGTTCTATGATTTAAGGAGTACAAAGTTCTGCCTCTAAGATAGTGAAAATTGCTCATCAACAAACACTAGGACTATTACTGTCCAACTGTTACTGTCTCGTTTTTGAACTGTAACTGTCTGACCTCTCCTCAGATTTTAAACTATATCTTGAGTTATAAAATTATGATTCAAGCGAGATTAGTCTTGTTGGAAAGCTCATACATGAGGCTAAAAGTTCTATGATTTAAGGAGAACCCAGTTCTGCCTGTAAGATAGTCAAAATTGCTCATCAACAAACACTGGAATTGTTCATGTCCAACTGTTACTGTCTCGTTTTTGCATTTTTACTATTTTACCTATACTCATATTTTAAACTATATGTGATGTTATAAAATTATGATTCAAGAGAGATTAGTCTCGGTGGAAAGCTAACACATGAGGCTACAAGTTCTATGATTTAAGGAGAACAAAGTTCTGCCTCTAAGATAGAGAAAATTGCTCAACAACAAACATTTGGAGTATTCCTGTCCACCTGTTACTGTCTTGTTTTTGAACTGTTATTGTCTGACCTCTCTTTAGATATTTAAGTATATTTGGAGTAATAGAACTCTAAAACAAGCGAGATTAGTCTCGGTGGAAAGCTAACACATCAGGCTACAAGTTCTATGATTTAAGGAGAAAAAAGTGTTGCCTCTAAGATAGTTAAAATTGCTCATCAACAAACACTTGGACAGTTCCTGTCCAACTGTTACTGTCTCGTTTTTGCACTGTTATTGTCTGACCTCTCCTCATATTTTAAACTATATGTGGAGCTATAAAATTATGATTCAAGCGAGATTAGTCTCGGTGGAAAGCCAACACATAAGTCTACAAGTTCTATGATTTAAGGAGATCCCAGTTCTGCCTCTAAGATAGTCAAAATTGCTCATCAACAAACACTTAGACTGTTATTGTCCAACTGTTACAGTCTCGTTTTAGAACAGTTACTGTCTGACCTCTTCTTAGATTTTTAAAAATATCTAGATTAATAGAACTCCAATTCAAGCGAGATTAGTCTCGTTTGAAAGCTAACACATGAGGCTACAAGTTCTATGATTTAAGGAGAACAAAGTTCTGCCTTTAAGATAGTCAAAATTGCTCATCAACAAACACTTGGATTGTTCCTGTCCAACCGTTACTGTCTCGTTTTTGAACTGTAACTATCTGACCTCTCCTTAGATTTTAAACTATATCTGGAGTTAAAAAATTATGATTCAAGCGAGATTAGACTCGTTGGAAATCTAACACATGAGGCTACAAGTTCTATGATTTAAAGAGATCCCAGTTCTGCCTCTAAGATAGTCAAAATTGCTCATCAACAAAAACTTGGATTGTTCCCGTCCAACCGTTACTGTCTCGTTGGATAGCTAACACATGAGGCTACAAGTTCTATGATTTAAGAAGAACAAAGTTCTGCCTCTAAGATAGTCAAAATTGCACATAAACAAACTCTTGGACTGTTTCTGGCCAACTGTTACTGTCTCGTTTTTGAAAAAACTGTAACTGTCTGATCCCTCCTCAAATTTTAAGCTATATCCGGAGTTATAAAATTATGATTCAAGCGAGATTAGTCTCGTTGGAAAGCTAACACATGAGGCTTCAAGTTCTATGATTTAAGGAGAACAAAGTTCTGCCTTTAAGATAGTCAAAATTGCTCATCAACAAACACTTGGATTGTTCCTGTCCAACCGTTACTGTCTCGTTTTTGAACTGTAACTATCTGACCTCTCTTCAGATTTTAAACTATATCTGGAGTTATAAAATTATGATTCAAGCGAGATTAGTCTCGTCGGAAAGCTAACACATGGCCACAAGTTCTATGATTTAAGGAGAACAAAGTTCTGCCTCTAAGATAGTGAAAATTGCTCAACAACAAACACTTGGACTATTCCTGTACAACTGTTACTGTCTCGTTTTTGAACTGTTACTATCTGACCTCACTTCAGATATTTAAGTATATTTAGAGTAATAGAACTCCAACACAAGCGAGATTAGTATCGTTGGAAAGCTAACACATGAGGCTACAAGTTCTATGATTTAAGGAGAACAAAGTTCTGCCTCTAAGATAGTCAAAATTGCTCATAAACAAACTCTTGGACTGTTACTGTCCAACTGTTACTGTCTCGTTTTTGAAAAAACAGTAACTATCTGATCCCTCCTCAAATTTTAGGCTATATCCGGAGTTATAAAATTGTGATTCAAGCGAGATTATTCTCGTTGGAAAGCTAACACATGAGGCTTCAAGTTCTATGATTTAAGGAGAACAAAGTTCTGCCTCTAAGATAGTCAAAATTGCTCATCAACAAAACTTGGACTCTTACTGCCAACTGTTACTGTCTCGTTTTTGACTTGTAACTTTCTGACCTCTCCGCAGATTTTAAACTATATCTAGAGTTATAAAATTATGATTCAAGCGAGATTAGGCTCGTTCGAAAGCTAACACATGAGGCTACAAGTTCTATGATTTAAGGAGAACAAAGTTCTACTTCTAAGATAGTTTAAATTGCTCATCAACAAACACTTGGACAGTTCCTGTCCAACTGTTACTGTCTCGTTTTTGCACTGTTATTGTCTGACCTCTCCTCATATTTTAAACTATATGTGGAGCTATAAAATTATGATTCAAGCGAGATTAGTCTCGTTGGAAAGCTAACACATGAGGCTACAAGTTCTATGATTTAAGGACAACAAAGTTCTGCCTCTAAGATAGTCAAAATTGCTCATCAACAAACACTTTGACTCTTACTATCCAACTGTTACTGTCTCGTTTTTGAACTGTAACTGTCTGACCTCTCCTCATATTTTAAACTATATCTGGAGTTATAAAATTATGATTCAAGCGAGATTAGTCTCGTTGGAAAGGTAACACATGAGGCTACAAGTTCTATGATTTAAGGAGAACAAAGTTCTGCCTCTGAGATAGTTAAAATTGCTCATCAACAAACACTTGGACAGTTCCTGTCCAACTGTTACTGTCTCGTTTTTGAACTGTAACTGTCTGACCTCTCCTCATATTTTAAAATATATCTGGAGTTATAAAATTATGATTCAAGCGAGATTAGTCTCGTTGGAAAGCTAACACATGAGGCTACAAGTTCTATGATTTAAGGACAACAAAGTTCTGCCTCTAAGATAGTCAAAATTGCTCATCAACAAACACTTTGACTCTTACTATCCAACTGTTACTGTCTCGTTTTTGAACTGTAACCGTCTGACCTCTCCTCATATTTTAAACTATATCTGGAGTTATAAAATTATGATTCAAGCGAGATTAGTCTCGTTGGAAAGGTAACACATGAGGCTACAAGTTCTATGATTTAAGGAGAACAAAGTTCTGCCTCTAAGATAGTCAAAATTGCTCATCAACAAACACTTTGACTCTTACTATCCAACTGTTACTGTCTTGTTTTTGAACTGTAACTGTCTGACCTCTCCGCAGATTTTAAACTATATGTGGAGCTATAAAATTATGATTCAAGCGAGATTAGTCTCGCTGGAAAGCCAACAAATGAGGTTACAAGTTCTATGATTTAAGGAGAACAAAGTTCTGCCTCTTAGATAGTCAAAATTGCTCATCAACAAACATTTGGACTGTTACTGTCTCGTTTTTGAACTGTAACTCTCTGACCTCTCCTCAAATTTTAAACTATATCTGGAGTTCTAAAATTATGATTCAAGCGAGATTAGTCTGGTTGGAAAGCTAACACATGAGGCTACAAGTTCTATGATTTTAGGAGAACAAAGTTCTGCCTCTAAGATAGTTAAAATTGCTCATCAACAAACACTTGGACAGTTCCTGTCCAACTGTTACTGTCTCGTTTTTGCACTGTTACTGTCTGACCTCTCCTCATATTTTAAACTATATGTGGAGCTATAAAATTATGATTTAAGCGAGATTAGTCTCGGTGGAAAGCCAACACATGAGTCTACAAGTTCTATGATTTAAGGAGATCCTAGTTCTGCCTCTAAGATAGTCAAAATTGCTCATCAACAAACACTTGGACTGTTACTGTCTCGTTTTTGAACTATAACTCTCTGACCTCTCCTCAAATTTTAAACCGTATCTGGAGTTATAAAATTACGATTCAAGCGAGATTAGTCTCGTTGGAAAGCTAACACATGAGGCTACAAGTTCTATGATTTAAGGAGAACAAAGTTCTGCCTCTAAGATAGTTAAAATTGCTCATCAACAAACACTTGGACAGTTCCTGTCCAACTGTTACTGTCTCGTTTTTGAACTGTAACTGTCTAACCTCTCCTCATATTTTAAACTATATCTGGAGTTATAAAATTATGATTCAAGCGAGATTAGTCTGGTTGGAAAGCTAACACATGAGGCTACAAGTTCAATGATTTAAGGAGAACAAAGTTCTGCCTCTTAGATAGTCAAAATTGCTCATCAACAAACACTTGGACTGTTACTGTCTCGTTTTTGAACTGTAACTCTCTGACCTCTCCACAAATTTTAAACCGTATCTGGAGTTATAAAATTACGATTCAAGCGAGATTAGTCTCGTTGGAAAGCTAACACATGAGGCTACAAGTTCTATGACTTAAGGAGAACAAAGTTCTGCCTCTAAGATAGTTAAAATTGCTCATCAACAAACGCTTGGACTGTTCCTGTCTAACTGTTACTGTCTCGTTGTTGCACTGTTACTGTCTGACCTCTCCTCATATTTTAAACTACATGTGGAGTTACCAAATTATGATTCAAGAGAGATTAGTTTCGGTGGAAAGCTAACAGATAAGGCTACAAGTTCTATGATATAAGGAGAACAAAGTTCTGCCTCTAAGATAGTCAAAATTGCTCATCAACAAACACTTGGACTCTTACTATCCAACTGTTACTGTCTCGTTTTTGAACTGTAACTATCTGACCTCTCCGCAGATTTTAAACTATATCTGGAGTTATAAAATTATGATTCAAGCGAGATTAGTCTCATTGGAAAGCTAACACATGAGGTTACAAGTTCTATGATTTAAGGAGAACAAAGTTCTGCCTCTTAGATAGTCAAAATTGCTCATCAACAAACACTTGGACTGTTACTGTCTCGTTTTTGAACTGTAACTGTCTGACCTCTCCTCAAATTTTAAACTATATCTGGAGTTATAAAATTATGATTCAAGCGAGATTAGTCTGGTTGGAAAGCTAACACATGAGGCTACAAGTTCTATGATTTAAGGAGAACAAAGTTCTGCCTCTTAGATAGTCAAAATTGCTCATCAACAAACACTTGGACTGTTACTGTCTCGTTTTTGAACTGTAACTCTCTGACCTCTCCTCAAATTTTAAACCGTATCTGGAGTTATAAAATTACGATTCAAGCGAGATTAGTCTCGTTGGAAAGCTAACACATGAGGCTACAAGTTCTATGATTTAAGGAGAACAAAGTTCTGCCTCTAAGATAGTCAAAATTGCTTATCAACAAACACTTTGACTCTTACTATCCAACTGTTACTGTCTCGTTTTTGAACTGTAACTGTCTGACCTCTCCTCAGATTTTAAACTATATCTGGAGTTATAAAATTATGATTCAAGCGAGATTAGTCTCATTGGAAAGCTAACACATGAGGTTACAAGTTCTATGATTTAAGGAGAACAAAGTTCTGCCTCTTAGATAGTCAAAATTGCTCATCAACAAACACTTGGACTGTTACTGTCTCGTTTTTGAACTGTAACTCTCTGACCTCTCCTCAAATTTTAAACCGTATCTGGAGTTATAAAATTACGATTCAAGCGAGATTAGTCTCGTTGGAAAGCTAACACATGAGGCTACAAGTTCTATGATTTAAGGAGAACAAAGTTCTGCCTCTAAGATAGTTAAAATTGCTCATCAACAAACACTTGGACAGTTCCTGTCCAACTGTTACTGTCTCGTTTTTGCACTGTTACTGTCTGACCTCTCCTCATATTTTAAACTATATGTGGAGCTATAAAATTATGATTCAAGCGAGATTAGTCTCGGTGGAAAGCCAACACATGAGTCTACAAGTTCTATGATTTAAGGAGATCCTAGTTCTGCCTCTAAGATAGTCAAAATTGCTCATCAACAAACACTTGGACTGTTACTGTCTCGTTTTTGAACTATAACTCTCTGACCTCTCCTCAAATTTTAAACCGTATCTGGAGTTATAAAATTACGATTCAAGCGAGATTAGTCTCGTTGGAAAGCTAACACATGAGGCTCCAAGTTCTATGATTTAAGGAGAACAAAGTTCTGCCTCTAAGATAGTTAAAATTGCTCATCAACAAACACTTGGACAGTTCATGTCCAACTGTTACTGTCTCGTTTTTGAACTGTAACTGTCTGACCTCTCCTCATATTTTAAAATATATCTGGAGTTATAAAATTATGATTCAAGCGAGATTAGTCTCGTTGGAAAGCTAACACATGAGGCTACAAGTTCTATGATTTAAGGAGAACAAAGTTCTGCCTCTAAGATAGTCAAAATTGCTCATCAACAAACACTTTGACTCTTACTCTCCAACTGTTACTGTCTTGTTTTTGAACTGTAACTGTCTGACCTCTCCGCAGATTTTAAACTATTTCTGGAGTTATAAAATTATGATTCAAGCGAGATTAGTCTCATTGGAAAGCTAACACATGAGGCTACAAGTTCTATGATTTAAGGAGAACAAAGTTCTGCCTCTAAGATAGTCAAAATTGCTTATCAACAAACGCTTTGACTCTTACTATCCAACTGTTACTGTCTCGTTTTTGAACTGTAACTGTCTGACCTCTCCTCAGATTTTAAACTATATCTGGAGTTATAAAATTATGATTCAAGCGAGATTAGTCTGGTTGGAAAGCTAACACATGAGGCTACAAGTTCAATGATTTAAGGAGAACAAAGTTCTGCCTCTTAGATAGTCAAAATTGCTCATCAACAAACACTTGGACTGTTACTGTCTCGTTTTTGAACTGTAACTCTCTGACCTCTCCTCAAATTTTAAACCGTATCTGGAGTTATAAAATTACGATTCAAGCGAGATTAGTCTCGTTGGAAAGCTAACACATGAGGCTACAAGTTCTATGATTTAAGGACAACAAAGTTCTGCCTCTAAGATAGTCAAAATTGCTTATCAACAAACACTTTGACTCTTACTATCCAACTGTTACTGTCTCGTTTTTGAACTGTAACTGTCTGACCTCTCCTCAGATTTTAAACTATATCTGGAGTTATAAAATTATGATTCAAGCGAGATTAGTCTCATTGGAAAGCTAACACATGAGGTTACAAGTTCTATGATTTAAGGAGAACAAAGTTCTGCCTCTTAGATAGTCAAAATTGCTCATCAACAAACACTTGGACTGTTACTGTCTCGTTTTTGAACTGTAACTGTCTGACCTCTCATCAAATTTTAAACTATATCTGAAGTTATAAAATTATGATTCAAGCGAGATTAGTCTGGTTGGAAAGCTAACACATGAGGCTACAAGTTCTATGATTTAAGGAGAACAAAGTTCTGCCTCTTAGATAGTCAAAATTGCTCATCAACAAACACTTGGACTGTTACTGTCTCGTTTTTGAACTGTAACTCTCTGACCTCTCCTCAAATTTTAAACCGTATCTGGAGTTATAAAATTACGATTCAAGCGAGATTAGTCTCGTTGGAAAGCTAACACATGAGGCTACAAGTTCTATGATTTAAGGAGAACAAAGTTCTGCCTCTAAGATAGTCAAAATTGCTTATCAACAAACACTTTGACTCTTACTATCCAACTGTTACTGTCTCGTTTTTGAACTGTAACTGTCTGACCTCTCCTCAGATTTTAAACTATATCTGGAGTTATAAAATTATGATTCAAGCGAGATTAGTCTCATTGGAAAGCTAACACATGAGGTTACAAGTTCTATGATTTAAGGAGAACAAAGTTCTGCCTCTTAGATAGTCAAAATTGCTCATCAACAAACACTTGGACTGTTACTGTCTCGTTTTTGAACTGTAACTCTCTGACCTCTCCTCAAATTTTAAACCGTATCTGGAGTTATAAAATTACGATTCAAGCGAGATTAGTCTCGTTGGAAAGCTAACACATGAGGCTACAAGTTCTATGATTTAAGGAGAACAAAGTTCTGCCTCTAAGATAGTTAAAATTGCTCATCAACAAACACTTGGACAGTTCCTGTCCAACTGTTACTGTCTCGTTTTTGCACTGTTACTGTCTGACCTCTCCTCATATTTTAAACTATATGTGGAGCTATAAAATTATGATTCAAGCGAGATTAGTCTCGGTGGAAAGCCAACACATGAGTCTACAAGTTCTATGATTTAAGGAGATCCTAGTTCTGCCTCTAAGATAGTCAAAATTGCTCATCAACAAACACTTGGACTGTTACTGTCTCGTTTTTGAACTATAACTCTCTGACCTCTCCTCAAATTTTAAACCGTATCTGGAGTTATAAAATTACGATTCAAGTGAGATTAGTCTCGTTGGAAAGCTAACACATGAGGCTCCAAGTTCTATGATTTAAGGAGAACAAAGTTCTGCCTCTAAGATAGTTAAAATTGCTCATCAACAAACACTTGGACAGTTCATGTCCAACTGTTACTGTCTCGTTTTTGAACTGTAACTGTCTGACCTCTCCTCATATTTTAAAATATATCTGGAGTTATAAAATTATGATTCAAGCGAGATTAGTCTCGTTGGAAAGCTAACACATGAGGCTACAAGTTCTATGATTTAAGGAGAACAAAGTTCTGCCTCTAAGATAGTCAAAATTGCTCATCAACAAACACTTTGACTCTTACTCTCCAACTGTTACTGTCTTGTTTTTGAACTGTAACTGTCTGACCTCTCCGCAGATTTTAAACTATTTCTGGAGTTATAAAATTATGATTCAAGCGAGATTAGTCTCATTGGAAAGCTAACACATGAGGCTACAAGTTCTATGATTTAAGGAGAACAAAGTTCTGCCTCTAAGATAGTCAAAATTGCTTATCAACAAACGCTTTGACTCTTACTATCCAACTGTTACTGTCTCGTTTTTGAACTGTAACTGTCTGACCTCTCCTCAGATTTTAAACTATATCTGGAGTTATAAAATTATGATTCAAGCGAGATTAGTCTGGTTGGAAAGCTAACACATGAGGCTACAAGTTCAATGATTTAAGGAGAACAAAGTTCTGCCTCTTAGATAGTCAAAATTGCTCATCAACAAACACTTGGACTGTTACTGTCTCGTTTTTGAACTGTAACTCTCTGACCTCTCCTCAAATTTTAAACCGTATCTGGAGTTATAAAATTACGATTCAAGCGAGATTAGTCTCGTTGGAAAGCTAACACATGAGGCTACAAGTTCTATGATTTAAGGACAACAAAGTTCTGCCTCTAAGATAGTCAAAATTGCTTATCAACAAACACTTTGACTCTTACTATCCAACTGTTACTGTCTCGTTTTTGAACTGTAACTGTCTGACCTCTCCTCAGATTTTAAACTATATCTGGAGTTATAAAATTATGATTCAAGCGAGATTAGTCTCATTGGAAAGCTAACACATGAGGTTACAAGTTCTATGATTTAAGGAGAACAAAGTTCTGCCTCTTAGATAGTCAAAATTGCTCATCAACAAACACTTGGACTGTTACTGTCTCGTTTTTTAACTGTAACTCTCTGACCTCTCCTCAAATTTTAAACCGTACCTGGAGTTATAAAATTACGATTCAAGCGAGATTAGTCTCGTTGGAAAGCTAACACATGAGGCTACAAGTTCTATGATTTAAGGAGAACAAAGTTCTGCCTCTAAGATAGTTAAAATTGCTCATCAACAAACACTTGGACAGTTCCTGTCCAACTGTTACTGTCTCGTTTTTGCACTGTTACTGTCTGACCTCTCCTCATATTTTAAACTATATGTGGAGCTATAAAATTATGATTCAAGCGAGATTAGTCTCGGTGGAAAGCCAACACATGAGTCTACAAGTTCTATGATTTAAGGAGATCCTAGTTCTGCCTCTAAGATAGTCAAAATTGCTCATCAACAAACACTTGGACTGTTACTGTCTCGTTTTTGAACTATAACTCTCTGACCTCTCCTCAAATTTTAAACCGTATCTGGAGTTATAAAATTACGATTCAAGCGAGATTAGTCTCGTTGGAAAGCTAACACATGAGGCTACAAGTTCTATGATTTAAGGAGAACAAAGTTCTGCCTCTAAGATAGTTAAAATTGCTCATCAACAAACACTTGGACAGTTCCTGTCCAACTGTTACTGTCTCGTTTTTGAACTGTAACTGTCTGACCTCTCCTCATATTTTAAAATATATCTGGAGTTATAAAATTATGATTCAAGCGAGATTAGTCTCGTTGGAAAGCTAACACATGAGGCTACAAGTTCTATGATTTAAGGAGAACAAAGTTCTGCCTCTAAGATAGTCAAAATTGCTCATCAACAAACACTTTGACTCTTACTATCCAACTGTTACTGTCTCGTTTTTGAACTGTAACTGTCTGACCTCTTCGCAGATTTTAAACTATATCTGGAGTTATAAAATTATGATTCAAGCGAGATTAGTCTCATTGGAAAGCTAACACATGAGGCTACAAGTTCTTTGATTTAAGGAGAACAAAGTTCTGCCTCTAAGATAGTCAAAATTGCTTATCAACAAACACTTTGACTCTTACTATCCAACTGTTACTGTCTCGTTCTTGAACTGTAACTGTCTGACCTCTCCTTAGATTTTAAACTATATCTGGAGTTATAAAATTATGATTCAAGCGAGATTAGTCTGGTTGGAAAGCTAACACATGAGGCTACAAGTTCAATGATTTAAGGAGAACAAAGTTCTGCCTCTTAGATAGTCAAAATTGCTCATCAACAAACACTTGGACTGTTACTGTCTCGTTTTTGAACTGTAACTCTCTGACCTCTCCTCAAATTTTAAACCGTATCTGGAGTTATAAAATTATGATTCAAGCGAGATTAGTCTCGTTGGAAAGCTAACACATGAGGCTACAAGTTCTATGATTTAAGGAGAACAAAGTTCTGCCTCTAAGATAGTTAAAATTGCTCATCAACAAACACTTGGACAGTTCCTGTCCAACTGTTACTGTCTCGTTTTTGCACTGTTACTGTCTGACCTCTCCTCATATTTTAAACTATATGTGGAGCTATAAAATTATGATTCAAGCGAGATTAGTCCCGGTGGAAAGCCAACACATGAGTCTACAAGTTCTATGATTTAAGGAGATCCTAGTTCTGCCTCTAAAATAGTCAAAATTGCTCATCAACAAACACTTGGACTGTTACTGTCTCGTTTTTGAACTGTAACTCTCTGACCTCTCCTCAAATTTTAAACCGTATCTGGAGTTATAAAATTACGATTCAAGCGAGATTAGTCTCGTTGGAAAGCTAACACATGAGGCTACAAGTTCTATGATTTAAGGAGAACAAAGTTCTGCCTCTAAGATAGTTAAAATTGCTCATCAACAAACACTTGGACAGTTCCTGTCCAACTGTTACTGTCTCGTTTTTGCACTGTTACTGTCTGACCTCTCCTCATACTTTAAACTATATGTGGAGCTATAAAATTATGATTCAAGCGAGAATAGTCTCGGTGGAAAGCCAACACATGAGTCTACAAGTTCTATGATTTAAGGAGATCCTAGTTCTGCCTCTAAGATAGTCAAAATTGCTCATCAACAAACACTTGGACTGTTACTGTCTCGTTTTTAAACTATAACTCTCTGACCTCTCCTCAAATTTTAAACCGTATCTGGAGTTATAAAATTACGATTCAAGCGAGATTAGTCTCGTTGGAAAGCTAACACATGAGGCTACAAGTTCTATGATTTAAGGAGAACAAAGTTCTGCCTCTAAGATAGTTAAAATTGCTCATCAACAAACACTTGGACAGTTCCTGTCCAACTGTTACTGTCTCGTTTTTGAACTGTAATTGTCTGACCTCTCCTCATATTTTAAAATATATCTGGAGTTATAAAATTATGATTCAAGCGAGATTAGTCTCGTTGGAAAGCCAACACATGAGGCTACAAGTTCTATGATTTAAGGAGAACAAAGTTCTGCCTCTTAGATAGTCAAAATTGCTCATCAACAAACACTTGGACTGTTACTGTCTCGTTTTTGAACTGTAACTCTCTGACCTCTCCTCAAATTTTAAACCGTATCTGGAGTTATAAAATTACGATTCAAGCGAGATTAGTCTCGTTGGAAAGCTAACACATGAGGCTACAAGTTCTATGATTTAAGGAGAACAAAGTTCTGCCTCTAAGATAGTCAAAATTGCTTATCAACAAACACTTTGACTCTTACTATCCAACTGTTACTGTCTCGTTTTTGAACTGTAACTGTCTGACCTCTCCTCAGATTTTAAACTATATCTGGAGTTATAAAATTATGATTCAAGCGAGATTAGTCTCCTTGGAAAGCTAACACATGAGGGTACAAGTTCTATGATTTAAGGAGAACAAAGTTCTGCCTCTTAGATAGTCAAAATTGCTCATCAACAAACACTTGGACTGTTACTGTCTCGTTTTTGAACTGTAACTCTCTGACCTCTCCACAAATTTTAAACCGTATCTAGAGTTATAAAATTACGATTCAAGCGAGATTAGTCTCGTTGGAAAGCTAACACATGAGGCTACAAGTTCTATGATTTAAGGAGAACAAAGTCCTGCCTCTAAGATAGTCAAAATTGCTCATCAACAAGTACTTGGAGTCTTACTGTCCAACTGTTACTGTCTCGTTTTTGAACTGTAATTGTCTGACCTCTCCTCATATTTTAAACTATATCTGGAGTTATAAAATTATGATTCAAGCGAGATTAGTATCGTTGGAAAGCTAACACATGAGGCTACAAGTTCTATGATTTAAGGAGAACAAAGTTCTGCCTCTAAGATAGTCAAAATTGCTCATCAACAAACACTTTGACTCTTACTATCCAACTGTTACTGTCTCGTTTTTGAACTGTAACTGTCTGACCTCTCCTCAGATTTTAAACTATATCTGGAGTTATAAAATTATGATTCAAGCGAGATTAGTCTGGTTGGAAAGCTAACACATGAGGCTACAAGTTCAATGATTTAAGGAGAACAAAGTTCTGCCTCTTAGATAGTCAAAATTGCTCATCAACAACCACTTGGACTGTTACTGTCTCGTTTTTGAACTGTAACTCTCTGACCTCTCCTCAAATTTTAAACAGTATCTGGAGTTATAAAATTACGATTCAAGCGAGATTAGTCTCGTTGGAAAGCTAACACATGAGGCTACAAGTTCTATGATTTAAGGAGAACAAAGTTCTGCCTCTAAGATAGTTAAAATTGCTCATCAACAAACACTTGGACAGTTCCTGTCCAACTGTTACTGTCTCGTTTTTGCACTGTTACTGTCTGACCTCTCCTCATATTTTAAACTATATGTGGAGCTATAAAATTATGATTCAAGCGAGATTAGTCTCGGTGGAAAGCCAACACATGAGTCTACAAGTTCTATGATTTAAGGAGATCCTAGTTCTGCCTCTAAAATAGTCAAAATTGCTCATCAACAAACACTTGGACTGTTACTGTCTCGTATTTGAACTGTAACTCTCTGACCTCTCCTCAAATTTTAAACCGTATCTGGAGTTATAAAATTACGATTCAAGCGAGATTAGTCTCGTTGGAAAGCTAACACATGAGTCTACAAGTTCTATGATTTAAGGAGATCCTAGTTCTGCCTCTAAGATAGTCAAAATTGCTCATCAACAAACACTTGGACTGTTACTGTCTCGTTTTTGAACTATAACTCTCTGACCTCTCCTCAAATTTTAAACTGTATCTGGAGTTATAAAATTACGATTCAAGCGAGATTAGTCTCGTTGGAAAGCTAACACATGAGGCTACAAGTTCTATGATTTAAGGAGAACAAAGTTCTGCCTGTAAGATAGTTAAAATTGCTCATCAACAAACACTTGGACAGTTCCTGTCCAACTGTTACTGTCTCGTTTTTGAACTGTAACTGTCTGACCTCTCCTCATATTTTAAACTATATCTGGAGTTATAAAATTATGATTCAAGCGAGATTAGTCTGGTTGGAAAGCTAACACATGAGGCTACAAGTTCAATGATTTAAGGAGAACAAAGTTCTGCCTCTTAGATAGTCAAAATTGCTCATCAACAAACACTTGGACTGTTACTGTCTCGTTTTTGAACTGTAACTCTCTGACCTCTCCTCAAATTTTAAACCGTATCTGGAGTTATAAAATTACGATTCAAGCAAGATTAGTCTCGTTGGAAAGCTAACACATGAGGCTACAAGTTCTATGATTTAAGGAGAACAAAGTTCTGCCTCTAAGATAGTTAAAATTGCTCATCAACAAACACTTGGACAGTTCATGTCCAACTGTTACTGTCTCGTTTTTGCACTGTTACTGTCTGACCTCTCCTCATATTTTAAACTATATGTGAAGCTATAAAATTATGATTCAAGCGAGATTAGTCTCGGTGGAAAGCCAACACATGAGTCTACAAGTTCTATGATTTAAGGAGATCGTAGTTCTGCCTCTAAAATAGTCAAAATTGCTCATCAACAAACACTTGGACTGTTACTGTCTCGTATTTGAACTGTAACTCTCTGACCTCTCCTCAAATTTTAAACGGTATCTGGAGTTATAAAATTACGATTCAAGCGAGATTAGTCTCGTTGGAAAGCTAACACATGAGTCTACAAGTTCTATGATTTAAGGAGATCCTAGTTCTGCCTCTAAGATAGTCAAAATTGCTCATCAACAAACACTTGGACTGTTACTGTCTCGTTTTTGAACTATAACTCTCTGACCTCTCCTCAAATTTTAAACTGTATCTGGAGTTATAAAATTACGATTCAAGCGAGATTAGTCTCGTTGGAAAGCTAACACATGAGGCTACAAGTTCTATGATTTAAGGAGAACAAAGTTCTGCCTCTAAGATAGTTAAAATTGCTCATCAACAAACACTTGGACAGTTCCTGTCCAACTGTTACTGTCTCGTTTTTGAACTGTAACTGTCTGACCTCTCCTCATATTTTAAACTATATCTGGAGTTATAAAATTATGATTCAAGCGAGATTAGTCTGGTTGGAAAGCTAACACATGAGGCTACAAGTTCAATGATTTAAGGAGAACAAAGTTCTGCCTCTTAGATAGTCAAAATTGCTCATCAACAAACACTTGGACTGTTACTGTCTCGTTTTTGAACTGTAACTCTCTGACCTCTCCTCAAATTTTAAACCGTATCTGGAGTTATAAAATTACGATTCAAGCAAGATTAGTCTCGTTGGAAAGCTAACACATGAGGCTACAAGTTCTATGATTTAAGGAGAACAAAGTTCTGCCTCTAAGATAGTTAAAATTGCTCATCAACAAACACTTGGACAGTTCATGTCCAACTGTTACTGTCTCGTTTTTGCACTGTTACTGTCTGACCTCTCCTCATATTTTAAACTATATGTGAAGCTATAAAATTATGATTCAAGCGAGATTAGTCTCGGTGGAAAGCCAACACATGAGTCTACAAGTTCTATGTTTAAGGAGATCCTAGTTCTGCCTCTAAAATAGTCAAAATTGCTCATCAACAAACACTTGGACTGTTACTGTCTCGTTTTTGAACTGTAACTCTCTGACCTCTCCTCAAATTTTAAACCGTATCTGGAGTTATAAAATTACGATTCAAGCGAGATTAGTCTCGTTGGAAAGCTAACACATGAGGCTACAAGTTCTATAATTTAAGGAGAACAAAGTTCTGCCTCTAAGATAGTTAAAATTGCTCATCAACAAACAATTGGACAGTTCCTGTCCAACTGTTACTGTCTCGTTTTTGCACTGTTACTGTCTGACCTCTCCTCATATTTTAAACTATATGTGGAGCTATAAAATTATGATTCAAGCGAGATTAGTCTCGGTGGAAAGCCAACACATGAGTCTACAAGTTCTATGATTTAAGGAGATCCTAGTTCTGCCTCTAAAATAGTCAAATTTGCTCATCAACAAACACTTGGACTGTTACTGTCTCGTATTTGAACTGTAACTCTCTGACCTCTCCTCAAATTTTAAACCGTATCTGGAGTTATAAAATTACGATTCAAGCGAGATTAGTCTCGTTGGAAAGCTAACACATGAGTCTACAAGTTCTATGATTTAAGGAGATCCTAGTTCTGCCTCTAAGATAGTCAAAATTGCTCATCAACAAACACTTGGACTGTTACTGTCTCGTTTTTGAACTATAACTCTCTGACCTCTCCTCAAATTTTAAACTGTATCTGGAGTTATAAAATTACGATTCAAGCGAGATTAGTCTCGTTGGAAAGCTAACACATGAGGCTACAAGTTCTATGATTTAAGGAGAACAAAGTTCTGCCTCTAAGATAGTTAAAATTGCTCATCAACAAACACTTGGACAGTTCCTGTCCAACTGTTACTGTCTCGTTTTTGAACTGTAACTGTCTGACCTCTCCTCATATTTTAAACTATATCTGGAGTTATAAAATTATGATTCAAGCGAGATTAGTCTGGTTGGAAAGCTAACACATGAGGCTACAAGTTCAATGATTTAAGGAGAACAAAGTTCTGCCTCTTAGATAGTCAAAATTGCTCATCAACAAACACTTGGACTGTTACTGTCTCGTTTTTGAACTGTAACTCTCTGACCTCTCCTCAAATTTTAAACCGTATCTGGAGTTATAAAATTACGATTCAAGCAAGATTAGTCTCGTTGGAAAGCTAACACATGAGGCTACAAGTTCTATGATTTAAGGAGAACAAAGTTCTGCCTCTAAGATAGTTAAAATTGCTCATCAACAAACACTTGGACAGTTCATGTCCAACTGTTACTGTCTCGTTTTTGCACTGTTACTGTCTGACCTCTCCTCATATTTTAAACTATATGTGAAGCTATAAAATTATGATTCAAGCGAGATTAGTCTCGGTGGAAAGCCAACACATGAGTCTACAAGTTCTATGTTTAAGGAGATCCTAGTTCTGCCTCTAAAATAGTCAAAATTGCTCATCAACAAACACTTGGACTGTTACTGTCTCGTTTTTGAACTGTAACTCTCTGACCTCTCCTCAAATTTTAAACCGTATCTGGAGTTATAAAATTACGATTCAAGCGAGATTAGTCTCGTTGGAAAGCTAACACATGAGGCTACAAGTTCTATAATTTAAGGAGAACAAAGTTCTGCCTCTAAGATAGTTAAAATTGCTCATCAACAAACACTTGGACAGTTCCTGTCCAACTGTTACTGTCTCGTTTTTGCACTGTTACTGTCTGACCTCTCCTCATATTTTAAACTATATGTGGAGCTATAAAATTATGATTCAAGCGAGATTAGTCTCGGTGGAAAGCCAACACATGAGTCTACAAGTTCTATGATTTAAGGAGATCCTAGTTCTGCCTCTAAAATAGTCAAAATTGCTCATCAACAAACACTTGGACTGTTACTGTCTCGTATTTGAACTGTAACTCTCTGACCTCTCCTCAAATTTTAAACCGTATCTGGAGTTATAAAATTACGATTCAAGCGAGATTAGTCTCGTTGGAAAGCTAACACATGAGTCTACAAGTTCTATGATTTAAGGAGATCCTAGTTCTGCCTCTAAGATAGTCAAAATTGCTCATCAACAAACACTTGGACTGTTACTGTCTCGTTTTTGAACTATAACTCTCTGACCTCTCCTCAAATTTTAAACCGTATCTGGAGTTATAAAATTACGATTCAAGCGAGATTAGTCTCGTTGGAAAGCTAACACATGAGGCTACAAGTTCTATGATTTAAGGAGAACAAAGTTCTGCCTCTAAGATAGTTAAAATTGCTCATCAACAAACACTTGGACAGTTCCTGTCCAACTGTTACTGTCTCGTTTTTGAACTGTAACTGTCTGACCTCTCCTCATATTTTAAACTATATCTGGAGTTATAAAATTATGATTCAAGCGAGATTAGTCTGGTTGGAAAGCTAACACATGAGGCTACAAGTTCAATGATTTAAGGAGAACAAAGTTCTGCCTCTTAGATAGTCAAAATTGCTCATCAACAAACACTTGGACTGTTACTGTCTCGTTTTTGAACTGTAACTCTCTGACCTCTCCTCAAATTTTAAACCGTATCTGGAGTTATAAAATTACGATTCAAGCAAGATTAGTCTCGTTGGAAAGCTAACACATGAGGCTACAAGTTCTATGATTTAAGGAGAACAAAGTTCTGCCTCTAAGATAGTTAAAATTGCTCATCAACAAACACTTGGACAGTTCCTGTCCAACTGTTACTGTCTCGTTTTTGCACTGTTACTGTCTGACCTCTCCTCATATTTTAAACTATATGTGGAGCTATAAAATTATGATTCAAGCGAGATTAGTCTCGGTGGAAAGCCAACACATGAGTCTACAAGTTCTATGATTTAAGGAGATCCTAGTTCTGCCTCTAAAATAGTCAAAATTGCTCATCAACAAACACTTGGACTGTTACTGTCTCGTATTTGAACTGTAACTCTCTGACCTCTCCTCAAATTTTAAACCGTATCTGGAGTTATAAAATTACGATTCAAGCGAGATTAGTCTCGTTGGAAAGCTAACACATGAGTCTACAAGTTCTATGATTTAAGGAGATCCTAGTTCTGCCTCTAAGATAGTCAAAATTGCTCATCAACAAACACTTGGACTGTTACTGTCTCGTTTTTGAACTATAACTCTCTGACCTCTCCTCAAATTTTAAACCGTATCTGGAGTTATAAAATTACGATTCAAGCGAGATTAGTCTCGTTGGAAAGCTAACACATGAGGCTACAAGTTCTATGATTTAAGGAGAACAAAGTTCTGCCTCTAAGATAGTTAAAATTGCTCATCAACAAACACTTGGACAGTTCCTGTCCAACTGTTACTGTCTCGTTTTTGAACTGTAACTGTCTGACCTCTCCTCATATTTTAAACTATATCTGGAGTTATAAAATTATGATTCAAGCGAGATTAGTCTGGTTGGAAAGCTAACACATGAGGCTACAAGTTCAATGATTTAAGGAGAACAAAGTTCTGCCTCTTAGATAGTCAAAATTGCTCATCAACAAACACTTGGACTGTTACTGTCTCGTTTTTGAACTGTAACTCTCTGACCTCTCCTCAAATTTTAAACCGTATCTGGAGTTATAAAATTACGATTCAAGCAAGATTAGTCTCGTTGGAAAGCTAACACATGAGGCT
The DNA here is from genome assembly GCF_951802175.1 of Populus nigra. Lineage (NCBI taxonomy): Eukaryota > Viridiplantae > Streptophyta > Magnoliopsida > Malpighiales > Salicaceae > Populus > Populus nigra. The sequence continues at coordinate 26,023,385 of NC_084853.1, forward strand.
ACAAGTTCTATGATTTAAGGAGAACAAAGTTCTGCCTCTAAGATAGTTAAAATTGCTCATCAACAAACACTTGGACAGTTCATGTCCAACTGTTACTGTCTCGTTTTTGCACTGTTACTGTCTGACCTCTCCTCATATTTTAAACTATATGTGCAGCTATAAAATTATGATTCAAGCGAGATTAGTCTTGGTGGAAAGCCAACACATGAGTCTACAAGTTCTATGTTTAAGGAGATCCTAGTTCTGCCTCTAAAATAGTCAAAATTGCTCATCAACAAACACTTGGACTGTTACTGTCTCGTTTTTGAACTGTAACTCTCTGACCTCTCCTCAAATTTTAAACCGTATCTGGAGTTATAAAATTACGATTCAAGCGAGATTAGTCTCGTTGGAAAGCTAACACATGAGGCTACAAGTTCTATGATTTAAGGAGAACAAAGTTCTGCCTCTAAGATAGTTAAAATTGCTCATCAACAAACACTTGGACAGTTCCTGTCCAACTGTTACTGTCTCGTTTTTGCACTGTTACTGTCTGACCTCTCCTCATATTTTAAACTATATGTGGAGCTATAAAATTATGATTCAAGCGAGATTAGTCTCGGTGGAAAGCCAACACATGAGTCTACAAGTTCTATGATTTAAGGAGATCCTAGTTCTGCCTCTAAGATAGTCAAAATTGCTCATCAACAAACACTTGGACTGTTACTGTCTCGTTTTTGAACTGTAACTCTCTGACCTCTCCTCAAATTTTAAACCGTATCTGGAGTTATAAAATTACGATTCAAGCGAGATTAGTCTCATTGGAAAGCGAACACATGAGTCTACAAGTTCTATGATTTAAGGAGATCCTAGTTCTGCCTCTAAGATAGTCAAAATTGCTCATCAACAAACACTTGGACTGTTACTGTCTCGTTTTTGAACTATAACTCTCTGACCTCTCCTCAAATTTTAAACCGTATCTGGAGTTATAAAATTACGATTCAAGCGAGATTAGTCTCGTTGGAAAGCTAACACATGAGGCTACAAGTTCTATGATTTAAGGAGAACAAAGTTCTGCCTCTAAGATAGTTAAAATTGCTCATCAACAAACACTTGGACAGTTCCTGTCCAACTGTTACTGTCTCGTTTTTGAACTGTAACTGTCTGACCTCTCCTCATATTTTAAACTATATCTGGAGTTATAAAATTATGATTCAAGCGAGATTAGTCTGGTTGGAAAGCTAACACATGAGGCTACAAGTTCAATGATTTAAGGAGAACAAAGTTCTGCCTCTTAGATAGTCAAAATTGCTCATCAACAAACACTTGGACTGTTACTGTCTCGTTTTTGAACTGTAACTCTCTGACCTCTCCTCAAATTTTAAACCGTATCTGGAGTTATAAAATTACGATTCAAGCAAGATTAGTCTCGTTGGAAAGCTAACACATGAGGCTACAAGTTCTATGATTTAAGGAGAACAAAGTTCTGCCTCTAAGATAGTTAAAATTGCTCATCAACAAACACTTGGACAGTTCATGTCCAACTGTTACTGTCTCGTTTTTGCACTGTTACTGTCTGACCTCTCCTCATATTTTAAACTATATGTGCAGCTATAAAATTATGATTCAAGCGAGATTAGTCTCGGTGGAAAGCCAACACATGAGTCTACAAGTTCTATGTTTAAGGAGATCCTAGTTCTGCCTCTAAAATAGTCAAAATTGCTCATCAACAAACACTTGGACTGTTACTGTCTCGTTTTTGAACTGTAACTCTCTGACCTCTCCTCAAATTTTAAACCGTATCTGGAGTTATAAAATTACGATTCAAGCGAGATTAGTCTCGTTGGAAAGCTAACACATGAGGCTACAAGTTCTATGATTTAAGGAGAACAAAGTTCTGCCTCTAAGATAGTTAAAATTGCTCATCAACAAACACTTGGACAGTTCCTGTCCAACTGTTACTGTCTCGTTTTTGCACTGTTACTGTCTGACCTCTCCTCATATTTTAAACTATATGTGGAGCTATAAAATTATGATTCAAGCGAGATTAGTCTCGGTGGAAAGCCAACACATGAGTCTACAAGTTCTATGATTTAAAGAGATCCTAGTTCTGCCTCTAAAATAGTCAAAATTGCTCATCAACAAACACTTGGACTGTTACTGTCTCGTTTTTGAACTGTAACTCTCTGACCTCTCCTCAAATTTTAAACCGTATCTGGAGTTATAAAATTACGATTCAAGCGAGATTAGTCTCGTTGGAAAGCTAACACATGAGTCTACAAGTTCTATGATTTAAGGAGATCCTAGTTCTGCCTCTAAGATAGTCAAAATTGCTCATCAACAAACACTTGGACTGTTACTGTCTCGTTTTTGAACTATAACTCTCTGACCTCTCCTCAAATTTTAAACCGTATCTGGAGTTATAAAATTACGATTCAAGCGAGATTAGTCTCGTTGGAAAGCTAACACATGAGGCTACAAGTTCTATGATTTAAGGAGAACAAAGTTCTGCCTCTAAGATAGTTAAAATTGCTCATCAACAAACACTTGGACAGTTCCTGTCCAACTGTTACTGTCTCGTTTTTGAACTGTAACTGTCTGACCTCTCCTCATATTTTAAAATATATCTGGAGTTATAAAATTATGATTCAAGCGAGATTAGTCTCGTTGGAAAGCTAACACATGAGGCTACAAGTTCTATGATTTAAGGAGAACAAAGTTCTGCCTCTAAGATAGTCAAAATTGCTCATCAACAAACACTTTGACTCTTACTCTCCAACTGTTACTGTCTTGTTTTTGAACTGTAACTATCTGACCTCTTCGCAGATTTTAAACTATATCTGGAGTTATAAAATTATGATTCAAGCGAGATTAGTCTCATTGGAAAGCTAACACATGAGGCTACAAGTTTTATGATTTAAGGAGAACAAAGTTCGGCCTCTAAGATAGTCAAAATTGCTTATCAACAAACACTTTGACTCTTACTATCCAACTGTTACTGTCTCGTTTTTGAACTGTAACTGTCTGACCTCTCCTCAGATTTTAAACTATATCTGGAGTTATAAAATTATGATTCAAGCGAGATTAGTCTGGTTGGAAAGCTAACACATGAGGCTACAAGTTCAATGATTTAAGGAGAACAAAGTTCTGCCTCTTAGATAGTCAAAATTGCTCATCAACAAACACTTGGACTGTTACTGTCTCGTTTTTGAACTGTAACTCTCTGACCTCTCCTCAAATTTTAAACCGTATCTGGAGTTATAAAATTACGATTCAAGCGAGATTAGTCTCGTTGGAAAGCTAACACATGAGGCTACAAGTTCTATGATTTAAGGAGAACAAAGTTCTGCCTCTAAGATAGTTAAAATTGCTCATCAACAAACACTTGGACAGTTCCTGTCCAACTGTTACTGTATCGTTTTTGCACTGTTACTGTCTGACCTCTCCTCATATTTTAAACTATATGTGGAGCTATAAAATTATGATTCAAGCGAGATTAGTCTCGGTGGAAAGCCAACACATGAGTCTACAAGTTCTATGATTTAAGGAGATCCTAGTTCTGCCTCTAAAATAGTCAAAATTGCTCATCAACAAACACTTGGAATGTTACTGTCTCGTTTTTGAACTGTAACTCTCTGACCTCTCCTCAAATTTTAAACCGTATCTGGAGTTATAAAATTACGATTCAAGCGAGATTAGTCTCGTTGGAAAGCTAACACATGAGGCTACAAGTTCTATGATTTAAGGAGAACAAAGTTCTGCCTCTAAGATAGTTAAAATTGCTCATCAACAAACACTTGGACAGTTCCTGTCCAACTGTTACTGTCTCGTTTTTGCACTGTTACTGTCTGACCTCTCCTCATATTTTAAACTATATGTGGAGCTATAAAATTATGATTCAAGCGAGATTAGTCTCGGTGGAAAGCCAACACATGAGTCTACAAGTTCTATGATTTAAGGAGATCCTAGTTCTGCCTCTAAGATAGTCAAAATTGCTCATCAACAAACACTTGGACTGTTACTGTCTTGTTTTTGAACTGTAACTCTCTGACCTCTCCTCAAATTTTAAACCGTATCTGGAGTTATAAAATTACGATTCAAGCGAGATTAGTCTCGTTGGAAAGCTAACACATGAGGCTACAAGTTCTATGATTTAAGGAGAACAAAGTTCTGCCTCTAAGATAGTCAAAATTACTTATCAACAAACACTTTGACTGTTACTATCCAACTGTTACTGTCTCGTTTTTGAACTGTAACTGTCTGACCTCTCCTCAGATTTTAAACTATATCTGGAGTTATAAAATTATGATTCAAGCGAGATTAGTCTCCTTGGAAAGCTAACACATGAGGGTACAAGTTCTATGATTTAAGGAGAACAAAGTTCTGCCTCTTAGATAGTCAAAATTGCTCATCAACAAACACTTGGACTGTTACTGTCTCGTTTTTGAACTGTAACTCTCTGACCTCTCCACAAATTTTAAACCGTATCTAGAGTTATAAAATTACGATTCAAGCGAGATTAGTCTCGTTGGAAAGCTAACACATGAGGCTACAAGTTCTATGATTTAAGGAGAACAAAGTTCTGCCTCTAAGATAGTCAAAATTGCTCATCAAAAAGTACTTGGAGTCTTACTGTCCAACTGTTACTGTCTCGTTTTTGAACTGTAACTGTCTGACCTCTCCTCAAATTTTAAACCGTATCTGGAGTTATAAAATTACAATTCAAGCGAGATTAGTCTCGTTGGAAAGCTAACACATGAGGCTACAAGTTCTATGATTTAAGGAGAACAAAGTTCTGCCTCTAAGATAGTTAAAATTGCTCATCAACAAATACTTGGACAGTTCCTGTCCAACTGTTACTGTCTCGTTTTTGCACTGTTACTGTCTGACCTCTCCTCATATTTTAAACTATATATGGAGCTATAAAATTATGATTCAAGCGAGATTAGTCTCGGTGGAAAGCCAACACATGAGTCTACAAGTTCTATGATTTAAGGAGATCCTAGTTCTGCCTCTAAAATAGTCAAAATTGCTCATCAACAAACACTTGGACTGTTACTGTCTCGTTTTTGAACTGTAACTCTCTGACCTCTCCTCAAATTTTAAACCGTATCTGAAGTTATAAAATTACGATTCAAGCGAGATTAGTCTCGTTGGAAAGCTAACACATGAGTCTACAAGTTCTATGATTTAAGGAGATCCTAGTTCTGCCTCTAAGATAGTCAAAATTGCTCATCAACAAACACTTGGACTGTTACTGTCTCGTTTTTGAACTATAACTCTCTGACCTCTCCTCAAATTTTAAACCGTATCTGGAGTTATAAAATTACGATTCAAGCGAGATTAGTCTTGTTGGAAAGCTAACACATGAGGCTACAAGTTCTATGACTTAAGGAGAACAAAGTTCTGCCTCTAAGATAGTTAAAATTGCTCATCAACAAACACTTGGACAGTTCCTGTCCAACTGTTACTGTCTCGTTTTTGAACTGTAACTGTCTGACCTCTCCTCATAATTTAAAATATATCTGGAGTTATAAAATTATGATTCAAGCGAGATTAGTCTCGTTGGAAAGCTAACACATGAGGCTACAAGTTCTATGATTTAAGGAGAACAAAGTTCTGCCTCTAAGATAGTCAAAATTGCTCATCAACAAACACTTTAACTCTTACTATCCAACTGTTACTGTCTCGTTTTTGAACTGTAACTGTCTGACCTCTCCTCAGATTTTAAACTATATCTGGAGTTATAAAATTATGATTCAAGCGAGATTAGTCTGGTTGGAAAGCTAACACATGAGGCTACAAGTTCAATGATTTAAGGAGAACAAAGTTCTGCCTCTAAGATAGTTAAAATTGCTCATCAACAAACACTTGGACAGTTCCTGTCCAACTGTTACTGTCTTGTTTTTGCATTGTTACTGTCTGACCTCTCCTCATATTTTAAACTATATGTGGAGCTATAAAATTATGATTCAAGCGAGATTAGTCTCGGTGGAAAGCCAACACATGAGTCTACAAGTTCTATGATTTAAGGAGATCCTAGTTCTGCCTCTAAAATAGTCAAAATTGCTCATCAACAAACACTTGGACTGTTACTGTCTCGTTTTTGAACTGTAACTCTCTGACCTCTCCTCAAATTTTAAACCGTATCTGGAGTTATAAAATTACGATTCAAGCGAGATTAGTCTCGTTGGAAAGCTAACACATGAGGCTACAAGTTCTATGATTTAAGGAGAACAAAGTTCTGCCTCTAAGATAGTTAAAATTGCTCATCAACAAACACTTGGACAGTTCCTGTCCAACTGTTACTGTCTCGTTTTTGCACTGTTACTATCTGACCTGTCCTCATATTTTAAACTATATGTGGAGCTATAAAATTATGATTCAAGCGAGATTAGTCTCGGTGGAAAGCCAACACATGAGTCTACAAGTTCTATGATTTAAGGAGATCCTAGTTCTGCCTCTAAGATAGTCAAAATTGCTCATCAACAAACACTTGGACTGTTACTGTCTCGTTTTTAAACTATAACTCTCTGACCTCTCCTCAAATTTTAAACCGTATCTGGAGTTATAAAATTATGATTCAAGCGAGATTAGTCTCGTTGGAAAGCTAACACATGAGACTACAAGTTCTATGATTTAAGGAGAACAAAGTTCTGCCTCTAAGATAGTTAAAATTGCTCATCAACAAACACTTGGACAGTTCATGTCCAACTGTTACTGTCTCGTTTTTGAACTGTAACTGTCTGACCTCTCCTCATATTTTAAAATATATTTGGAGTTATAAAATTATGATTCAAGCGAGATTAGTCTCGTTGGAAAGCTAACACATGAGGCTACAAGTTCTATGATTTAAGGAGAACAAAGTTCTGCCTCTTAGATAGTCAAAATTGCTCATCAACAAACACTTGGACTGTTACTGTCTCGTTTTTGAACTGTAACTCTCTGACCTCTCCTCAAATTTTAAACCGTATCTGGAGTTATAAAATTACGATTCAAGCGAGATTAGTCTCGTTGGAAAGCTAACACATGAGGCTACAAGTTCTATGATTTAAGGAGAACAAAGTTCTGCCTCTAAGATAGTTAAAATTGCTCATCAACAAACACTTGGACAGTTCCTGTCCAACTGTTACTGTATCGTTTTTGCACTGTTACTGTCTGACCTCTCCTCATATTTTAAACTATATGTGGAGCTATAAAATTATGATTCAAGCGAGATTAGTCTCGGTGGAAAGCCAACACATGAGTCTACAAGTTCTATGATTTAAGGAGATCCTAGTTCTGCCTCTAAAATAGTCAAAATTGCTCATCAACAAACACTTGGACTGTTACTGTCTCGTTTTTGAACTGTAACTCTCTGACCTCTCCTCAAATTTTAAACCGTATCTGGAGTTATAAAATTACGATTCAAGCGAGATTAGTCTCGTTGGAAAGCTAACACATGAGGCTACAAGTTCTATGATTTAAGGAGAACAAAGTTCTGCCTCTAAGATAGTTAAAATTGCTCATCAACAAACACTTGGACAGTTCCTGTCCAACTGTTACTGTCTCGTTTTTGCACTGTTACTGTCTGACCTCTCCTCATATTTTAAACTATATGTGGAGCTATAAAATTATGATTCAAGCGAGATTAGTCTCGGTGGAAAGCCAACACATGAGTCTACAAGTTCTATGATTTAAGGAGATCCTAGTTCTGCCTCTAAGATAGTCAAAATTGCTCATCAACAAACACTTGGACTGTTACTGTCTTGTTTTTGAACTGTAACTCTCTGACCTCTCCTCAAATTTTAAACCGTATCTGGAGTTATAAAATTACGATTCAAGCGAGATTAGTCTCGTTGGAAAGCTAACACATGAGGCTACAAGTTCTATGATTTAAGGAGAACAAAGTTCTGCCTCTAAGATAGTCAAAATTGCTTATCAACAAACACTTTGACTGTTACTATCCAACTGTTACTGTCTCGTTTTTGAACTGTAACTGTCTGACCTCTCCTCAGATTTTAAACTATATCTGGAGTTATAAAATTATGATTCAAGCGAGATTAGTCTCCTTGGAAAGCTAACACATGAGGGTACAAGTTCTATGATTTAAGGAGAACAAAGTTCTGCCTCTTAGATAGTCAAAATTGCTCATCAACAAACACTTGGACTGTTACTGTCTCGTTTTTGAACTGTAACTCTCTGACCTCTCCACAAATTTTAAACCGTATCTAGAGTTATAAAATTACGATTCAAGCGAGATTAGTCTCGTTGGAAAGCTAACACATGAGGCTACAAGTTCTATGATTTAAGGAGAACAAAGTTCTGCCTCTAAGATAGTCAAAATTGCTCATCAACAAGTACTTGGAGTCTTACTGTCCAACTGTTACTGTCTCGTTTTTGAACTGTAACTGTCTGACCTCTCCTCAAATTTTAAACCGTATCTGGAGTTATAAAATTACAATTCAAGCGAGATTAGTCTCGTTGGAAAGCTAACACATGAGGCTACAAGTTCTATGATTTAAGGAGAACAAAGTTCTGCCTGGAAGATAGTTAAAATTGCTCATCAACAAATACTTGGACAGTTCCTGTCCAACTGTTACTGTCTCGTTTTTGCACTGTTACTGTCTGACCTCTCCTCATATTTTAAACTATATATGGAGCTATAAAATTATGATTCAAGCGAGATTAATCTCGGTGGAAAGCCAACACATGAGTCTACAAGTTCTATGATTTAAGGAGATCCTAGTTCTGCCTCTAAAATAGTCAAAATTGCTCATCAACAAACACTTGGACTGTTACTGTCTCGTTTTTGAACTGTAACTCTCTGACCTCTCCTCAAATTTTAAACCGTATCTGAAGTTATAAAATTACGATTCAAGCGAGATTAGTCTCGTTGGAAAGCTAACACATGAGTCTACAAGTTCTATGATTTAAGGAGATCCTAGTTCTGCCTCTAAGATAGTCAAAATTGCTCATCAACAAACACTTGGACTGTTACTGTCTCGTTTTTGAACTATAACTCTCTGACCTCTCCTCAAATTTTAAACCGTATCTGGAGTTATAAAATTACGATTCAAGCGAGATTAGTCTTGTTGGAAAGCTAACACATGAGGCTACAAGTTCTATGATTTAAGGAGAACAAAGTTCTGCCTCTAAGATAGTTAAAATTGCTCATCAACAAACACTTGGACAGTTCCTGTCCAACTGTTACTGTCTCGTTTTTGAACTGTAACTGTCTGACCTCTCCTCATAATTTAAAATATATCTGGAGTTATAAAATTATGATTCAAGCGAGATTAGTCTCGTTGGAAAGCTAACACATGAGGCTACAAGTTCTATGATTTAAGGAGAACAAAGTTCTGCCTCTAAGATAGTCAAAATTGTTCATCAACAAACACTTTAACTCTTACTATCCAACTGTTACTGTCTCGTTTTTGAACTGTAACTGTCTGACCTCTCCTCAGATTTTAAACTATATCTGGAGTTATAAAATTATGATTCAAGCGAGATTAGTCTGGTTGGAAAGCTAACACATGAGGCTACAAGTTCAATGATTTAAGGAGAACAAAGTTCTGCCTCTAAGATAGTTAAAATTGCTCATCAACAAACCCTTGGACAGTTCCTGTCCAACTGTTACTGTCTTGTTTTTGCATTGTTACTGTCTGACCTCTCCTCATATTTTAAACTATATGTGGAGCTATAAAATTATGATTCAAGCGAGATTAGTCTCGGTGGAAAGCCAACACATGAGTCTACAAGTTCTATGATTTAAGGAGATCCTAGTTCTGCCTCTAAAATAGTCAAAATTGCTCATCAACAAACACTTGGACTGTTACTGTCTCGTTTTTGAACTGTAACTCTCTGACCTCTCCTCAAATTTTAAACCGTATCTGGAGTTATAAAATTACGATTCAAGCGAGATTAGTCTCGTTGGAAAGCTAACACATGAGGCTACAAGTTCTATGATTTAAGGAGAACAAAGTTCTGCCTCTAAGATAGTTAAAATTGCTCATCAACAAACACTTGGACAGTTCCTGTCCAACTGTTACTGTCTCGTTTTTGCACTGTTACTATCTGACCTGTCCTCATATTTTAAACTATATGTGGAGCTATAAAATTATGATTCAAGCGAGATTAGTCTCGGTGGAAAGCCAACACATGAGTCTACAAGTTCTATGATTTAAGGAGATCCTAGTTCTGCCTCTAAGATAGTCAAAATTGCTCATCAACAAACACTTGGACTGTTACTGTCTCGTTTTTAAACTATAACTCTCTGACCTCTCCTCAAATTTTAAACCGTATCTGGAGTTATAAAATTATGATTCAAGCGAGATTAGTCTCGTTGGAAAGCTAACACATGAGGCTACAAGTTCTATGATTTAAGGAGAACAAAGTTCTGCCTCTAAGATAGTTAAAATTGCTCATCAACAAACACTTGGACAGTTCATGTCCAACTGTTACTGTCTCGTTTTTGAACTGTAACTGTCTGACCTCTCCTCATATTTTAAAATATATTTGGAGTTATAAAATTATGATTCAAGCGAGATTAGTCTCGTTGGAAAGCTAACACATGAGGCTACAAGTTCTATGATTTAAGGAGAACAAAGTTCTGCCTCTTAGATAGTCAAAATTGCTCATCAACAAACACTTGGACTGTTACTGTCTCGTTTTTGAACTGTAACTCTCTGACCTCTCCTCAAATTTTAAACCGTATCTGGAGTTATAAAATTACGATTCAAGCGAGATTAGTCTCGTTGGAAAGCTAACACATGAGGCTACAAGTTCTATGATTTAAGGAGAACAAAGTTCTGCCTCTAAGATAGTCAAAATTGCTTATCATCAACACTTTGACTCTTACTATCCAACTGTTACTGTCTCGTTTTTGAACTGTAACTGTCTGACCTCTCCTCAGATTTTAAACTATATCTGGAGTTATAAAATTATGATTCAAGCGAGATTAGTCTCGTTGGAAAGCTAACACATGAGGCTACAAGTTCTATGATTTAAGGAGAACAAAGTTCTGCCTCTAAGATAGTCAAAATTGCTTATCATCAACACTTTGACTCTTACTATCCAACTGTTACTGTCTCGTTTTTGAACTGTAACTGTCTGACCTCTCCTCAGATTTTAAACTATATCTAGAGTTATAAAATTACGATTCAAGCGAGATTAGTCTCGTTGGAAAGCTAACACATGAGGCTACAAGTTCTATGATTTAATGAGAACAAAGTTCTGCCTCTAAGATAGTCAAAATTGCTCATCAACAAGTACTTGGAGTCTTACTGTCCAACTGTTACTGTCTCGTTCTTGAACTGTAACTGTCTGACCTCTCCTCATATTTTAAACTATATGTGGAGCTATAAAATTATGATTCAAGCGAGATTAGTCTCGGTGGAAAGCCAACACATGAGTCTACAAGTTCTATGATTTAAGGAGATCCTAGTTCTGCTTCTAAGATAGTCAAAATTGCTCATCAACAAACACTTGGACAGTTCCTGTCCAACTGTTACTGTCTCGTTTTTGAACTGTAACTGTCTGACCTCTCCTCATATTTTAAAATATATCTGGAGTTATAAAATTATGATTCAAGCGAGATTAGTCTCGTTGGAAAGCTAACACATGAGGCTACAAGTTCTATGATTTAAGGAGAACAAAGTTCTGCCTCTTAGATAGTCAAAATTGCTCATCAACAAACACTTGGACTGTTACTGTCTCGTTTTTGAACTGTAACTCTCTGACCTCTCCTCAAATTTTAAACCGTATCTGGAGTTATAAAATTACGATTCAAGCGAGATTAGTCTCGTTGGAAAGCTAACACATGAGGCTACAAGTTCTATGATTTAAGGAGAACAAAGTTCTGCCTCTAAGATAGTCAAAATTGCTTATCAACAAACACTTTGACTCTTACAATCCAACTGTTACTGTCTCGTTTTTGAACTGTAACTGTCTGACCTCTCCTCAGATTTTAAACTATATCTGGAGTTATAAAATTATGATTCAAGCGATATTAGTCTCCTTGGAAAGCTAACACATGAGGTTACAAGTTCTATGATTTAAGGAGAACAAAGTTCTGCCTCTAAGATAGTTAAAATTGCTCATCAACAAACACTTGGACAGTTCCTGTCCAACTGTTACTTTCTCGTTTTTGAACTGTAACTGTCTGACCTCTCCTCATATTTTAAAATATATCTGGAGTTATAAAATTATGATTCAAGCGAGATTAGTCTCGTTCGAAAGCTAACACATGAGGCTACAAGTTCTATGATTTAAGGAGAACAAAGTTCTGCCTCTAAGATAGTCAAAATTGCTCATCAACAAACACTTTGACTCTTACTATCCAACTGTTACTGTCTTGTTTTTGAACTGTAACTGTCTGACCTCTCCTCAGATTTTAAACTATATCTGGAGTTATCAAATTATGATTCAAGCGAGATTAGTCTCATTGGAAAGCTAACACATGAGGCTACAAGTTCTATGATTTAAGGAGAACAAAGTTCTGCCTCTAAGATAGTCAAAATTGCTTATCAACAAACACTTTGACTCTTACTATCCAACTGTTACTGTCTCGTTTTTGAACTGTAACTCTCTGACCTCTCCTCAAATTTTAAACCGTATCTGGAGTTAAAAAATTACGATTCAAGCGAGATTAGTCTCGTTGGAAAGCTAACACATAAGGCTACAAGTTCTATGATTTAAGGAGAACAAAGTTCTGCCTCTAAGATAGTTAAAATTGCTCATCAACAAACACTTGGACAGTTCCTGTCCAACTGTTACTGTCTCGTTTTTGAACTGTAACTGTCTGACCTCTCCTCATATTTTAAAATATATCTAGAGTTATAAAATTATGATTCAAGCGAGATTAGTCTCGTTGGAAAGCTAACACATGAGGCTACAAGTTCTATGATTTAAGGAGAACAAAGTTCTGCCTCTAAGATAGTCAAAATTGCTCATCAACAACCACTTTGACTCTTACTATCCAACTGTTACTGTCTTGTTTTTGAACTGTAACTGTCTGACCTCTCCTCAGATTTTAAACTATATCTGGAGTTATCAAATTATGATTCAAGCGAGATTAGTCGCGTTGGAAAGCTAACACATGAGGCTACAAGTTCTATGATTTAAGGAGAACAAAGTTCTGCCTCTAAGATAGTCAAAATTGCTTATCAACAAACACTTTGACTCTTACTATCCAACTGTTACTATCTCGTTTTTGAACTGTAACTGTCTGACCTCTCCTCAGATTTTAAACTATATCTGGAGTTATAAAATTATGATTCAAGCGAGATTAGTCTGGTTGGAAAGCTAACACATAAGGCTACAAGTTCAATGATTTAAGGAGAACAAAGTTCTGCCTCTTAGATAGTCAAAATTGCTCATCAACAAACACTTGGACTGTTACTGTCTCGTTTTTGAACTGTAACTCTCTGACCTCTCCACAAATTTTAAACCGTATCTGGAGTTATAAAATTACGATTCAAGCGAGATTAGTCTCGTTGGAAAGCTAACACATGAGGCTACAAGTTCTATGATTTAAGGAGAACAAAGTTCTGCCTCTAAGATAGTCAAAATTGCTCATCAACAAGTACTTGGAGTCTTACTGTCCAACTGTTACTGTCTCGTTTTTGAACTGTAACTGTCTGACCTCTCCTCATATTTTAAACTATATCTGGAGTTATAAAATTATGATTCAAGCGAGATTAGTCTCGTTGGAAAGCTAACACATGAGGCAACAAGTTCTATGATTTAAGGAGAACAAAGTACTGCCTCTAAGATAGTTAAAATTGCTCATCAACAAACACGTGGACAGTTCCTGTCCAACTGTTACTGTCTCGTTTTTGCACTGTTACTGTCTGACCTCTCCTCATATTTTAAACTATATGTGGAGCTATAAAATTATGATTCAAGCGAGATTAGTCTTGGTGGAAAGCCAACACATGAGTCTACAAGTTCTATGATTTAAGGAGATCCTAGTTCTGCTTCTAAGATAGTCAAAATTGCTCATCAACAAGTACTTGGAGTCTTACTGTCTCGTTTTTGAACTATAACTCTCTGACCTCTCCTCAAATTTTAAACCGTATCTGGAGTTATAAAATTACTATTCAAGCGAGATTAGTCTCGTTGGAAAGCTAACACATGAGGCTACAAGTTCTATGATTTAAGAGAACAAAGTTCTGCCTCTAAGATAGTTAAAATTGCTCATCAACAAACACTTGGACTGTTACTGTCTCGTTTTTAAACTGTAACTCTCTGACCTCTGCTCAAATTTTAAACCGTATCTGGACTTATAAAACTAAGATTCAAGCGAGATTAGTCTCGTTGGAAAGCTAACACATGAGGCTACAAGTTCTATGATTTAAGGAGAACAAACTTCTGCCTCTTAGATAGTCAAAATTGCTCATCAACAAGTACTTGGAGTCTTACTGTCCAACTGTTACTGTCTCGTTTTTGAACTGTAACTGTCTGACCTCTCCTCATATTTTAAACTATATCTGGAGTTATAAAATTATGATTCAAGCGAGATTAGTCTGGTTGGAAAGCTAACACATGAGGCTACAAGTTCAATGATTTAAGGAGAACAAAGTTCTGCCTCTTAGATAGTCAAAATTGCTCATCAACAAACACTTGGACTGTTACTGTCTCGTTTTTGAACTGTAACTCTCTGACCTCTCCTCAAATTTTAAACCGTATCTGGAGTTATAAAATTATGATTCAAGCAAGATTAGTCTCGTTGGAAAGCTAACACATGAGGCTACAAGTTCTATGATTTAAGGAGAACAAAGTTCTGCCTCTAAGATAGTTAAAATTGCTCATCAACAAACACTTGGACAGTTCATGTCCAACTGTTACTGTCTCGTTTTTGCACTGTTACTGTCTGACCTCTCCTCATATTTTAAACTATATGTGGAGCTATAAAATTATGATTCAAGCGAGATTAGTCTCGGTGGAAAGCCAACACATGAGTCTACAAGTTCTATGTTTAAGGAGATCCTAGTTCTGCCTCTAAAATAGTCAAAATTGCTCATCAACAAACACTTGGACTGTTACTGTCTCGTTTTTGAACTGTAACTCTCTGACCTCTCCTCAAATTTTAAACCGTATCTGGAGTTATAAAATTACGATTCAAGCGAGATTAGTCTCGTTGGAAAGCTAACACATGAGGCTACAAGTTCTATGATTTAAGGAGAACAAAGTTCTGCCTCTAAGATAGTTAAAATTGCTCATCAACAAACACTTGGACAGTTCCTGTCCAACTGTTACTGTCTCGTTTTTGCACTGTTACTGTCTGACCTCTCCTCATATTTTAAACTATATGTGGAGCTATAAAATTATGATTCAAGCGAGATTAGTCTCGGTGGAAAGCCAACACATGAGTCTACAAGTTCTATGATTTAAGGAGATCCTAGTTCTGCCTCTAAGATAGTCAAAATTGCTCATCAACAAACACTTAGACTGTTACTGTCTCGTTTTTGAACTATAACTCTCTGACCTCTCCTCAAATTTTAAACCGTATCTGGAGTTATAAAATTACGATTCAAGCGAGATTAGTCTCGTTGGAAAGCTAACACATGAGGCTACAAGTTCTATGATTTAAGGAGAACAAAGTTCTGCCTCTAAGATAGTTAAAATTGCTCATCAACAAACACTTGGACAGTTCCTGTCCAACTGTTACTGTCTCGTTTTTGAACTGTAACTGTCTGACCTCTCCTCATATTTTAAAATATATCTGGAGTTATAAAATTATGATTCAAGCGAGATTAGTCTCGTTGGAAAGCTAACACATGAGGCTACAAGTTCTATGATTTAAGGAGAACAAAGTTCTGCCTCTAAGATAGTCAAAATTGCTCATCAACAAACACTTTGACTCTTACTATCCAACTGTTACTGTCTTGTTTTTGAACTGTAACTGTCTGACCTCTTCGCAGATTTTAAACTATATCTGGAGTTATAAAATTATGATTCAAGCGAGATTAGTCTGGTTGGAAAGCTAACACATGAGGCTACAAGTTCAATGATTTAAGGAGAACAAAGTTCTGCCTCTTAGATAGTCAAAATTGCTCATCAACAAACACTTGGACTGTTACTGTCTCGTTTTTGAACTGTAACTCTCTGACCTCTCCACAAATTTTAAACCGTATCTAGAGTTATAAAATTACGATTCAAGCCAGATTAGTCTCGTTGGAAAGCTAACACATGAGGCTACAAGTTCTATGATTTAAGGAGAACAAAGTTCTGCCTCTAAGATAGTTAAAATTGCTCATCAACAAACACTTGGACAGTTCATGTCCAACTGTTACTGTCTCGTTTTTGCACTGCTACTGTCTGACCTCTCCTCATATTTTAAACTATATGTGGAGCTATAAAATTATGATTCAAACGAGATTAGTCTCGGTGGAAAGCCAACACATGAGTCTACAAGTTCTATGTTTAAGGAGATCCTAGTTCTGCCTCTAAAATAGTCAAAATTGCTCATCAACAAACACTTGGACTGTTACTGTCTCGTTTTTGAACTGTAACTCTCTGACGTCTCCTCAAATTTTAAACCGTATCTGGAGTTATAAAATTACGATTCAAGCGAGATTAGTCACATTGGAAAGCTAACACATGAGGCTACAAGTTCTATGATTTAAGGAGAACAAAGTTCTGCCTCTAAGATAGTCAAAATTGCTTATCAACAAACACTTTGACTCTTACTATCCAACTGTTACTGTCTCGTTTTTGAACTGTAACTGTCTGACCTCTCCTCAGATTTTAAACTATATCTGGAGTTATAAAATTATGATTCAAGCGAGATTAGTCTGGTTGGAAAGCTAACACATGAGGCTACAAGTTCAATGATTTAAGGAGAACAAAGTTCTGCCTCTTAGATAGTCAAAATTGCTCATCAACAAACACTTGGACTGTTACTGTCTCGTTTTTGAACTGTAACTCTCTGACCTCTCCACAAATTTTAAACCGTATCTGGAGTTATAAAATTACGATTCAAGCGAGATTAGTCTCGTTGGAAAGCTAACACATGAGGCTACAAGTTCTATGATTTAAGGAGAACAAAGTTCTGCCTCTAAGATAGTCAAAATTGCTCATCAACAAGTACTTGGAGTCTTACTGTCCAACTGTTACTGTCTCGTTTTTGAACTGTAACTGTCTGACCTCTCCTCATATTTTAAACTATATCTGGAGTTATAAAATTGTGATTCAAGCGAGATTAGTCTCGTTGGAAAGCTAACACATGAGGCTACAAGTTCTATGATTTAAGGAGAACAAAGTTCTACCTCTAAGATAGTTAAAATTGCTCATCAACAAACACTTGGACAGTTCCTGTCCAACTGTTACTGTCTCGTTTTTGCACTGTTACTGTCTGACCTCTCCTCATATTTTAAACTATATGTGGAGCTATAAAATTATGATTCAAGCGAGATTAGTCTCGGTGGAAAGCCAACACATGAGTCTACAAGTTCTATGATTTAAGGAGATCCTAGTTCTGCTTCTAAGATAGTCAAAATTGCTCATCAACAAAAACTTGGACTGTTACTGTCTCGTTTTTGAACTATAACTCTCTGACCTCTCCTCAAATTTTAAACCATATCTGGAGTTATAAAATTACTATTCAAGCGAGATTAGTCTCGTTGGAAAGCTAACACATGAGGCTACAAGTTCTATGATTTAAGGAGAACAAAGTTCTGCCTCTAAGATAGTTAAAATTGCTCATCAACAAACACTTGGACTGTTACTGTCTCGTTTTTAAACTGTAACTCTCTGACCTCTCCTCAAATTTTAAACCGTATCTGGACTTATAAAACTATGATTCAAGCGAGATTAGTCTCGTTGGAAAGCTAACACATGAGGCTACAAGTTCTATGATTTAAGGAGAACAAAGTTCTGCCTCTTAGATAGTCAAAATTGCTCATCAACCAACACTTGGACTGTTACTGTCTCGTTTTTAAACTGTAACTCTCTGACCTCTCCTCAAATTTTAAACCGTATCTGGACTTATAAAATTATGATTCAAGCGAGATTAGTCTCGTTAGAAAGCTAACACATGAGGCTACAAGTTCTATGATTTAAGGAGAACAAAGTTCTGCCTCTTAGATAGTCAAAATTGCTCATCAACCAACACTTGGACTGTTACTGTCTCGTTTTTAAACTGTAACTCTCTGACCTCTCCTCAGATTTTAAACCGTATCTGGACTTATAAAATTATGATTCAAGCGAGATTAGTCTCGGTGGAAAGCTAACACATGACGCTTCAAGTTCTATGATTTAAGAAGAATAAAGTTCTGCCTCTAAGATAGTCAAAATTGCTCATCAACAAACACTTGGACTGTTCCTGTCCAACTGTTACTGTTTCGTTGTTGCACTGTTACTGTCTGACCTCTCCTCATATTTTAAACTATATATGGAGTTATCAAATTATGATTCAAACGAGATTAGTCTCGTTGGAAAGCTAACATATAAGGTACAAGTTCTATGATTTAAGGAGAACAAAGTCCTGCCCCTAAATTAATTAAACTTGCTCATCAACAAGCACTTTGATTGTTGGTGTCCAACTGTTACTGTCTCATTCTTGAACTGTTACTATCTGACCTCTCTTCAGATATTTAAATATATTTGGAGTTATAGAACTCAACCACAAACGAGATTAGTGTCGTAGGAAAGCTATCACATGAGACTACAAGTTCTATGATTTCAGGAGAACAAAGTTCTGCCTCTAAGATTGTCAAAATTGCTCATCAAAAAACACTTGGACTGTTCCTGTCCAACTGTTACTGCCTTGTTTATGCACTCTTACTGTCTGACCTCTACTCATAGTTTAAATTATATGTGGTGTTATAAAATTATGATTCAAGCGAGATTAGTCTCGGTGGAAAGCTAACACATGAGGCTACAAGTTCTATGATTTAAGGAGAACAAAGTTCTGCCTCTAAGATAGTCAAAATTGCTCATCAACAAACACTTGGACTCTTCCTGTCCAACTGTTACTGTCTCGTTTTTGAATTGTAACTGTCTGACCTCTCTTAAGATATTTAAGTATCTTTGTAGTAATAGAACTCCAACACAAACGAGAATAGTATCGTTGGAAAGCTAACACATGAGGCTACAAGTTCTATGATTTAAGGAGAACAAAGTTCTGCCTCTTAGATAGTCAAAATTGCTCATCAACAAACACTTGGACTGTTACTGTCTCGTTTTTGAACTGTAACTCTCTGACCTCTCCTCAAATTTTAAACCGTATCTGGAGTTATAAAATTACGATTCAAGCGAGATTAGTCTCGTTGGAAAGCTAACACATGAGGCTACAAGTTCTATGATTTAAGGAGAACAAAGTTCTGCCTCTAAGATAGTTAAAATTGCTCATCAACAAACACTTGGACAGTTCCTGTCCAACTGTTACTGTCTCGTTTTTGCACTGTTACTATCTGACCTCTCCTCATATTTTAAACTATATGTGGAGCTATAAAATTATGATTCAAGCGAGATTAGTCTCGGTGGAAAGCCAACACATGAGTCTACAAGTTCTATGATTTAAGGAGATCCTAGTTCTGCCTCTAAAATAGTCAAAATTGCTCATCAACAAACACTTGGACTGTTACTGTCTCGTTTTTGAACTGTAACTCTCTGACCTCTCCTCAAATTTTAAACCGTATCTGGAGTTATAAAATTACGATTCAAGCGAGATTAGTCTCGTTGGAAAGCTAACACATGAGGCTACAAGTTCTATGATTTAAGGAGAACAAAGTTCTGCCTCTAAGATAGTCAAATGTTGCTTATCAACAAACACTTTGACTCTTACTATCCAACTGTTACTGTCTCGTTTTTGCACTGTTACTGTCTGACCTCTCCTCATATTTTAAACTATATGTGGAGCTATAAAATTATGATTCAAGCGAGATTAGTCTCGGTGGAAAGCCAACACATGAGTCTACAAGTTCTATGATTTAAGGAGATCCTAGTTCTGCCTCTAAAATAGTCAAAATTGCTCATCAACAAACACTTGGACTGTTACTGTCTCGTTTTTGAACTGTAACTGTCTGACCTCTCCTCAAATTTTAAACCGTATCTGGAGTTATAAAATTATGATTCAAGCGAGATCAGTCTGGTTGGAAAGCGAACACATGAGGCTACAAGTTCAATGATTTAAGGAGAACAAAGTTCTGCCTCTTAGATAGTCAAAATTGCTCATCAACAAACACTTGGACTGTTACTGTCTTGTTTTTGAACTGTAACTCTCTGACCTCTCCACAAATTTTAAACCGTATCTAGAGTTATAAAATTACGATTCAAGCAAGATTAGTCTCGTTGGAAAGCTAACACATGAGGCTACAAGTTCTATGATTTAAGGAGAACAAAGTTCTGCCTCTAAGATAGTCAAAATTGCTCATCAACAAACACTTTGACTCTTACTATCCAACTGTTACTGTCTCGTTTTTGAACTGTAACTGTCTGACCTCTCCTCAGATTTTAAACTATATCTGGAGTTATAAAATTATGATTCAAGCGAGATTAGTCTGGTTGGAAAGCTAACACATGAGGCTACAAGTTCAATGATTTAAGGAGAACAAAGTTCTGCCTCTTAGATAGTCAAAATTGCTCATCAACAAACACTTGGACTGTTACTGTCTCGTTTTTGAACTGTAACTCTCTGACCTCTCCTCAAATTTTAAACCGTATCTGGAGTTATAAAATTACGATTCAAGCGAGATTAGTCTCGTTGGAAAGCTAACACATGAGGCTACAAGTTCTATGATTTAAGGAGAACAAAGTTCTGCCTCTAAGATAGTTAAAATTGCTCATCAACAAACACTTGGACAGTTCCTGTCCAACTGTTACTGTCTCGTTTTTGCACTGTTACTATCTGACCTCTCCTCATATTTTAAACTATATGTGGAGCTATAAAATTATGATTCAAGCGAGATTAGTCTCGGTGGAAAGCCAACACATGAGTCTACAAGTTCTATGATTTAAGGAGATCCTAGTTCTGCCTCTAAAATAGTCAAAATTGCTCATCAACAAACACTTGGACTGTTACTGTCTCGTTTTTGAACTGTAACTCTCTGACCTCTCCTCAAATTTTAAACCGTATCTGGAGTTATAAAATTACGATTCAAGCGAGATTAGTCTCGTTGGAAAGCTAACACATGAGGCTACAAGTTCTATGATTTAAGGAGAACAAAGTTCTGCCTCTAAGATAGTCAAATGTTGCTTATCAACAAACACTTTGACTCTTACTATCCAACTGTTACTGTCTCGTTTTTGCACTGTTACTGTCTGACCTCTCCTCATATTTTAAACTATATGTGGAGCTATAAAATTATGATTCAAGCGAGATTAGTCTCGGTGGAAAGCCAACACATGAGTCTACAAGTTCTATGATTTAAGGAGATCCTAGTTCTGCCTCTAAAATAGTCAAAATTGCTCATCAACAAACACTTGGACTGTTACTGTCTCGTTTTTGAACTGTAACTCTCTGACCTCTCCTCAAATTTTAAACCGTATCTGGAGTTATAAAATTATGATTCAAGCGAGATCAGTCTGGTTGGAAAGCGAACACATGAGGCTACAAGTTCAATGATTTAAGGAGAACAAAGTTCTGCCTCTTAGATAGTCAAAATTGCTCATCAACAAACACTTGGACTGTTACTGTCTTGTTTTTGAACTGTAACTCTCTGACCTCTCCACAAATTTTAAACCGTATCTAGAGTTATAAAATTACGATTCAAGCAAGATTAGTCTCGTTGGAAAGCTAACACATGAGGCTACAAGTTCTATGATTTAAGGAGAACAAAGTTCTGCCTCTAAGATAGTCAAAATTGCTCATCAACAAACACTTTGACTCTTACTATCCAACTGTTACTGTCTCGTTTTTGAACTGTAACTGTCTGACCTCTCCTCAGATTTTAAACTATATCTGGAGTTATAAAATTATGATTCAAGCGAGATTAGTCTGGTTGGAAAGCTAACACATGAGGCTACAAGTTCAATGATTTAAGGAGAACAAAGTTCTGCCTCTTAGATAGTCAAAATTGCTCATCAACAAACACTTGGACTGTTACTGTCTCGTTTTTGAACTGTAACTCTCTGACCTCTCCTCAAATTTTAAACCGTATCTGGAGTTATAAAATTACGATTCAAGCGAGATTAGTCTCGTTGGAAAGCTAACACATGAGGCTACAAGTTCTATGATTTAAGGAGAACAAAGTTCTGCCTCTAAGATAGTTAAAATTGCTCATCAACAAACACTTGGACAGTTCCTGTCCAACTGTTACTGTCTCGTTTTTGCACTGTTACTGTCTGACCTCTCCTCATATTTTAAACTATATGTGGAGCTATAAAATTATGATTCAAGCGAGATTAGTCTCGTTGGAAAGCTAACACATGAGGCTACAAGTTCTATGATTTAAGGAGATCCTAGTTCTGCCTCTAAGATAGTCAAAATTGCTCATCAACAAACACTTGGACTGTTACTGTCTCGTTTTTAAACTATAACTCTCTGACCTCTCCTCAAATTTTAAACCGTATCTGGAGTTATAAAATTACGATTCAAGCGAGATTAGTCTCGTTGGAAAGCTAACACATGAGGCTACAAGTTCTATGATTTAAGGAGAACAAAGTTCTGCCTCTAAGATAGTTAAAATTGCTCATCAACAAACACTTGGACAGTTCCTGTCCAACTGTTACTGTCTCGTTTTTGAACTGTAACTGTCTGACCTCTCCTCATATTTTAAAATATATCTGGAGTTATAAAATTATGATTCAAGCGAGATTAGTCTCATTGGAAAGCTAACACATGAGGCTACAAGTTCTATGATTTAAGGAGAACAAAGTTCTGCCTCTTAGATAGTCAAAATTGCTCATCAACAAACACTTGGACTGTTACTGTCTCGTTTTTGAACTGTAATTCTCTGACCTCTCCTCAAATTTTAAACCGTATCTGGAGTTATAAAATTACGATTCAAGCGAGATTAGTCTCGTTGGAAAGCTAACACATGAGGCTACAAGTTCTATGATTTAAGGAGAACAAAGTTCTGCCTCTAAGATAGTCAAAATTGCTTATCAACAAACACTTTGACTCTTACTATCCAACTGTTACTGTCTCGTTTTTGAACTGTAACTGTCTGACCTCTCCTCAGATTTTAAACTATATCTGGAGTTATAAAATTATGATTCAAGCGAGATTAGTCTCCTTGGAAAGCTAACACATGAGGTTACAAGTTCTATAATTTAAGGAGAACAAAGTTCTGCCTCTTAGATAGTCAAAATTGCTCATCAACAAACACTTGGACTGTTACTGTCTCGTTTTTGAACTGTAACTCTCTGACCTCTCCTCAAATTTTAAACCGTATCTGGAGTTATAAAATTACGATTCAAGCGAGATTAGTCTCGGTGGAAAGCCAACACATGAGTCTACAAGTTCTATGATTTAAGGAGATCCTAGTTCTGCCTCTAAGATAGTCAAAATTGCTCATCAACAAACACTTGGACTGTTACTGTCTCGTTTTTAAACTATAACTCTCTGACCTCTCCTCAAATTTTAAACCGTAGCTGGAGTTATAAAATTACGATTCAAGCGAGATTAGTCTCGTTGGAAAGCTAACACATGAGGCTACAAGTTCTATGATTTAAGGAGAACAAAGTTCTGCCTCTAAGATAGTCAAAATTGCTTATCAACAAACACTTTGACTCTTACTATCCAACTGTTACTGTCTCGTTTTTGAACTGTAACTGTCTGACCTCTCCTCAGATTTTAAACTATATCTGGAGTTATAAAATTATGATTAAAGCGAGATTAGTCTCCTTGGAAAGCTAACACATGAGGCTACAAGTTCTATGATTTAAGGAGAACAAAGTTCTGCCTCTAAGATAGTTAAAATTGCTCATCAACAAACACTTGAACAGTTCCTGTCCAACTGTTACTGTCTCGTTTTTGCACTGTTACTGTCTGACCTCTCCTCATATTTTAAACTATATGTGGAGCTATAAAATTATGATTCAAGCGAGATTAGTCTCGGTGGAAAGCCAACACATGAGTCTACAAGTTCTATGATTTAAGGAGATCCTAGTTCTGCTTCTAAGATAGTCAAAATTGCTCATCAACAAACACTTGGACTGTTACTGTCTCGTTTTTGAACTATAACTCTCTGACCTCTCCTCAAATTTTAAACCGTATCTGGAGTTATAAAATTACTATTCAAGCGAGATTAGTCTCGTTGGAAAGCTAACACATGAGGCTACAAGTTCTATGATTTAAGGAGAACAAAGTTCTGCCTCTAAGATAGTTAAAATTGCTCATCAACAAACACTTGGACTGTTACTGTCTCGTTTTTAAACTGTAACTCTCTGACCTCTCCTCAAATTTTAAACCGTATCTGGACTTATAAAACTATGATTCAAGCGAGATTAGTCTCGTTGGAAAGCTAACACATGAGGCTACAAGTTCTATGATTTAAGGAGAACAAAGTTCTGCCTCTTAGATAGTCAAAATTGCTCATCAACAAGTACTTGGAGTCTTACTGTCCAACTGTTACTGTCTCGTTTTTGAACTGTAACTGTCTGACCTCTCCTCATATTTTAAACTATATCTGGAGTTATAAAATTATGATTCAAGCGAGATTAGTCTCGTTGGAAAGCTAACACATGAGGCTACAAGTTCTATGATTTAAGGAGAACAAAGTTCTGCCTCTAAGATAGTCAAAATTGCTCATCAACAAACACTTGGACAGTTCCTGTCCAACTGTTACTGTCTCGTTTTTGAACTGTAACTGTCTGACCTCTCCTCAGATTTTAAACTATATCTGGAGTTATAAAATTATGATTCAAGCGAGATTAGTCTGGTTGGAAAGCTAACACATGAGGCTACAAGTTCAATGATTTAAGGAGAACAAAGTTCTGCCTCTTAGATAGTCAAAATTGCTCATCAACAAACACTTGGACTGTTACTGTCTCGTTTTTTAAACTGTAACTCTCTGACCTCTCCTCAAATTTTAAACCGTATATGGAGTTATAAAATTACGATTCAAGCAAGATTAGTCTCGTTGGAAAGCTAACACATGAGGCTACAAGTTCTATGATTTAAGGAGAACAAAGTTCTGCCTCTTAGATAGTCAAAATTGCTCATCAACAAGTACTTGGAGTCTTACTGTCCAACTGTTACTGTCTCGTTTTTGAACTGTAACTGTCTGACCTCTCCTCATATTTTAAACTATATCTGGAGTTATAAAATTATGATTCAAGCGAGATTAGTCTCGTTGGAAAGCTAACACATGAGGCTACAAGTTCTATGATTTAAGGAGAACAAAGTTCTGCCTCTAAGATAGTCAAAATTGCTCATCAACAAACACTTGGACAGTTCCTGTCCAACTGTTACTGTCTCGTTTTTGAACTGTAACTGTCTGACCTCTCCTCAGATTTTAAACTATATCTGGAGTTATAAAATTATGATTCAAGCGAGATTAGTCTGGTTGGAAAGCTAACACATGAGGCTACAAGTTCAATGATTTAAGGAGAACAAAGTTCTGCCTCTTAGATAGTCAAAATTGCTCATCAACAAACACTTGGACTGTTACTGTCTCGTTTTTTAAACTGTAACTCTCTGACCTCTCCTCAAATTTTAAACCGTATATGGAGTTATAAAATTACGATTCAAGCAAGATTAGTCTCGTTGGAAAGCTAACACATGAGGCTACAAGTTCTATGATTTAAGGAGAACAAAGTTCTGCCTCTTAGATAGTCAAAATTGCTCATCAACAAACACTTGGACAGTTCCTGTCCAACTGTTACTGTCTCGTTTTTGCACTGTTACTGTCTGACCTCTCCTCATATTTTAAACCGTATCTGGAGCTATAAAATTATGATTCAAGCGAGATTAGTCTCGGTGGAAAGCCAACACATGAGGCTACAAGTTCTATGATTTAAGGAGAATAAAGTTCTGCCTCTAAGATAATTAAAATTGCTCATCAACAAACACTTGGACAGTTCCTGTCCAACTGTTACTGTCTCGTTTTTGCACTGTTACTGTCTGACCTCTCCTCATATTTTAAACTATATGTGGAGCTATAAAATTATGATTCAAGCGAGATTAGTCTCGGTGGAAAGCCAACACATGAGTCTACAAGTTCTATGATTTAAGGAGATCCTAGTTCTGCCTCTAAAATAGTCAAAATTGCTCATCAACAAACACTTGGACTGTTACTGTCTCGTTTTTGAACTGTAACTCTCTGACCTCTCCTCAAATTTTAAACCGTATCTGGAGTTATAAAATTACGATTCAAGCGAGATTAGTCTCGTTGGAAAGCTAACACATGAGGCTACAAGTTCTATGATTTAAGGAGAACAAAGTTCTGCCTCTAAGATAGTCAAAATTGCTTATCAACAAACACTTTGACTCTTACTATCCAACTGTTACTGTCTCGTTTTTGAACTGTAACTGTCTGACCTCTCCTCAGATTTTAAACTATATCTGGAGTTATAAAATTATGATTCAAGCGAGATTAGTCTCCTTGGAAAGCTAACACATGAGGTTACAAGTTCTATGATTTAAGGAGAACAAAGTTCTGCCTCTAAGATAGTTAAAATTGCTCATCAACAAACACTTGGACAGTTCCTGTCCAACTGTTACTGTCTCGTTTTTGAACTGTAACTGTCTGACCTCTCCTCATATTTTAAAATATATCTGGAGTTATAAAATTATGATTCAAGCGAGATTAGTCTCTTTGGAAAGCTAACACATGAGGCTACAAGTTCTATGATTTAAGGAGAACAAAGTTCTGCCTCTAAGATAGTCAAAATTGCTCATCAACAAACACTTTGACTCTTACTATCCAACTGTTACTGTCTTGTTTTTGAACTGTAACTGTCTGACCTCTCCTCAGATTTTAAACTATATCTGGAGTTATCAAATTATGATTCAAGCGAGATTAGTCTCCTTGGAAAGCTAACACATGAGGCTACAAGTTCTATGATTTAAGGAGAACAAAGTTCTGCCTCTAAGATAGTCAAAATTGCTTATCAACAAACACTTTGACTCTTACTATCCAACTATTACTGTCTCGTTTTTGAACTGTAACTCTCTGACCTCTCCTCAAATTTTAAACCGTATCTGGAGTTATAAAATTACGATTCAAGCGAGATTAGTCTCGTTGGAAAGCTAACACATAAGGCTACAAGTTCTATGATTTAAGGAGAACAAAGTTCTGCCTCTAAGATAGTTAAAATTGCTCATCAACAAACACTTGGACAGTTCCTGTCCAACTGTTACTGTCTCGTTTTTGAACTGTAACTGTCTGACCTCTCCTCATATTTTAAAATATATCTGGAGTTATAAAATTATGATTCAAGCGAGATTAGTCTCGTTGGAAAGCTAACACATGAGGCTACAAGTTCTATGATTTAAGGAGAACAAAGTTCTGCCTCTAAGATAGTCAAAATTGCTCATCAACAAACACTTTGACTCTTACTATCCAACTGTTACTGTCTTGTTTTTGAACTGTAACTGTCTGACCTCTCCTCAGATTTTAAACTATATCTGGAGTTATCAAATTATGATTCAAGCGAGATTAGTCTCGTTGGAAAGCTAACACATGAGGCTACAAGTTCTATGATTTAAGGAGAACAAAGTTCTGCCTCTAAGATAGTCAAAATTGCTTATCAACAAACACTTTGACTCTTACTATCCAACTGTTACTGTCTCGTTTTTGAACTGTAACTGTCTGACCTCTCCTCAGATTTTAAACTATATCTGGAGTTATAAAATTATGATTCAAGCGAGATTAGTCTGGTTGGAAAGCTAACACATGAGGCTACAAGTTCAATGATTTAAGGAGAGCAAAGTTCTGCCTCTTAGATAGTCAAAATTGCTCATCAACAAACACTTGGACTGTTACTGTCTCGTTTTTGAACTGTAACTCTCTGACCTCTCCACAAATTTTAAACCGTATCTAGAGTTATAAAATTACAATTCAAGCGAGATTAGTCTCGTTGGAAAGCTAACACATGAGGCTACAAGTTCTATGATTTAAGGAGAACAAAGGTCTGCCTCTAAGATAGTCAAAATTGCTCATCAACAAGTACTTGGAGTCTTACTGTCCAACTGTTACTATCTTGTTTTTGAACTGTAACTGTCTGACCTCTCCTCAGATTTTAAACTATATCTGGAGTTATCAAATTATGATTCAAGCGAGATTAGTCTCATTGGAAAAATAACACATGAGGCTACAAGTTCTATGATTTAAGGAGAACAAAGTTCTGCCTCTAAGATAGTCAAAATTGCTTATCAACAAACACTTTGACTCTTACTATCCAACTGTTACTGTCTCGTTTTTGAACTGTAACTCTCTGACCTCTCCTCAAATTTTAAACCGTATCTGGAGTTATAAAATTACGATTCAAGCGAGATTAGTCTCGTTGGAAAGCTAACACATAAGGCTACAAGTTCTATGATTTAAGGAGAACAAAGTTCTGCCTCTAAGATAGTTAAAATTGCTCATCAACAAACACTTGGACAGTTCCTGTCCAACTGTTACTGTCTCGTTTTTGAACTGTAACTGTCTGACCTCTCCTCATATTTTAAAATATATCTGGAGTTATAAAATTATGATTCAAGCGAGATTAGTCTCGTTGGAAAGCTAACACATGAGGCTACAAGTTCTATGATTTAAGGAGAACAAAGTTCTGCCTCTAAGATAGTCAAAATTGCTCATCAACAAACACTTTGACTCTTACTATCCAACTGTTACTGTCTTGTTTTTGAACTGTAACTGTCTGACCTCTCCTCAGATTTTAAACTATATCTGGAGTTATCAAATTATGATTCAAGCGAGATTAGTCTCCTTGGAAAGCTAACACACGAGGCTACAAGTTCTATGATTTAAGGAGAACAAAGTTCTGCCTCTTAGATAGTCAAAATTGCTCATCAACAAACACTTGGACTGTTACTGTCTCGTTTTTGAACTGTAACTCTCTGACCTCTCCACAAATTTTAAACCGTATCTAGAGTTATAAAATTACGATTCAAGCGAGATTAGTCTCGTTGGAAAGCTAACACATGAGGCTACAAGTTCTATGATTTAAGGAGAACAAAGTTCTGCCTCTAAGATAGTCAAAATTGCTCATCAACAAGTACTTGGAGTCTTACTGTCCAACTGTTACTGTCTCGTTTTTGAACTGTAACTGTCTGACCTCTCCTCATATTTTAAACTATATCTGGAGTTATAAAATTATGATTCAAGCGAGATTAGTCTCGTTGGAAAGCTAACACATGAGGCTACAAGTTCTATGATTTAAGGAGAACAAAGTACTGCCTCTAAGATAGTTAAAATTGCTCATCAACAAACACGTGGACAGTTCCTGTCCAACTGTTACTGTCTCGTTTTTGCACTGTTACTGTCTGACCTCTCCTCATATTTTAAACTATATGTGGAGCTATAAAATTATGATTCAAGCGAGATTCGTCTCGGTGGAAAGCCAACACATGAGTCTACAAGTTCTATGATTTAAGGAGATCCTAGTTCTGCTTCTAAGATAGTCAAAATTGCTCATCAACAAGTACTTGGAGTCTTACTGTCTCGTTTTTGAACTATAACTCTCTGACCTCTCCTCAAATTTTAAACCGTATCTGGAGTTATAAAATTACTATTCAAGCGAGATTAGTCTCGTTGGAAAGCTAACACATGAGGCTACAAGTTCTATGATTTAAGGAGAACAAAGTTCTGCCTCTAAGATAGTTAAAATTGCTCATCAACAAACACTTGGACTGTTACTGTCTCGTTTTTAAACTGTAACTCTCTGACCTCTCCTCAAATTTTAAACCGTATCTGGACTTATAAAACTATGATTCAAGCGAGATTAGTCTCGTTGGAAAGCTAACACATGAGGCTACAAGTTCTATGATTTAAGGAGAACAAACTTCTGCCTCTTAGATAGTCAAAATTGCTCATCAACAAGTACTTGGAGTCTTACTGTCCAACTGTTACTGTCTCGTTTTTGAACTGTAACTGTCTGACCTCTCCTCATATTTTAAACTATATCTGGAGTTATAAAATTATGATTCAAGCGAGATTAGTCTCGTTGGAAAGCTAACACATGAGGCTACAAGTTCTATGATTTAAGGAGATCCTAGTTCTGCCTCTAAGATAGTCAAAATTGCTCATCAACAAACACTTGGACAGTTCCTGTCCAACTGTTACTGTCTCGTTTTTGAACTGTAACTGTCTGACCTCTCCTCATATTTTAAAATATATCTGGACTTATAAAATTATGATTCAAGCGAGATTAGTCTCGTTGGAAAGCTAACACATGAGGCTACAAGTTCTATGATTTAAGGAGAACAAAGTTCTGCCTCTAAGATAGTTAAAATTGCTCATCAACAAACACTTGGACAGTTCCTGTCCAACTGTTACTGTCTCGTTTTTGAACTGTAACTGTCTGACCTCTCCTCATATTTTAAACTATATCTGGAGTTATAAAATTATGATTCAAGCGAGATTAGTCTCGTTGGAAAGCTAACACATGAGGCTACAAGTTCTATGATTTAAGGAGAACAAAGTTCTGCCTCTAAGATAGTCAAAATTGCTCATCAACAAACACTTTGACTCTTACTATCCAACTGTTACTGTCTCGTTTTTGAACTGTAACTGTCTGACCTCTCCTCAGATTTTAAACTATATCTGGAGTTATAAAATTATGATTC
Source organism: Populus nigra (assembly GCF_951802175.1). Lineage (NCBI taxonomy): Eukaryota > Viridiplantae > Streptophyta > Magnoliopsida > Malpighiales > Salicaceae > Populus > Populus nigra. Next base: position 26,054,025 of record NC_084853.1, read on the forward strand.
AAGCGAGATTAGTCTGGTTGGAAAGCTAACACATGAGGCTACAAGTTCAATGATTTAAGGAGAACAAAGTTCTGCCTCTTAGATAGTCAAAATTGCTCATCAACAAACACTTGGACTGTTACTGTCTCGTTTTTGAACTGTAACTCTCTGACCTCTCCTCAAATTTTAAACCGTATCTGGAGTTATAAAATTACGATTCAAGCAAGATTAGTCTCGTTGGAAAGCTAACACATGAGGCTACAAGTTCTATGATTTAAGGAGAACAAAGTTCTGCCTCTAAGATAGTTAAAATTGCTCATCAACAAACACTTGGACAGTTCATGTCCAACTGTTACTGTCTCGTTTTTGCACTGTTACTGTCTGACCTCTCCTCATATTTTAAACTATATGTGGAGCTATAAAATTATGATTCAAGCGAGATTAGTCTCGGTGGAAAGCCAACACATGAGTCTACAAGTTCTATGTTTAAGGAGATCCTAGTTCTGCCTCTAAAATAGTCAAAATTGCTCATCAACAAACACTTGGACAGTTCCTGTCCAACTGTTACTGTCTCGTTTTTGCACTGTTACTTTCTGACCTCTCCTCATATTTTAAACTATATGTGGAGCTATAAAATTATGATTCAAGCGAGATTAGTCTCGGTGGAAAGCCAACACATGAGTCTACAAGTTCTATGATTTAAGGAGATCCTAGTTCTGCCTCTAAGATAGTCAAAATTGCTCATCAACAAACACTTAGACTGTTACTGTCTCGTTTTTGAACTATAACTCTCTGACCTCTCCTCAAATTTTAAACCGTATCTGGAGTTATAAAATTACGATTCAAGCGAGATTAGTCTCGTTGGAAAGCTAACACATGAGGCTACAAGTTCTATGATTTAAGGAGAACAAAGTTCTGCCTCTAAGATAGTTAAAATTGCTCATCAACAAACACTTGGACAGTTCCTGTCCAACTGTTACTGTCTCGTTTTTGAACTGTAACTGTCTGACCTCTCCTCATATTTTAAAATATATCTGGAGTTATAAAATTATGATTCAAGCGAGATTAGTCTCGTTGGAAAGCTAACACATGAGGCTACAAGTTCTATGATTTAAGGAGAACAAAGTTCTGCCTCTAAGATAGTCAAAATTGCTCATCAACAAACACTTTGACTCTTACTATCCAACTGTTACTGTCTTGTTTTTGAACTGTAACTGTCTGACCTCTCCGCAGATTTTAAACTATATCTGGAGTTATAAAATTATGATTCAAGCGAGATTAGTCTCATTGGAAAGCTAACACATGAGGCTACAAGTTCTATGATTTAAGGAGAACAAAGTTCTGCCTCTAAGATAGTCAAAATTGCTTATCAACAAACACTTTGACTCTTACTATCCAACTGTTACTGTCTCGTTTTTGAACTATAACTCTCTGACCTCTCCTCAAATTTTAAACCGTATCTGGAGTTATAAAATTACTATTCAAGCGAGATTAGTCTCGTTGGAAAGCTAACACATGAGGCTACAAGTTCTATGATTTAAGGAGAACAAAGTTCTGCCTCTAAGATAGTTAAAATTGCTCATCAACAAACACTTGGACTGTTACTGTCTCGTTTTTAAACTGTAACTCTCTGACCTCTCCTCAAATTTTAAACCGTATCTGGACTTATAAAACTATGATTCAAGCGAGATTAGTCTCGTTGGAAAGCTAACACATGAGGCTACAAGTTCTATGATTTAAGGAGAACAAAGTTCTGCCTCTTAGATAGTCAAAATTGCTCATCAACCAACACTTGGACTGTTACTGTCTCGTTTTTTAAAAAACTGAAACTGTCTGACCTCTCCTCAGATTTTAAGCTATATCCGGAGTTATAAAATTATGATTCAAGCGAGATTAGTCTCGGTGGAAAGCTAACACATGACGCTTCAAGTTCTATGATTTAAGAAGAATAAAGTTCTGCCTCTAAGATAGTCAAAATTGCTCATCAACAAACACTTGGACTGTTCCTGTCCAACTGTTACTGTTTCGTTGTTGCACTGTTACTGTCTGACCTCTCCTCATATTTTAAACTATATATGGAGTTATCAAATTATGATTCAAACGAGATTAGTCTCGTTGGAAAGCTAACACATAAGGTACAAGTTCTATGATTTAAGGAGAACAAAGTCCTGCCCCTAAATTAATTAAACTTGCTCATCAACAAGCACTTTGATTGTTGGTGTCCAACTGTTACTGTCTCATTTTTGAACTGTTACTATCTGACCTCTCTTCAGATATTTAAGTATATTTGGAGTTATAGAACTCAACCACAAACGAGATTAGTGTCGTAGGAAAGCTATCACATGAGACTACAAGTTCTATGATTTCAGGAGAACAAAGTTCTGCCTCTAAGATTGTCAAAATTGCTCATCAACAAACACTTGGACTGTTCCTGTCCAACTGTTACTGCCTCGTTTTTGCACTCTTACTGTCTGACCTCTACTCATAGTTTAAACTATATGTGGTGTTATAAAATTATGATTCAAGCGAGATTAGTCTCGGTGGAAAGCTAACACATGAGGCTACAAGTTCTATGATTTAAGGAGAACAAAGTTCTGCCTCTAAGATAGTCAAAATTGCTCATCAACAAACACTTGGACTCTTCCTGTCCAACTGTTACTGTCTCGTTTTTGAACTGTAACTGTCTGACCTCTCTTAAGATATTTAAGTATCTTTGTAGTAATAGAACTCCAACACAAACGAGAATAGTATCGTTGGAAAGCTAACACATGAGGCTACAAGTTCTATGATTTAAGGAGAACAAAGTTCTGCCTCTAAGATAGTTAAAATTGCTCATCAACAAACACTTGGACAGTTCCTGTCCAACTGTTACTGTCTCGTTTTTGAACTGTAACTGTCTGACCTCTCCTCATATTTTAAACTATATCTGGAGTTATAAAATTATGATTCAAGCGAGATTAGTCTCGTTGGAAAGCTAACACATGAGGCTACAAGTTCTATGATTTAAGGAGAACAAAGTTCTGCCTCTAAGATAGTCAAAATTGCTCATCAACAAACACTTTGACTCTTACTATCCAACTGTTACTGTCTTGTTTTTGAACTGTAACTGTCTGACCTCTCCGCAGATTTTAAACTATATCTGGAGTTATAAAATTAGGATTCAAGCGAGATTAGTCTCATTGGAAAGCTAACACATGAGGCTACAAGTTCTATGATTTAAGGAGAACAAAGTTCTGCCTCTAAGATAGTCAAAATTGCTCATCAACAAACACTTTGACTCTTACTATCCAACTGTTACTGTCTCGTTTTTGAACTGTAACTGTCTGACCTCTCCTCATATTTTAAACTATATCTGGAGTTATAAAATTATGATTCAAGCGAGATTAGTCTCGTTGGAAAGCTAACACATGAGGCTACAAGTTCTATGATTTAAGGAGAACAAAGTTCTGCCTCTAAGATAATTAAAATTGCTCATCAACAAGTACTTGCAGTCTTACTGTCCAACTGTTACTGTCTCGTTTTTAAACTGTAACTGTCTGACCTCTCCGCAGATTTTAAACTCTATCTGGAGTTATAAAATTATGATTCAAGCGAGATTAGTCTGGTTGGAAAGCTAACACATGAGGCTACAAGTTCTATGATTTAAGGAGAACAAAGTTCTGCCTCTAAGATAGTTAAAATTGCTCATCAACAAGTACTTGGAGTCTTACTGTCCAACTGTTACTGTCTCGTTTTTGAACTGTAACTGTCTGACCTCTCCGCAGATTTTAAACTATATCTGGAGTTATAAAATTATGATTCAAGCGAGATTAGTCTGGTTGGAAAGCTAACACATGAGGCTACAAGTTCTATGATTTAAGGAGAACAAAGTTCTGCCTCTGAGATAGTCAAAATTGCTCATCAACAAACACTTGGACTGTTACTGTCTCGTTTTTGAACTGTAACTCTCTGACCTCTCCACAAATTTTAAACCATATCTAGAGTTATAAAATTATGATTCAAGCGAGATTAGTCTCGGTGGAAAGCTAACACATGACGCTTCAAGTTCTATGATTTAAGAAGAATAAAGTTCTGCCTCTAAGATAGTCAAAATTGCTCATCAACAAACACTTGGACTGTTCCTGTCCAACTGTTACTGTTTCGTTGTTGCACTGTTACTGTCTGACCTCTCCTCATATTTTAAACTATATATGGAGTTATCAAATTATGATTCAAACGAGATTAGTCTCGGTGGAAAGCTAACACATAAGGTACAAGTTCTACGATTTAAGGAGAACAAAGTCCTGCCCCTAAATTAATTAAACTTGCTCATCAACAAGCACTTTGATTGTTGGTGTCCAACTGTTACTGTCTCATTTTTGAACTGTTACTATCTGACCTCTCTTCAGATATTTAAGTATATTTGGAGTTATAGAACTCAACCACAAACGAGATTAGTGTCGTAGGAAAGCTATCACATGAGACTACAAGTTCTATGATTTCAGGAGAACAAAGTTCTGCCTCTAAGATTGTCAAAATTGCTCATCAACAAACACTTGGACTCTTCCTGTCCAACTGTTACTGTCTCGTTTTTGAACTGTAACTGTCTGACCTCACTTCAGATATTTAAGTATCTTTGTAGTAATAGAACTCCAACACAAACGAGATTAGTATCGTTGGAAAGCTAACACATGAGGCTACAAGTTCTATGATTTAAAGAGAACAAAGTTCTGCCTCTAAGATAGTTAAAATTGCTCATCAACAAACACTTGGACAGTTCCTGTCCAACTGTTACTGTCTCGTTTTTGAACTGTAACTGTCTGACCTCTCCTCATATTTTAAACTATATCTGGAGTTATAAAATTATGATTCAAGCGAGATTAGTCTCGTTGGAAAGCTAACACATGAGGCTACAAGTTCTATGATTTAAGGAGAACAAAGTTCTGCCTCTAAGATAGTCAAAATTGCTCATCAACAAACACTTGGAGTGTTCCTGTCCAACTGTTACTGTTTCGTTATTGCACTGTTACTGTCTGACCTCTCCTCATATTTTAAACTATATATGGAGTTATCAAATTATGATTCAAACGAGATTAGTCTCGGTTGAAAGCTAACACATAAGGTACAAGTTCTATGATTTAAGGAGAACAAAGTCCTGCCCCTAAATTAATTAAACTTGCTCATCAACAAGCACTTTGATTGTTGGTGTCCAACTGTTACTGTCTCATTTTTGAACTGTTACTATCTGACCTCTCTTCAGATATTTAAGTATATTTGGAGTTATAGAACTCAACCACAAATGAGATTAGTGTCGTAGGAAAGCTATCACATGAGACTACAAGTTCTATGATTTCAGGAGAACAAAGTTCTGCCTCTAAGATTGTCAAAATTGCTCATCAACAAACACTTGGACTGTTCCTGTCCAATTGTTACTGCCTCGTTTTTGCACTCTTACTGTCTGACCTCTACTCATAGTTTAAACTATATGTGGTGTTATAAAATTATGATTCAAGCGAGATTAGTCTCGGTGGAAAGCTAACACATGAGGCTACAAGTTCTATGATTTAAGGAGAACAAAGTTCTGCCTCTAAGATAGTCAAAATTGCTCATCAACAAACACTTGGACTCTTCCTGTCCAACTGTTACTGTCTCGTTTTTGAACTGTAACTGTCTGACCTCTCTTAAGATATTTAAGTATCTTTGTAGTAATAGAACTCCAACACAAACGAGATTAGTATCGTTGGAAAGCTAACACATCAGGCTACAAGTTCTATGATTTAAGGAGAACAAAGTTCTGCCTCTTAGATAGTCAAAACTGCTATATCAAAAACACTTGGACTGTTATTGTCTCGTTTTTGAAGTGTAACTCTCTGACCTCTACTCAAATTTTAAATAGTATCTAGAGTTATAAAATTACGATTCAAGCGAGATTAGTCTCGTTGGAAAGCTAACACATGAGGCTACAAGTTCTATGATTTAAGGAGAACAAAGTTCTACCTCTAAGATAGTCAAAATTGCTCATTAACAAACAATTGGATTGTTCGTGTCCAACTGTTACTGTCTCGTTTTAAAAAAAACTGTAACTGTCTGACCTATCCTCGGATTTTAAGCTATATCCGGAGTTATAAAATTATGATTCAAGCGAGATTAGTCTCGGTGGAAAGCTAACAAATGACGCTTCAAGTTCTATGATTTAAGGAGAACAAAGTTCTGCCTCTAAGATTGTCAAAATTGCTCATCAACAAACACTTGGACTGTTCCTGTCCAACTGTTACTGTCTCGTTGCTGCACTGTTACTGTCTGACCTCTCCTCAGATTTTAAACTATATCTGGAGTTATAAAATTATGATTCAAGCAAGATTAGTCTCGTTGGAAAGCTAACACATGGGCTACAAGTTCTATAATTTAAGGAGAACAAAGTTCTGCCTCTAAGATAGTCAAAATTGCTCATCAACAAACACTTGGATTATTCCTGTCCAATTGTTAGTGTCTTGTTTTTAAAAAAACTGTAACTGTCTGATCCCTCCTCAGATTTTAAGTTATATCCGGAGTTATAAAATTACGATTCAAGCGAGATTAGTCTCGTTGGAAAGCTAACACATGAGGCTACAAGTTCTATGATTTAAGGAGAACAAAGTTCTACCTCTAAGATAGTCAAAATTGCTCATTAACAAACAATTGGATTGTTTGTGTCCAACTGTTACTGTCTCGTTTTAAAAAAAACTGTAACTGTCTGATCCCTCCTCAGATTTTAAGTTATATCCGGAGTAATAAAATTATGATTCAAGCGAGATTAGTCTCGTTTGAAAAAGCTAACACATGAGGCCACAAGTTCTATGATTTTAGGAGAACAAAGTTCTGCCTTTAAGATAGTCAAAATTGTCCATCAACAAACACTTGGACTGTTCCTGTCCAACCGTTACTGTCTCGTTTTTGAACTGTAACTGTCTGACCTCTCCTCAGATTTTAAACTATATCTGGAGTTATAAAATTATGATTCAAGCAAGATTAGTCTCGTTGGAAAGCTAACACATGGGCTACAAGTTCTATGATATAAGGAGAACAAAGTTCTGCCTCTAAGATAGTGAAAATTGCTCAACAACAAACACTTGGACTATTCTTGTCCAACTGTTACTGTCTCGTTTTTGAACTGTTACAGTCTGACCTCTCTTTAGATATTTAAGTATATTTGAAGTAATAGAACACCAACACAAGCGAGATTAGTATCGTAGGAAAGATAACACATGAGGCTACAAGTTCTATGATTTCAGGAGAACAAATTTCTGCCTCTAAGATAGTCAAAATTTCTCATCAACAAACACTTGGACTGTTCCTGTCCAACTGTTACTGTCTTGTTTTTGAAAAAACTGTAACTGTCTGATCTCTCCTCAGATTTTAAGCTATATCCGGAGTTATAAAATTATGATTCAAGCGAGATTAGTCTCGTTGGAAAGCTAACACATGAGGCTACAAGTTCTATGATTTAAGGAGAACAAAGTTCTGCCTCTAAGATAGTCAAATTTGCTCATCAACAAACACTTGGACTGTTCCTGTCCAACTGTTACTGTCTCGTTTTTGCACTATTATTGTCTGAGCTCTCCTCATATTTTAAACTATATATGGAGTTATAAAATTATGATTCAAACGAGATTAGTCTCGGTGGAAAGCCAACACATGAGTCTACAAGTTCTATGATTTAACGAGATCCCAGTTCTGCCTCTAAGATAGTCAAATAGAAGAAGAAAGGTTGTGGCCGTGTTAAAATGGGAAAGGCCTACCAATGTGACAGAAATCCGGAGTTTCTTGGGTCTTGCTGGATATTACCGAAGGTTTATTGAAGGATTCTCCACCATAGCATCACCTTTAACTAAGCTGACCCGCAAGGAATTCCGGTTTGTTTGGTCGGAAGAGTGTGAAGCGAGCTTTCAAGAATTGAAGGAGAGACTCACTTCCGCTCCTGTGTTGGCCCTTCCATCAGGTACAGAAGGGTTTGTGGTATATAGTGATGCCTCAAAAAGGGGTCTGGGATGTGTATTTATGCAAAATGGGCGTGTCATTGCTTATGCATCAAGACAGTTAAAGTCGCATGAGGTGAATTACCCGGTTCATGACCTAGAACTTGCAGCGGTGGTGTTTGCCTTGAGAGTATGGAGACATTATTTATATGGGACACAAGTTCAAATCTTTACAGACTATAAAAGTTTGAAGTATTTGATGTCATAGAAGGAGTTAAACATGCGGCAGAGAAGATGGGTAGAGTTAATAAAAGATTACGATTGTGTTATTGATTACCATCTTGGTAAGGCTAATGTAGTAGCCGATGCCTTGAGTAGGAAGGGAAAAACAGTGATGAATGATATGGAGCTTAAGGAACAAGAAAGTATAGTGGAATTAAAGAAAATGGGCTTGCAGCTAAGTGTAGAGCCCGAAGGATCATTGTTAGCTCAGTTAAAGATCCAATCTGTGCTTCGAGACAGGGTCTTGGTGGCTCAACAAGCAGATGGGAAAGTAAAAGAGATCAAGGAGAGGGTAAACCAGGGTATAGAGATATCATTTTAAATGTTATCCGATGGGCTAATAGCTATGGGTAGGAGAATTTATTTGCTTGAGGATAAGATTTTAAAAGATGAAGTATTAAGAGAAGCTCATGAATCTCGATTTGCTACTCATCCTGGGAGTACAAAGATGTATAGGGATTTAAAGGAAAACTACTGGTGGCCAAATATGAAGAGGGAAATAGCAGAATTTGTGTCGAATTGTGGGATCTGTCAACAAGTAAAGATAGAACACCAGAAACCTGCAGGGGAATTACAGTCATTATCAATTCCAGAATGGAAATGGGAGGATATTTCTATGGATTTTGTGACTGGATTACCCAGGGGAAAGAAGGGGAATGATGCCATTTGGGTGGTCGTGGATCGATTAACAAAATCTGCTTTGTTTTTGCCAATGAAGAAGACGGATTCGGTGGATAAGCTGGCAAAATTGTATGTAAATGAAGTAATCAGACTTCACGGAGTGCCGGTTTCAATTATATCGGATCGGGATCCAAGGTTCACATCAAGATTGTGGCCTAGCTTAGAAAGGGCAATGGGGACAAAGTTGAATCTGAGCACGGCATTTCATCCTCAGATGGATGGTCAATCTGAAAGGACCATCCAAACTCTTGAGGATCTCTTGAGGTCATGTGTGCTGGAGTTTGGAGGGAATTGGGAGGATCTCCTGCCATTGGTGGAGTTTGCTTATAATAATAGCCATCAAACTACTATTGGTATGGCTCCATATGAAGCATTGTATGGGAGGAAATGTCGTACCCCAATTTGTTGGGAGGAAGTAGGAGAAAAGAAGCTTTTGGGACCTGAGATGGTGCAACTGACAACTGACAAGGTGAGGGTGATCAAAAAGAGAATGAAGGAAGCCCAGGATAGACAAAAAAGTTACACAGATCGCCGAAGAAGGCCGTTGGAATTCCAAGTAGGGGATAAAGTATTTTTGAAGGTGGCTCCTTGGAAAGGCATCATTCGATTTGGAGTAAAAGGGAAATTAGCCCCGAAATATATTGGCCCCTTTGAGATTAAAGAAAGAATCGGGCCAGTTGCATATCGATTAGAATTGCCTGTATATTTGGATAAGATTCACAATGTGTTCCATGTATCATTGCTACGAAAGGCCAAGATAGACCCCTCACGGGTATTGCCACAAGTTCCTATGAAGATTAAAGGGGATCTAACCATGAAAACTAAGCCCGTCAAGATCTTAGATCGAGATGAGAAATTGTTGAGGAATAAAAGAGTTCCCTTGGTGAGAGTATTGTGGAGAAGCTCTCAAATAGAAGAAGAAACATGGCAAAGAGAATCCGAGATGAAGGAAAAGTTTCCGCACTTATTCTCCGACATAGGTACGTAACTTGAATTTCGAGGACGAAATTTTTATTAGGAGGGGAGATTGTAAATCCCAAGAAAAACCAAGGCTGGATTAAATTAAAGAAAATAAACTAAACTAAAAAGAAGTGGGGGTAAGAACCAATACACTTAAAGAAAATGGGGCCTAAATGCAAATAAGAATAATTATAGAGCATAAATACTCCTATTCTCACCAAAAACAGATCTGCAGCTTCGTAAAGAAAGAAAAGAGGGAGTTTTTATATCTATTTTTAGAAATTAAGAGAGAAACACCAAAATTTCAAGAACCCATCCCAGATTGAGGGTTATAGGTAAAATAAACCCTGGTGGGAAAGGGGTCAACAAGAAAAAATTGAATAAGAAAAGAAGAGGGGAGGGTCGGCTGTCATTAGAAAGAAAAGGAGGGTTCGAAGCCTTGATTCGCATCAGGTAAGATATTCTAAACCTGGTCTTATGAGTTATTTCAAGTCGATTATGAATTGATGCCTGGATGTTAATTTATATATTGACTTCTTAGACTTGAATTGAGGAAAAAGTAAGAGTTGTTAAAGTAAAGAACTTCATGTGTTGTGTGTAAATGGAAAGGTTGATGAATCTGGACAGTTTCGTCTCTAGACCTTCAAAGAGATTTTGGGTAGGAGAATGAAGGAATTAGGATCAATTTCCTTCATAGAAATTATAGTTTTGGATGTTTGTTAATGTGCGATTTTGACTACCTTAGAGGCAGAACTGGGTTCTTCCCAAAACATAGAACTTGTAGCCTCATGTCTTACCTTTCCAACTCCACAAATTTCACTTGAATCGGAGTTCTATAACTCCAGATATAGTTAAAAATCTGAGGAAAGGTCAAACAGTAACAGTTCGAAAATGGACAGTAACAGTTGGACAGTAACAGTCCAAATGTTTGTTAATGAGCGATTTTGACTACCTTAGAGGCAGAACTAGGTTCTTCCCAAAACATAGAACTTGTAGTCTCATGTCTTACCTTTCCAACGCCACAAATTTCGCTTGAATCGGAGTTCTATAACTCCAGATATAGTTAAAAATCTGAGGAGAGGTCAGACAGTAACAGTTCGAAAATGGACAGTAACAGTCCAAATGTTTGTTAATGAGCGATTTTGACTACCTTAGAGGCAGAACTAGGTTCTTCCCAAAACATAGAACTTGTAGCCTCATGTCTTACCTTTCCAACGCCATAAATTTTGCTTGAATCGGAGTTCTATAACTCCAGATATAGTTAAAAATCTGAGGAGAGGTCAGACAGTAACAGTTCGAAAATGGATAGTAACAGTTGGACAGTAACAGTCCAAGCGTTTGTTAATGAACGATTTTGACTACCTTAGAGGCAGAACTAGGTTCTTCCCAAAACTTAGAACTTGTAGCCTCATGTCTTACCTTTCCAACGCCACAAATTGCGCTTGAATCGGAGTTCTATAACTCCAGATATAGTTAAAAATCTGAGGAGAGGTCAGACAGTAACAGTTCGAAAATGGACAGTAACAGTCCAAGCGTTTGTTAATGAGCGATTTTGACTACCTTAGAGGCAGAACTAGGTTCTTCCCAAAACATAGAACTTGTAGCCTCATGTCTTACCTTTCCAATGCCATAAATTTTACTTGAATCGGAGTTTTATAACTCCAGATATAGTTAAAAATCTGAGGAGAGGTCAGACAGTAACAGTTCGAAAATGGACAGTAACAGTTGGACAGCGAAAGTCCAAATATAAAGAAAGGAATGATAACTAGGATTGGACAAAAAACGACAGTAATAATGAGTGAGATGAGAAAAAACATAAAGTACTAAGAAATGACTGAAAGAAAGACTTTTTGGTTGTTGATATGGTCATTATAAAACATATCCTTGAGTGAGGAAAATTTATGAGATAAACCTGTGATTTGCAGGAGGGACCACAGACGTAGTGCAACAGCAGCAGCAGGGGAGCACGAGTAGAGCTTTTATTGCAGGTAGGTGTTTGACACCTATGCTTCCTAGTTAAATTCCATGATTTAATATATTTTGTTGTGAAATGTAAATTACTGAATGTATGTGTATTCAAGGTGAAAAGTTGTTATGTGAATTGCCAAGTGATGAAATTATCACTGAAAAAAAAAGGAAAATATTAGAAGTGTGATTTGAGGCATAAACTAGCATACATTGAGTATATGTTAGAATCCCGGGTAAGGGGATCACCATGTATTGTCTAGCATACATTGAGTGTATGTTAGGATCCCGGGTAAGGGGATCACCATGTATTGTCTAGCATACATTGAGTGTATGTTAGGGTCCCAGGTAAGGGGATCACCCTGTTTTGGCTAGCATAACATTTAGTGTATGTTAGGATCCCGGGTAATGGGATCGTCACGAATGGACTAACATACATTTAGTGTATGTTAGGATCCCGGGTAAGGGGAATCTCCACGTATTGGCTAACATACATTCAGTGTATGTTAGGATCCCGGGTAAGGGGATCACCATGGATGGCCAGCATACATTTAGTGTATGTTAGGATTCCGGGTAAAGGGATCGCCTTATATCGACTCCTATGGGGTGGTGATGACAATACCAGTGAAATTGGTATCGGTAATGTGATAAGCAAAAGTAATCACGTTGATCTTATAAAGTCTGGAATGAAGGTTGATAGTGGCAGAGGGAACGGTTATTAATAGTTTGAATAAGGAAGAGATTTTTTTTAAATAAAAAAAAACTAGAAGGGAGAAGTAAATGAAATATGAATGCATGTTACCCTGTTGAAATTATTAGATTTTCATATTGTTATATTTATGGAAATATTCACCTTGCAATAATATGTATTTTGTTTCAGGATCATCGCATGCACGACAGGAGTAGATCCTAACTTATGTTTCCTTTTTGAAGTCTAGGTTCTAGGGAGTATACCCTTGTATTTTGTAAACATGAAAATGGTTGTATAACTTAATTTGTATAATAAATGTTTAAACTTGATTGGATGAATTTAACGTTGTAGTTTATATAACCATATTTCATGTCTATGTATTTATATTATTTAAATTATCCATCCATAATGATATTTTTTGTTATATAATGCATATCATAAATATTATAGTTGATAGGTGCGAGTATAATTGTGGAATTGAATCCCAGGATGATTGGGTCGGGAATTAAGTTATGAGATGCGAACTGTTACAAGTGTAAACAGGTTACATGTCGGTAACTTGGGACCTTCCGGTATAGGGGGGACTCTGTCGAAATTCTAGTAGATGTTAATACAAAGACCATGAATATGTATATATAAAAAAAAAATTAACTACTCTGTTTTTCTATTGACATGAGATTGTGGTTTTATCCCAGAAATGAGGGATATTACATCCGGAGTTATAAAATTATGATTCAAGCGAGATTAGTTTCGTTGGAAAGCTAACACATGAGGCTTCAAGTTCTATGATTTAAGGAGAACAAAGTTCTGCCTATAAGATAGTCAAAATTTCTCATCAACAAACACTTGGACTGTTCCTGTCCAACTGTTACTGTCTCGTTTTTGAACTGTAACTTTCTGACCTCTCCTCACATTTTAAACTATATTTAGAGTTATAAAATTATGATTCAAGCGAGATTAGTCTGGTTGGAAAGCTAACACATGAGGCTACAAGTTCTATGATTTAAGGAGAACAAAGTTCTGCCTCTAAGATAGTCAAAATTGCTCATCAACAAACACTTGGACTGTTCCTGTCCAACTGTTACTGTCTTGTTTTTGAAAAAACTGTAACTGTTTGACCTCTCCTTAGATTTTAAACTATATCTGGAGTTATAAAAATATGATTCAAATGAGATAAGTATCGTAGGAAAGCTAACACATGAGGCTACAAGTTCTATGATTTAAGGAGAACAAAGTTCTACCTCTATGATAGTCAAAATTGCTCATCAACAAACACTTGGACTGTTACTGTCCAACTGTTACTGTCTCGTTTTAGAACTGGTACTGTCTGACCTCTTCTCAGATTTTTAAATATATCTGGATTAATAGATCTCCAATTCAAGCGAGATTAGTCTCGTTTGAAAGCTAACACATGAGGCTACAAGTTCTATGATTTAAGGAGAACAAAGTTCTGCCTCTAAGATAGTCAAAATTGCTCATCAACAAACACTTGGACAGTTCCTGTCCAAGTGTTACTGTCTCGTTTTTGAACTGGTAGTCTCTGACCTATACTCATATTTTAAACTATATCTGGAGTTATAGAATTATGATTCAAGCGAGATTAGTCTCGTTGGAAAGCTAACACATGAGGCTACAAGTTCTATGATTTAAGGAGAACCCATTTCTGCCTCTAAGATAGTCAAAATTGCTCATCAACAAACACTTAGACTGTTCCTGTCCAACTGTTACTGTCTCATTTTAGAACTGTTACTGTCTGACCTCTTCTCAGATTTTTAAATATATCTGGAGTTATAAAATTATGATTCAAGCGAGATTAGTCTCGTTGGAAATCTAACACATGAGGCTACAAGTTCTTTGATTTAAGGAGATCCCAGTTCTGCCTCTAAGATAGTCAAAATTGCTCATCAACAAACACTTGGACTGTTCCTGTCCAACTGTTACTGTCTCATTTTTACACTGTTACTGTCTGACCTCTCCTCATTTTTTAAACTATATGTGGAGTTATAAAATTATGATTCAAGCAAGATTAGTCTCGGTGGAAAGCTAACACATGAGGCTACAAGTTCTATGATTTAAGGAGAACCCATTTCTGCCTCTAAGATAGTCAAAATTGCTCATCAACAAACACTTAGACTGTTCCTGTCCAACTGTTACTGTCTCATTTTAGAACTGTTACTGTCTGACCTCTTCTCAGATTTTTAAATATATCTGGAGTTATAAAATTATGATTCAAGCGAGATTAGTCTCGTTGGAAATCTAACACATGAGGCTACAAGTTCTTTGATTTAAGGAGATCCCAGTTCTGCCTCTAAGATAGTCAAAATTGCTCATCAACAAACACTTGGACTGTTCCTGTCCAACTGTTACTGTCTCATTTTTACACTGTTACTGTCTGACCTCTCCTCATTTTTTAAACTATATGTGGAGTTATAAAATTATGATTCAAGCAAGATTAGTCTCGGTGGAAAGCTAACACATGAGGCTACAAGTTCTATGATTTAAGGAGAACAAAGTTTTGCATATAAGATAGTCAAAATTGCTAATCAACAAACACTTGGACTATTCCTGTCCAACTGTTACTATCTTGTTTTTGAAAAAACTGTAACTATTTGACCTCTCCTTAGATTTTAAACTATATCTGGAGTTATAAAATTATGATTCAAACAAGATTAGTATCGTAGGAAAGCTAACACATGAGGCTACAAGTTCTATGATTTAAGGAGAACAAAGTTCTGCCTCTATGATAGTCAAAATTGCTCATCAACAAACACTTGGACTGTTACTGTCCAACTGTTACTGTCTCGTTTTAGAACTGGTACTGTCTGACCTCTTCTCAGATTTTTAAATATATCTGGATTAATAGATCTCCAATTCAAGCGAGATTAATCTCGTTTGAAAGCTAACACATGAGGCTACAAGTTCTATGATTTAAGGAGAACAAAGTTCTGCCTCTAAGATAGTCAAAATTGCTCATCAACAAACACTTGGACAGTTCCTGTCCAAGTGTTACTGTCTCGTTTTTGAACTGGTAGTCTCTGACCTATACTCATATTTTAAACTATATCTGGAGTTATAGAATTATGATTCAAGCAAAATTAGTCTCGTTGGAAAGCTAACACATGAGGCTACAAGTTCTATGATTTAAGGAGAACCCATTTCTGCCTCTAAGATAGTCAAAATTGCTCATCAACAAACACTTAGACTGTTCCTGTCCAACTGTTACTGTCTCATTTTAGAACTGTTACTGTCTGACCTCTTCTCAGATTTTTAAATATATCTGGAGTTATAAAATTATGATTCAAGCGAGATTAGTCTTGTTGGAAATCTAACACATGAGGCTACAAGTTCTATGATTTAAGGAGATCCTAGTTCTGCCTCTAAGATAGTCAAAATTGCTCATCAACAAACACTTGGACTGTTACTGTCCAACTGTTACTGTCCAACTGTTACTGTCTCGTTTTAGAACTATTACTGTCTGACCTCTTCTCAGATTTTTAAATATATTTGGAGTTATAAAATTATGATTCAAGCGAGATTAGTCTCGTTGGAAATCTAACACATGAGGCTACAAGTTCTATGATTTAAGGAGATCCCAGTTCTGCCTCTAAGATAGGTAAAATTGCTCATCAACAAACACTTGGACAATTCCTGTCCAACTGTTACTGTCTCGTTTTTGAAAAAACTGTAACTATTTGACCTCTCCTTAGATTTTAAACTATATCTAGAGTTATAAATTTATGATTCAAACGAGATTAGTATCATACGAAAGCTAACACATGAGGCTACAAGTTCTATGATTTAAGGAGAACAAAATTCTGCCTCTATGATAGTCAAAATTGCTCATCAACAAACACTTGGACTGTTACTGTCCAACTCTTACTGTCAGTTTTTGAACTGTTACTGTCTGACCTCTCATCAGATTTTTAACTATATTTGGAGTTATGGAACTCCAATTCAAGCAAAATTTCTGGCGTTGGAAAGGTAAGACATGAGGCTACAAGTTTGATGTTTTGAGAAGAACCCAGTTCTGGCTCTAAGATAGTTAAAATCGCTCATCAACAAACTCTTGGACTGTAACTGTCCAACTCTTACTATCAGTTATAGAACTCCAATTCAAGCAAAATTTCTGGCGTTGGAAAGGTAAAACATGAGGCTACAAGTTTGATGCTTTGAGAAGAACCCAGTTCTGGCTCTAAGATAGTTAAAATCGCTCATCAACAAACACTTGGAATGTTACTGTCCAACTCTTACTGTCAGTTTTTGAACTCCGATTCAAACAAAATTTATGGCGTTGGAAAGGTAACACATGAGGCTACAAGTTTGATGTTTTGAGAAGAACCCAGTTCTGTCTCTAAGATAGTTAGAATCGCTCATCAACAAACATTTGGACTGTTACTCTCCAACTCTTACTGTTAGTTTTTGAACTGTTACTGTCTGACCTCTCATCAGATTTTTAAAAATATCTGGAGTTATAGAACTTCGATTCAAGCAAAATTTATGGCGTTGGAAAGGTAATACATGAGGCTACAATTTCTATGTTTTGAGAAGAACCCATTTCTGCTTCTAAGATAGTCAAAATTGCTCGTCAACGAAACACTTGGACTGTTGATGTCCAACTGATACTCTCTGTTTTTGAACTGTTACTGTCTGACCTCTCCTCATATTTTTAACTATATCTGGAGTTTTAGAACTCTGATTCAAGCCAAACTTATGGCATTGGAAAGGTAAGACATGAGGCTATAAGTTTTATGTTTTGAGAAGAACTATTTCCACTTCTAAGATAGTCAAAATCGCTCGTCAACGAAACATTTGGACTGTTGTTGTCCAATTGTTACTGTCCATTTTTGAACTGTTACTGTCTGACCTCTCCTTATATTTTTAACTATATCTAGAGTTATAGAACTTCGATTCAAGCAAAACTTGTGGCGTTGGAAAGGTAAGACATGAGGCTACAAGTTTGATGTTTTGAGAAGAACCCATTTCTGCTTCTAAGATAGTCAAAATCGCTCGTCAACAAAACACTTGGACTGTTGTTGTCCAGTTGTTACTCTCCATTTTTGAACTATTACTGTCTGACCTCTCCTCATATTTTTAACTATATCTAGAGTTATAGAACTCCAATTCAAACAAAATTTATGGCGTTGGAAAGATAAGACATGAGGCTACAATTTCTATGTTTTGAGAAAAACCCATTTCTGCTTCTAAAATAGTCAAAATCACTCATCAACGAAACACTTGGACTGTTGATGTCCAACTGGTACTATCCGTTTTTGAACTGTTACTGTCTGACCTCACCTCAGATTTTTAACTATATCTAGAGTTATAGAACTCTGATTCAAGTAAAATTTATGGCGTTGGAAAGGTAAGACATGAGGCTACAATTTCTATGTTTGAGAAGAACCCATTTCTACTTCTAAGATAGTCAAAATTGCTCGTCAACGAAACACTTGGACTGTTGCTGTCCAACTATTACTGTCCGTTTTTGAATTGTTACTGTCTGACCTCACCTCATATTTTTAACTATATCTGGAGTTATAGAACTCCGATTGAAGCAAAATTTATGGCGTTGGAAAGGAAAGACATGAGGCTACAAGTTCTATGTTTTGAGGAGAACCCAGTTCTGCCTCTAAGATAGTTAAAATCACTCATCAACAAACACTTGGACTGTTACTGTCCAACTCTTACTGTCAGTTTTTGAACTGTTACTGTCTGACCTCTCATCAGATTTTTAATTATATCTGGAGTTATAGAACTCCGATTCAAGCAAAATTTCTAGTGTTGGAAAGGTAAGACATGAGGCTACAAGTTTGATGTTTTGAGAAGAACCCAGTTCTGCCTCTAAGATAGTTAAAATCGCTCATCAACAAACACTTGGACTGTTACTGTCCAACTCTTGCTGTCAGTTTTTGAACTGTTATTGTGTGACCTCTCATCAGATTTTTAACTATATCTGGAGTTATAGAACTCCGATTCAAGTGAAATTTATGTTGTTGGAAAGGTAAGACATGAGGCTACAATTTCTATGCTTGAGAAGAACCCATTTCTGCTTCTAAGATAGTCAAAATTGCTCGTCAATGAAACACTTGGACTGTTGCTGTCCATTTTTGAACTGGTACTCTCTAACCTCTCCTCAGATTTTTAACTATATTTGGAGTTATACAACTCTGATTCAAGAGAAATTTATGGCGTTAGAAAGGTAAGACATGAGGCTACATGTTCTATGTTTTGGGAAGAACCCAATTCTGCATCTAAGCTAGTCAAAATCACTCATTAAGAAACACTTGGACAGTTATTGTCCAAGTGTTACTGTCCATTTTTGAACTGTTACTGTCTGTCCTCTCCTCAGATTTTTAACTATATCTGGAGTTATACAACTTTGATTCAAGAGAAATTTATGGCGTTAGAAAGGTAAGACATGAGGCTACATGTTCTATGTTTTGGGAAGAACCCAGTTCTGCTTCTAAGCTAGTTAAAATCACTCATTAAGAAACACTTGGACAATTATTGTCCAAGTGTTACTGTCCATTTTTGAACTGTTACTGTCTAACCTCTACTCAGATTTTTAACTATATTAGGAGTTATAGAACTCCGATTCAAGCGAAATTTATGGCGTTGGAAAGGTAAGACATGAGGCTACAAGTTCTATGTTTTGGGAGGAACCAAGTTCCTGTTACTGTCCATTTTTGAAATGTTACTGTCTGACCTCTCCTCAGATTTTTAACTATATCTGGAGTTATAGAACTCCGATTCAAGCCAAATTTGTGGAGTTGAAAAGGTAAGATATGAGGCTACAAGTCCTATGTTTCAGGAAGAACCCAGTTCTGCCTCTAAGATAGTCAAAATCACTCATTAACAAACACTTGGACTGTTACTGTCCAACTGTTACTGTCCATTTTTGAATTGTTACTGTCTGACCTCTCGTCAGAGTTTTAACTATATCTGGAGTTATAGAACTGTGATTCAAGCGAAATTTATGGCGTTGGAAAGGTAAGACATGAGGCTACAAGTTCTATGTTTTGGGAAGAACCCAGTTCTACTTCTAAGGTAGTCAAAATCACTCATTAACAAACACTTCGACTGTTACTATCCAACTGTTACTGTCCATTTTTGAAATGTTACTGTCTAACCTCTACTCAGATTTTTAACTATATCTGGAGTTATAGAACTCCGATTCAAGCAAAATTTATGGTATTGGAACGGTAAGACATGAGGCTACAAGTTCTATGTTTTGGGAGGAACCCAGTTCCTGTTACTGTCGCTTTTTGAACTGTTACTGTCTGACCTCTCCTTAGATTTTTAACTATATCTGGAGTTATGAACTTCGATTCAAGCAAAATTTATGGTGTTGGAAAGGTAAGACATTAGGCTACAAGTTCTATGTTTTGGGGAGAAACAAGTTTTGCCTCTAAGGTAGTCAAAATCGCTCATTAACAAACATTTGGACTATTACTATCCAACTGTTACTGTCCATTTTTGAACTGTTATTGTCTGACCTCTGCTCATATTTTTAAGTATATCTGGAGTTATAGAACTTCGATTCAAGCAACATTTATGGCGTTGGAAAGGTAAGACATGAGGATACAAGTTCTATGTTTGGGGAAGAAACCAGTTCTGCCTCTAAGGTAGTCAAAATCACTCATTAACAAACACTTGGACTCTTACTATCCAACTATTCCTGTCCATTTTTGAACTGTTACTGTTTGCCTCTCCTCAGATTTTTAACTATATCTGGAGTTATAGTACTCTGATTCAAGAAAAATTTATGGTGTTGGAAAGGTAAGACATGAGGCTACAATTTCTATGCTTTAGGAAGAACCCAGTTCTGCATCTAAGATAGTCAAAATCACTTATTAACAAACACTTGGACTGTTATTGTCCAACTATTACTGTCCATTTTTGAACTGTTACTGTTTGACCTCTTCTCAAATTTTTAACTATATCTAGACTTATAGAACTCCCATTCAAGAGAAATTTATGGCGTTGGAAAGGTAAGACATGAGGGTACAAGTTCTATGTTTTGGGAAAAACCCAGTTCTGCCTCTAACATAATCAAAATCAATCATTAACAAATACTTGGATTGTTATTGTCCATTTTTGAACTGTTACTGTCTGACCTCTACTCAAATGTTTAACTATACCTGGAGTTATAGAACTCCAATTCAAGCAAAATTTGTGGCGTTGGAAAGGTAAGACATGAGGCTACAAGTTCTTTGTTTTAGGAAGAACCCAGTTCCGCATCTAAGATAGACAAAATCGCTCATTAACAAACACTTGGACTGTTATTGTCCAACTGTTATTGTCCATTTTTGAACTCTTACTGTTTGACCTCTCCTCAGATTTTTAACTATATCTGGAGTTATAGAACTCTAATTCAAGCGAAATTTATGGAGTTGGAAAGGTAAGACATGAGGTTACAAGTTCTATGTTTTGGGAGGAACCCAGTTCCTGTTACTGTCCATTTTTGAACTGTTACTGTCTGACTTCTCCTCAGATTTTTAACTATATCTGGAGTTATAGTACTCCGATTCAAGCGAAATTTATGGCGTTAGAAAGGTAAGACATGAGGTTACAAGTTCTATGTTTTGGGAGGAACCCAGTTCCTGTTACTGTCCATTTTTGAACTGTTACTGTCTGACTTCTCCTCAGATTTTTAACTATATCTGGAGTTATAGTACTCCGATTCAAGCGAAATTTATGGCGTTAGAAAGGTAAGACATGAGGCTACAAGTTCTATGTTCAGGAAGAACCCAGTTCTGCATCTAAGATATTCAAAATCACTTATTAACAAACACTTGGACTATTACTGTCCAACTATTACTGTCCATTTTTGAACTGTTACTGTCTGCCTCTTCTTAGATTTTTAACTATATCTAGAATTATAGAACTCCAATTCAATCAAAATTTATGGCGTTGGGAAGGTAAGACATGAGGTTACAAGTTCTATGTTTCGGGAAGAACCCAGTTCTACCTCTAAGGTAGTCAAAATCACTTATTAACAAACAGTTGGATTGTTACTGTCCAACTATTACTATCCATTTTTGAACTGTTACTATCTGACCTCTCCTCATATTTTTAACTATATATGGAGTTATAGAACTCCGATTCAAGCACAATTTATGGCGTTGGAAAGGTAAGACATGAGGCTACAAGTTCTATGTTTTGGGAAGAACCCAGTTCTGCCTCTAAGATAGTCAAAATCACTCATTTACAAACACTTGGACTGTTACTGTCCAACTGGTACTGTCCGTTTTTGAACTGTTACTGTCTGACCTCTCCTTAGATTGTTAACTATATCTGGAGTTATAGAAATCCGATTCAAGCAAAATTTGTGGGGTTGGAAAGCTAAGACATGAGGCTATAAGTTCTATGTTTTGGGAAGAACTCAGTTCTGCCTTTAAAGTAGTCAAAATCGCTCATTAACAAACATCCAAAACTACAATTTCTATGAAGGAACTTGATCCTAATTCCTTCATTCTCCTACCCAAAATCGCTTTGAAGGTCAATAGACAAAACTGTTCAGATTCATCAACCTTTCCATTTACACACAACACATGAAGTTCTTTACTTTAACAACTCTTACTTGTTCCTCAATTCAAGTCTAAGAACTCAATATATAAATTAACATCCAGGCATCAATTCATAATCGACTTGAAATGACTCATAAGACCAGGTTTAGAATATCTTACCTGATGCGGATCAAGGCTTCAATCCCTCCTTTTCTTTCTAATGACAGCTGACCCTCCCTTCTTCTTTTCTTGTTCAATTTTTCTTGTTAATCCCTTTCCCACCAGGGTTTATTTTACCTATAACCCTCAATCTGAGATGGGTTTTTTTGAAATTTTGGTGTTTCTCTCTTGATTTGCAAAAATAGATATAAAAACTCCCTCTTTTCTTTCTTTACGTAGTTGCAGATTTGTTTTTGGTGAGAATAGGAGTATTTATGCTCTATAATTATTCTTATTTGCATTTAGGCCCCATTTTCTTTAAGTGTATTCGTTCTTGCCCCCACTTCTTTTTATTTTAGTTTATTTTCTTTAATTTAATCCAGCCTTGGTTTTTTTTTCTCGAGATTTACAGGTACTGTCCGAATCTTCTCAAATTGTTAACATATCTGAAATTATAGAACTCTGATTCAAGCAAGACTAGTCTCGTTGGAAAGCTAAGACACGAGGCTACAAGTTCTATGAGAAGGAGAACACAGTTCTGCCTCTAAGATAGTCAAAATTGCTCATCAACAAACAATTGGAGTGTTACTGTCCAACTGTTACTGTCTTGTTTTTGCACTGTTACTGTCTTTCTCTCCTCAGATTGTTCACTATATCTGGAGTTATAGAACTCCGATTCAAGCAAGATTAGTGTTGTTGGAAAGCTAAGACATGAGGCTACAATTTCTCTGCAGAAAGGAGAACCCAGTTTTCCCTCTAAGACAATCATAATTGCTCATCAACAAACATTTGGATTTTTACTGTCCAACTGTTACTTTCTCCTTCTTCAATTGTTACTGTCTTCCTCTCCTTAAATTTTTAACTTTATCTAAGTTATAGAACTCTGATTCAAGCGATATTAGTCTCCTTGGAAACCTAAGACATGAGGCTACAAGTTCTCTAAAGAAATGAGAACCCAGCTCTGCCTCTAAAACAATCAAAATTGCTCATCAACAAACATTTGGACTGTTACTGTCCAACTGTTACTGTCTCGTTTTTGAACTGGTATTGTCTGAATCTCCTTATATTGTTAACATATCTGAAATTATAGAACTCTGATTCAAGCATGACTAGTCTCGTTGGAAAGCTAAGACATGAGGCTACAAGATCTATGAAGAAAGGAGAACCCAATTTTGCCTCTTAGACAGTCAAAATTGCTCATCAACAACCATTTGGACTATTACTGTCCAACTGTTAGTTTCTCGTTTTTGAACTGTTATTGTCTTCCTCTCCTCAGATTGTTAACTATACCTAGAGTTATAGAACACCGATTCAAGCGAGATTAATCTCGTTGGAAAGCAATGACACAAGGCTACAAGTTCTCTGAAGAAAAGAGAACCCAATTCTGCCTCTCAGACTGTCATAATTGCTCATCAACAAACATTTGGACTGTTACTTTCTTGTTTTTGGACTGTTACTGTTTGACCTCTACTCAGATTTTCAACTATATCTAAAGTATAGAACTTCGATTAAAGCGAGATTAGTCGCGTTGGAAAGCTAAGACAAGAGGCTACAATTTCTCTGAAGAAAGGAGAACCCAATTCTGCCTCTCAGACTGTCATAATTACTCATCAACGAACATTTGGACTGTTACTATCTTGTTTTTGGACTGTTATTGTTTGACCTCTACTCATATTTTCAACTATATCTAAAGTATAGAACTCCGATTGAAGCGAGATTAGTATCGTTGAAAAGCTAAGATAAGAGGCTACAATTTCTCTGAAGAAAGGAGAACCCAGTTTTACCTCTAAGACAATCGGAATTGCTCACAACAAACAATTGGACTCTTACTGTCCAACTATTACTGTCTCGTTTTTGAACTGCTACTGTCTTCCTCTCCTCAGATTGTTAACTATATCTGGAGTTATAGAACTCCTATTCAAGCAAGATTAGTCTCATTGGAAAGCTAATACATGAGGCTACAAGTTCTCTGAGAAAGGAGAACACAGTTCTGCCTCTAAGACAGTCAAAATTGCTGATCAACAAATAAATGGACTGTTATTGTCTCGTTTTTGAACTATTACTGTCTTCCTCTCCTCGGATTGTTAACTATATCTAGAGTTATAAAACTCTGATTCAAGCGAGATTAGTCTCGTTGGAAAGCTAAGACATGAGACTACAAGTTCTTTGAAGAAAGGAGAACCCTGTTCTGCCTCTAAGACAGTCATAATTGCTTATCAACAAATATTTGGACTGTTACTGTCTTGGTCTTGAACTGTTACTGTCTGATCTCTACTCATATTTTCAACTATATCTGAGTTATAGAACTTCGATTCAAGCGAGATTAGTCTCGTTGGAAAGCTAAGACACGAGGCTACAAGTTTTCTCAAGAAAGAAGAACCCAGTTCTACCTCTAAGACAGTCACAATTGCTCATCAACAACCATTTAGACTGTTACTGTCCAACTGTTAGTTTCTCGTTTTTAAACTGTTATTGTCTTCCTCTCCTCAGAATGTTAACTATATCTGGAGTTATAAAACTCTGATTCAAGCGAGATTAGTCTCGTTGCAAAGTTAAGACACGAGGCTACAAGTTTTCTGAAGAAAGGAGAACCCAGTTCTGCCTCTAAGACAGTCGAAATTGCTCATCAACAAACACATGGACTGTTACTGTCTCGTTTTTGAACTGTTACTATCTTCCTCTCCTCAGATTGTTTACTGTATCTGGAGTTATAGAACTCCGATTCAAGCAAGATTAGTCTCGTTGGAAAGCTAATACATGAGGCTACAAGTTCTCTAAGAAAGGAGAACACAGTTTTGCCTCTAAGACAATCAAAATTTATCATCAACAACCATTTAAACTGTTATTGTCCAACTGTTATTTTCTCGTTTTTGAACTGTTATTGTATTCCTCTCCTTCGATTGTTAACTATATCTAGAGTTATAAAACTCTGATTCAAGCGAGATTAGTCTCGTTGGAAAGCTAAGACACGAGGTTACAAGTTCTATGAAGAAAGGAGAACCCTGTTCTCCCTCTAAGACAGTCATAATTGCTGATCAACAAACATTTGGACTGTTACTGTCTCGTTTTTGAACTATTACTGTATGACCTCTACTTAGATTTTGAACTATATCTAGAGTTATAGAACTCCAATTCAAGCGAGATTAGTCTCATTGGAAAGCTAAGACATGAGGTTATAGGTTCTCTAAGAAATGAGAACACAGTTCTGCCTCTAAGACAGTCACAATTGCTCATCAATAAACACTTGGACTGTTACTATCCAACTATTACTATCTCGTGTTTGGGCTGTTACTGTCTTCCTCTACTCAGATTGTCAACTATATCTGAGTTATAGAACTCTGATTCAAGCGAGATTAGTCTCATTGGAAAGCTAAGACATGAGGCTATAAGTTCTCTAAGAAAGGAGAACACAGTTCTGCCTCTAAGACAGTCACAATTGCTCATCAACAAACACTTGGACTGTTACTGTCCAACTGTTACTATCTCGTGTTTGGACTGTTACTGTCTTCCTCTACTCAGATTGTCAACTATATCTGAGTTACAGAACTCTGATTCAAGAGAGATTAGTCTCATTGGAAAGCTAAGACACGAGGCTATAAGTTCTCTAAGAAAGGAGAACACAGTTCTGCCTCTAAGACAGTCACAATTGCTCATCAACAAACACTTGGACTGTTACTGTCCAACTGTTACTATCTCGTGTTTGGACTGTTACTGTCTTCCTCTCCTCAGATTGTCAACTATATCTGAGTTATAGAACTCTGATTCAAGCGAGATTAGTCTCATTGGAAAGCTAAGACACGAGGCTACAAGTTTTCTGAAGAGAGGAGAACCCAGTTCTGCCTCTAAGACAGTCACAATTGCTCATCAACAAACACTTGGACTATTACTGTCTCGTTTTTTAACTGCTACTGTCTTCCTCTCCTCAGATTGTTAGCTATATCTGGAGTTATAGAACTCCAATTCAAGCGAGATTAGTCTGGTTTGAAAGCTAGTACATGAGGCTACAAGTTCTTGGAGAAAGGAGAACATAGTTCTTACTCTAAGACAATCAAAATTGCTCATTAACAACTATTTGGACTGTTACTGTCCAACTGTTAGTTTCTCGTTTTTGAACTGTTATTGTCTTCCTCTCCTCAGATTGTTAACTATACTTGAAGTTATAGATCACTGATTCAAGCGAGATTAGTCTCGTTGAAAAGAAAAGACACGAGGCTACATTTCTCTAAAGAAAGGAGAACCCAATTCTGCCTCTAAGACAATCATAATTGCTGATCAACAAACATTTGGACTGTTAATGTCTCGTTTTTGGACTATTACTGTATGACCTCCACTCAGATTTTGAACTATATCTGGAGTTATAGAACTCCAATTCAAACGAGATTAGTCTCGTTGGAAAGCTAAGACATGAGGCTATAAGTTCTATGAAGAAAGGAGAACCCAGTTCTCCCTTTAAGTAGTAAAAATTGCTCATCAACAAACATTTGGACTGTTACTGTATGACCTCTACTCAGATTTTCAACTATATATGAGTTATAGAACTTCGATTCAAGAAACATTAGTCCTGTTAGAAAGCTAAGACAAGCGGCTACAATTTCTCTTCAGAAAGGAGAACCAAGTTTTACCTCTAAGACAGTCGTAATTGCTCATCAACAAACAATTGGACTGTTACTATCCAACTATTACTCTCTCGTTTTTGAACTATTACTGTCTTCCTCTTCTCAGATTGTGAACTATATCTAGAGTTATTGAACTCTGATTCAAGCAAGATTAGTCTCGTTGGAAAGCTAATACATGAGGCTACAAGTTCTCTGAGAAGGAGAACACAGTTCTGCCTCTAAGACAGTCAAAATTGCTCATCAACAACCATTTACACTGTTACTGTCCAACTGTTACTTTCTCGTTTTTGAACTGTTATTATCTTCCTCTCCTCAGATTGTTAACTATATCTGATGTTATAAAACTCTGATTCAAGCGAGATTAGTCTGGTAGGAAAGCTAAGATACGAGGCTACAAGTTCTATGAAGAAATGAGAGTCAGTTGTACCTCTAAGACAATCAAAATTGCTCATCAACAAACAATTAAACTGTTACTGTCCACTGTTACTGTCTCGTTTTTGAACTGTTACTGTCTTCTCTCTTCAAATTGTCAACTATATCTGGAGTTATAGAACTCCGATTCAAGTGAGATTAGTCTTGTTGGAAAGCTAAGACACGAAGCTACAAGTTTTCTGAAAAAAGGAGAACCCAGTTCTGCCTCTAAGACAGTCACAATTGCTCATCAACAAACACTTGAACTGTTACTGTCTCGTGTTTGGATTGTTACTGTCTTCCTCTCCTCAGATTTTTAATTATATCTGACTTATAGAACTATGATTCAAGCGAGATTAGTCTTGTTGGAAAGCTAATACAAGAGGCTATAAGTTCTCTAAAGAAAGGAGAACCAAGTGTTGCCTCTAAGACAGTCAAAATTGCACATCAACAAACAATTGGACTGATAATGTCCAACTGTTACTTTCTAGTTTTTGAACTGTTACTGTCTTCAAATTGTTAAATATATCTGGAGTTATAAGTCTTCGATTCAAGCGATATTAGTCTCGTTGGAAAGCTAAGACACGAGGCTACAAGTTCTCTGAAGAAAGGAGAACCCACTTCTGCCTCTAAGACAGTCAAAATTGCACATCAACAAACAATTGGACTGATAATGTCCAACTGTTACTTTCTAGTTTTTGAACTGTTACTGTCTTCAAATTGTTAACTATATCTGGAGTTATAAGTCTTCGATTCAAGCGATATTAGTCTCGTTGGAAAGCTAAGACACGAGGCTACAAGTTCTCTGAAGAAAGGAGAACCCAGTTCTGCCTCTAAGACGGTCAAAATTGCTCATTAACAAACAATTGGACTATTACTGTCCAACTGTTACTGTCTTGTTTTTGGACTGATACTATATGACCTCTCCTCAAATTTTTAATTATATCTAACTTATAGAACTATGATTCAAGCAAGATTAGTCTCCTTAGAAACCTAAGACATGAGGCTATAAGTTCTCTGAAGAAAGGAGAACGTAGTTTTGCCTCTAAGACAGTCACAATTGCTCATCAACAATCAATTGGACTGTTACTATTCAACTCTCCTTAGATTGTTAACTATATTTGGAGTTATAGAACTCCGATTCAAGCGAGATTAGTCTCGTTGAAAAGCTAAGACACGAGGCTACAAGTTTTCTACAGAAAGAAGATCCTAGTTCTCCCTCCAAGACAGTCAAAATTGTTCATCAATAAACATTTGAACTGTTAATGACCACCTATTACTGTCTCATTTTTGAACTGTTACTACCTGCCTCTCGTCAGATTGTTAACTATATCTGGAGTTCTAGAACTCTAATTCAAGCGAGATTAGTTTCGTTGGAAAGCCAAGACACAAGGCTACAAGTTCTATGAAGAAAGGAGAACCCAGTTCTACATTTAAAATAGTCAAAATTGCTCATCAACAAATATTTGGACTGTTACTGTCTTGTTTTTAAACTGTTACTGCCTGCCTCTCCTCAGATTGTTAACAATATCTGGAGTTATAGAACTCCGATTCAAGTGAGATTAGTCTCGTTGGAAAGCTAAGACACGAGGCTATAGGTTCTCTAAAGAACTAAGAACCCAGTTCTCCCTTTAAGAGAGTCAAAATTGCTCATCAACAACCATTTGGACTGTTACTGTCCAACTGTTACTGTCTCGGTTTTGGATTGTTACTGTATGACCTCTACTCAGATTTTCAACTATATCTGATTTATAGAACTTTGATTCAAGCGAGATTAGTCTTGTTGGAAAGCTAAGACACGAGGCTACAAGTTTTCTAAATATAGGAGAACCCACTTCTGCCTCTAAGACAATCATAATTGCTTATCAACAAACATTTGGACTGTTACTGTCCAACTGTTACTGTCTTCCTCTACTCAGATTTTCAATTATATCTAGAGTTATAGAACTCCGATTCAAGCAACATTAGTCTCGTTCAAAAGCTAATACATGAGTCTACAAGTTTTATGAGAAAGGAGAACACAGTTTAGCCTCTAAAACAATCAAAATTGCTCATCAACAACCATTTAGACTGTTACTGTCCATCTGTTACTTTCTCATTTTTCAACTGTTATTATCTTCCTCTCCTCAGATTGTTAACTATATCTAGAGTTATTGAACACCGATTCAAGCGTGATTAGTCTCGTTGGAAAGGAAAGACATGAGGCTACAAGTTCTCTGAAGAAAGGAGAACCCAGTGCTGCCTCTCAGACAATCAAAATTGCTCATCAATAAACAATTGGACTGTTCTGTCCAACTGTTACTGTCTCTTTTTTAGACTATTACTATATGACCTCTCCTTAGATTTTTAATTATATCTGAGTTATAGAACTTTGATTCAAGCAAGATTAGTCTCCTTAGAAACCTAAGACATGAGGCTACATGTTCTCTGAAGAAATGAGATGTCAATTTTGCCTCTAAGACAGTCAAAATTGCTTATCAACAAACAAGTGGATTGTTACTGTCCAACTGTTACTGTCTTCTCTCCTTAGATTGTTAACTATATCTGGAGTTATAGAACTCCGATTCAAGTGACATTAGTCTCGTTGGAAAGCTAAGACACGAGGCTGAAAGTTCTCTGAAGAAAGGAGAACCCAGTTCTACCTTCAAGACAGTCAAAATTGCTCATTAACAACCATTTGGACTGTTACTATCCATCTGTTACTTTCTCGTTTCCAAACTGTTACTGTCTTCCTCTCCTCAGATTGTTAACTATATCTGGAGTTATAGAACTCCGATTCAAGAGAGATTAGTCTCGTTGGAAAGCTAAGACACGAGGCTGAAAGTTCTCTGAAGAAAGGAGAACCGAGTTTCGCCTATAAGACAATCAAAATTGGTCATCAACAACCATTTGGACTGTTACTGTTCAACTATTACTGTCTCGTTTTTAAACTGTTACTGTCTCCCACTCCTTAGATTATTAACTATATCTGGAGTTATAGAACTCTGATTTAAGAGAGATTAGTCTTGTTGGAAAGCTAAGACAAGAGGCTGCAAGTTCTCTTAGAAAGGTGAACCCAGTTCTGCGTCTAAGACAGTCAAAATTGCTCATCAATAACCATTTGGACTGTTACTGTCCAACTGTTACTGTCTCGTTTTTGAACTGTAACTGTCTTCCTCTCCTCACATTATTAACTATATATGGAGTTATAGAACTCCGATTCAAGTGAGATTAGTCTCGTTGGAAAGCTAAGACATTAGGCTACAAATTTTCTGAAGAAAGGAGAACCAGTTCTGCCTTCAAGACAGTCAAAATTGCTCATTAACAACCATTTGGACTGTTACTATCCATCTGTTACTTTCTCGTTTCTAAACTGTTACTGTCTTCCTCTCCTCAGATTGTTAACTATATTTGGAGTTATAGAACTCTGATTCAAGAGAGATTAGTCTCGTTAGAAAGCTAAGACACGAGGCTGAAAGTTCTCTGAAGAAAGGAGAACCGAGTTTCGCCTATAAGACAGTCAAAATTGCTCATCAACAACCATTTGGACTGTTACTGTCTCGGTTTTGAACTGTTACTGTCTTCCTCTCCTTAGATTGTTAACTATATCTAGAGTTATCGAACTCCAATTCAAGCGAGATTAGTCTTGTTGGAAAGCTAAGACACGAGGCTACAAGTTCTCTTAAGAAAAGAGAACCTAGTTCTGCCTCTAAGACAGTCATAATTGCTCATCAACAAACATTTGGACTGTTACTGTCCAACTGTTATTGTCTCCGTTTTGGACTGTTACTGTCCACCTATTACTGTCTCCAATTTTTACTGTTACT
Source organism: Populus nigra (assembly GCF_951802175.1). Lineage (NCBI taxonomy): Eukaryota > Viridiplantae > Streptophyta > Magnoliopsida > Malpighiales > Salicaceae > Populus > Populus nigra. Next base: position 26,085,015 of record NC_084853.1, read on the forward strand.
GTCTTCCCTTCCTTAGATTGTTAACTATATCTAGAGTTGTAAAACTCTAATTCAAGCGAGATTAGTTTCGTTGGAAAGCTAACACACGAGGCTAAAAGTTCTCTAAAGAAAGGAAAACCCAATTCTGCCTCTAAGACAGTCAAAATTGCTCATCAACAACCATTTGGACTGTTACTGTCCAACTTTTACTATCTTCCTTTCTTCCAATTGTTAACTATATATGGAGTTATAGAACTCCGATTCAAGCGAGATTAGTTTCGTTGGAAAGCTAAGACATGAGGCTACAAGTTTTCTATAGTAAGGAGAACCCAGTTTTGCCTCTAAGACAGTCAAAATTGCTCATCAACAAACAATTGGACCGTTACTGTCCAACTTTTACTGTCTCGTTTTTGAACTGATACTATCTTCCTCTCCTTTGATTATTAACTATATCTGGAGTTATAGAACTCTGATTCCAGTAAGATAAGTTTTGTTGGAAAGCTAAGACACGAGTCTACACCTTTTCTCTAAAAAGTAGAACACAGTTCTGCCTCTAGGACAGTCAAAATTTGTAATAGTCTAACCCAACTTGCCATATATTGTCCGCTTTGGGCCTTACCACCCTCACAGTTTTGTTCCTGGTGACGCGAGGCCACTTCTAAGCATGACGCCCCAAAATGTGTATGACAAGTTATCAACCAGCACTCTTAATAAGGCCGGCCACCACTCTCTCTCCCGCCGATGTGGGATCTTACAATCGACCCCCCATAAGGAGCCCGACGACCCCGTCGGCACAACCGGACAGCCAGTGAGGTCGGATTTGATACCAAACTCTAACATCCCCCATTCCGGGATAAAAATGACAATCTCATGCCAATCGAAAAACAGAGTAAATTTTTTTTGTGTATATATATATATACATATATATTAACCATTTCTGTTTAAATCTTGAACTGTCACTGTCTAGATATTGAACTGTTACTATCTCATTTTTAAACTGTTACTGTCTACCTTTTTGAACTGTTACTGTTTAGATATTGAACTGTTACTGTCTCATTTTTTTGAACTGTTACTGTCTCGTTTTTGAGCTGTTACTGTCTCATTTTTTGAATTGTTACTATCTCTTTTTTGAACTGTTACTGTCTCGTTTTTGAATTGTTACTGTCTAGATATTGAACTGTTACTGTCTCTTTTTTTTTTAACTGTTACTGTCTCATTTTTGAACTGTTACTCTCCGACCTCTCCTTAAATTTTTAACTATATCTAGTGTTATTATAGAACTCTGATTCAAGCGAGATTAGTCTTGGTGGAAAGCTAAGATATTAGGCTACAAGTTCTCTGAGGAAGGAGAACCCAGTTCTACCTCTAAGACAGTCAAAATTTCTCATCAACGGACCAGACCTACTACCCTATAGGGTCTGTCATGACCCAGTCTCGGTTGGTGACCCATAGCTGGAGTTCTATAACTCAAAATTGAGCAAGACCAGTTTCATTAGTTAGCCATCATCCAAACCTACAATTTCTATGAGGAACCTGATCTTAATTCCTTCATCCTCCTACCCTAAATCTCTCTAAAAGTCAAGAGACAAAACTGTCCAGATTTTTCAATCTTTCCATTTACATACAATACATGAAGTTATTTAATTTAGCAACTCATACTTTTTTCTCAATTCAAGTCTAAGAACTCAAATCTATAAATTAACATTCAAGCATCAATTCATAATAGACTTGAAATGACTCATAAGAGTAGGTTTAGAATACCTCACCCGGTACGAATCAAGGTTTCGATCCCTCCTTTTCCTTCCAATGATAGCCGGCCCTCCCCTCTTCTCTTCTTGTTCAATTTCTCATGTTAATCCCTTTACCACCAGTGTTTATTCTACCTATAACCCTTAATCTTGGATGGGTTTCTAAAATTTTGGTGTTTCTCTCTTGATTTGTAAAAATGAATATAAAAACTCCCTCTTTTCTTTTTTTACATTATCTGCAGAACTATTTTTGGTGAGAAGAGGAGTACTTATGCTCTATAATTATTCTTATTTGCATTTAGGCCCCATTTTCTTTAAGTGTATTCATTTTGTCCCCACTACTTTTTAGTTTAGTTTATTTCCTTTAATTTAATACACCCTTTTTATATTTTTTTTCTTTGGATTTACAAAATTGCTCATCAACAAACAATTGGACTATTACTGTCCAACTGTTACTGTCTCGTATTTGAACTATTACTGTCTGCCTCTCCTCAGATTGTTAACTATATCTGGAGTTATAGAACTCCGATTTAAGAGAAATTAGTCTTGTTGGAAAGCTAAGACACGAGGCTGCAAGTTCTTTGAGAAAGGAGAACCCAGTTCGGCCTCTAAGATACTCAAAATTGCTTATCAACAAACAATTGGACTGTTACTGTCCAACTGTTACTATGTCGTATTTGAACTGTTACTGTCTGCCTCTCCTCAGATTGTTAACTATATCTGGAGTTATAGAACTCCGATTCAAGAGAGATTAGTCTTATTGGAAAGCTAAGACCCGAGGCTGCAAGTTTTCTAAATAAAGGAGAACCCAGTTCTGCCTCTAAGATAGTCAAAATTGCTCATCAACAAACAATTGAACTGTTACTGTCCAACTATTATTGTCTTGTTTTTGAATTGTTACTATCTTCCTCTCCTCAGATTGTTAACTATATCTGGAGTTATAGAACTCCGATTCAAGCGAGATTAGTCTCGTTGGAAAGCTAAGACACGAGGGTTCAAGTTTTCTAGAGAAATCAAATCCCAGTTCGGCCTCTAAAATAGTCAAAATTGCTCATCAACAAATAATTGGACTATTACTGTCTCGTATTTGAACTGTTACTGTCTTCCTCTCCTCAGATTGTTAACTATATCTGGAGTTATAGAACTCTGATTAAAGAGAGATTAGTCTTATTGGAAAGCTAAGACACAAGGCTGCAAGTTTTCTAAATAAAGGAGAACCCAGTTCTACCTCTAAGATAGTCAAAATTGCTCATCAACAAACAATTGAACTGTTACTGTCCAACTATTACTCTCTCGTTTTTGAACTATTACTGTCTTCTTCTCCTTAGATTGTTAACTATATCTGGAGTTATAGAATTTCGATTCAAGCGAGATTAGTCTCGTTGGAAAGCTAAGACACGAGGCTGCAAGTTCTTTGAGAAAGGAGAACCTAGTTCCGCCTCTAAGACTGTCAAAATTGCTCATCAACAAACAAATGGACTGTTACTGTCTAACTATTATTGTCTACTTTTTGAACTGCTATTGTCTGCCTCTTCTCAGATTGTTAACTATATCTGGAGTTATAGAACTCCAATTCAAGAGGGATTAGTCTCGTTTGAAAGTGAACACATGAGGCTACAAGTTCTATGATTTAAGCAGAAACCAGTTCTGCCTTTAAGATAGTCAAAATTGCTCATCAACAAACACTTGGACTGCTACTATCCAATTGTTACTGCCTTGTTTTTTAACTCTAACTTTCTGAACTCTCCTCAAATTTTTAATTATATCTTGAGTTATAAAACTATGATTCAAGCGAGATTAGTCTCATTGAAAAGCTAACACATGATGCTACAGGTTCTATGATTTAATGAGAACTCAGTTCTGCCTCTAAGATAGTCAAAATTGCTCATCAACAAACACTTTGACTATTACTGTCTCGTTTTTGAATTTTTATAGTCTGACCTCTCCCTAGATTTTTAACTATATCTAGAGTTATAGGACTTCGATTCAAGCAAGATTAGTCTCATTGGAAAGCTAACACATGAGGCTACAAGTTCTATGATTTAAGGTGAATCCACTTCTGCCTCTAAGATAGTCAAAATTGCTCATCAACAAACACTCAGATTGTTACTGTCCAACTGTTACAGTCTCGTTTTAAATTGTTACTATCTGACCTCTCCTCAGATTTTTAACAATATCCGGAGTTACAAAACTATGATTCAAACGAGATTAGTCTCGTTGGAAAGCTAACACATGAGGCCACAAGTTCTATGATTTAAGGAGAACCCAGTTACACCTCTAAAATAATTAAACTTGCTCATCAACTAACACTTTGACTGTTACTATCCAACAATTACTACCTTGTTTTTGAACTATTACTTTCTGACCTCTCCTCGGATTTTTAACTATATCTGGAGCTATAAAACTATCATTCAAGCGAGATTAGTCTCGTTGGAAAGCTAACACATGAGGCTACAAGTTCTATGATTTAAGGAGAACCCAGTACGCCCTCTAAGATAGTCAAAATTGCTCATCAACAAACACTTTGGCTGTTACTGTCTCGTTTTTGAAATGTTACTGGCTGACCTCACTTCAGATTTTTAAATATATCTGGAGTTATAGAACTCCGATTCAAGCGAGATTAGTCTCGTTTGAAAGCTAGCATATGAGGTGACAAGTTCTATTATTTAAGGAGATCCCGGTTCTGCCTCTAAGATAGTCAAAATTGCTCATCAACATACACTTTGACTGTTACTGTTCAACTGTTATAGTCTCGTTTTTAAACTGTTACTGTCTGACCTCTTCTCAGATTTTTAACTATATCTGGAGTTATAAAACTATGATTCAAGGGAGACTAGTCTCGTTGGAAAGCTAACACATGAGGCTACAAGTTCTATGATTTAAGAAGAACCCAGTTCTACATCTAAGATAGTCAAAATTGATCATCAACAAACACTTTAGCTGTTACTGTCCAACTGTTACAGTCTCGTTTTTTAACTATTACTATTTGAACTCTCCTCAAATTTCTAACTATATATGGAGTTATAAAACTATGATTGAAGCCAGATTAGTCTCGTTGGAAAGCTAAGCCATGAGGCTACAAGTTCTATGATTTAAAAAGAACCCAATTCTGCCTCTAAGATAGTCAAAATAGCTCTGCAACAAACACTTTGGTTGTTACTGTCTCGTTTTTGAACTGTTACTGTCTAACCTCTCATCAGATTTTTAACAATATCTGGAGTTATAAAACTCTGATTCAAGCGAGATTAGTCTCGTTGGAAAGCTAACACATGAGGCTACAAGTTCTATGATTTAAGGAGAACCCAGTACGCCCTCTAAAATAGTCAAAATTGCTCATCAACAAACACTGTGGCTGTTACTGTCTCGTTTTTGAAATGTTACTGGCTGACCTCACTTCAGATTTTTAAATATATCTGGAGTTATGGAACTCCGATTCAAGCGAGATTAGTCTCGTTTGAAAGTTAACATATGAGGCGACAAGTTCTATGATTTAAGGAGATCCCAGTTCTACCTCTAAGATAGTCAAAATTGCTCATCAACATACACTTTGACTGTTACTGTCCAACTGTTATAGTCTCGTTTTTAAACTGTTACTGTCTGACCTCTTCTCAGATTTTTAACTATATCTGGAGTTATAAAACTATGATTCAAGTGAGACTAGTCTCGTTGGAAAGCTAACACATGAGGCTACAAGTTCTATGATTTAAGAAGAACCCAGTTCTACGTCTAAGATAGTCAAAATTGCTCATCAACAAACACTTTAGTTGTTACTGTCCAACTGTTACAGTCTCGTTTTTGAACTGTTACTATTTGAACTCTCCTCAGATTTCTAACTATAAATGGAGTTATAAAACTATGATTGAAGCCAGATTAGTCTCGTTGGAAAGCTAAGCCATGAGGCTACAAGTTCTATGATTTAAAGAGAACCCAGTTCTGCCTCTAAGATAGTCAAAATAGCTCTGCAACAAACACTTTGGTTGTTATTGTCTAACCTCTCCTCAGATTTTTAACAATATCTGGAGTTATAGAACTCTGATTCAAGTGAGATTAGTCTAATTGGAAAGCTAAAAAATGAGGCTACAAGTTCTATGATTTATGGTGAACCCAGTTCTGCTTGTAAGATAGTCAAAATAGCTCTCCAACAAACACTTTGGTTGTTACTGTCTCGTTTTTGAACTGTTACTGTCTAACCTCTCCTCAGATTTTTAACAATATCTGAAGTTATAAAACTATGATTCATGCAAGATTAGTATCGTTGGAAATCTGACACATGAGGCTACAAGTTCTATGATTTAAGGAGAACCCAGTTCTGCCTCTAAGATAGTCAAAATAGCTCATCAACAAACAATTGGACTGTTACTATCTCGTTATGAACTGTTACTGTCTGACCTCTCATCAGATTTTTAACTATATCTGGAGTTATAAAACTATGATTCAAGTGAGATGAGTATCGTTGGAAAGCGAACGCATGAGGCTACAAGTTCTATGATTTAAGCAAAACCCAATTCTGCCTATAAGATAGTCAAAACTGCTCATCAACAAACACTTTGACTGTTACTATCCAACAGTTACTGCCTTGTTTTGGAACTGTTACTTTCTGACATCTCCTCATATTTTTAACTATATATGGAATTATAAAACTATGATTCAACCGAGATTAGTCTCGTTGGAAAGCTAACACATGAGGCTACATGTTCAATGATTTAAGTAGAACCCAATTCTGCCTCTAAGATAGTCAAAATAGCTTATCAACAAACACTTTGACTATTACTGTCCAACTATTGCAGTCTTATTTTTAAACTCTTACTTTCTGGCCTCTACTTAGATTTTTAACTATATCTGGAGTTATAAAACTATGATTCAAGGGAAATGAGTCTCGTTGGAAAGCTAACACATGAGGCTTCAAGTTCTATGATTTATGGAGAACCCGGTTCTGTTTCTAAACTAGTCAAATTGCTCATCAACAAACATTTTGACTGTACAGTCCAATTGTTACAGTCTCGATTTTGAACTACTACTGTCTGAACTCTCCTCAGATTTTTAACTATATATGGAGTTATAAAACTATGATTCAAGCCAGATTAGTCTCGTTGGAAAGATAAGACATGAGGCTACAAGTTCTATGATTTAAGGAGAACCCAATTCTGCATTTAAGATAGTCAAAATTGCTCAACAACAAATACTTTGGTTGTTCCTGTCTCGTTTTTGAACTGTTATTGTCTGACCTCTCCTTATATTTTTAACTATATCTAGACTTATAAAACTATGATTCATGCGAGATTAGTCTCGTTGGAAATCTAACACATGAGGCTACAAGTTCTATGATTTAAGGAGAACCCAGTTCTGCCTCTAAGATAGTCAAAATAGCTCGTCAACAAACAATTGGACTGTTACTGTCCAAGTGTTACAATCTCGTTTTTAAACTGTTACTTTCTGACCTCTCCTCAGATTTTTAACTATATCTGTAGTTATAAAACTATGATTCAAGGGAAATTTGTCTCGTTGGAAAGCTAACACATAAGGCTTCAAGTTCTATATTTATGGAGAACCCAGTTCTGCTTCTAAAATAGTAAAAATTGCTCATCAACAAACACTTTGACTGTTACTGTCCAACTGTTACAGTCTCCTTTCTGAACTGTTACTGTCGGAACTCTCCTCAGAATTCTAACTATATATGGAGTTATAAAACTATGATTGAAGCGAGATTACTCTTGTTGGAAATGTAACACATGAGGCTACAAGTTCTACGATTTAAGGAGAACCTAGTTCTGCCTCTAAGATAGTCAAAATTGCTCATCAACAAACACTTTGGTTGTTACTGTCTCGTTTTTTAACTGTTACTGTCTCACCTCTCCTCAGATTTTTAACTATATCTGGAGTTATAGTACTCCGATTCAAACGAGATTAGTCTCGTTTCAAAGATAACATATGAGGCGACAAGTTCTATGATTTAAGGAGAACCCAGTTTCGCTTCTAAGATAGTCAAAATTTCTCATCAACACTCATTTTGACTGTTGCTGTTTGGTTTTTGAACTGTTACTGTCTGACCTCTCCTCAGATTTTAAACTATATCTCGAGTTATAGAAGTCTGATTCAAGCCAGATTAGTCTCGTTAGAAAGCTAAAACATGAAATACAAGTTCTATGATTTAAGGAGAACCCAATTCTGCCTCTGAGATAGTCAAAATTGCTCATCAACAAACACTTTGACTGTTACTGTCCAATTGTTACTCTTTCGTTTTTTAACTGTTACTGTATCACCTCTTCTCAAATTTTTAACTATATCTAGAGTTATAGAACTCCAATTCAAGCGAGATTAATTCTGTTGGAAAGCTATGACAAGAGGCTACAAGTTCTATAATTTAAGGAGAACCTAGTTCTACCTCTAAAATAGTCAAATTGCTCTTAAAAAAACACTTGGACTGTTACTATCTGACCTCTCCTCAGATTTTTAACTATATCTGGAGTTCTAGAACACTGATTCAAGCGAGATTAGTCTCATTGGAAATCTAACACTTGAGGCTACAAGTTCAATGATTTAAGGAGAACCTGGTTCTGCCTCTAGGATAGTCAAAATTGCTAATCAACAAACACTTTGACTGTTATTGTCCAACTGTTACAGTCTCGTTTTTAAACTGTTACTATCTGACCTCTCCTCAGATTTTTAACTATATCTCGAGATATAAAAACTATGATTCCAGGGAAATTAGTCTCGTTGGAAAGCTAACACATGAGGCTACAAGTTCTATGATTTAAGGAGAACCCGGTTCTGCCTCTAAGATAGTCAAAATTGCTCATCAACAAACACTTTGACTGTTATTGTCCAACTGTTACAGTCTCGTTTTTAAACTGTTACTGTCTGATCTCTCCCCAGATTTTTAACTATATCTGGAGTTATAAAACTATGATTCCAAGGAAATTAGTCTCGTTGGAAAGCTAACACATGAGCCTACATATTCTATGATTTAAGGAGAACCCGGTTCTGCCTCTAAGATAGTCAAAATTGCTCATCAACAAACACTTTGACTGTTATTGTCCAACTATTACAGTCTCATTTTTAAACTGTTACTGTCTGACCTCTCCTCATATATTTCACTATATCTGGAGTTATAAAACTATGATTCCAGGGAAATTAGCCTTGTTAGAAAGCTAACACATGAGGCTTAAAGTTCTATGATTTAAGGTGAACCCACTTCTGCTTCTAAGATAGTTAAAATTACTCATTGACAAACACTTTGATTGTTACTATCCAACTGTTACAGTCTCGTTTTTGAATTTTTACTGTCTGAACTCTCCTCAGATTTCTAACTATTTATGTAGTTATAAAACTATGATTCAAGCGACAAAGCCTCGTTGGAAAGCAAACACATGAGGCTACAAGTTCTATGATTTAAGGAGAATCCAGTTCTGCCTGTAAGATAGTCAAAATTGCTCATCAACAAACACTTTGACTGTTACTATCCAACAATTACTGCCTTGTTTTTGAACTATTACTTTCTGACCTCTCCTCAGATTTTTAACTATATATGGAGTTATAAAACTATGATTCAAGCGAGATTAGTCTCTTTGGAAAGCTAACACATGAGCCTACAAGTTCTATGATTTAAGGAGAATCCAATACGACCTCTAAGATAGTGAAAATTGCTCATCAACAAACACTTTGGCTGTTACTGTCTCGTTTTTGAAATGTTACTGGCTGACCTCACTTCAGATTTTTAAATATATCTGGAGTTATAGAACTCCAATTCAAGCGAGATTAGTCTCGTTTGAAAGTTAACATATGAGGCAACAAGTTCTATGATTTAAGGAGATCCCGGTTCTGCCTCTAAAATAGTCAAAATTGCTCATCAACATACACTTTGACTATTACCGTCCAACTATTATAGTCTCGTTTTTAAACTGTTACTGTTTGACCTCTTCTCAGATTTTTAACTATATCTAGAGTTATAAAACTATGATTCAAGCGAGATTAGTTTCGTTCGAAAGCTAACACATGAGACTACAAGTTCTATGATTTAAGAAGAACCCAGTTCTACGTCTAAGATAGTCAAAATTGCTCATCAACAAACACTTTAGCTGTTACTGTCCAACTGTTACAGTCTCGTTTTTTAACTGTTACTGTCTGAACTCTCCTCAGATTTCTAACTATATATGGAGTTATAAAATATAATTGAAGCCCGATTAATCTCGTTGGAAAGCTAAGACATAAGGCTACAATTTCTACGATTTAAGGAGAACCTAGTTCTGCCTCTAAGATAGTTAAAATAGCTCAGCAACAAACACTTTGGTCGTTACTGTTTCGTTTTTGAACTGTTACTGTCTCACCTCTCCTCAGATATTTAACTATATCTGGAGTTATCGAACTTCGATTCAAACGAGATTAGTCTCGTTGGAAAGCTAACAAATGAGGCTACAAGTTCTATGATTTTAGGAGAACCCAGTTCCACTATTAAGATAGTCAAAATTGCTCGTCAACAAACAATTTGACTGTTACTATCCAACTGTTACTCTTTTGTTTTTTAACTATTACTGTATCACCTCTCCTCAGATTTTTAACTATATCTGGAGTTATAGAACTCCAATTCAAGGGAGATTAGTTATGTTGGAAAGCTAACACATGAGGCTACAAGTTCTATGATTTAATTAGAACTGAGTTCTACCTCTAAGATAGTCAAAATTGATGTTCAACAAACACTTGGAGTGTTACTGTCTGACCTCTCCTCAGATTTTTAACAATATCTGGAGTTATAGAACTCTGATTCAAGCGAGATTAGTCTCATTAGAAAGCTAAGACATGAGGCTACAAGTTCTATGATTTAAGATGAACCCAGTTCTGCTTCTAAGATAGTCAAAATAGCTCTCCAACAAACACTTTGGTTGTTACTATCTCGTTTTTTAACTGTTACTGTCTAACCTCGTCTTAGATTTTTAACAATATCTGGAGTTATAAAAGTATGATTCATGAGAGACTAGTCTCGTTGGAAATCTAACACATGAGGCTACAAGTTCTATGATTTAAGGAGAACCTAGTTCTGCCACTAAGATAGTCAAAATTGTTCATCAACAAACACTTTGGTTGTTACTGTCTCGTTTTTTAACTGTTACTGTCTCACCTCTCCTCAGATTTTTAACTATATCTGGAGTTATAGTACTCCGATTCAAACGAGATTAGTCTTGTTTCAAAGATAACATATGAGGCGACAAGTTCTATGATTTAAGGAGAACCCAGTTCCGCTTCTAAGATAGTCAAAATTTCTCATCAACACTCATTTTGACTGTTGCTGTCTGGTTCTTGAACTGTTACTGTCTGACCTCTCCTCAGATTTTAAACTATATCTCGAGTTATAGAAGTCTGATTCAAGCCAGATTAGTCTCGTTAGAAAGCTAAAACATGCAATACAAGTTCTATGATTTAAGGAGAACCCAGTTCTGCCTCTAAGATAGTCAAAATTGCTCATCAACAAACACTTTGACTTTTACTGTCCAACTATTCCTCTTTCGTTTTTTAACTGTTACTGTATCACCTCTCCTCAGATTTTTAACTATATCTGGAGTTATAGAACTCCAATTTAAGCGAGATTAGTTCTGTTGGAAGGCTATGACAAGAGGCTACAAGTTCTATGATTTAAGGAGAACCTAGTTCTACCTCTAAAATAGTCAAAATTGCTCTTCAACAAACACTTGAATTGTTACTATCTGACTTCTCCTCTGATTTTTAACTATATCTGGAGTTCTAGAACACTGATTCAAGCAAGATTAGTCTCATTGGAAATCAAACACTTGAAGCTACAAGTTCAAAGATTTAAGGAGAACCCAGTTTTGCCTCAAAGATAGTCAAAATTGCTCATCAACAAACAGTTTGACTGTTATTGTCCAACTGTTACAGTCTTGTTTTTGAACTGTTACTGTCTAACCTCTTCTTAGATTTTTAACAATATCTGGAGTTATAAAACTATGATTCATGCGAGATTAGTCTCGTTTGAAATCTAACAAATGAGGCTACAAGTTCTATGATTTAAGGAGAACCTAGTTCTGCCTCTAAGATAGTCAAAATTGCTCATTAACAAACAGTTGGACTGTTACTGTCCAACTATTACAGTCTCATTTTTGAACTGTTACTGTCTTAACTCTCCTCAGATTTATAACTATATATGGAGTTATAAAACTATGATTGAAGCCAGATTAGTCTCGTTGGAAAGCTAAGACATGAGGCTACAAGTTCTACGATTTAAGGAGAACCTAGTTCTGCCTCTAAGATAGTTAAAATAGCTCAGCAACAAACACTTTGGTTGTTACTGTCTCATTTTTGAACTGTTACTGTCTCACCTCTCCTCAGATTTTTAACTATATCTGGAGTTATAAAACTATGATTCAAGCGAGATTAGTCTCGTTGGAAAGCTAACACATGAGGCTACAAGTTCTATGACTTAAGCAGAACTCAGTTCCGCCTCTAAGATAGTCAAAATTACTCATCAACAAACACTTGGACTGTTACTGTCCAACAGTTATTGCCTTGTTTTTGAACTGTTACTTTCTGACCTCTCCTCAGATTTTTAACTATATCTGGAGTTATAAAACTATGATTCAAGCGAGATTAGTCTCGTTGGAAAGCGAACACATGAGGCTAGAAGTTCTATGACTTAAGCAGAACTCAGTTCCGCCTCTAAGATAGTCAAAATTGCTCATCAACAAACACTTGGACTGTTACTGTCCAACCATTATTGCCTTGTTTTTGAACTGTTACTTTCTGACCTCTCCTCAGATTTTTAACTATATCTGGAGTTATAAAACTATGATTCAAGCGAGATTAGTCTCGTTGAAAAGCGAACACATGAGGCTAGAAGTTCTATGACTTAAGCAGAACCCAGTTCCGCCTCTAAGATAGTCAAAATTGTTCATCAACAAACACTTGGACTGTTACTGTCCAACCATTATTGCCTTGTTTTTGAATTGTTACTTTCTGACCTCTCCTCAGATTTTTAACTATATTTGGAGTAATAAAACTATGATTCAAGCAAGATTACTCTCGTTACAAAGGTAACATGTGAGGCCACAAGTTCTATGATTTAAGGAGAACCCAATTCCGCCTCTAAGATATTCAAAATTTGTCATCAACAAAGATTTTGATTGTTACTGTCCAACTGTTACTGTTTGACCTCTCCTCAGATTTTAAACTATTTCTCGAGTTATAGAACTATGTTCAAGCCAGATTAGTCTAGTTGTAAAGCTAAGACATGAGGCTACAAGTTCTATCATTTAAGGATAACCCAGTTCTGCCTCTAAGATAGTCAAAATAGCTCATCAACAAACACTTGGACTGTTACTGTCCAACCGTTACTGTCTCGTTTTGAACTATTACTATCTGACCTCTCATCAGATTTTTAACTATATCTGGAGTTATAAAACTATGATTCAAGCGATATTAGTCAAAATTGCTCATCAACAACCACTTTGACTGTTACTATCCAACTATTACTTTTTTGTTTTTTAACTGTTACTGTATCACCTCTCCTCAGATTTTTAACTATATCTGGAGTTATAGAACTCCAATTCAAGTGAGATTAGTCTTGTTGGAAAACTAAGACATTAGACTACAAGTTCTATAATCTAAGCACAACCTAGTTCTGCCTCTAAGATAGTCAAAATTGCTCATTAAGAAACACTTTGACTATTACTGTCTCGTTTTTGAATTTTTACTGTCTGACCTCTCCTCAGATTTTTAACTATATCTGGAGTTATAGAACTCCGATTCAAGCGAGATTAGTCTTGTTGGAAAGCTAACACATGAGGCTACAAGTACTATGATATAAGGAGAATCCACTTCTGCCTCTAAGATAGTCAAAATTGCTCATCAACAAACACTCAGACTATTACTGTCCAACTGTTACTGCCTTGTTTTTGAACTCTTACTTTCTAACCTCTCCTCAGATTTTTAACTATATATGGAGTTATAAAACTATGATTGAAGCCAGATTAGTCTCGTTGGAAAGCTAAGACATGAGGCTACAAGTTTGATGATTTAAGGAGAACCTAGTTCTGCCTCTAAGATAGTCAAAATTGCTCATCAACAAACACTTGGACTGTTACTGTCCAACTGTTACAGTCTCGTTTTTGAACTATTACTATCTGAACTCTCCTTAGATTTCTAACTATATATGGAGTTATAAAACTATGATTGAAGCTAGAGTGGTCTCGTTGGAAAGCTAAGACATGAGGCTACAAGTTCTATGATTTAAGGAGAACCCAGTTCTGCCTCTAAGATAGTTAAAATTGCATATCAACAAACATTTTAACTGTTACTCTCTCGTTTTTGAACTTTTACTGTTTGACGTCTCCTTAGATTTTTAACTATATCTGGAGTTATAGAACTCCGATTCAAGCAAGATCAGTCTCGTTGGAAATCTAACACATGAGTCAATAAGTTATATGATTAAAAGAGAACCCAGTTTTGCCTCTAAGATAGTCAAAATTGCTCATCAACAAACACTTTGACTCTTACTGTCCAACTGTTATTGTGTTGTTTTTGAACTATTACTGTCTGACCTCTCCTTATATTTTTAAGTATATCTGGAGTTATAGAACATCGATTCAAGCGAGATTAGTCTAGTTGGAAAGCTAACACATGAGGCTACAAGTTTTATGATTTAAGGAGAACCCTGTTCTGCTTGTTAGATTGTCAAAATTGCTCATCAACAAAGACTTTGACTGTTACTGTCCAACTGTTACTGTCTCGTTTTTGAACTGTTACTGTCTGACCTCTCCTTATATTTTTAACTATATCCGGAGTTATTAATCTATGATTCAAGCGAGATTAGTTTGGTTGGAAATCTAACACATGAGGCTTTAAATTCTCTAATTTAAGGAGAACCCAGTTCTGCCTCTAAGATAGTCAAAATTGCTCATCAACAAACACTTGGACTATTACAGTCCAACTGTTACTGTCTCATTTTTGAACTATTACTGTCTGAACTCTCCTTAAATTTTTAACTATATCTGGAGTTATAAAACTATGATTCAAGCGAGATTCATCTCGTTGGAAAGCTAAGACATGAGGCTACAAGTTCTATGATTTAAGGAGAACCCAGTTCTACTTCTAAGATAGTCAAAATTGTTCATCAACAAACACTTGGACTGTTACTGTCTCGTTTTTGAACTCTTACTGTCTAACCTCTCTTTAAATTTTTAACTATATCTAGAGTTATAGAACTCCGATTCAAGCGAGATTAGTCTCTTTGGAAATCTAAGAAATGATGCTACAAGTTCTATGATTTAAGAAGAACTCAGTTCGACCTCTAAGATAGTTATAATTGCACATCAGCAAACAGTTTGACTGTTTTTGTCCAACTGTTACTGTCTCATTTTTTAACTGTTACTCTCTGACATCTCCTTAGATATTTAACTATATGTGGAGTTATGAAACTTTGATTCAGGCGAGATTAGTCTTGTCGGAAAGCTAACACATGAAGCTACAAGTTCAATGATTTAACGAGAACCCAGTTCTGCCTCTCAAATAGTCAAAATTGCACATCAACAAACATTTTAACTATTACTGTCTCGTTTTTGAACTGTTTTTGTCTGACCAATCCTCAAATATTTAACTATATGTGGAGTTATAGAACTTTAATTCAAGCGAGATTAGTCTCGTTGGAAATCTAAGACATGAGGCTACAAGTTCTATGATTTAAGGATAACCCAGTTCTGCCTCGAAGATAGTTAAAATTGCTCAGTAACAAACACTTGGACTGTTACTGTCCAACTGTTATTATCTCGTTTTTGAACTGTTACTGTCTGACCTCTGCTCAAATTTTTAAGTATATCTAGAGTTATAGAAGTCCGATTCAAGCGAGATTAGTCTCGTCTGAAAGCTAAGACATGAAGCTACAAGTTCTATGAATTAAGGAGAACCCTGTTCTGCGTATAAGATAGTCAAAATTGCTCATCAACAAACACTTTGATTGTTACTGTCTCGTTTTTGAACTATTACTGTCTAACCTCTCCTCAGATTTTTTGCTATATTTGGGGTTATAGAACTCCAATTCAAGCGAGATTAGTCTCGTTGGAAAGCTAAGACATGAGGCTACAAGTTCTATGATTTAAGGAGAACCCAGTTGTAAACACCCAAGAGAAAATATATATATATATATATTGTTGACTCGGTTTTCGCTGCCGATTTCTGCATCGGCAGCAACGCAGGTTTGGCTGCCGATTTCTAGATCAGCAACAACGCGTTTTTTGTTTTAAAAAAAAATTAACTTAAGGAGCTGGGAGGGAGGGGTAAAACCGGTTTTAGATAGACCAAAACAAGGATAAGAACACATCTAAACCAACCCCCAAACAACCCACCTCATTTGATGGGGAGTATAAATACAAGGAGGAGAGAGAGAATGATCCATCCTCTTCCCAAACAGCAGCTGCATGTCATTCTGCCCTTTCTCTTTCACAACAGAAACCTAAACCAAACCAGTAGAGAGTGCTTTATGAACGTGTGAGGGAAAGATGAGACCTTGAGAGAAGATTGGACAGCTGCCTACAGGAAAGGAAAAAGAGGGCTGGAAAACGTGAGAGGAAGAAGGAGGAGAACCAGCAGGAGAAGAGAAAGAATAGTGTCAAACCTTCCTCAAACTTAGTTAGATTCGAAAGGTATGGGTCATGAAACTCCCTTCCTCTTCTCCTTAAGACCAGAAAAGGAAATGAAGAAGAAAACCCTAAGAAAATTAACCTAAGACCTAAGCTAGTTGTGAAGGAAACTAAAATTAACTAGGAGAACAAGGAAACATAAATGAAATGAAGCCAATTTCAGAGCATCTAACAAAGAAAAATGAATAAAATGGAAGTAACAAATCATGGTAGAGGGTTGGCTTTAACTATGGGGTTGGCCACCATACATGTGTGTGTTCTGCTGGAACTTAGTGACAGTGTATATGCTGGGGTTGTTACAGCATGTGTGGTGTGTGTTCATGCCAAAATGTGTTGTGCAGTGAAACTGCCGAATTGTGTGTTGTGCAGCGAAACTGTGATTCGCTGCCAAAACTATGTCGGCTGCAGCGAATTAGCATTCGCTGCTGAATTGTGTGTTGTGCAGCGAAACTGTGATTCGCTGCCAAAACTGTGTCCGCTGCAGCGAATTAGCATTCGCTGCCGAAACTGAGTCTCCTGCAGCATTCGCTGCCAAATTGTGTGTTATGCAGCGAAACTGTGATTCACTGTCGAAACTGTGTCGGCTGCAGCGAATTAGCATTTGCTGCCAAATTGTGTGTTGTGCAGCGAAACTGTGATTCGCTGCCAAAACTGTGTCCGTTGCAGCGAATTAGCATTCGCTGCCGAAACTGAGTTGTCTGCAGCGAATTTGTGTTTCGCTACCGAAATTGAGTCTTTTGCAGTGAATTAGCATTCACTGCCGAGTTGTGTGTTCTGCAGCGAAATAGTGATTCGCTGCCAAAACCATGTCGGCTACAGCGAATTAGCATTCGCTACCGAATTGTGTGTTGTGCATCGAAACTCTGATTCGCTGCCAAAACTGTTGTCTGCAGCGAATTTGTGATTTGCTGCCGAATTGTGTGTTCTACAGCGAATTATGATTTGCTGCCGAATTGTGTCGTGTGCAGCGCATTACCAATTCGCTGCCGAGTGGCATGTTCTGCAGCGAACTTGTGAGTCGCTGCCAAAGTGGAGTTGTTTGCAGCAAATCGCTGCCGAAGTTGAGTAAGCTGCAGCGAAATTGTGATTCGCTGCCGAAACTGAGGTGCCAGCAATGAAACAGTTTTCGCTGTCGAACTGGCTGCCGGCAGCGAAACAGTTGTCGCTGCCGAACTGGCTACCCGCAGTGAAACAGTTGTCGCTGCCGAAATGGGCAGCCTGCAGCGAACCAGTTCTCGCTGTCGATTTCTACAATAAGCCTCCTAGGCAGAAATGACTTAAATGCTAGTAACAATTTCATGGTATGATGGTGTAAAACGTGGAACACTTGAATGTGAACATATGAACTCTTGAAATGAGTGTGGTGACGAATATGATTCAAAAATACAAATGTACTGATTTGTGACCATTGATGTCTTAGGTGGTGCGGTCGGGATTGGACCATCTTCAAGACAAGAACAACCCACAGGTGGAGCAGGTAGGTGACTTGCACCTTCCTTTTTCATGCGTTGAATAATGAAATACTTTAACATGAATATTACCATATTGTGTTAGAACCGATATTAGATTGTCGAACGATTAAATGTTGACAAATGGTTGATTATCTTTGGTTAATGGCATCCGAATGGATGACCGGGATGAACGACTGATTAGCTTCGGCTAACAGCATCTGAATGGATGGCCGGGACAAAGAATGATTAGCTTCGGCTAATGGCATCCGAATGGATGGCCGTGACAAATGAATGATTAGCTTCGGCTAATGGCATCCGAATGGATGACCGGGACGAACAATTGCTTAGCTTTGGCTAATGGCATCTGAAGTGGATGACCGGGGTGAGTGAACGGTTAACCTCAACAAATGATGCCTTAAGAGGATAGCCGGGTTTACGATTATAGTTGATTGCAAAAAATTGGTGCATCTATATGTACTACAAGCTGTTTATACCAAGTACATGAAGAAATTATAAATGTTAATGCTTCATTTAACTGCCAGACCGTTTAGTTACCATTATTATTATTATTAAGTAATTGTATTCTCTTAAATGTTTTGTACTGCTGCAGGGACGTCACACCAACGAGATGTCTAGAAAACCCGATACACGGAAACCTACTTTTGCAAGGAATCATGTAGATACATTCTAAATCACAATGTATTTTGTATGAATCAATGTGCTGAATGTATAACTTTTATTAGATCCTTTTGTTTAAATTCGTAATGGCTATTAGTCGGATAGGAATGCAAACTCATGTCTATGTATGTATATTTTTAATATGAACTTCTAATCATGCAACCATAATATTACGTGTTTATGTAAGATTCACTTTTAAATGAAATGTTGATTGTATGGATTGTATTTTGATGATGTGAGGGATCAGGTTTGCTGATTACCGGCACCATGTGTGTTAGGTGTGTATATATATATATATATATATATATATAAATTACTGTTGTTTTGGGCTTGAAAAACCATGTTGTTACAGTTGGTATCAGAGCACCTGGTCTGGATCCTGAGGATCACTGATAATTGCGTTGTTGTGGTGAATTTCAGGATGGTACGCACCCGGTAAGGGACACGAACTGAGCCGCCCTCCTTAGAAAGGAGGGGGGGAACCAAGGTGCCCAAGGTTGGCAAGAAGAAGATCCCTTGGATCATACGACATCTCATGCTCTGATAATACCACCCGAAACCTTGTAGGGGGAAGCTGCGGTAGCGGGGGAAGGCGGGAGGCCTAACCAGACAGAGGGAGTACCCCAGTTGCAGCAGAGCAGCAAGAAAGATCAGAAGCACAACCATCAACTATTCCAACTGGTGTGCCCCCACAATATGTAGACGCGAGACTCCTTGTACAAATAGTTAAAGCAGTGATGGAGGGCATGGCTGGTTCGGCGACACAAACAACTCCCACCACGCAGATTCCACAGGCAGCCCCTATGACTAGCATGACCACGGATAACGTGGTGCCACTTGTACGACTAGTTAAGAGTATGAGGGAAATGGGTTGTGAACCGTATATGGGGGAACAAGATACAGAGATAGCTGGAAGATGGATTAGAAAGGTAGAAAAGACCATGATTCAAATAAGCATACCTGAGGGTTTGAGGGTAAATTATGCAACCCAGTTACTGTCTGATAGGGCCATGACATGGTGGGAAACAGTTCAGTTGAGGAGTGCAACCGAGACACTAACTTGGAGTGATTTCAAGACAGAGTTTGAGAATCAGTTTTATTCCAGGTACCATCGCAAGGTGAAAGAACAAGATTTCTTGGCATTAAGATAGGGTGATATATTGGTATTGGAGTACGAAAGGAGGTTCCATGATCTCTCATTGTTTGCCCCACACTATGTGCCGACAGAGGAACATATGATTGAGAAGTTGAGAGATGTTTTGCGACAGGATTTGAGACAAGGATTGATCGCCTTACGGTTTAAATATATGAGAGAGTTGATTAAGGCTGCCCAAGCTCTGGAGGCTTGTATTGGAGAAAGCCAAGGGGGACATCAGGGTATAGGCAAAAAGAGAGATGGGGACTATTTCAGTGGCATACCACCACTCCCGAAGAAAGGAAAAAGTGGAGTGTTCGAGCAGTACAGGAAAAAGGGGAGTTTGATGTTACCGCCCCACCAACAGTCAAGTGGGAGAGTGATGGTTGGACAGTCACACTCGAGGGAAAACTCTTCAACTGGGACCGGTGACTGCAAGGGTGTTGACTATCCTTTTTGTATAAAATGTGGACAAAAACACCCTGGGGACTGCTCAGTTTTCCCCGGGCGATGCTTTGTGTGCAGAGGAGAAGGTCATAGGTGGAGGAATTGCCAGTATTTGAGTCAAGGGTGTCATTACTGTGATGGAAGAGGTCATTTCAAGAGGGACTGTGTGTGTAGAGGAGAAGGTCATAGGTGGAGGAA
This sequence comes from Populus nigra, assembly GCF_951802175.1. Classification (NCBI taxonomy): domain Eukaryota; kingdom Viridiplantae; phylum Streptophyta; class Magnoliopsida; order Malpighiales; family Salicaceae; genus Populus; species Populus nigra. Next base: position 26,105,287 of record NC_084853.1, read on the forward strand.
TTGCCAGTATTTGAGTCAAGGGTGTCATTACTGTGGTGGAAGAGGTCATTTCAAGAGGGACTGCCCTAAAAGGAACACTGGACAGGTATAAAGCTATAGGCATTCGTTGCTGAATTGTGTGTTGTGCAACGAAACTGCGATTCGCTGCCGAAACTGTGTTGGCTGCAGCGAATTAGCATTCGCTGTCGAATTGTGTGTTGTGCAGCGAAACTGTGATTCGCTGCCAAAACTGTGTCCGCTGCAGCGAATTAGCATTCGCTGCCGAAACCGAGTCTTCTGCAGCGAATTAGCATTCGCTGTCGAGTTGTGTGTTCTGCAGCGAAACAGTAATTCGTTGCCGAAACTGTGTCGGCTGCAGCGAATTAGCATTCGCTGCCGAATTGTGTGTTGTGCAGCGAAACTCTGATTCGCTGCCGAAACTGTGTCAATTGCAGCGAGTTAGCATTCGCTGCCGAAACTGAGTTGTCTGCAGCTGCCGAATTGTTTGTTCTGTAGCGAATTATGATTCGCTGCCGAAACTGTGTCGTCTGCAGTGCATTAGCAATTCGCTGCCGAGTGGCGTGTTCTGCAGCGAACTTGTGATTCGCTGCCCAAGTGGAGTTGTCTGCAGTAAATCGCTGTCGAAGTTGAGTTGGCTGCAGCGAAATTAGGATTGGCTGCCGAAACTGAGGTGCCGGCAGCAAAACAGTTTTTACTGCCGAACTGGCTGCCGGCAGCGAAACAATTTTTGCTGCCGCACTGGCTGCCTGCAGTGAAACAATTGTCGCTGCCAAATTGGGCAGCCTGCAGCAAACCAGTTCACACTGTCGATTTCTACAATAAGCCTCCTAGGCAGAAATGACTTAAATGCTAGTAACAATTTCATGGTATGATGGTGTAAAATGTGGAACACTTGAATGTGAACATATGAACTCTTGAAATAAATGTGGTGATGAATGTGATTCAAAAATACAAATGTACTGGTTTGTGATCATTGATGTCTTAGGTGGTGCGGTCGGGATTGCGACAAGAACAACCCACAGGCGGAGCAGGTAGGTGACTTGCACCTTCCTTTTTCATATGTTGAATAATGAAATACTTTAACATGAATATTACCATATTGTGTTAGAACTGATATTAGATTGTCGAACGATTAAATGTGGACAAATAGTTGATTATCTTCGGTTAATGGCATTCGAATGGATGGTCGGGACGAACGACTGATTAGCTTCGGCTAATGGCATCCGAATGGATGGCCGGGACGAACGACTGATTAGCTTCGGCTAATGGCATCCGAATGGATGGCCGAGACAAAATAATGATTAGCTTCGGCTAATGGCATCCGAATGGATGACCAGGACGAACGATTGATTAGCTTTGGCTAATGGCATCCGAAGTGGATGACCGGGGTGAGTGAACGGTTAACCTAAACAAATGATGCCTTAAGAGGATAGTCGGGTTTAAGATTATGGTTGATTGCAAAAAATTGGTGTATCTATATGTACTACAAGCTGTTTATACCAAGTACATGAAGAAATTATAAATGTTAATGCTTCATTTAACTGCCAGACCGTTTAGTTACCATTATTATTATTATTAAGTAACTGTATTCTCTTAAATGTTTTGTACTGCTGCAGGGACGTCACACCAACGAGATGTCTAGAAAACCCGATACACGGGAACCTACTTTTACAAGGAATCATGTAGATACATTCTAAATCACAATGTATTTTGTATGAATCAATGTGCTGAATGTATAACTTTTATTAGATCCTTTTGTTTAAATTCGTAATGGTTATTAGTCGGATAGGAATGCAAACTCATGTCTATGTATGTATATTTTTAATATGAACTTCTAATCATGCAACCATAATATTACGTGTTTATGTAAGATTCACTTTTAAATGAAATGTTGATTGTATGGATTGTATTTTGATGATGTGAGGGATCAGGTTTGCTGATTACCAGCACCAAGTGTGTGTGTGTGTGTGTGTGTGTGTGTGTGTGTGTGTGTGTGTGTGTGTATAAATTATTGTTGTTTTGGGCTTGAAAAACCAAGTTGTTACACCAGATCTGCCTCTAAGATAGTGAAAATTGCTCATCAACAAACACTTGGACTATTACAGTCCATCTGTTACTGTCTCATTTCGGAACTGTTACTGTCTGACCTCTCCTTAAATTTTTTGCTATATCTGGAGTTATAGAACTCCGATTCAAGCAAGATTAGTCTCGTTGGAAAGCTAAGACATGAGGCTACAAGTTATATGATTAAGGACAACCTAGTTCTGCCTCGAAGATAGTTAAAATTGCTCATTAACAAACACTTGGACTGTTACTGTCCAACGGTTACTATCTCATTTTTCTACTGTTCCTGTCTAACTTCTACTCAGATTTTTAAGTATATCTAGAGTTATAGAACTCCGATTCAAGCGAGATTAGTCTCGTCCGAAAGCTAAGACATGAGGCTACAAGTTTTATGAATTAGGGAGAACCTTGTTCTGCCTATAAGATAGTCAAAATTGCTCATCAACAAACACTTTGATTGTTACTATTTGACCACTCCTTATATTTTTTACTATATCTGGAGTTATCAAACTATGATTCAAGCGAGAATAGTCTAGATGGAAACCTAGCACATGAGGCTACAAGTTCTATAATTGAAGGAGAACTCAGTTCTGCCTCTAAGATAGTCAAAATTGCTCATCAACAAACACTTGGACTGTTACTGTCTCGTTTTTGAACTATTACTGTCTAACCTCTCCTCAGATTTTTAACTATATCTGGAGTTATAAAACTATGATTCAAGCGAGATTCATCTTGTTGGAAAGCTAACACATCAGGTTACCAGTTTTATGATTTAAGGAGAACCTAGTTCCACCGCTAAGATAGTCAAAATTGCACATCAATAAACACTTTTACTTTTACTGTCTCGTTTTTGAATTGTTACTATCTGACCTCTCCTCAGATTTTAAACTATATCTGGAGTTATAGAACTCCAATTCAAGCAAGATTAGTCTCATTGGAAAGCTATCACATGAGGCTACAAGTTTTATGATTTAAGGAGAACCCAGTTCTGCCTCTAAGATAGTCAAAATTCCACATCAACAAACACTTTAACTCTTACTATCTCATTTTTGAATTGTTAATATCTGACCTCTTCTTAGATTTTCAACTCTATATGGAGTTACAGAACTCCAATTCAAGCGAGATTAGTCTTGTTAGAAAGCTGACACATGAGGCTACAAGTTCTGTAATTTAAGAGAACCTAGTTCTCCTTCTAAGATAGTCAAAATTGCTCATCAACAAACACTTGGACTGTTACTCTCCAACTGTTACTGTCTGACCTCTCCTTATACTTTTAACTATATCTGGAGTTATGAAACTTTTATTAATCAAACACATGAGGCTACAAGTTTTATGATTTAAGGACAACCCAGTTCTGCCTCTAAGATAACTAAAATTGCTCATCAACAAACACTTTGACAGTTGTTGTCCAACTGTTACTGTCTCGTTTTTTAAGTGTTACTTTCTGACCTCTCCTTATATTTATAAATATATCTGGAGTTATAAAACTATGATTCAAGCGAGATTAGTCCAGTTGGAGAGCTAACACATGAGGCTACAAGTTCTATAATTCAAGGAGAACCTAGTTCTGCCTCTAAGATTATCAAAATTGCTCAGCAACAAACACTTGGACTGTTACTGTCCAGCTATTATTGTCTCGTTTTTGAACTGTTACTGTCTGACCTCTCCTCAGATTTTTAACTATATCTGGAGTGATGAAACTTTTATTCAGGCGAGATTAGTCTCGTTGGAAATCTAAGACGTGAGGCTACAAGTTCTATGATTTAAGGAGAACCCACTTCTGCCTCTAAGATAGTCAAAATTGCTCATTATCAAACTCTTGGACTGTTACTGTCTCATTTTTGAACAGTTACTGTCTGACCTTTCCTCATATTTTTAACTATATCTGGAGTTATGAAACTTTGATTCAGGCGAGAATAATCTCATTGGAAATCAAACACATGAGGCTACAAGTTATATGATTTAAGGACAACCCAGTTCTGCCTCTAAGATAGTTAAAATTGCATATCAACAAACACTTTGACTGTTACTGTCTCATTTTTGAACAGTTACTGTCTGACCTCTCCTTAGATTTTTAACTATATCTGGAGTTGTAGAACTCCGATTCAAGCAAGATTAGTCTCTTGGAAAGCTAACACATGAGGCTACAAGTTATATGATTAAAAGAGAACCCAGTTCTGCCTCTAAGATAGTTAAAATTGTTCATCAACAAACACTTTGACTATTACTGTCCAACTGTTACTGTCTCGTTTTTGAACTGTTTCTGTATGACCTCTCCTTAGATTTTTAACTATATCTAGAGTTATAGAACTACAATTCAAGCGAGATTAGTCTCGTTGAAAATCTAAGACATGAGGCTACAAGTTCTATGCTTTAAGGAGAACCCAGTTCTGCCTCTAAGATAGTCAAAATAGCTCATTATCAAACTCTTGGACTGTTACTGTCTTATTTTTGAACAATTATTGTCTGACCTTTCCTCAGATTTTTAACTATATCTGGAGTTATGAAACTTTTATTGAGGCGAGATTAGTCTCGTTGGAAATAAAACACATGAGGCTACAAGTTCTATGAATTAAGGTCAACCCAGTTCTGCCTCTAAGATAGTTAAAATTGCATATCAACAAACACTTTGACTGTTACTGTCTCGTTTTTGAACAGTTACTGTCTAACCTCTCCTTAGATTTTTAACTATATCTGGAGTTATAGAACTCCGATTCAAGCAAGATTAGTCTCGTTGGAAAGCTAACACATGAGGCTATAAGTTCTATGATTTAAGGAGAACCCACTTCTGCCTCTAAGATATTCAAAATTGCTCATCAAAAAACACTTGGACTATTACTGTCCAACTGTTACTGTCTCGTTTTTGAACTGTTTCTGTATGACCTTTCCTCAGATTTTTAACTATATCTGGAGTTATAAAACTCTGATTCAAGCAAGATTAGTCTCGTTGGAAATCTAAGACATGAGGCTACAAGTTTTATGGTTTAAGGAGAACCCAGTTCTGCCTCTAAGATAGTCAAAATTGCTCATTATCAAAATCTTGGACTGTTACTGTCTGACCTCTCGTCAGATTTTTAACTATATCTAGAGTTATAGAATTCTGATTCAAGCAATATTAGTCTCGTTGGAAAGCTAAGATATGAGGGTACAAGTTCTGTAATTTAAGGAGAACCCAGTTTTGCCTCTAAGATAGTTAAAATTGCTCATTAACAAACTCTTGGACTGTTACTGTCTTGTTTTTTAACAGTTACTGTCTGACCTTTCGTCAGATTTTTAACTATATCTAGAGTTATAAAATTATAATTCAAGCGAGATTAGGCTCGTTGTAAAGCTAAGACTTGAGGCTACAAGTTCTATGATTCAAGGAGAACCAGTACTGCCTGTTAGAGAGTCAAAATTGCTCATCAACAAACACTTTAACAGTTACTGTCTCGTTTTCAAAATGTTATGGTTTTACCACTCCTCAAATTTTTAAATATATTTGGAGTTATGGAACTTCGATTCAAGCGAGATTAGTCTCGTTGGAAAGCTAACACATTAGGCTAGAAGTTCTATGGTTTAAAGACAACCTAGTTCTACTTGTAAGATAGTCAAAATTGCTCATCAACAAACACTTTGACTCTTACTCTCCAATTGTTACTGTCTCGTTTTTCAACTATTACTGGTTGACCTCTACTCAGATTTTAAACTATATCTGAAGTTATAAAATTATGATTCAAGCGAGATTAGTCTCGTTGGAAAGCTAACACATGAGGCTACAAGTTCTATGATTTAAGGAGAACCCAGTACTACCTGTTAGAGAGTCAAAATTTCTCATCAACAAACATATGGACTGTTACTGTCCAACTGTTATAGTCTCATTTTTGAACTGTTACTGTCTGGCCTCTTCTTAGATTTTTAAATATATCTGGAGTTATAAATATCCGATTCAAGTGAGATTAGTATCGTTGAAAAGCTAACACATGAGGCTACAACTTCTATGATTTAAGGAGAACCCAGTTTTGCCTAGAAGATAGTCAAAATTGCTCATCAACAAACATTTAGAATGTTCCTGTCCAACTGTTTCTGTCTCGTTTTTGAACTGTTACTGTCGAACCGCTCCTTAGATTTTTAAATATATTTGGAGTTATAGAACTCCGATTCAAGCGAGATTAGTCTCGTTGCAAAGCTAACACATGAGGCTACAAGTTCTATGATTTAAGGAGAACCCAGTTCTGCCTCTATGATAGTCAAAATAGCTCATCAACAAACACTTGGGTTGTTCCTGTCCAACTATTACTGTCTTGTTTTTGAACTGTTGTTGTCTTACCTCTACTCATATTTTTTTTACTATATCTGGAGTTTTAAAATTATGATTCAAGCAAGATTAGTCTCGTTGGAAAGCTAACACATTAGGTTACAAGTTATATGATTTAAGGGGAACCCAGTTGTACATGTAAGATAGTCAAAATTGCTAATCAACAAACACATTGACACTTACTGTACAATTGTTACTGTCTCATTTTTGAATTGTTACTCTCTGACCTCTCCTCAGATTTATAATATATCTGGAGTTATAGAACTCCGATTGAAACAAGATTTATCTTGTTGGAAAGCTAACACATGAGGCTATAAGTTCTATATTTAAGGAGAACATAGTTCTGCCTCTAAGATAGTCAAAACTGCTCATCAACAAACACATGGATTGTTACTGTCTGACCTTTCGTCAAATTTTTAACTACATCTAGAGTTATAGAACTCCAATTCAAGTGAGATTAGTCTCGTTGGAAAGCTAACACATGAGGCTACAAGTTCTATGATTTAAGGAGAACCCAATACTGCCTGTTAGAGAGTCAAAATTTCTCATCAACAAACATTTGGATTGTTACTGTCCAACTGTTATAGTCTCGTTTTTGAACTGTTACTATCTGATCTCTTCTCAGATTTTTAAATATATCTGGAGTTATAAATCTCTGATTCAAGCGAGATTAGTATCGTTGGAAAGCTAACACATGAGGCTACAAGTTCTATGATTTAAGGAGAACAAAGTTCTGCCTCTAAGATAGTCAAAATTGCTCATCAACAAACACTTTGACTATTACTGTCCAACTGTTACGGTCTCGTTTTTGAACTGTTACTAGCTGACCTCTACTCAGATTTTAAACTATATCTGGAGTTATAAAATTATGATTCAGCGATATTAGTCTTGTTGGAAAGCTAACACATGAGGCTACAAGTTCTATGATTTAAGGAGAACCCAGTTCTGCCTGTTAGAGAGTCAAAATTGCTCATCAACAAACACTTGGACTGTTCCTGTCCAACTAGTATTGTCTCGTTTTTGAACTGTTACTGTCTGACCTCTCCTCAGATTTTAAACTATATCTGGATTTATAAAATTATGATTCAAGCGAGATTAGTCTCGTTGGAAAGCTAACACATGAGGTTACAAGTTCTATGATTTAAGGAGAACCCAGTTCTACATATAAGATAATCAAAATTACTAATTAACAGACACATTGACACTTACTGTCCAACTGTTACCGTCTCGTTTTTGAACTGTTACTGTCTGACCTCTCCTTAGATTTTTAAATATATCTGGAGTTATAGAACTGCAATTCAAGCGAGATTAGTCTCGTTGGAAAGCTAACACATGAGGCTACAAGTTCTATGATTTAAGGAGAACCCAGTTCTGCCTCTCACATAGTCAAAATTGCTCATCAACAAACACTTGGAATGTTACTGGTCAAGTGTTACTGTCTCGTTTTTGAACAGTTATTGTCTGACCTCTCCTCAGATTTTGAACTATATCTGGAGTTATAAAATTATGATTCAAGCGAGATTAGCCTCGTTGGAAAGCTAACACATGAAGCTACAAGTTCTATGATTTAAGGAGAACAAAGTTCTGCCTCTAAGATAGTTAAAATTGCTCATCATACACACTTGGACTATTACTGTCCAACTGTTACTGTCTCATTTTTTAACTGTTACTGTCTGGCCTTTCCTCATATTTTAAACTATATCTGGAGTTATAAAATTATGATTCAAGCGAGATTAGTCTCGTTGGAAAGCTAACACATGAAGCTACAAGTTCTATGATTTCAGGAGAACAAAGTTCTGCCTCTAAGATAGTCAGAATTGCTCATCATAAACACTTGGACTATTACTGTCCAACTGTTACTGTCTCATTTTTTAACTGTTACTGTTTGGCCTCTCCTCAGATTTTAAACTATATCTGGAGTTATAAAATTATAATTCAAGCGAGACTAGTCTCGTTTGAAAGCTAACACATGAGGCTACAAGTTCTATGATATAAGGAGAACCCAGTTCTGCCTCTAAGATAGTCAAAATTGCTCATCAACGAATACTTGGACTATTCCTGTCCAACTGTTACTGTCTCATTTTTGAACTGTTACTGTCTGACCTCTCTTTAGATTTTTAAATATATCTGGAGTTATAGAACTCCGATTCAAGCGAGATTAGTCTCGTTTGAAAACTAACACATGAGGCTACAAGTTCTATGATATAAGGAGAACCCAGTTCCGCCTCTAAAATAATTAAACTTGCTCATTAACAAACACTTTGACTGTTGCTGACCAACTGTTACTGTCTCGTTTTTGAACTGTTACAGTCTCATTTTTGAACTATTACTGTCTAACTTCTCTTCAGATATTTAAGTATATCTGGAGTTATAGAACTCCAACACAAGCGAGATTAGTCTCGTTGGAAAACGAACACATGAGGCTCCAAGTTCTATACTATAAGGAGAACCTAGTTCTGCCTCAAAGATAGTCAAAATTGCTCATCAACAAACACTTGGACTATTACCATCCAATTGTTATTGTCTCGTTTTTAAACTGTTACTATCCGACCTCTTCTCAGATTTTTAAATATATCAGGAGTTATAGAACTCCGATTCAAGCGAGATTTCTCTCGTTGGAAAGCTAACACATGAGGCTACAAGTTCTATGATTTAAGGAGAACAAAGTTCTGTCTCTAAGATAGTCAAAATTGCTCATCAACAAATACTTGGACTATTACTGTCCAACTGTTACTGTCTCGTTTTTGAACTGTTACTGTCTGACCTCTCCTTAGATTTTTTAATATATCTGGAGTTATAGAACTCCGATTCAAGCAAGATTAGTCTCGCTTGAAAGCTAACACATGAGGGTACAAATTCTATGATTTAAGGAGAACACAGTTCTGCCTCTAAGATAGTCAAAATAGCTCATCAACAAATACTTGGACTGTTACTGTCTCCTTTTTGCACTGTTACTGTCTGACCTCTCCTCAGATTTTTAAATATATCTGGAGTTATAGAACTCCGATTCAAGCAAGATTAGTCTCGCTTGAAAGCTAACACATGAGGGTACAAGTTCTATGAAATAAGGAGAACCCAGTTCTGCCTCTAAGATAGTCAAAATTGCTCATCAATAAACACTTGGACTATTCATGTCCAACTGTTACTGTCTCGTTTTTGAATTGTTACTGTCTGACCTCTCCTCATATTTTTAAATATAACTGGAGTTATAGAACACCAATTCAAACGATATTAGTCTCGTTGGAAAGCTAACGCATGAGGCTACAAGTTCTATGATTTAAGGAGAACAAAGTTCTGCCTCTAAGATAGTCAAAATTGCTCATCAACGAATACTTGGACTATTACTGTCCAACTATTACTGTCTCGTTTTTGAACTGTTACTGTCTGACCTCTCTTTAGATTTTTAAATATATCTGGAGTTATAGAACTCCGATTCAAGCGAGATTAGTCTCGTTTGAAAGCTAACACATGAGGCTACAAGTTCTATGATATAAGGAGAACCAAGTTCCGCCTCTAAAATAATTAAACTTGCTCATCAACAAATACTTTGATTGTTGCTGACCAACTGTTACAGTCTCGTTTTTGAACTGTTACTGTCTGACCTCTCCTTATATTTTTAAATATATCTGGAGTTATAGAACTCCGATTCAAGCAAGATTAGTCTCGCTTGAAAGCTAACACATGAGGGTACAAGTTCTATGATAAGGAGAACTCAGTTCTGCCTCTAAGATAGTCAAAATTGCTCATCAACAAACACTTGGACTATTCCTGTCCAACTATTACTGTCTCGTTTTTTAATTGTTACTATCTGACCTCTCCTCATATTTTTAAATATAACTGGAGTTATAGAACACCAATTCAAACGAGATTAGTCTCGTTGGAAAGCTAACACATGAGGCTACAAGTTCTATGATTTAAGGAGAACAAAGTTCTGCCTCTAAAATAGTCTATATTGCTCATCAACAAACACTTGGACTATTACTGTCCAACTGTTACAGTCTCGTTTTTGATTTGTTAATGTCTGACGTCTCCTCAAATTTTAAACTATATCTGGAGTTATAAAATTATGATTCAAGCGAGATTAGTCTCATTGGAAAGCTAACACATCAGGTTACATGTTCTATAACTTAAGGAGAACCCAGTTTTCCATGTAAGATAGTCAAAATTGCTCATGAACAAACACTTGGACTGTTACTGGTCAAGTGTTACTATCTCGTTTTTGAACTGTTACTGTCAGACCTCTCCTCATATTTTTAGATATAACTGGAGTTGTAGAACTCCAATTCAAGCGAGATTAGTCTCGTTGGAAAGCTAACACATGAGGCAACAAGTTCTATGAGGAGAACCCAATTCTGCCTCTCAGATAGTTAAAATTGCTCATCAACAAACCCTTGGACTGTTACTGTCCAATTGTTACTATCTGACCTCTTCTCAGATTTTTAAATACATTTGGAGTTATAGAACTCTGATTTAAACAAGATTAGTCTAGTTTGAAAGCTAACACATGAGGCTACAAGTTCTATGATTTAAGAAGAAACCAGTTCTGCCTCTAAAATAATTAAACTTGCTCATCAACAAACACTTTGACTATTCATGTCCAACTATTACTGTCTCGTTTTTGAACTATTACTGTCTGACGTCTCTTTAGATATTTAAGTATATTTGGAGTTATAGAACTCCAACACAAGCGAGATTAGTATTGTTGGAAAGCTAACACATGAGGCTACAAGTTCTATGATTTAAGGAGAACCCAGTTCTGCCTCTAAGATAGTCAAAATTGATCATCAACAAACACTTGGACTATTCCTGTCCAACTGTTACTGTCTCGTTTTTGAACTGTTACGGTCTGACCTCTCTTTAGATATTTAAGTATATTTGGAGTTTTTGAACTGTTACGGTCTGACCTCAGTTTCGGCAGCGACTGCTAACTCTCTGCAGCTGACACAGTTTCGGCAGCGAATCAGAGTTTCGCTGCACAACACACAATTCGGCAGCGAACGCTAGTTCGCTGCAGCAGACTCAGTGTCAGCAGCGGATCACAAATTCAGCAGCGAATGCTAGTTCGCTGCAGAAGACTCAGTTTCTGCAGCGAATGCTACCTCGCTGCAGCTGACACAGTTTCGGCAGCGAATCAGAGTTTCGCTGCACAACACACAATTCGGCAGCGAATCACAATTTCGCTGCAGCCGACACAGTTTCGGAAGCGAATCAGTGTTTCGCTGCACAACACACAATTCAGAAGCGTATGCTATTTCGCTGCAGGAGACTCAGTTGCGGCAGCGAATCACAAATTCGGCAGCGAATGCTAGTTCGGTGCAGAAGACTCAGTTTCGGCAGCGAATGCTACCTCGCTGCAGCTGACACAGTTTCGGCAGCGAATCAGAGTTTCGCTGCACAACACACAATTCGGCAGCGTATGCTATTTCGCTGCAGGAGACTCAGTTCCGGCAGCGAATCACAAATTCGGCAGCGAATGCTAGTTCGGTGCAGAAGCCTCAGTTTCTGCAGCGAGTGCTAACTCGCTGCAGCTGACACAGTTTCGGCAGCGAATCAGAGTTTCGCTGCACAACACATAATTCGGCAGGGTATGGTAGTTCGCTGCAGAAGACTCAGTTTCGGCAGCGACTGCTAACTCTCTGCAGCTGACACAGTTTCGGCAGCGAATCAGAGTTTCGCTGCACAACACACAATTCGGCAGCGAACGCTAGTTCGCTGCAGCAGACTCAGTGTCAGCAGCGGATCACAAATTCAGCAGCGAATGCTAGTTCGCTGCAGAAGACTCAGTTTCTGCAGCGAATGCTACCTCGCTGCAGCTGACACAGTTTCGGCAGCGAATCAGAGTTTCGCTGCACAACACACAATTCGGCAGCGAATCACAATTTCGCTGCAGCCGACACAGTTTCGGAAGCGAATCAGTGTTTCGCTGCACAACACACAATTCAGAAGCGTATGCTATTTCGCTGCAGGAGACTCAGTTGCGGCAGCGAATCACAAATTCGGCAGCGAATGCTAGTTCGGTGCAGAAGACTCAGTTTCGGCAGCGAATGCTACCTCGCTGCAGCTGACACAGTTTCGGCAGCGAATCAGAGTTTCGCTGCACAACACACAATTCGGCAGCGTATGCTATTTCGCTGCAGGAGACTCAGTTCCGGCAGCGAATCACAAATTCGGCAGCGAATGCTAGTTCGGTGCAGAAGCCTCAGTTTCTGCAGCGAGTGCTAACTCGCTGCAGCTGACACAGTTTCGGCAGCGAATCAGAGTTTCGCTGCACAACACATAATTCGGCAGGGTATGGTAGTTCGCTGCAGAAGACTCAGTTTCGGCAGCGACTGCTAACTCTCTGCAGCTGACACAGTTTCGGCAGCGAATCAGAGTTTCGCTGCACAACACACAATTCGGCAGCGAACGCTAGTTCGCTGCAGCAGACTCAGTGTCAGCAGCGGATCACACATTCAGCAGCAAATGCTAGTTCGCTGCAGAAGACTCAGTTTCTGCAGCGAATGCTACCTCGCTGCAGCTGACACAGTTTCGGCAGCGAATCAGAGTTTCGCTGCACAACACACAATTCGGCAGCGAATCACAATTTCGCTGCAGCCGACACAGTTTCGGAAGCGAATCAGTGTTTCGCTGCACAACACACAATTCAGAAGCGTATGCTATTTCGCTGCAGGAGACTCAGTTGCGGCAGCGAATCACAAATTCGGCAGCGAATGCTAGTTCGGTGCAGAAGACTCAGTTTCGGCAGCGAATGCTACCTCGCTGCAGCTGACACAGTTTCGGCAGCGAATCAGAGTTTCGCTGCACAACACACAATTCGGCAGCGTATGCTATTTCGCTGCAGGAGACTCAGTTCCGGCAGCGAATCACAAATTCGGCAGCGAATGCTAGTTCGGTGCAGAAGCCTCAGTTTCTGCAGCGAGTGCTAACTCGCTGCAGCTGACACAGTTTCGGCAGCGAATCAGAGTTTCGCTGCACAACACATAATTCGGCAGGGTATGGTAGTTCGCTGCAGAAGACTCAGTTTCGGCAGCGACTGCTAACTCTCTGCAGCTGACACAGTTTCGGCAGCGAATCAGAGTTTCGCTGCACAACACACAATTCGGCAGCGAACGCTAGTTCGCTGCAGCAGACTCAGTGTCAGCAGCGGATCACAAATTCAGCAGCGAATGCTAGTTCGCTGCAGAAGACTCAGTTTCTGCAGCGAATGCTACCTCGCTGCAGCTGACACAGTTTCGGCAGCGAATCAGAGTTTCGCTGCACAACACACAATTCGGCAGCGAATCACAATTTCGCTGCAGCCGACACAGTTTCGGAAGCGAATCAGTGTTTCGCTGCACAACACACAATTCGGCAGCGTATGCTATTTCGCTGCAGGAGACTCAGTTGCGGCAGCGAATCACAAATTCGGCAGCGAATGCTAGTTCGGTGCAGAAGACTCAGTTTCGGCAGCGAATGCTACCTCGCTGCAGCTGACACAGTTTCGGCAGCGAATCAGAGTTTCGCTGCACAACACACAATTCGGCAGCGTATGCTATTTCGCAGCAGGAGACTCAGTTCCGGCAGCGAATCACAAATTCGGCAGCGAATGCTAGTTCGGTGCAGAAGCCTTAGGTTGGCAGCGAGTGCTAACTCGCTGCAGCTGACACAGTTTCGGCAGCGAATCAGAGTTTCGCTGCACAACACATAATTCGGCAGGGTATGGGAGTTCGCTGCAGAAGACTCAGTTTCGGCAGCGACTGCTAACTCTCTGCAGCTGACACAGTTTCGGCAGCGAATCAGAGTTTCGCTGCACAACACACAATTCGGCGGCGAACGCTAGTTCGCTGCAGCAGACTCAGTGTCAGCAGCGGATCACAAATTCAGCAGCGAATGCTAGTTCGCTGCAGAAGACTCAGTTTCGGCAGCGACTGCTACCTCGCTGCAGCTGACACAGTTTCGGCAGCGAATCAGAGTTTCGCTGCACAACACATAATTCGGCAGGGTATGGTAGTTCGCTGCAGAAGACTCAGTTTCGGCAGCGACTGCTAACTCTCTGCAGCTGACACAGTTTCGGCAGCGAATCAGAGTTTCGCTCCACAACACACAATTCGGCAGCGAACGCTAGTTCGCTGCAGCAGACTCAGTGTCAGCAGCGGATCACAAATTCAGCAGCGAATGCTAGTTCGCTGCAGAAGACTCAGTTTCTGCAGCGAATGCTACCTCGCTGCAGCTGACACAGTTTCGGCAGCGAATCAGAGTTTCGCTGCACAACACACAATTCGGCAGCGAATCACAATTTCGCTGCAGCCGACACAGTTTCGGAAGCGAATCAGTGTTTCGCTGCACAACACACAATTCAGAAGCGTATGCTATTTCGCTGCAGGAGACTCAGTTGCGGCAGCGAATCACAAATTCGGCAGCGAATGCTAGTTCGGTGCAGAAGACTCAGTTTCGGCAGCGAATGCTACCTCGCTGCAGCTGACACAGTTTCGGCAGCGAATCAGAGTTTCGCTGCACAACACACAATTCGGCAGCGTATGCTATTTCGCTGCAGGAGACTCAGTTCCGGCAGCGAATCACAAATTCGGCAGCGAATGCTAGTTCGGTGCAGAAGCCTCAGTTTCTGCAGCGAGTGCTAACTCGCTGCAGCTGACACAGTTTCGGCAGCGAATCAGAGTTTCGCTGCACAACACATAATTCGGCAGGGTATGGTAGTTCGCTGCAGAAGACTCAGTTTCGGCAGCGACTGCTAACTCTCTGCAGCTGACACAGTTTCGGCAGCGAATCAGAGTTTCGCTGCACAACACACAATTCGGCAGCGAACGCTAGTTCGCTGCAGCAGACTCAGTGTCAGCAGCGGATCACAAATTCAGCAGCGAATGCTAGTTCGCTGCAGAAGACTCAGTTTCTGCAGCGAATGCTACCTCGCTGCAGCTGACACAGTTTCGGCAGCGAATCAGAGTTTCGCTGCACAACACACAATTCGGCAGCGAATCACAATTTCGCTGCAGCCGACACAGTTTCGGAAGCGAATCAGTGTTTCGCTGCACAACACACAATTCGGCAGCGTATGCTATTTCGCTGCAGGAGACTCAGTTGCGGCAGCGAATCACAAATTCGGCAGCGAATGCTAGTTCGGTGCAGAAGACTCAGTTTCGGCAGCGAATGCTACCTCGCTGCAGCTGACACAGTTTCGGCAGCGAATCAGAGTTTCGCTGCACAACACACAATTCGGCAGCGTATGCTATTTCGCAGCAGGAGACTCAGTTCCGGCAGCGAATCACAAATTCGGCAGCGAATGCTAGTTCGGTGCAGAAGCCTTAGGTTCGGCAGCGAGTGCTAACTCGCTGCAGCTGACACAGTTTCGGCAGCGAATCAGAGTTTCGCTGCACAACACATAATTCGGCAGGGTATGGGAGTTCGCTGCAGAAGACTCAGTTTCGGCAGCGACTGCTAACTCTCTGCAGCTGACACAGTTTCGGCAGCGAATCAGAGTTTCGCTGCACAACACACAATTCGGCGGCGAACGCTAGTTCGCTGCAGCAGACTCAGTGTCAGCAGCGGATCACAAATTCAGCAGCGAATGCTAGTTCGCTGCAGAAGACTCAGTTTCGGCAGCGACTGCTACCTCGCTGCAGCTGACACAGTTTCGGCAGCGAATCAGAGTTTCGCTGCACAACACATAATTCGGCAGGGTATGGTAGTTCGCTGCAGAAGACTCAGTTTCGGCAGCGACTGCTAACTCTCTGCAGCTGACACAGTTTCGGCAGCGAATCAGAGTTTCGCTCCACAACACACAATTCGGCAGCGAACGCTAGTTCGCTGCAGCAGACTCAGTGTCAGCAGCGGATCACAAATTCAGCAGCGAATGCTAGTTCGCTGCAGAAGACTCAGTTTCTGCAGCGAATGCTACCTCGCTGCAGCTGACACAGTTTCGGCAGCGAATCAGAGTTTCGCTGCTCAACACACAATTCGGCAGCGAACGCTAGTTCGCTGCAGCAGACTCAGTGTCGGCAGCGGATCACAAATTCGGCAGCGAATGCTAGTTCGCTGCAGAAGACTCAGTTTCGGCAGCGACTGCTACCTCGCTGCAGCTGACACAGTTTCGGCAGCGAATCAGAGTTTCGCTGCACAACACATAATTCGGCAGGGTATGGTAGTTCGCTGCAGAAGACTCAGTTTCGGCAGCGACTGCTAACTCTCTGCAGCTGACACAGTTTCGGCAGCGAATCAGAGTTTCGCTCCACAACACACAATTCGGCAGCGAACGCTAGTTCGCTGCAGCAGACTCAGTGTCAGCAGCGGATCACAAATTCAGCAGCGAATGCTAGTTCGCTGCAGAAGACTCAGTTTCTGCAGCGAATGCTACCTCGCTGCAGCTGACACAGTTTCGGCAGCGAATCAGAGTTTCGCTGCTCAACACACAATTCGGCAGCGAACGCTAGTTCGCTGCAGCAGACTCAGTGTCGGCAGCGGATCACAAATTCGGCAGCGAATGCTAGTTCGCTGCAGAAGACTCAGTTTCGGCAGCGATTGCTACCTCGCTGCAGCTGACACAGTTTCGGCAGCGAATCAGTGTTTCGCTGCACAACACACAATTCGGCAGCGAATGCTAGTTCGCTGCAGAAGACTCAGTTTCGGCAGCGAATCACAAATTCGCTGCAGCCGACACAGTTTCGGCAGCGAATCAGTGTTTCGCTGCACAACACACAATTCGGCAGCGAATGCTAGTTCGCTGCAGAAGACTCAGTTTCGGCAGCGAATCACAAATTCGCTGCAGCCGACACAGTTTCGGAAGCGAATCAGATTTTCACTGCACAACACACAATTCGGCAGCGAATCACCATTTCGCTGCAGCCATCATAGTTTTGGCAGCGAATCAGATTTTCGCTGCACAACACACCACTCGGCATCGTATGCTAGTTCGCTGCAGAAGACTCGGTTTCTGCAGCGACTGCTAACTCGCTGCAGCTGACACAGTTTCGGCAGCGAATCAGAGTTTGGCTGCACAACACACAATTCGGCAGCGAACGCTAGTTCGCTGCAGCAGACTCAGTTTCGGCAGCGAATCTCAAATTCGGCAGCGAATGCTAGTTCGGTGCAGAAGACTCAGTTTCGGCAGCGAATGCTACCTCGCTGCAGCTGACACAGTTTCGGCAGCGAATCAGTGTTTCGCTGCACAACACACAATTCGGCAGCGAATGCTAGTTCGCTGCAGAAGACTCAGTTTCGGCAGCGAATCACAAATTCGCTGCAGCCGACACAGTTTCGGCAGCGAATCACATTTTCGCTGCAGCCATCATAGTTTCGGCAGCGAATCAGAGTTTCGCTGCACAACACACAATTCGGCAGCGTATGGTAGTTCGCTGCACAAGACTCAGTTTCGGCAGCGACTGCTAACTCGCTGCAGCGGACACAGTTTCGGCAGCGAATCAGAGTTTCGCTGCACAACACACAATTCGGCAGCGTATGCTATTTCGCTGCAGGAGACTCAGTTCCGGCAGCGAATCAAAAAATTCGGCAGCGAATGCTAGTTCGGTGCAGAAGACTCAGTTTCGGTAGCGAATGCTACCTCGCTGCAGCTGACACAGTTTCGGCAGCGAATCAGTGTTTCGCTTCACAACACACAATTCGGCAGCGAATGCTAGTTCGCTGCAGAAGACTCAGTTTCGGCAGCGAATCACAACTTCGCTGCAGCCGACACAGTTTCGGCAGCGAATCACATTTTCGCTGCAGCCATCATAGTTTCGGCAGCGAATCAGAGTTTCGCTGCACAACACACAATTCGGCAGCGTATGGTAGTTCGCTGCAGAAGACTCAGTTTCGGCAGCGACTGGTAACTCGCTGCAGCTGACACAATTTTGGCAGCGAATCAGAGTTTCGCTGCACAACACACAATTCGGCAGCGTATGCTATTTCGCTGCAGGAGACTCAGTTCCGGCAGCGAATGCTAGTTCGGTGCAGAAGCCTCAGGTTCGGCAGCGAGTGCTAACTCGCTGCAGCTGACACAGTTTCGGCAGCGAATCAGAGTTTCGCTGCACAACACATAATTCGGCAGGGTATGGTAGTTCGCTGCAGAAGACTCAGTTTCGGCAGCGACTGCTAACTCTCTGCAGCTGACACAGTTTCGGCAGCGAATCAGAGTTTCGCTGCACAACACACAATTCGGCAGCGAACGCTAGTTCGCTGCAGCAGACTCAGTGTCAGCAGCGGATCACAAATTCAGCAGCGAATGCTAGTTCGCTGCAGAAGACTCAGTTTCTGCAGCGAATGCTACCTCGCTGCAGCTGACACAGTTTCGGCAGCGAATCAGAGTTTCGCTGCACAACACACAATTCGGCAGCGAATCACAATTTCGCTGCAGCCGACACAGTTTCGGAAGCGAATCAGTGTTTCGCTGCACAACACACAATTCGGCAGCGTATGCTATTTCGCTGCAGGAGACTCAGTTGCGGCAGCGAATCACAAATTCGGCAGCGAATGCTAGTTCGGTGCAGAAGACTCAGTTTCGGCAGCGAATGCTACCTCGCTGCAGCTGACACAGTTTCGGCAGCGAATCAGAGTTTCGCTGCACAACACACAATTCGGCAGCGTATGCTATTTCGCTGCAGGAGACTCAGTTCCGGCAGCGAATCACAAATTCGGCAGCGAATGCTAGTTCGGTGCAGAAGCCTCAGTTTCTGCAGCGAGTGCTAACTCGCTGCAGCTGACACAGTTTCGGCAGCGAATCAGAGTTTCGCTGCACAACACATAATTCGGCAGGGTATGGTAGTTCGCTGCAGAAGACTCAGTTTCGGCAGCGACTGCTAACTCTCTGCAGCTGACACAGTTTCGGCAGCGAATCAGAGTTTCGCTCCACAACACACAATTCGGCAGCGAACGCTAGTTCGCTGCAGCAGACTCAGTGTCAGCAGCGGATCACAAATTCAGCAGCGAATGCTAGTTCGCTGCAGAAGACTCAGTTTCTGCAGCGAATGCTACCTCGCTGCAGCTGACACAGTTTCGGCAGCGAATCAGAGTTTCGCTGCTCAACACACAATTCGGCAGCGAACGCTAGTTCGCTGCAGCAGACTCAGTGTCGGCTGCGGATCACAAATTCGGCAGCGAATGCTAGTTCGCTGCAGAAGACTCAGTTTCGGCAGCGATTGCTACCTCGCTGCAGCTGACACAGTTTCGGCAGCGAATTAGTGTTTCGCTGCACAACACACAATTCGGCAGCGAATGCTAGTTCGCTGCAGAAGACTCAGTTTCGGCAGCGAATCACAAATTCGCTGCAGCCGACACAGTTTCGGCAGCGAATCAGTGTTTCGCTGCACAACACACAATTCGGCAGCGAATGCTAGTTCGCTGCAGAAGACTCAGTTTCGGCAGCGAATCACAAATTCGCTGCAGCCGACACAGTTTCGGAAGCGAATCAGAGTTTCCCTGCACAACACACAATTCGGCAGCGAATCACAATTTCGCTGCAGCCATCATAGTTTTGGCAGCGAATCAGATTTTCGCTGCACAACACACCACTCGGCATCGTATGCTAGTTCGCTGCAGAAGACTCAGTTTCTGCAGCGACTGCTAACTCGCTGCAGCTGACACAGTGTCGGCAGCGAATCAGAGTTTTGCTGCACAACACACAATTCGGCAGCGAACGCTAGTTCGCTGCAGCAGACTCAGTTTCGGCAGCGAATCTCAAATTCGGCAGCGAACGCTAGTTCGGTGCAGAAGACTCAGTTTCGGCAGCGAATGCTACCTCGCTGCAGCTGACACAGTTTCGGCAGCGAATCAGTGTTTCGCTGCACAACACACAATTCGGCAGCGAATGCTAGTTCGCTGCAGAAGACTCAGTTTCGGCAGCGAATCACAAATTCGCTGCAGCCGACACAGTTTCGGCAGCGAATCACATTTTCGCTGCAGCCATCATAGTTTCGGCAGCGAATCAGAGTTTCGCTGCACAACACACAATTCGGCAGCGTATGGTAGTTCGCTGCACAAGACTCAGTTTCGGCAGCGACTGCTAACTCGCTGCAGCTGACACAGTTTCGGCAGCGAATCAGAGTTTCGCTGCACAACACACAATTCGGCAGCGTATGCTATTTCGCTGCAGGAGACTCAGTTCCGGCAGCGAATCAAAAAATTCGGCAGCGAATGCTAGTTCGGTGCAGAAGACTCAGTTTCGGTAGCGAATGCTACCTCGCTGCAGCTGACACAGTTTCGGCAGCGAATCAGTGTTTCGCTTCACAACACACAATTCGGCAGCGAATGCTAGTTCGCTGCAGAAGACTCAGTTTCGGCAGCGAATCACAACTTCGCTGCAGCCGACACAGTTTCGGCAGCGAATCACATTTTCGCTGCAGCCATCATAGTTTCGGCAGCGAATCAGAGTTTCGCTGCACAACACACAATTCGGCAGCGTATGGTAGTTCGCTGCAGAAGACTCAGTTTCGGCAGCGACTGCTAACTCGCTGCAGCTGACACAATTTTGGCAGCGAATCAGAGTTTCGCTGCACAACACACAATTCGGCAGCGTATGCTATTTCGCTGCAGGAGACTCAGTTCCGGCAGCGAATCACAAATTCGGCAGCGAATGCTAGTTCGGTGCAGAAGCCTCAGGTTCGGCAGCGAGTGCTAACTCGCTGCAGCTGACACAGTTTCGGCAGCGAATCAGAGTTTCGCTGCACAACACATAATTCGGCAGGGTATGGTAGTTCGCTGCAGAAGACTCAGTTTCGGCAGCGACTGCTAACTCTCTGCAGCTGACACAGTTTCGGCAGCGAATCAGAGTTTCGCTGCACAACACACAATTCGGCAGCGAACGCTAGTTCGCTGCATTAGACTCAGTGTCAGCAGCGGATCACAAATTCAGCAGCGAATGCTAGTTCGCTGCAGAAGACTCAGTTTCTGCAGCGATTGCTACCTCGCTGCAGCTGACACAGTTTCGGCAGCGAATCAGTGTTTCGCTGCACAACACACAATTCGGCAGCGAATGCTAGTTCGCTGCAGAAGACTCAGTTTCGGCAGCGCATCACAAATTCGCTGCAGCCGACACAGTTTCGGCAGCGAATCAGAGTTTCGCTGCACAACACACAATTCGGCAGCGAATCACAATTTCGCTGCAGCCATCATAGTTTTGGCAGCGAATCAGAGTTTCGCTGCACAACACACAACTCGGCATCGTATGCTAGTTCGCTGCAGAAGACTCAGTTTCGGCAGCGAACGCTAACTCGCTGCAGCTGACACAGTTTCGGCAGCGAATCAGAGTTTCGCTGCACAACACACAATTCGGCAGCGTATGCTATTTCGCTGCAGGAGACTCAGTTTCGGCAGCGAATCTCAAATGCGGCAGCGAATGCTAGTTCGGTGCAGAAGACTCAGTTTCGGCAGCGACTGCTCACTCGCTGCCGCTGACTCAGTTTCGGCAGCGACTCACAAATTCGCTGCAGCCGACACAGTTTCGGCAGCGAATCACATTTTCGCTGCAGCCATCATAGTTTCGGCAGCGAATCAGAGTTTCGCTGCACAACACACAATTCGGCAGCGTATGGTAGTTCGCTGCAGAAGACTCAGTTTCGGCAGCGACTGCTAACTCGCTGCAGCTGACACAGTTTCGGCAGCGAATCAGAGTTTCGCTGCACAACACACAATTCAGCAGCGTATGCTATTTCGCTGCAGGAGACTCAGTTCCGGCAGCGAATCACAAATTCGGCAGCGAATGCTAGTTCGGTGCAGAACACTCAGTTTCGGCAGCGACTGCTCACTCGCTGCAGCTGACACAGTTTCGGCAGCGAATCAGAGTTTCGCTGCACAACACGCAATTCGGCAGCGTATGCTAGTTCGCTGCAGAAGACTCAGTTTCGGCAGCGACTGCTAACTCGCTGCAGCTGACACAGTTTCGGCAGCGAATCAGAGTTTCGCTGCACAACACATAATTCGGCAGGGTGTGGTAGTTCGCTGCAGAAGACTCAGTTTCGGCAGCGACTGCTAACTCTCTACAGCTGACACAGTTTCGGCAGCGAATCAGAGTTTCGCTGCACAACACCCAATTCGGCAACGTATGCTATTTCGCTGCAGGAGACTCAGTTCCGGCAGCGAATCACAAATTTGGCAGCGAATGCTAGTTCGCTGAGAAGACTCAGTTTCGGCAGCGACTGCTACCTCGCTGCAGCCGACACAGTTTCGGCAGCGTATGCTAGTTCGCTGCAGAAGACTCAGTTTCGGCATCGAATGCTAACTCGCTCCAGCTGACACACTTTCGGCAGCGAATCAGAGTTTCGCTGCACAACACACAATTCGGCAGCGTATGCTAGTTCGCTGCAGCAGAATTAGTTTCGGCAGCGAATCACACATTCGGCAGCGAATGCTAGTTCGCTGCAGAAGACTCAGTTTTGGCAGCGACTGCTACCTCGCTGCAGCTGACACAGTTTCGGCAGCGAATCAGAGTTTCGCTGCACAACACACAATTCGGCAGCGTATTGTAGTTCGCTGCAGAAGACTCAGTTTCGGCAGCGAGAGCTAACTCGCTGCAGCTGACACAGTGTCGGCAGCGACTCAGAGTTTCGCTGCACAACACACAATTCGGCAGCAAATGCTAGTTCGGTGCAGAAGCATCAGGTTCGGCAGCGAGTGCTAACTCGCTGCAGCTGACACAGTTTCGGCAGCGAATCAGAGTTTCGCTGCATAACACAGAATTCGGCAGGGTATGGTAGTTCGCTGCAGAAGACTCAGTTTCGGCAGCGACTGCTAACTCTCTGCAGCTGACACAGTTTCGGCAGCGAATCAGAGTTTCGCTGCACAACACACAATTCGGCAGCGAACGCTAGTTCGCTGCAGCAGACTCAGTGTCGGCAGCAGATCACAAATTCGGCAGCGAATGCTAGTTCGCTGCAGAAGACTCAGTTTCGGCAGCGAATGCTACCTCGCTGCAGCGGACACAGTTTCGGCAGCGAATCAGTGTTTCGCTGCACAACACACAATTCGGCAGCGAATGCTAGTTCGCTGCAGAAGACTCAGTTTCGGCAGCGAATCACAAATTCGCTGCAGCCGACACAGTTTCGGAAGCGAATCAGAGTTTCGCTGCACAACACACAATTCGGCAGCGAATCACAATTTCGCTGCAGCCATCATAGTTTTGGCAGCGAATCAGAGTTTCGCTGCACAACACGCAATTCGGCAATGTATGCTAGTTCGCTGCAGAAGACTCAGTTTCAGCAGCGACTGCTAACTCGCTGTAGCTGACACAGTGTCGGCATCGAATCAGAGTTTCGCTGCACAACACGCAATTCGGCAGCGTATGCTAGTTCGCTGCAGAAGACTCAGTTTCGGAGCGACTGCTAACTCGCTGCAGCCGACACAGTTTCGGCAGCGACTCAGAGTTTCGCTGCGCAACACACAATTCGGAAGCGAATCACAATTTCGCTGCAGCCATCATAGTTTCGCTACACAACACACAACTCGGCATCGTATGCTAGTTCGCTGCAGAAGACTCAGTTTCGGCAGCGACTGCTAACTCGCTGCAGCTGACACAGTTTCGGCAGCGAATCAGTGTTTCGCTGCACAACACACAATTCGGCAGCGAATGCTAGTTCGCTGCAGAAGACTCAGTTTCGGCAGCGCATCACAAATTCGCTGCAGCCGACACAGTTTCGGCAGCGAATCAGAGTTTCGCTGCACAACACACAATTCGGCAGCGAATCACAATTTCGCTGCAGCCATCATAGTTTTGGCAGCGAATCAGAGTTTCGCTGCACAACACACAACTCGGCATCGTATGCTAGTTCGCTGGAGAAGACTCAGTTTCGGCAGCGAACGCTAACTCGCTGCAGCTGACACAGTTTCGGCAGCGAATCAGAGTTTCGCTGCACAACACACAATTCGGCAGCGTATGCTATTTCGCTGCAGGAGACTCAGTTGCGGCAGCGAATCTCAAATGCGGCAGCGAATGCTAGTTCGGTGCAGAAGACTCAGTTTCGGCAGCGACTGCTCACTCGCTGCAGCTGACTCAGTTTCGGCAGCGACTCACAAATTCGCTGCAGCCGACACAGTTTCGGCAGCGAATCACATTTTCGCTGCAGCCATCATAGTTTCGGCAGCGAATCAGAGTTTCGCTGCACAACACACAATTCGGCAGCGTATGGTAGTTCGCTGCAGAAGACTCAGTTTCGGCAGCGACTGCTAACTCGCTGCAGCTGACACAGTTTCGGCAGCGAATCAGAGTTTCGCTGCACAACACACAATTCGGCAGCGTATGCTATTTCGCTGCAGGAGACTCAGTTCCGGCAGCGAATCACAAATTCGGCAGCGAATGCTAGTTCGGTGCAGAACACTCAGTTTCGGCAGCGACTGCTCACTCGCTGCAGCTGACACAGTTTCGGCAGCGAATCAGAGTTTCGCTGCACAACACGCAATTCGGCAGCGTATGCTAGTTCGCTGCAGAAGACTCAGTTTCGGCAGCGACTGCTAACTCGCTGCAGCTGACACAGTTTCGGCAGCGACTCAGAGTTTCGCTGCACAACACATAATTCGGCAGGGTGTGGTAGTTCGCTGCAGCAGACTCAGTTTCGGCAGCGACTGCTAACTCTCTGCAGCTGACACAGTTTCGGCAGCGAATCAGAGTTTCGCTGCACAACACCCAATTCGGCAGCGTATGCTATTTCGCTGCAGGAGACTCAGTTCCGGCAGCGAATCACAAATTTGGCAGCGAATGCTAGTTCGCTGAGAAGACTCAGTTTCGGCAGCGACTGCTCCCTCGCTGCAGCCGACACAGTTTCGGCAGCGTATGCTAGTTCGCTGCAGAAGACTCAGTTTCGGCATCGAATGCTAACTCGCTCCAGCTGACACACTTTCGGCAGCGAATCAGAGTTTCGCTGCACAACACACAATTCGGCAGCGTATGCTAGTTCGCTGCAGCAGAATTAGTTTCGGCAGCGAATCACAAATTCGGCAGCGAATGCTAGTTCGCTGCAGAAGACTCAGTTTTGGCAGCGACTGCTACCTCGCTGCAGCTGACACAGTTTCGGCAGCGAATCAGAGTTTCGCTGCACAACACGCAATTCGGCAGCGTATGCTAGTTCGCTGCAGAAGACTCAGTTTCGGCAGCGACTGCTAACTCGCTGCAGCTGACACAGTTTCGGCAGCGAATCAGAGTTTCGCAGCACAACACACAATTCGGCAGCGTATTGTAGTTCGCTGCAGAAGACTCAGTTTCGGCAGCGAGAGCTAACTCGTTGCAGCTGACACAGTTTCGGCAGCGACTTAGAGTTTCGCTGCACAACACATAATTCGGCAGGGTATGGTAGTTCGCTGCAGAAGACTCAGTTTCGGCAGCGACTGCTAACTCTCTGCAGCTGACACAGTTTCGGCAGCGAATCAGAGTTTCGCTGCACAACACACAATTCGGCAGCGAACGCTAGTTCGCTGCAGCAGACTCAGTGTCGGCAGCGGATCACAAATTCGGCAGCGAATGCTAGTTCGCTGCAGAAGACTCAGTTTCGGCAGCGAATGCTACCTCGCTGCAGCTGACACAGTTTCGGCAGCGAATCAGTGTTTCGCTGCACAACACACAATTCGGCAGCGAATGCTAGTTCGCTGCAGAAGACTCAGTTTCGGCAGCGAATCACAAATTCGCTGCAGCCGACACAGTTTCGGAAGCGAATCAGAGTTTCGCTGCACAACACACAATTCGGCAGCGAATCACAATTTCGCTGCAGCCATCATAGTTTTGGCAGCGAATCAGAGTTTCGCTGCACAACACGCAATTCGGCAACGTATGCTAGTTCGCTGCAGAAGACTCAGTTTCAGCAGCGACTGCTAACTCGCTGCAGCTGACACAGTGTCGGCATCGAATCAGAGTTTCGCTGCACAACACGCAATTCGGCAGCGTATGCTAGTTCGCTGCAGAAGACTCAGTTTCGGAGCGACTGCTAACTCGCTGCAGCCGACACAGTTTCGGCAGCGACTCAGAGTTTCGCTGCGCAACACACAATTCGGCAGCGAATCACAATTTCGCTGCAGCCATCATAGTTTCGGCAGCGAATCAGAGTTTCGCTACACAACACACAACTCGGCATCGTATGCTAGTTCGCTGCAGAAGACTCAGTTTCGGCAGCGACTGCTAACTCGCTGCAGCTGACACAGTTTCGGCAGCGAATCAGAGTTTCGCAGCACAACACACAATTCGGCAGCGTATTGTAGTTCGCTGCAGAAGACTCAGTTTCGGCAGCGAGAGCTAACTCGCTGCAGCTGACACAGTTTCGGCAGCGACTTAGAGTTTCGCTGCACAACACATAATTCGGCAGGGTATGGTAGTTCGCTGCAGAAGACTCAGTTTCGGCAGCGACTGCTAACTCTCTGCAGCTGACACAGTTTCGGCAGCGAATCAGAGTTTCGCTGCACAACACACAATTCGGCAGCGAACGCTAGTTCGCTGCAGCAGACTCAGTGTCGGCAGCGGATCACAAATTCGGCAGCGAATGCTAGTTCGCTGCAGAAGACTCAGTTTCGGCAGCGAATGCTACCTCGCTGCAGCTGACACAGTTTCGGCAGCGAATCAGTGTTTCGCTGCACAACACACAATTCGGCAGCGAATGCTAGTTCGCTGCAGAAGACTCAGTTTCGGCAGCGAATCACAAATTCGCTGCAGCCGACACAGTTTCGGAAGCGAATCAGAGTTTCGCTGCACAACACACAATTCGGCAGCGAATCACAATTTCGCTGCAGCCATCATAGTTTTGGCAGCGAATCAGAGTTTCGCTGCACAACACGCAATTCGGCAACGTATGCTAGTTCGCTGCAGAAGACTCAGTTTCAGCAGCGACTGCTAACTCGCTGCAGCTGACACAGTGTCGGCATCGAATCAGAGTTTCGCTGCACAACACACAATTCGGCAGCGTATGCTAGTTCGCTGCAGAAGACTCAGTTTCAGTAGCGACTGCTAACTCGCTGCAGCCGACACAGTTTCGGCAGCGACTCAGAGTTTCGCTGCGCAACACACAATTCGGCAGCGAATCACAATTTCGCTGCAGCCATCATAGTTTCGGCAGCGAATCAGAGTTTCGCTGCACAACACACAACTCGGCATCGTATGCTAGGTCGCTGCAGAAGACTCAGTTTCGGCAGCGACTGCTAACTCGCTGCAGCTGACACAGTTTCGGCAGCGACTCAGAGTTTCGCTGCACAACACACAATTCGGCAGCGTATGCTATTTCGCTGCAGGAGACTCAGTTCCGGCAGCGAATCACAAATTCGGCAGCGAATGCTAGTTCGCTGAGAAGACTCAGTTTCGGCACCGAATCAGAGTTTCGCTGCACAACACACAATTCGGCAGCGAACGCTAGTTCGCTGCAGCAGACTCAGTGTCCGCAGCGGATCACAAATTCAGCAGCGAATGCTAGTGCGCGGCAGAAGACTCAGTTTCTGCAGCGAATGCTACCTCGCTGCAGCGGACACAGTTTCGGCAGCGAATCAGTGTTTCGCTGCACAACACACAATTCGGCAGCGAATGCTAGTTCGCTGCAGAAGACTCAGTTTCGGCAGCGAATCACAAATTCGCTGCAGCCGACACAGTTTCGGCAGAGAATCAGTGTTTCGCTGCACAACACACAATTCGGCAGCGAATGCTAGTTCGCTGCAGAAGACTCAGTTTCGGCAGCGAATCACAAATTCGCTGCAGCCGACACAGTTTCGGCAGCGAATCAGAGTTTCGCTGCACAACACACAATTCGGCAGCGAATCACAATTTCGCTGCAGCCATCATAGTTTTGGCAGAGAATCAGAGTTTCGTTGCCCAACACACAACTCGGCATCGTATGCTAGTTCGCTGCAGAAGACTCAGTTTCGGCAGCGAATGCTAACTCGCTGCAGCTGACACAGTTTCGGCAGCGAATCAGAGTTTCGCTGCACAACACACAATTCGGCAGCGTATGCTATTTCGCTGCAGGAGACTCAGTTTCGGCAGCGAATCTCAAATGCGGCAGCGAATGCTAGTTCGGTGCAGAAGACTCAGTTTCGGCAGCGACTGCTCACTCGCTGCAGCGGACTCAGTTTCGGCAGCGAATCACAAATTCGCTGCAGCCGACACAGTTTCGGCAGCGAATCACATTTTCGCTGCAGCCATCATAGTTTCGGCAGCGAATCAGAGTTTCGCTGCACAACACACAATTCGGCAGCGTATGGTAGTTCGCTGCACAAGACTCAGTTTCGGCAGCGAATGCTAACTCGCTGCAGCTGACACAGTTTCGGCAGCGAATCTCAAATGCGGCAGCGAATGCTAGTTCGGTGCAGAAGACTCAGTTTCGGCAGCGACTGCTCACTCGCTGCAGCTGACTCAGTTTCGGCAGCGAATCACAAATTCGCTGCAGCCGACACAGTTTCGGCAGCGAATCACATTTTCGCTGCAGCCATCATAGTTTCGGCAGCGAATCAGAGTTTCGCTGCACAACACACAATTCGGCAGCATATGGTAGTTCGCTGCAGAAGACTCAGTTTCGGGAGCGACTGCTAACTCGCTGCAGCTGACACAGTTTCAGCAGCGAATCAGAGTTTCGCTGCACAACACACAATTCGGCAGCGTATGCTATTTCGCTGCAGGAGACTCAGTTCCGGCAGTGAATCACAAATTCGGCAGCGAATGCTAGTTCGGTGCAGAACACTCAGTTTCGGCAGCGACTGCTCACTCGCTGCAGCTGAGACAGTTTCGGCAGCGAATCAGAGTTTCGCTGCACAACACGCAATTCGGCAACGTATGCTAGTTCGCTGCAGAAGACTCAGTTTCGGCAGCGACTGCTAACTCGCTGCAGCTGACACAGTTTCGGCAGCGACTCAGAGTTTCGCTGCACAACACATAATTCGGCAGGGTATGGTAGTTCGCTGTAGGAGACTCAGTTTCGGCAGCGACTGCTAACTCTCTGCAGCTGACACAGTTTCGGCAGCGAATCAGAGTTTCGCTGCACAACACCCAATTCGGCAGCGTATGCTATTTCGCTGCAGGAGACTCAGTTCCGGCAGCGAATCACAAATTTGGCAGCGAATGCTAGTTCGCTGAGAAGACTCAGTTTCGGCAGCGACTGCTACCTCGCTGCAGCCGACACAGTTTCGGCAGCGTATGCTAGTTCGCTGCAGAAGACTCAGTTTCGGCATCGAATGCTACCTCGCTCCAGCTGACACACTTTCGGCAGCGAATCAGAGTTTCGCTGCACAACACACAATTCGGCAGCGTATGCTAGTTCGCTGCAGCAGAAGTAGTTTCGGCAGTGAATCACAAATTCGGCAGCGAATGCTAGTTCGCTGCAGAAGACTCAGTTTTGGCAGCGACTGCTACCTCGCTGCAGCTGACACAGTTTCGGCAGCGAATCAGAGTTTCGCTGCACAACACGCAATTCGGCAGCGTATGCTAGTTCGCTGCAGAAGACTCAGTTTCGGCAGCGACTGCTAACTCGCTGCAGCTGACACAGTTTCGGCAGCGAATCAGAGTTTCGCAGCACAACACACAATTCGGCAGCGTATTGTAGTTCGCTGCAGAAGACTCAGTTTCGGCAGCGAGAGCTAACTCGCTGCAGCTGACACAGTTTCGGCAGCGACTTAGAGTTTCGCTGCACAACACATAATTCGGCAGGGTATGGTAGTTCGCTGCAGAAGACTCAGTTTCGGCAGCGACTGCTAACTCTCTGCAGCTGACACAGTTTCGGCAGCGAATCAGAGTTTCGCTGCACAACACACAATTCGGCAGCGAACGCTAGTTCGCTGCAGCAGACTCAGTGTCGGCAGCGGATCACAAATTCGGCAGCGAATGCTAGTTCGCTGCAGAAGACTCAGTTTCGGCAGCGAATGCTACCTCGCTGCAGCTGACACAGTTTCGGCAGCGAATCAGTGTTTCGCTGCACAACACACAATTCGGCAGCGAATGCTAGTTCGCTGCAGAAGACTCAGTTTCGGCAGCGAATCACAAATTCGCTGCAGCCGACACAGTTTCGGAAGCGAATCAGAGTTTCGCTGCACAACACACAATTCGGCAGCGAATCACAATTTCGCTGCAGCCATCATAGTTTTGGCAGCGAATCAGAGTTTCGCTGCACAACACGCAATTCGGCAACGTATGCTAGTTCGCTGCAGAAGACTCAGTTTCAGCAGCGACTGCTAACTCGCTGCAGCTGACACAGTGTCGGCATCGAATCAGAGTTTCGCTGCACAACACGCAATTCGGCAGCGTATGCTAGTTCGCTGCAGAAGACTCAGTTTCGGAGCGACTGCTAACTCGCTGCAGCCGACACAGTTTCGGCAGCGACTCAGAGTTTCGCTGCGCAACACACAATTCGGCAGCGAATCACAATTTCGCTGCAGCCATCATAGTTTCGGCAGCGAATCAGAGTTTCGCTACACAACACACAACTCGGCATCGTATGCTAGTTCGCTGCAGAAGACTCAGTTTCGGCAGCGACTGCTAACTCGCTGCAGCTGACACAGTTTCGGCAGCGAATCAGAGTTTCGCAGCACAACACACAATTCGGCAGCGTATTGTAGTTCGCTGCAGAAGACTCAGTTTCGGCAGCGAGAGCTAACTCGCTGCAGCTGACACAGTTTCGGCAGCGACTTAGAGTTTCGCTGCACAACACATAATTCGGCAGGGTATGGTAGTTCGCTGCAGAAGACTCAGTTTCGGCAGCGACTGCTAACTCTCTGCAGCTGACACAGTTTCGGCAGCGAATCAGAGTTTCGCTGCACAACACACAATTCGGCAGCGAACGCTAGTTCGCTGCAGCAGACTCAGTGTCGGCAGCGGATCACAAATTCGGCAGCGAATGCTAGTTCGCTGCAGAAGACTCAGTTTCGGCAGCGAATGCTACCTCGCTGCAGCTGACACAGTTTCGGCAGCGAATCAGTGTTTCGCTGCACAACACACAATTCGGCAGCGAATGCTAGTTCGCTGCAGAAGACTCAGTTTCGGCAGCGAATCACAAATTCGCTGCAGCCGACACAGTTTCGGAAGCGAATCAGAGTTTCGCTGCACAACACACAATTCGGCAGCGAATCACAATTTCGCTGCAGCCATCATAGTTTTGGCAGCGAATCAGAGTTTCGCTGCACAACACGCAATTCGGCAACGTATGCTAGTTCGCTGCAGAAGACTCAGTTTCAGCAGCGACTGCTAACTCGCTGCAGCTGACACAGTGTCGGCATCGAATCAGAGTTTCGCTGCACAACACACAATTCGGCAGCGTATGCTAGTTCGCTGCAGAAGACTCAGTTTCAGTAGCGACTGCTAACTCGCTGCAGCCGACACAGTTTCGGCAGCGACTCAGAGTTTCGCTGCGCAACACACAATTCGGCAGCGAATCACAATTTCGCTGCAGCCATCATAGTTTCGGCAGCGAATCAGAGTTTCGCTGCACAACACACAACTCGGCATCGTATGCTAGGTCGCTGCAGAAGACTCAGTTTCGGCAGCGACTGCTAACTCGCTGCAGCTGACACAGTTTCGGCAGCGACTCAGAGTTTCGCTGCACAACACACAATTCGGCAGCGTATGCTATTTCGCTGCAGGAGACTCAGTTCCGGCAGCGAATCACAAATTCGGCAGCGAATGCTAGTTCGCTGAGAAGACTCAGTTTCGGCAGCGAATCAGAGTTTCGCTGCACAACACACAATTCGGCAGCGAACGCTAGTTCGCTGCAGCAGACTCAGTGTCCGCAGCGGATCACAAATTCAGCAGCGAATGCTAGTGCGCTGCAGAAGACTCAGTTTCTGCAGCGAATGCTACCTCGCTGCAGCGGACACAGTTTCGGCAGCGAATCAGTGTTTCGCTGCACAACACACAATTCGGCAGCGAATGCTAGTTCGCTGCAGAAGACTCAGTTTCGGCAGCGAATCACAAATTCGCTGCAGCCGACACAGTTTCGGCAGAGAATCAGTGTTTCGCTGCACAACACACAATTCGGCAGCGAATGCTAGTTCGCTGCAGAAGACTCAGTTTCGGCAGCGAATCACAAATTCGCTGCAGCCGACACAGTTTCGGCAGCGAATCAGAGTTTCGCTGCACAACACACAATTCGGCAGCGAATCACAATTTCGCTGCAGCCATCATAGTTTTGGCAGAGAATCAGAGTTTCGTTGCCCAACACACAACTCGGCATCGTATGCTAGTTCGCTGCAGAAGACTCAGTTTCGGCAGCGAATGCTAACTCGCTGCAGCTGACACAGTTTCGGCAGCGAATCAGAGTTTCGCTGCACAACACACAATTCGGCAGCGTATGCTATTTCGCTGCAGGAGACTCAGTTTCGGCAGCGAATCTCAAATGCGGCAGCGAATGCTAGTTCGGTGCAGAAGACTCAGTTTCGGCAGCGACTGCTCACTCGCTGCAGCGGACTCAGTTTCGGCAGCGAATCACAAATTCGCTGCAGCCGACACAGTTTCGGCAGCGAATCACATTTTCACTGCAGCCATCATAGTTTCGACAGCGAATCAGAGTTTCGCTGCACAACACACAATTCGGCAGCGTATGGTAGTTCGCTGCACAAGACTCAGTTTCGGCAGCGAATGCTAACTCGCTGCAGCTGACACAGTTTCGGCAGCGACTCAGAGTTTCGCTGCACAACACACAATTCGGCAGCGTATGCTATTTCGCTGCAGGAGACTCAGTTTCGGCAGCGAATCTCAAATGCGGCAGCGAATGCTAGTTCGGTGCAGAAGACTCAGTTTCGGCAGCGACTGCTCACTCGCTGCAGCTGACTCAGTTTCGGCAGCGAATCACAAATTCGCTGCAGCCGACACAGTTTCGGCAGCGAATCACATTTTCGCTGCAGCCATCATAGTTTCGGCAGCGAATCAGAGTTTCGCTGCACAACACACAATTCGGCAGCATATGGTAGTTCGCTGCAGAAGACTCAGTTTCGGGAGCGACTGCTAACTCGCTGCAGCTGACACAGTTTCAGCAGCGAATCAGAGTTTCGCTGCACAACACACAATTCGGCAGCGTATGCTATTTCGCTGCAGGAGACTCAGTTCCGGCAGTGAATCACAAATTCGGCAGCGAATGCTAGTTCGGTGCAGAACACTCAGTTTCGGCAGCGACTGCTCACTCGCTGCAGCTGAGACAGTTTCGGCAGCGAATCAGAGTTTCGCTGCACAACACGCAATTCGGCAACGTATGCTAGTTCGCTGCAGAAGACTCAGTTTCGGCAGCGACTGCTAACTCGCTGCAGCTGACACAGTTTCGGCAGCGACTCAGAGTTTCGCTGCACAACACATAATTCGGCAGGGTATGGTAGTTCGCTGTAGGAGACTCAGTTTCGGCAGCGACTGCTAACTCTCTGCAGCTGACACAGTTTCGGCAGCGAATCAGAGTTTCGCTGCACAACACCCAATTCGGCAGCGTATGCTATTTCGCTGCAGGAGACTCAGTTCCGGCAGCGAATCACAAATTTGGCAGCGAATGCTAGTTCGCTGAGAAGACTCAGTTTCGGCAGCGACTGCTACCTCGCTGCAGCCGACACAGTTTCGGCAGCGTATGCTAGTTCGCTGCAGAAGACTCAGTTTCGGCATCGAATGCTACCTCGCTCCAGCTGACACACTTTCGGCAGCGAATCAGAGTTTCGCTGCACAACACACAATTCGGCAGCGTATGCTAGTTCGCTGCAGCAGAAGTAGTTTCGGCAGTGAATCACAAATTCGGCAGCGAATGCTAGTTCGCTGCAGAAGACTCAGTTTTGGCAGCGACTGCTACCTCGCTGCAGCTGACACAGTTTCGGCAGCGAATCAGAGTTTCGCTGCACAACACACAATTCGGCAGCGTATTGTAGTTCGCTGCAGAAGACTCAGTTTCGGCAGCGAGAGCTAACTCGCTGCAGCTGACACAGTTTCGGCAGCGACTCAGAGTTTCGCTGCACAACACACAATTCGGCAGCAAATGCTAGTTCAGTGCAGAAGCATCAGGTTCGGCAGCGAGTGCTAACTCGCTGCAGCTGACACAGTTTCGGCAGCGAATCAGAGTTTCGCTGCACAACACATAATTCGGCAGGGTATGGTAGTTCGCTGCAGAAGACTCAGTTTCGGCAGCGACTGCTAACTCTCTGCAGCTGACACAGTTTCGGCATCGAATCAGAGTTTCGCTGCACAACACACAATTCGGCAGCGTATGCTATTTCGCTGCAGGAGACTCAGTTCCGGCAGCGAATCACAAATTCGGCAGCGAATGCTAGTTCGGTGCAGAACACTCAGTTTCGGCAGCGACTGCTCACTCGCTGCAGCTGACACAGTTTCGGCAGCGAATCAGAGTTTCGCTGCACAACACACAATTCGGCAGCGAATCACAATTTCGCTGCAGCCATCATAGTTTTGGCAGCGAATCAGAGTTTCGCTGCCCAACACACAACTCGGCATCGTATGCTAGTTCGCTGCAGAAGACTCAGTTTCGGCAGCGACTGCTAACTCGCTGCAGCTGACACAGTTTCGGCAGCGAATCAGAGTTTCGCTGCACAACACACAATTCGGCAGCGTATGCTATTTCGCTGCAGGAGACTCAGGTGCGGCAGCGAATCTCAAATGCGGCAGCGAATGCTAGTTCGGTGCAGAAGACTCAGTTTCGGCAGCGACTGCTCACTCGCTGCAGCTGACTCAGTTTCGGCAGCGAATTACAAATTCGCTGCAGCCGACACAGTTTCGGCAGCGAATCACATTTTCACTGCAGCCATCATAGTTTCGGCAGCGAATCAGAGTTTCGCTGCACAACACACAATTCGGCAGCGTATGGTAGTTCGCTGCAGAAGACTCAGTTTCGGCAGCGACTGCTAACTCGCTGCAGCTGACACAGTTTCGGCAGCGAATCAGAGTTTCGCTGCACAACACACAATTCGGCAGCGTATGCTATTTCGCTGCAGGAGACTCAGTTCCGGCAGCGAATCACAAATTCGGCAGCGAATGCTAGTTCGGTGCAGAACACTCAGTTTCGGCAGCGACTGCTCACTCGCTGCAGCTGAGACAGTTTCGGCAGCGAATCAGAGTTTCGCTGCACAACACGCAATTCGGCAGCGTATGCTAGTTCGCTGCAGAAGACTCAGTTTCGGCAGCGACTGCTAACTCGCTGCAGCTGACACAGTTTCGGCAGCGAATCAGAGTTTCGCTGCACAACACATAATTCGGCAGGGTATGGTAGTTCGCTGCAGGAGACTCAGTTTCGGGAACGACTGCTAACTCTCTGCAGCTGACACAGTTTCGGCAGCGACTCAGAGTTTCGCTGCACAACACACAATTCGGCAGCGAACGCTAGTTCGCTGCAGCAGACTCAGTGTCAGCAGCGGATCACAAATTCAGTAGCGAATGCTAGTTCGCTGCAGAAGACTCAGTTTCTGCAGCGACTGCTACCTCGCTGCAGCTGACACAGTTTTGGCAGCGAATCAGTGTTTCGCTACACAACACACAATTCGGCAGCGAATGCTAGTTCGCTGCAGAAGACTCAGTTTCGGCAGCGAATCACAAATTCGCTGCAGCCGACACAGTTTCGGCAGCGAATCAGAGTTTCGCTGCACAACACACAATTCGGCAGCGAATCACAATTTCGCTGCAGCCATCATAGTTTTGGCAGCGAATCAGAGTTTCGCTGCCCAACACACAACTCGGCATCGTATGCTAGTTCGCTGCAGAAGACTCAGTTTCGGCAGCGAATGCTAACTCGCTGCAGCTGAGACAGTTTCGGCAGCGAATCAGAGTTTCGCTGCACAACACACAATTCGGCAGCGTATGCTATTTCGCTGCAGGAGACTCAGTTCCGGCAGCGAATCACAAATTCGGCAGCGAATGCTAGTTCGGTGCAGAAGACTCAGTTTCGGCAGCGACTGCTCACTCGCTGCAGCTGACTCAGTTTCGGCAGCGAATCACAAATTCGCTGCAGCCGACACAGTTTCGGCAGCGAATCACATTTTCACTGCAGCCATCATAGTTTCGGCAGCGAATCAGAGTTTCGCTGCACAACACACAATTCGGCAGCGAATGCTAGTTCGGTGCAGAACACTCAGTTTCGGCAGCGACTGCTCACTCGCTGCAGCTGACACAGTTTCGGCAGCGAATCAGAGTTTCGCTGCACAACACGCAATTCGGCAGCGTATGCTAGTTCGCTGCAGAAGACTCAGTTTCGGCAGCGACTGCTAACTCGCTGCAGCTGACACAGCTTCGGCAGCGAATCAGAGTTTCGCTGCACAACACCCAATTCGGCAGCGTATGCTATTTCGCTGCAGGAGACTCAGTTCCGGCAGCGAATCACAAATTCGGCAGCGAATGCTAGTTCGCTGAGAAGACTCAGTTTCGGCAGCGACTGCTACCTCGCTGCAGCCGACACAGTTTCGGCAGCGTATGCTAGTTCGCTGCAGAAGACTCAGTTTCGGCATCGAATGCTAACTCGCTCCAGCTGACACAGTTTCGGCAGCGAATCAGAGTTTCGCTGCACAACACACAATTCGGCAGCGTATGCTAGTTCGCTGCAGCAGAAGTAGTTTCGGCAGCGAATCACAAATTCGGCAGCGAATGCTAGTTCGCTGCAGAAGACTCAGTTTTGGCAGCGACTGCTACCTCGCTGCAGCTGACACAGTTTCGGCAGCGAATCAGAGTTTCGCTGCACAACACGCAATTCGGCAGCGTATGCTAGTTCGCTGCAGAAGACTCAGTTTCGGCAGCGACTGCTAACTCGCTGCAGCTGACACAGCTTCGGCAGCGAATCAGAGTTTCGCTGCACAACACCCAATTCGGCAGCGTATGCTATTTCGCTGCAGGAGACTCAGTTCCGGCAGCGAATCACAAATTCGGCAGCGAATGCTAGTTCGCTGAGAAGACTCAGTTTCGGCAGCGACTGCTACCTCGCTGCAGCCGACACAGTTTCGGCAGCGTATGCTAGTTCGCTGCAGAAGACTCAGTTTCGGCATCGAATGCTAACTCGCTCCAGCTGACACAGTTTCGGCAGCGAATCAGAGTTTCGCTGCACAACACACAATTCGGCAGCGTATGCTAGTTCGCTGCAGCAGAAGTAGTTTCGGCAGCGAATCACAAATTCGGCAGCGAATGCTAGTTCGCTGCAGAAGACTCAGTTTTGGCAGCGACTGCTACCTCGCTGCAGCTGACACAGTTTCGGCAGCGAATCAGAGTTTCGCTGCACAACACACAATTCGGCAGCGTATTGTAGTTCGCTGCAGAAGACTCAGTTTCGGCAGCGAGAGCTAACTCGCTGCAGCTGACACAGTTTCGGCAGCGAATCAGAGTTTCGCTGCACAACACATAATTCGGCAGGGTATGGTAGTTCGCTGCAGAAGACTCAGTTTCGGCAGCGACTGCTAACTCGCTGCAGCTGACACAGTTTCGGCAGCGAATCAGAGTTTTGCTGCACAACACACAATTCGGCAGCGTATGCTATTTCGCTGCAGGAGACTCAGTTCCGGCAGCGAATCACAAATTCGGCAGCGAATGCTAGTTCGGTGCAGAACACTCAGTTTCGGCAGCGACTGCTCACTCGCTGCAGCTGAGACAGTTTCGGCAGCGAATCAGAGTTTCGCTGCACAACACGCAATTCAGCAGCGTATGCTAGTTCGCTGCAGAAGACTCAGTTTCGGCAGCGACTGCTAACTCGCTGCAGCTGACACAGTTTCGGCAGCGAATCAGAGTTTCGCTGCACAACACATAATTCGGCAGGGTATGGTAGTTCGCTGCAGGAGACTCAGTTTCGGGAGCGACTGCTAACTCTCTGCAGCTGACACAGTTTCGGCAGCGAATCAGAGTTTCGCTGCACAACACACAATTCGGCAGCGAACGCTAGTTCGCTGCAGCAGACTCAGTGTCAGCAGCGGATCACAAATTCAGTAGCGAATGCTAGTTCGCTGCAGAAGACTCAGTTTCTGCAGCGAATGCTACCTCGCTGCAGCGGACACAGTTTTGGCAGCGAATCAGTGTTTCCCTGCACAACACACAATTCGGCAGCGAATGCTAGTTCGCTGCAGAAGACTCAGTTTCGGCAGCGAATCACAAATTCGCTGCAGCCGACACAGTTTCGGCAGCGAATCAGAGTTTCGCTGCACAACACACAATTCGGCAGCGAATCACAATTTCGCTGCAGCCATCATAGTTTTGGCAGCGAATCAGAGTTTCGCTGCCCAACACACAACTCGGCATCGTATGCTAGTTCGCTGCAGAAGACTCAGTTTCGGCAGCGAATGCTAACTCGCTGCAGCTGAGACAGTTTCGGCAGCGAATCAGAGTTTCGCTGCACAACACACAATTCGGCAGCGTATGCTATTTCGCTGCAGGAGACTCAGTTCCGGCAGCGAATCACAAATTCGGCAGCGAATGCTAGTTCGGTGCAGAAGACTCAGTTTCGGCAGCGACTGCTCACTCGCTGCAGCTGACTCAGTTTCGGCAGCGAATCACAAATTCGCTGCAGCCGACACAGTTTCGGCAGCGAATCACATTTTCACTGCAGCCATCATAGTTTCGGCAGCGAATCAGAGTTTCGCTGCACAACACACAATTCGGCAGCGAATGCTAGTTCGGTGCAGAACACTCAGTTTCGGCAGCGACTGCTCACTCGCTGCAGCTGACACAGTTTCGGCAGCGAATCAGAGTTTCGCTGCACAACACGCAATTCAGCAGCGTATGCTAGTTCGCTGCAGAAGACTCAGTTTCGGCAGCGACTGCTAACTCGCTGCAGCTGACACAGTTTCGGCAGCGAATCAGAGTTTCGCTGCACAACACATAATTCGGCAGGGTATGGTAGTTCGCTGCAGGAGACTCAGTTTCGGGAGCGACTGCTAACTCTCTGCAGCTGACACAGTTTCGGCAGCGAATCAGAGTTTCGCTGCACAACACGCAATTCGGCAGCGTATGCTAGTTCGCTGCAGAAGACTCAGTTTCGGCAGCGACTGCTAACTCGCTGCAGCTGACACAGCTTCGGCAGCGAATCAGAGTTTCGCTGCACAACACCCAATTCGGCAGCGTATGCTATTTCGCTGCAGGAGACTCAGTTCCGGCAGCGAATCACAAATTCGGCAGCGAATGCTAGTTCGCTGAGAAGACTCAGTTTCGGCAGCGACTGCTACCTCGCTGCAGCCGACACAGTTTCGGCAGCGTATGCTAGTTCGCTGCAGAAGACTCAGTTTCGGCATCGAATGCTAACTCGCTCCAGCTGACACAGTTTCGGCAGCGAATCAGAGTTTCGCTGCACAACACACAATTCGGCAGCGTATGCTAGTTCGCTGCAGCAGAAGTAGTTTCGGCAGCGAATCACAAATTCGGCAGCGAATGCTAGTTCGCTGCAGAAGACTCAGTTTTGGCAGCGACTGCTACCTCGCTGCAGCTGACACAGTTTCGGCAGCGAATCAGAGTTTCGCTGCACAACACACAATTCGGCAGCGTATTGTAGTTCGCTGCAGAAGACTCAGTTTCGGCAGCGAGAGCTAACTCGCTGCAGCTGACACAGTTTCGGCAGCGACTCAGAGTTTCGCTGCACAACACACAATTCGGCAGCAAATGCTAGTTCGGTGCAGAAGCATCAGGTTCGGCAGCGAGTGCTAACTCACTGCAGCTGACACAATTTCGGCAGCGAATCAGAGTTTCGCTGCACAACACATAATTCGGCAGGGTATGGTAGTTCGCTATAGAAGACTCAGTTTCGGCAGCGACTGCTAACTCTCTGCAGCTGACACAGTTACGGCAGCGAATCAGAGTTTCGCTGCACAACACACAATTCGGCAGCGAATCACAATTTCGCTGCAGCCATCATAGTTTTGGCAGCGAATCAGAGTTTCGCTGCAGCCATCATAGTTTTGGCAGCGAATCAGAGTTTCGCTGCCCAACACACAACTCGGCATCGTATGCTAGTTCGCTGCAGAAGACTCAGTTTCGGCAGCGAATGCTAACTCGCTGCAGCTGACACAGTTTCGGCAGCGAATCAGAGTTTCGCTGCACAACACACAATTCGGCAGCGTATGCTATTTCGCTGCAGGAGACTCAGTTGCGGCAGCGAATCTCAAATGCGGCAGCGAATGCTAGTTCGGTGCAGAAGACTCAGTTTCGGCAGCGACTGCTCACTCGCTGCAGCGGACTCAGTTTCGGCAGCGAATCACAAATTCGCTGCAGCCGACACAGTTTCGGCAGCGAATCACATTTTCACTGCAGCCATCATAGTTTCGGCAGCGAATCATAGTTTCGCTGCACAACACACAATTCGGCAGCGTATCGTAGTTCGCTGCAGAAGACTCAGTTTCGGCAGCGACTGCTAACTCGCTGCAGCTGACACAGTTTCGGCAGCGACTCAGAGTTTCGCTGCACAACACACAATTCGGCAGCGTATGCTATTTCGCTGCAGGAGACTCAGTTCCGGCAGCGAATCACAAATTCGGCAGCGAATGCTAGTTCGGTGCAGAACACTCAGTTTCGGCAGCGACTGCTCACTCGCTGTAGCTGACACAGTTTCGGCAGCGAATCAGAGTTTCGCTGCACAACACGCAATTCGGCAGCGTATGCTAGTTCGCTGCAGAAGACTCAGTTTCGGCAGCGACTGCTAACTCGCTGCAGCTGACACAGTTTCGGCAGCGAATCAGAGTTTCGCTGCACAACACATAATTCGGCAGGGTATGGTAGTTCGCTGCAGGAGACTCAGTTTCGGCAGCGACTGCTAACTCTCTGCAGCTGACACAGTTTCGGCAGCGAATCAGAGTTTCGCTGCACAACACCCAATTCGGCAGCGTATGCTATTTCGCTGCAGGAGACTCAGTTCCGGCAGCGAATCACAAATTTGGCAGCGAATGCTAGTTCGCTGAGAAGACTCAGTTTCGGCAGCGACTGCTACCTCGCTGCAGCCGACACAGTTTCGGCAGCGTATGCTAGTTCGCTGCAGAAGACTCAGTTTCGGCATCGAATGCTACCTCGCTCCAGCTGACACACTTTCGGCAGCGAATCAGAGTTTCGCTGCACAACACACAATTCGGCAGCGTATGCTAGTTCGCTGCAGCAGAATTAGTTTCGGCAGCGAATCACAAATTCGGCAGCGAATGCTAGTTCGCTGCAGAAGACTCAGTTTTGGCAGCGACTGCTACCTCGCTGCAGCTGACACAGTTTCGGCAGCGAATCAGAGTTTCGCTGCACAACACACAATTCGGCAGCGTATTGTAGTTCGCTGCAGAAGACTCAGTTTCGGCAGCGAGAGCTAACTCGCTGCAGCTGACACAGTTTCGGCAGCGACTCAGAGTTTCGCTGCACAACACACAATTCGGCAGCAAATGCTAGTTCGGTGCAGAAGCATCAGGTTCGGCAGCGAGTGCTAACTCACTGCAGCTGACACAATTTCGGCAGCGAATCAGAGTTTCGCTGCACAACACATAATTCGGCAGGGTATGGTAGTTCGCTGCAGAAGACTCAGTTTCGGCAGCGACTGCTAACTCGCTGCAGCTGACACAGTTTCGGCAGCGAATCAGAGTTTTGCTGCACAACACACAATTCGGCAGCGTATGCTATTTCGCTGCAGGAGACTCAGTTCCGGCAGCGAATCACAAATTCGGCAGCGAATGCTAGTTCGGTGCAGAACACTCAGTTTCGGCAGCGACTGCTCACTCGCTGCAGCTGAGACAGTTTCGGCAGCGAATCAGAGTTTCGCTGCACAACACGCAATTCGGCAGCGTATGCTAGTTCGCTGCAGAAGACTCAGTTTCGGCAGCGACTGCTAACTCGCTGCAGCTGACACAGTTTCGGCAGCGAATCAGAGTTTCGCTGCACAACACATAATTCGGCAGGGTATGGTAGTTCGCTGCAGGAGACTCAGTTTCGGGAGCGACTGCTAACTCTCTGCAGCTGACACAGTTTCGGCAGCGAATCAGAGTTTCGCTGCACAACACACAATTCGGCAGCGAACGCTAGTTCGCTGCAGCAGACTCAGTGTCAGCAGCGGATCACAAATTCAGTAGCGAATGCTAGTTCGCTGCAGAAGACTCAGTTTCTGCAGCGAATGCTACCTCGCTGCAGCTGACACAGTTTTGGCAGCGAATCAGTGTTTCCCTGCACAACACACAATTCGGCAGCGAATGCTAGTTCGCTGCAGAAGACTCAGTTTCGGCAGCGAATCACAAATTCGCTGCAGCCGACACAGTTTCGGCAGCGAATCAGAGTTTCGCTGCACAACACACAATTCGGCAGCGAATCACAATTTCGCTGCAGCCATCATAGTTTTGGCAGCGAATCAGAGTTTCGCTGCCCAACACACAACTCGGCATCGTATGCTAGTTCGCTGCAGAAGACTCAGTTTCGGCAGCGAATGCTAACTCGCTGCAGCTGAGACAGTTTCGGCAGCGACTCAGAGTTTCGCTGCACAACACACAATTCGGCAGCGTATGCTATTTCGCTGCAGGAGACTCAGTTCCGGCAGCGAATCACAAATTCGGCAGCGAATGCTAGTTCGGTGCAGAAGACTCAGTTTCGGCAGCGACTGCTCACTCGCTGCAGCTGACTCAGTTTCGGCAGCGAATCACAAATTCGCTGCAGCCGACACAGTTTCGGCAGCGAATCACATTTTCACTGCAGCCATCATAGTTTCGGCAGCGAATCAGAGTTTCGCTGCACAACACACAATTCGGCAGCGAATGCTAGTTCGGTGCAGAACACTCAGTTTCGGCAGCGACTGCTCACTCGCTGCAGCTGACACAGTTTCGGCAGCGAATCAGAGTTTCGCTGCACAACACGCAATTCGGCAGCGTATGCTAGTTCGCTGCAGAAGACTCAGTTTCGGCAGCGACTGCTAACTCGCTGCAGCTGACACAGCTTCGGCAGCGAATCAGAGTTTCGCTGCACAACACCCAATTCGGCAGCGTATGCTATTTCGCTGCAGGAGACTCAGTTCCGGCAGCGAATCACAAATTCGGCAGCGAATGCTAGTTCGCTGAGAAGACTCAGTTTCGGCAGCGACTGCTACCTCGCTGCAGCCGACACAGTTTCGGCAGCGTATGCTAGTTCGCTGCAGAAGACTCAGTTTCGGCATCGAATGCTAACTCGCTCCAGCTGACACAGTTTCGGCAGCGAATCAAAGTTTCGCTGCACAACACACAATTCGGCAGCGTATGC
Source organism: Populus nigra (assembly GCF_951802175.1). Lineage (NCBI taxonomy): Eukaryota > Viridiplantae > Streptophyta > Magnoliopsida > Malpighiales > Salicaceae > Populus > Populus nigra. Next base: position 26,148,690 of record NC_084853.1, read on the forward strand.
TAGTTCGCTGCAGCAGAAGTAGTTTCGGCAGCGAATCACAAATTCGGCAGCGAATGCTAGTTCGCTGCAGAAGACTCAGTTTTGGCAGCGACTGCTACCTCGCTGCAGCTGACACAGTTTCGGCAGCGAATCAGAGTTTCGCTGCACAACACACAATTCGGCAGCGTATTGTAGTTCGCTGCAGAAGACTCAGTTTCGGCAGCGAGAGCTAACTCGCTGCAGCTGACACAGTTTCGGCAGCGACTCAGAGTTTCGCTGCACAACACACAATTCGGCAGCAAATGCTAGTTCGGTGCAGAAGCATCAGGTTCGGCAGCGAGTGCTAACTCACTGCAGCTGACACAATTTCGGCAGCGAATCAGAGTTTCGCTGCACAACACATAATTCGGCAGGGTATGGTAGTTCGCTATAGAAGACTCAGTTTCGGCAGCGACTGCTAACTCTCTGCAGCTGACACAGTTACGGCAGCGAATCAGAGTTTCGCTGCACAACACACAATTCGGCAGCGAATCACAATTTCGCTGCAGCCATCATAGTTTTGGCAGCGAATCAGAGTTTCGCTACACAACACACAATTCGGCAGGGTATGGTAGTTCGCTATAGAAGACTCAGTTTCGGAAGCGACTGCTAACTCTCTGCAGCTGACACAGTTACGGCAGCGAATCAGAGTTTCGCTGCACAACACACAATTCGGCAGCGAATCACAATTTCGCTGCAGCCATCATAGTTTTGGCAGCGAATCAGAGTTTCGCTGCCCAACACACAACTCGGCATCGTATGCTAGTTCGCTGCAGAAGACTCAGTTTCGGCAGCGAATGCTAACTCGCTGCAGCTGACACAGTTTCGGCAGCGAATCAGAGTTTCGCTGCACAACACACAATTCGGCAGCGTATGCTATTTCGCTGCAGGAGACTCAGTTGCGGCAGCGAATCTCAAATGCGGCAGCGAATGCTAGTTCGGTGCAGAAGACTCAGTTTCGGCAGCGACTGCTCACTCGCTGCAGCTGACTCAGTTTCGGCAGCGAATTACAAATTCGCTGCAGCCGACACAGTTTCGGCAGTGAATCACATTTTCACTGCAGCCATCATAGTTTCGGCAGCGAATCAGAGTTTCGCTGCACAACACACAATTCGGCAGCGTATGGTAGTTCGCTGCAGAAGACTCAGTTTCGGCAGCGACTGCTAACTCGCTGCAGCTGACACAGTTTCGGCAGCGAATCAGAGTTTCGCTGCACAACACACAATTCGGCAGCGTATGCTATTTCGCTGCAGGAGACTCAGTTCCGGCAGCGAATCACAAATTCGGCAGCGAATGCTAGTTCGGTGCAGAACACTCAGTTTCGGCAGCGACTGCTCACTCGCTGCAGCTGAGACAGTTTCGGCAGCGAATCAGAGTTTCGCTGCACAACACGCAATTCGGCAGCGTATGCTAGTTCGCTGCAGAAGACTCAGTTTCGGCAGCGACTGCTAACTCGCTGCAGCTGACACAGTTTCGGCAGCGAATCAGAGTTTCGCTGCACAACACATAATTCGGCAGGGTATGGTAGTTCGCTGCAGGAGACTCAGTTTCGGGAGCGACTGCTAACTCTCTGCAGCTGACACAGTTTCGGCAGCGAATCAGAGTTTCGCTGCACAACACACAATTCGGCAGCGAACGCTAGTTCGCTGCAGCAGACTCAGTGTCAGCAGCGGATCACAAATTCAGTAGCGAATGCTAGTTCGCTGCAGAAGACTCAGTTTCTGCAGCGAATGCTACCTCGCTGCAGCGGACACAGTTTTGGCAGCGAATCAGTGTTTCCCTGCACAACACACAATTCGGCAGCGAATGCTAGTTCGCTGCAGAAGACTCAGTTTCGGCAGCGAATCACAAATTCGCTGCAGCCGACACAGTTTCGGCAGCGAATCAGAGTTTCGCTGCACAACACACAATTCGGCAGCGAATCACAATTTCGCTGCAGCCATCATAGTTTTGGCAGCGAATCAGAGTTTCGCTGCCCAACACACAACTCGGCATCGTATGCTAGTTCGCTGCAGAAGACTCAGTTTCGGCAGCGAATGCTAACTCGCTGCAGCTGAGACAGTTTCGGCAGCGAATCAGAGTTTCGCTGCACAACACACAATTCGGCAGCGTATGCTATTTCGCTGCAGGAGACTCAGTTCCGGCAGCGAATCACAAATTCGGCAGCGAATGCTAGTTCGGTGCAGAAGACTCAGTTTCGGCAGCGACTGCTCACTCGCTGCAGCTGACTCAGTTTCGGCAGCGAATCACAAATTCGCTGCAGCCGACACAGTTTCGGCAGCGAATCACATTTTCACTGCAGCCATCATAGTTTCGGCAGCGAATCAGAGTTTCGCTGCACAACACACAATTCGGCAGCGAATGCTAGTTCGGTGCAGAACACTCAGTTTCGGCAGCGACTGCTCACTCGCTGGAGCTGACACAGTTTCGGCAGCGAATCAGAGTTTCGCTGCACAACACGCAATTCGGCAGCGTATGCTAGTTCGCTGCAGAAGACTCAGTTTCGGCAGCGACTGCTAACTCGCTGCAGCTGACACAGCTTCGGCAGCGAATCAGAGTTTCGCTGCACAACACCCAATTCGGCAGCGTATGCTATTTCGCTGCAGGAGACTCAGTTCCGGCAGCGAATCACAAATTCGGCAGCGAATGCTAGTTCGCTGAGAAGACTCAGTTTCGGCAGCGACTGCTACCTCGCTGCAGCCGACACAGTTTCGGCAGCGTATGCTAGTTCGCTGCAGAAGACTCAGTTTCGGCATCGAATGCTAACTCGCTCCAGCTGACACAGTTTCGGCAGCGAATCAGAGTTTCGCTGCACAACACACAATTCGGCAGCGTATGCTAGTTCGCTGCAGCAGAAGTAGTTTCGGCAGCGAATCACAAATTCGGCAGCGAATGCTAGTTCGCTGCAGAAGACTCAGTTTTGGCAGCGACTGCTACCTCGCTGCAGCTGACACAGTTTCGGCAGCGAATCAGAGTTTCGCTGCACAACACACAATTCGGCAGCGTATTGTAGTTCGCTGCAGAAGACTCAGTTTCGGCAGCGAGAGCTAACTCGCTGCAGCTGACACAGTTTCGGCAGCGACTCAGAGTTTCGCTGCACAACACACAATTCGGCAGCAAATGCTAGTTCGGTGCAGAAGCATCAGGTTCGGCAGCGAGTGCTAACTCACTGCAGCTGACACAATTTCGGCAGCGAATCAGAGTTTCGCTGCACAACACATAATTCGGCAGGGTATGGTAGTTCGCTATAGAAGACTCAGTTTCGGCAGCGACTGCTAACTCTCTGCAGCTGACACAGTTACGGCAGCGAATCAGAGTTTCGCTGCACAACACACAATTCGGCAGTGAATCACAATTTCGCTGCAGCCATCATAGTTTTGGCAGCGAATCAGAGTTTCGCTGCAGCCATCATAGTTTTGGCAGCGAATCAGAGTTTCGATGCCCAACACACAACTCGGCATCGTATGCTAGTTCGCTGCAGAAGACTCAGTTTCGGCAGCGAATGCTAACTCGCTGCAGCTGACACAGTTTCGGCAGCGAATCAGAGTTTCGCTGCACAACACACAATTCGGCAGCGTATGCTATTTCGCTGCAGGAGACTCAGTTGCGGCAGCGAATCTCAAATGCGGCAGCGAATGCTAGTTCGGTGCAGAAGACTCAGTTTCGGCAGCGACTGCTCACTCGCTGCAGCGGACTCAGTTTCGGCAGCGAATCACAAATTCGCTGCAGCCGACACAGTTTCGGCAGCGAATCACATTTTCACTGCAGCCATCATAGTTTCGGCAGCGAATCAGAGTTTCGCTGCACAACACACAATTCGGCAGCGAATGCTAGTTCGGTGCAGAACACTCAGTTTCGGCAGCGACTGCTCACTCGCTGCAGCTGACACAGTTTCGGCAGCGAATCAGAGTTTCGCTGCACAACACGCAATTCGGCAGCGTATGCTAGTTCGCTGCAGAAGACTCAGTTTCGGCAGCGACTGCTAACTCGCTGCAGCTGACACAGCTTCGGCAGCGAATCAGAGTTTCGCTGCACAACACCCAATTCGGCAGCGTATGCTATTTCGCTGCAGGAGACTCAGTTCCGGCAGCGAATCACAAATTCGGCAGCGAATGCTAGTTCGCTGAGAAGACTCAGTTTCGGCAGCGACTGCTACCTCGCTGCAGCCGACACAGTTTCGGCAGCGTATGCTAGTTCGCTGCAGAAGACTCAGTTTCGGCATCGAATGCTAACTCGCTCCAGCTGACACAGTTTCGGCAGCGAATCAGAGTTTCGCTGCACAACACACAATGCGGCAGCGTATGCTAGTTCGCTGCAGCAGAAGTAGTTTCGGCAGCGAATCACAAATTCGGCAGCGAATGCTAGTTCGCTGCAGAAGACTCAGTTTTGGCAGCGACTGCTACCTCGCTGCAGCTGACACAGTTTCGGCAGCGAATCAGAGTTTCGCTGCACAACACACAATTCGGCAGCGTATGCTAGTTCGCTGCAGCAGAAGTAGTTTCGGCAGCGAATCACAAATTCGGCAGCGAATGCTAGTTCGCTGCAGAAGACTCAGTTTTGGCAGCGACTGCTACCTCGCTGCAGCTGACACAGTTTCGGCAGCGAATCAGAGTTTCGCTGCACAACACACAATTCGGCAGCGTATTGTAGTTCGCTGCAGAAGACTCAGTTTCGGCAGCGAGAGCTAACTCGCTGCAGCTGACACAGTTTCGGCAGCGACTCAGAGTTTCGCTGCACAACACACAATTCGGCAGCAAATGCTAGTTCGGTGCAGAAGCATCAGGTTCGGCAGCGAGTGCTAACTCACTGCAGCTGACACAATTTCGGCAGCGAATCAGAGTTTCGCTGCACAACACATAATTCGGCAGGGTATGGTAGTTCGCTATAGAAGACTCAGTTTCGGCAGCGACTGCTAACTCTCTGCAGCTGACACAGTTACGGCAGCGAATCAGAGTTTCGCTGCACAACACACAATTCGGCAGCGAATCACAATTTCGCTGCAGCCATCATAGTTTTGGCAGCGAATCAGAGTTTCGCTGCAGCCATCATAGTTTTGGCAGCGAATCAGAGTTTCGATGCCCAACACACAACTCGGCATCGTATGCTAGTTCGCTGCAGAAGACTCAGTTTCGGCAGCGAATGCTAACTCGCTGCAGCTGACACAGTTCGGCAGCGAATCAGAGTTTCGCTGCACAACACACAATTCGGCAGCGTATGCTATTTCGCTGCAGGAGACTCAGTTGCAGCAGCGAATCTCAAATGCGGCAGCGAATGCTAGTTCGGTGCAGAAGACTCAGTTTCGGCAGCGACTGCTCACTCGCTGCAGCGGACTCAGTTTCGGCAGCGAATCACAAATTCGCTGCAGCCGACACAGTTTCGGCAGCGAATCACATTTTCACTGCAGCCATCATAGTTTCGGCAGCGAATCAGAGTTTCGCTGCACAACACACAATTCGGCAGCGAATGCTAGTTCGGTGCAGAACACTCAGTTTCGGCAGCGACTGCTCACTCGCTGCAGCTGACACAGTTTCGGCAGCGAATCAGAGTTTCGCTGCACAACACGCAATTCGGCAGCGTATGCTAGTTCGCTGCAGAAGACTCAGTTTCGGCAGCGACTGCTAACTCGCTGCAGCTGACACAGCTTCGGCAGCGAATCAGAGTTTCGCTGCACAACACCCAATTCGGCAGCGTATGCTATTTCGCTGCAGGAGACTCAGTTCCGGCAGCGAATCACAAATTCGGCAGCGAATGCTAGTTCGCTGAGAAGACTCAGTTTCGGCAGCGACTGCTACCTCGCTGCAGCCGACACAGTTTCGGCAGCGTATGCTAGTTCGCTGCAGAAGACTCAGTTTCGGCATCGAATGCTAACTCGCTCCAGCTGACACAGTTTCGGCAGCGAATCAGAGTTTCGCTGCACAACACACAATTCGGCAGCGTATGCTAGTTCGCTGCAGCAGAAGTAGTTTCGGCAGCGAATCACAAATTCGGCAGCGAATGCTAGTTCGCTGCAGAAGACTCAGTTTCGGCAGCGACTGCTCACTCGCTGCAGCTGACACAGTTTCGGCAGCGAATCAGAGTTTCGCTGCACAACACGCAATTCGGCAGCGTATGCTAGTTCGCTGCAGAAGACTCAGTTTCGGCAGCGACTGCTAACTCGCTGCAGCTGACACAGCTTCGGCAGCGAATCAGAGTTTCGCTGCACAACACCCAATTCGGCAGCAAATGCTAGTTCGGTGCAGAAGCATCAGGTTCGGCAGCGAGTGCTAACTCACTGCAGCTGACACAATTTCGGCAGCGAATCAAAGTTTCGCTGCACAACACATAATTCGGCAGGGTATGGTAGTTCGCTATAGAAGACTCAGTTTCGGCAGCGACTGCTAACTCTCTGCAGCTGACACAGTTACGGCAGCGAATCAGAGTTTCGCTGCACAACACACAATTCGGCAGCGAATCACAATTTCGCTGCAGCCATCATAGTTTTGGCAGCGAATCAGAGTTTCGCTGCAGCCATCATAGTTTTGGCAGCGAATCAGAGTTTCGATGCCCAACACACAACTCGGCATCGTATGCTAGTTCGCTGCAGAAGACTCAGTTTCGGCAGCGAATGCTAACTCGCTGCAGCTGACACAGTTTCGGCAGCGAATCAGAGTTTCGCTGCACAACACACAATTCGGCAGCGTATGCTATTTCGCTGCAGGAGACTCAGTTGCGGCAGCGAATCTCAAATGCGGCAGCGAATGCTAGTTCGGTGCAGAAGACTCAGTTTCGGCAGCGACTGCTCACTCGCTGCAGCGAACTCAGTTTCGGCAGCGAATCACAAATTCGCTGCAGCCGACACAGTTTCGGCAGCGAATCACATTTTCACTGCAGCCATCATAGTTTCGGCAGCGAATCATAGTTTCGCTGCACAACACACAATTCGGCAGCGTATCGTAGTTCGCTACAGAAGACTCTGTTTCGGCAGCGACTGCTAACTCGCTGCAGCTGACACAGTTTCGGCAGCGACTCAGAGTTTCGCTGCACAACACACAATTCGGCAGCGTATGCTATTTCGCTGCAGGAGACTCAGTTCCGGCAGCGAATCACAAATTCGGCAGCGAATGCTAGTTCGGTGCAGAACACTCAGTTTCGGCAGCGACTGCTCACTCGCTGTAGCTGACACAGTTTCGGCAGCGAATCAGAGTTTCGCTGCACAACACGCAATTCGGCAGCGTATGCTAGTTCGCTGCAGAAGACTCAGTTTCGGCAGCGACTGCTAACTCGCTGCAGCTGACACAGTTTCGGCAGCGAATCAGAGTTTCGCTGCACAACACATAATTCGGCAGGGTATGGTAGTTCGCTGCAGGAGACTCAGTTTCGGCAGCGACTGCTAACTCTCTGCAGCTGACACAGTTTCGGCAGCGAATCAGAGTTTCGCTGCACAACACCCAATTCGGCAGCGTATGTTATTTCGCTGCAGGAGACTCAGTTCCGGCAGCGAATCACAAATTTGGCAGCGAATGCTAGTTCGCTGAGAAGACTCAGTTTCGGCAGCGACTGCTACCTCGCTGCAGCCGACACAGTTTCGGCAGCGTATGCTAGTTCGCTGCAGAAGACTCAGTTTCGGCATCGAATGCTACCTCGCTCCAGCTGACACACTTTCGGCAGCGAATCAGAGTTTCGCTGCACAACACACAATTCGGCAGCGTATGCTAGTTCGCTGCAGCAGAATTAGTTTCGGCAGCGAATCACAAATTCGGCAGCGAATGCTAGTTCGCTGCAGAAGACTCAGTTTTGGCAGCGACTGCTACCTCGCTGCAGTTGACACAGTTTCGGCAGCGAATCAGAGTTTCGCTGCACAACACACAATTCGGCAGCGTATTGTAGTTCGCTGCAGAAGACTCAGTTTCGGCAGCGAGAGGTAACTCGCCGCAGCTGACACAGTTTCGGCAGCGACTCAGAGTTTCGCTGCACAACACACAATTCGGCAGCAAATGCTAGTTCGGTGCAGAAGCATCAGGTTCGGCAGCGAGTGCTAACTCGCTGCAGCTGACACAGTTTCGGCAGCGAATCAGAGTTTCGCTGCACAACACATAATTCGGCAGGGTATGGTAGTTCGCTATAGAAGACTCAGTTTCGGCAGCGACTGCTAACTCTCTGCAGCTGACACAGTTTCGGCAGCGAATCAGAGTTTCGCTGCACAACACACAATTCGGCAGCGAACGCTAGTTCGCTGCAGCAGACTCAGTGTCGGCAGCGGATCACAAATTCGGCAGCGAATGCTAGTTCGCTGCAGAAGATCAGTTTCGGCAGCGAATGCTACCTCGCTGCAGCTGACACAGTTTCGGCAGCGAATCAGTGTTTCGCTGCACAACACACAATTCGGCAGCGAATGCTAGTTCGCTGCAGAAGACTCAGTTTCGGCAGCGAATCACACATTCGCTGCAGCCGACACAGTTTCGGAAGCGAATCAGAGTTTCGCTGCACAACACACAATTCGGCAGCGAATCACAATTTCGCTACAGCCATCATAGTTTTGGCAGCGAATCAGAGTTTCGCTGCACAACACGCAATTCGGCAGCGTATGCTAGTTCGCTGCAGAAGACTCAGTTTCAGCAGCGACTGCTAACTCGCTGCAGCTGACACAGTGTCGGCATCGAATCAGAGTTTCGCTGCACAACACGCAATTCGGCAGCGTATGCTAGTTCGCTGCAGAAGACTCAGTTTCGGGAGCGACTGCTAACTCGCTGCAGCCGACACAGTTTCGGCAGCGACTCAGAGTTTCGCTGCGCAACACACAATTCGGCAGCGAATCACAATTTCGCTGCAGCCATCATAGTTTCGGCAGCGAATCAGAGTTTCGCTGCACAACACACAACTCGGCATCATATGCTAGGTCGCTGCAGAAGACTCAGTTTCGGCAGCGAATGCTAACTCGCTGCAGCTGACACAGTTTCGGCAGCGAATCAGAGTTTCGCTGCACAACACATAATTCGGCAGGGTATGGTAGTTCGCTGCACGAGACTCAGTTTCGGCAGCGACTGCTAACTCTCTGCAGCTGACACAGTTTCGGCAGCGAATCAGAGTTTCGCTGCACAACACCCAATTCGGCAGCGTATGCTATTTCGCTGCAGGAGACTCAGTTCCGGCAGCGAATCACAAATTTAGCAGCGAATGCTAGTTCGCTGAGAAGACTCAGTTTCGGCAGCGACTGCTACCTCGCTGCAGCCGACACAGTTTCGGCAGCGTATGCTAGTTCGCTGCAGAAGACTCAGTTTCGGCATCGAATGCTACCTCGCTCCAGCTGACACACTTTCGGCAGCGAATCAGAGTTTCGCTGCACAACACACAATTCGGCAGCGTATGCTAGTTCGCTGCAGCAGAATTAGTTTCGGCAGCGAATCACAAATTCGGCAGCGAATGCTAGTTCGCTGCAGAAGACTCAGTTTTGGCAGTGACTGCTACCTCGCTGCAGCTGACACAGTTTCGGCAGCGAATCAGAGTTTCGCTGCACAACACACAATTCGGCAGCGTATTGTAGTTCGCTGCAGAAGACTCAGTTTCGGCAGCGAGAGCTAACTCGCCGCAGCTGACACAGTTTCGGCAGCGACTCAGAGTTTCGCTGCACAACAAACAATTCGGCAGCAAATGCTAGTTCGGTGCAGAAGCATCAGGTTCGGCAGCGAGTGCTAACTCGCTGCAGCTGACACAGTTTCGGCAGCGAATCAGAGTTTCGCTGCACAACACAGAATTCGGCAGGGTATGGTAGTTCGCTATAGAAGACTCAGTTTCGGCAGCGACTGCTAACTCTCTGCAGCTGACACAGTTTCGGCAGCGAATCAGAGTTTCGCTTAACAACACACAATTCGGCAGCGAACGCTAGTTCGCTGCAGCAGACTCAGTGTCGGCAGCGGATCACAAATTCGGCAGCGAATGCTAGTTCGGTGCAGAAGACTCAGTTTCGGCAGCGACTGCTCACTCGCTGCAGCTGACTCAGTTTCGGCAGCGACTCACAAATTCGCTGCAGCCAACACAGTTTCGGCAGCGAATCACATTTTCACTGCAGCCATCATAGTTTCGGCAGCGAATCAGAGTTTCGCTGCACAACACACAATTCGGCAGCGTATGGGAGTTCGCTGCAGAAGACTCAGTTTCGGCAGCGACTGCTAACTCGCTCCAGCTGACACAGTTTCGGCAGCGAATCAGAGTTTCGCTGCACAACACCCAATTCGGCAGCGTATGCTATTTCGCTGCAGGAGACTCAGTTCCGGCAGCGAATCACAAATTTGGCAGCGAATGCTAGTTCGCTGAGAAGACTCAGTTTCGGCAGCGACTGCTACCTCGCTGCAGCCGACACAGTTTCGGCAGCGTATGCTAGTTCGCTGCAGAAGACTCAGTTTCGGCATCGAATGCTACCTCGCTCCAGCTGACACACTTTCGGCAGCGAATCAGAGTTTCGCTGCACAACACACAATTCGGCAGCGTATGCTATTTTGCTGCAGGAGACTCAGTTCCGGCAGCGAATCACAAATTCGGCAGCGAATGCTAGTTCGCTGAGAAGACTCAGTTTCGGCAGCGAATCAGAGTTTCGCTGCACAACACACAATTCGGCAGCGAACGCTAGTTCGCTGCAGCAGACTCAGTGTCAGCAGCGGATCACAAATTCAGCAGCGAATGCTAGTTCGCTGCAGAAGACTCAGTTTCTGCAGCGAATGCTACCTCGCTGCAGCGGACACAGTTTCGGCAGCGAATCAGTGTTTCGCTGCACAACACACAATTCGGCAGCGAATGCTAGTTCGCTGCAGCAGACTCAGTTTCGGCAGCGAATCACAAATTCGCTGCAGCCGACACAGTTTCGGCAGCGAATCAGAGTTTCGCTGCACAACACACAATTCGGCAGCGCATCACAATTTCGCTGCAGCCATCATAGTTTTGGCAGCGAATCAGAGTTTCGCTGCCCAACACACAACTCGGCATCGTATGCTAGTTCACTGCAGAAGACTCAGTTTCGGCAGCGACTGCTAACTCGCTGCAGCTGACACAGTTTCGGCAGCGAATCAGAGTTTCGCTGCACAACACACAATTCGGCAGCGTATGCTATTTCGCTGCAGGAGACTCAGTTCCGGCAGCGAATCACAAATTCGGCAGCGAATGCTAGTTCGCTGAGAAGACTCAGTTTCGGCAGCGAATCAGAGTTTCGCTGCACAACACACAATTCGGCAGCGAACGCTAGTTCGCTGCAGCAGACTCAGTGTCAGCAGCGGATCCACAAATTCAGCAGCGAATGCTAGTTCGCTGCAGAAGACTCAGTTTCTGCAGCGAATGCTACCTCGCTGCAGCGGACACAGTTTCGGCAGCGAATCAGTGTTTCGCTGCACAACACACAATTCGGCAGCGAATGCTAGTTCGCTGCAGCAGACTCAGTTTCGGCAGCGAATCACAAATTCGCTGCAGCCGACACAGTTTCGGCAGCGAATCAGAGTTTCGCTGCACAACACACAATTCGGCAGCGAATCACAATTTCGCTGCAGCCATCATAGTTTTGGCATCGAATCAGAGTTTCGCTGCCCAACACACAACTCGGCATCGTATGCTAGTTCGCTGCAGAAGACTCAGTTTCGGCAGCGAATGCTAACTCGCTGCAGCTGACACAGTTTCGGCAGCGACTCAGAGTTTCGCTGCACAACACACAATTCGGCAGCGTATGCTATTTCGCTGCAGGAGACTCAGTTTTGGCAGCGAATCTCAAATGCGGCAGCGAATGCTAGTTCGGTGCAGAAGACTCAGTTTCGGCAGCGACTGCTCACTCGCTGCAGCAGACTCAGTTTCGGCAGCGAATCACAAATTCGCTGCAGCCGACACAGTTTCGGCAGCGAATCACATTTTCGCTGCAGCCATCATAGTTTCGGCAGCGAATCAGAGTTTCGCTGCACAACACACAATTCGGCAGCGTATGGTAGTTCGCTGCAGAAGACTCAGTTTCGGCAGCGACTGCTAACTCGCTGCAGCTGACACAGTTTCGGCAGCGAATCAGAGTTTCGCTGCACAACACACAATTCGGCAGCGTATGCTATTTCGCTGCAGGAGACTCAGTTCCGGCAGCGAATCACAAATTCGGCAGCGAATGCTAGTTCGGTGCAGAACACTCAGTTTCGGCAGCGACTGCTCACTCGCTGCAGCTGACACAGTTTCGGCAGCGAATCAGAGTTTCGCTGCACAACACGCAATTCGGCAGCGTATGCTAGTTCGCTGCAGAAGACTCAGTTTCGGCAGCGACTGCTAACTCGCTGCAGCTGACACAGTTTCGGCAGCGAATCAGAGTTTCGCTGCACAACACCCAATTCGGCAGCGTATGCTATTTCGCTGCAGGAGACTTAGTTCCGGCAGCGAATCACAAATTCGGCAGCGAATGCTAGTTCGCTGAGAAGACTCAGTTTCGGCAGCGACTGCTACCTCGCTGCAGCCGACACAGTTTCGGCAGCGTATGCTAGTTCGCTGCAGAAGACTCAGTTTCGGCATCGAATGCTAACTCGCTGCAGCGGACACAGTTTCGGCAGCGAATCAGAGTTTCGCTGCACAACACACAATTCGGCAGCGTATTGTAGTTCGCTGCAGCAGAATCAGTTTCGGCAGTGAGAGCTAACTCGCTACAGCTGACACAGTTTCGGCAGCGACTCAGAGTTTCTCTGCACAACACACAATTCAGTGTCAGCAGCGGATCACAAATTCAGCAGCGAATGCTAGTTCGCTGCAGAAGACTCAGTTTCTGCAGCGAATGCTACCTCGCTGCAGCTGAAACAGTTTCGGCAGCGAATCAGTGTTTCGCTGCACAACACACAATTCGGCAGCGAATCACAATTTCGCTGCAGCCATCATAGTTTTGGCAGCGAATCAGAGTTTCGCTGCACAACACGCAATTCGGCAGCGTATGCTAGTTCGCTGCAGAAGACTCAGTTTCAGCAGCGACTGCTAACTCGCTGCAGCTGACACAGTGTCGGCATCGAATCAGAGTTTCGCTGCACAACACGCAATTCGGCAGCGTATGCTAGTTCGCTGCAGAAGACTCAGTTTCGGGAGCGACTGCTAACTCGCTGCAGCCGACACAGTTTCGGCAGCGACTCAGAGTTTCGCTGCGCAACACACAATTCGGCAGCGAATCACAATTTCGCTGCAGCCATCATAGTTTCGGCAGCGAATCAGAGTTTCGCTGCACAACACACAACTCGGCATCATATGCTAGGTCGCTGCAGAAGACTCAGTTTCGGCAGCGAATGCTAACTCGCTGCAGCTGACACAGTTTCGGCAGCGAATCAGAGTTTCGCTGCACAACACATAATTCGGCAGGGTATGGTAGTTCGCTGCAGGAGACTCAGTTTCGACAGCGACTGCTAACTCTCTGCAGCTGACACAGTTTCGGCAGCGAATCAGAGTTTCGCTGCACAACACCCAATTCGGCAGCGTATGCTATTTCGCTGCAGGAGACTCAGTTCCGGCAGCGAATCACAAATTCGGCAGCGTATGCTAGTTCGCTGCAGAAGACTCAGTTTCGGCAGCGACTGCTAACTCGCTGCAGCTGACACAGTTTCGGCAGCGAATCAGAGTTTCGCTGCACAACACATAATTCGGCAGGGTATGGTAGTTCGCTGCAGGAGACTCAGTTTCGGCAGCGACTGCTAACTCTCTGCAGCTGACACAGTTTCGGCAGCGAATCAGAGTTTCGCTGCACAACACCCAATTCGGCAGCGTATGCTATTTCGCTGCAGGAGACTCAGTTCCGGCAGCGAATCACAAATTCGGCAGCGTATGCTAGTTCGCTGCAGAAGACTCAGTTTCTGCAGCGAATGCTACCTCGCTGCAGCGGACACAGTTTCGGCAGCGAATCAGTGTTTCGCTGCACAACACACAATTCGGCAGCGAATGCTAGTTCGCTGCAGCAGACTCAGTTTCGGCAGCGAATCACAAATTCGCTGCAGCCGACACAGTTTCGGCAGCGAATCAGAGTTTCGCTGCACAACACACAATTCGGCAGCGCATCACAATTTCGCTGCAGCCATCATAGTTTTGGCAGCGAATCAGAGTTTCGCTGCCCAACACACAACTCGGCATCGTATGCTAGTTCACTGCAGAAGACTCAGTTTCGGCAGCGACTGCTAACTCGCTGCAGCTGACACAGTTTCGGCAGCGAATCAGAGTTTCGCTGCACAACACACAATTCGGCAGCGTATGCTATTTCGCTGCAGGAGACTCAGTTCCGGCAGCGAATCACAAATTCGGCAGCGAATGCTAGTTCGCTGAGAAGACTCAGTTTCGGCAGCGAATCAGAGTTTCGCTGCACAACACACAATTCGGCAGCGAACGCTAGTTCGCTGCAGCAGACTCAGTGTCAGCAGCGGATCCACAAATTCAGCAGCGAATGCTAGTTCGCTGCAGAAGACTCAGTTTCTGCAGCGAATGCTACCTCGCTGCAGCGGACACAGTTTCGGCAGCGAATCAGTGTTTCGCTGCACAACACACAATTCGGCAGCGAATGCTAGTTCGCTGCAGCAGACTCAGTTTCGGCAGCGAATCACAAATTCGCTGCAGCCGACACAGTTTCGGCAGCGAATCAGAGTTTCGCTGCACAACACACAATTCGGCAGCGAATCACAATTTCGCTGCAGCCATCATAGTTTTGGCATCGAATCAGAGTTTCGCTGCCCAACACACAACTCGGCATCGTATGCTAGTTCGCTGCAGAAGACTCAGTTTCGGCAGCGAATGCTAACTCGCTGCAGCTGACACAGTTTCGGCAGCGACTCAGAGTTTCGCTGCACAACACACAATTCGGCAGCGTATGCTATTTCGCTGCAGGAGACTCAGTTTTGGCAGCGAATCTCAAATGCGGCAGCGAATGCTAGTTCGGTGCAGAAGACTCAGTTTCGGCAGCGACTGCTCACTCGCTGCAGCAGACTCAGTTTCGGCAGCGAATCACAAATTCGCTGCAGCCGACACAGTTTCGGCAGCGAATCACATTTTCGCTGCAGCGAATCAGAGTTTCGCTGCACAACACACAATTCGGCAGCGTATGGTAGTTCGCTGCAGAAGACTCAGTTTCGGCAGCGACTGCTAACTCGCTGCAGCTGACACAGTTTCGGCAGCGAATCAGAGTTTCGCTGCACAACACACAATTCGGCAGCGTATGCTATTTCGCTGCAGGAGACTCAGTTCCGGCAGCGAATCACAAATTCGGCAGCGAATGCTAGTTCGGTGCAGAACACTCAGTTTCGGCAGCGACTGCTCACTCGCTGCAGCTGACACAGTTTCGGCAGCGAATCAGAGTTTCGCTGCACAACACGCAATTCGGCAGCGTATGCTAGTTCGCTGCAGAAGACTCAGTTTCGGCAGCGACTGCTAACTCGCTGCAGCTGACACAGTTTCGGCAGCGAATCAGAGTTTCGCTGCACAACACCCAATTCGGCAGCGTATGCTATTTCGCTGCAGGAGACTCAGTTCCGGCAGCGAATCACAAATTCGGCAGCGAATGCTAGTTCGCTGAGAAGACTCAGTTTCGGCAGCGACTGCTACCTCGCTGCAGCCGACACAGTTTCGGCAGCGTATGCTAGTTCGCTGCAGAAGACTCAGTTTCGGCATCGAATGCTAACTCGCTGCAGCTGACACAGTTTCGGCAGCGAATCAGAGTTTCGCTGCACAACACACAATTCGGCAGCGTATTGTAGTTCGCTGCAGCAGAATCAGTTTCGGCAGTGAGAGCTAACTCGCTACAGCTGACACAGTTTCGGCAGCGACTCAGAGTTTCTCTGCACAACACACAATTCAGTGTCAGCAGCGGATCACAAATTCAGCAGCGAATGCTAGTTCGCTGCAGAAGACTCAGTTTCTGCAGCGAATGCTACCTCGCTGCAGCTGAAACAGTTTCGGCAGCGAATCAGTGTTTCGCTGCACAACACACAATTCGGCAGCGAATCACAATTTCGCTGCAGCCATCATAGTTTTGGCAGCGAATCAGAGTTTCGCTGCACAACACGCAATTCGGCAGCGTATGCTAGTTCGCTGCAGAAGACTCAGTTTCAGCAGCGACTGCTAACTCGCTGCAGCTGACACAGTGTCGGCATCGAATCAGAGTTTCGCTGCACAACACGCAATTCGGCAGCGTATGCTAGTTCGCTGCAGAAGACTCAGTTTCGGGAGCGACTGCTAACTCGCTGCAGCCGACACAGTTTCGGCAGCGACTCAGAGTTTCGCTGCGCAACACACAATTCGGCAGCGAATCACAATTTCGCTGCAGCCATCATAGTTTCGGCAGCGAATCAGAGTTTCGCTGCACAACACACAACTCGGCATCATATGCTAGGTCGCTGCAGAAGACTCAGTTTCGGCAGCGAATGCTAACTCGCTGCAGCTGACACAGTTTCGGCAGCGAATCAGAGTTTCGCTGCACAACACATAATTCGGCAGGGTATGGTAGTTCGCTGCAGGAGACTCAGTTTCGACAGCGACTGCTAACTCTCTGCAGCTGACACAGTTTCGGCAGCGAATCAGAGTTTCGCTGCACAACACCCAATTCGGCAGCGTATGCTATTTCGCTGCAGGAGACTCAGTTCCGGCAGCGAATCACAAATTCGGCAGCGTATGCTAGTTCGCTGCAGAAGACTCAGTTTCGGCAGCGACTGCTAACTCGCTGCAGCTGACACAGTTTCGGCAGCGAATCAGAGTTTCGCTGCACAACACATAATTCGGCAGGGTATGGTAGTTCGCTGCAGGAGACTCAGTTTCGGCAGCGACTGCTAACTCTCTGCAGCTGACACAGTTTCGGCAGCGAATCAGAGTTTCGCTGCACAACACCCAATTCGGCAGCGTATGCTATTTCGCTGCAGGAGACTCAGTTCCGGCAGCGAATCACAAATTTGGCAGCGAATGCTAGTTCGCTGAGAAGACTCAGTTTCGGCAGCGACTGCTACCTCGCTGCAGCCGACACAGTTTCGGCAGCGTATGCTAGTTCGCTGCAGAAGACTCAGTTTCGGCATCGAATGCTACCTCGCTCCAGCTGACACACTTTCGGCAGCGAATCAGAGTTTCGCTGCACAACACACAATTCGGCAGCGTATGCTATTTCGCTGCAGGAGACTCAGTTCCGGCAGCGAATCACAAATTCGGCAGCGAATGCTAGTTCGCTGAGAAGACTCAGTTTCGGCAGCGAATCAGAGTTTCGCTGCACAACACACAATTCGGCAGCGAACGCTAGTTCGCTGCAGCAGACTCAGTGTCAGCAGCGGATCACAAATTCAGCAGCGAATGCTAGTTCGCTGCAGAAGACTCAGTTTCTGCAGCGAATGCTACCTCGCTGCAGCGGACACAGTTTCGGCAGCGAATCAGTGTTTCGCTGCACAACACACAATTCGGCAGCGAATGCTAGTTCGCTGCAGCAGACTCAGTTTCGGCAGCGAATCACAAATTCGCTGCAGCCGACACAGTTTCGGCAGCGAATCAGAGTTTCGCTGCACAACACACAATTCGGCAGCGCATCACAATTTCGCTGCAGCCATCATAGTTTTGGCAGCGAATCAGAGTTTCGCTGCCCAACACACAACTCGGCATCGTATGCTAGTTCACTGCAGAAGACTCAGTTTCGGCAGCGACTGCTAACTCGCTGCAGCTGACACAGTTTCGGCAGCGAATCAGAGTTTCGCTGCACAACACACAATTCGGCAGCGTATGCTATTTCGCTGCAGGAGACTCAGTTCCGGCAGCGAATCACAAATTCGGCAGCGAATGCTAGTTCGCTGAGAAGACTCAGTTTCGGCAGCGAATCAGAGTTTCGCTGCACAACACACAATTCGGCAGCGAACGCTAGTTCGCTGCAGCAGACTCAGTGTCAGCAGCGGATCCACAAATTCAGCAGCGAATGCTAGTTCGCTGCAGAAGACTCAGTTTCTGCAGCGAATGCTACCTCGCTGCAGCGGACACAGTTTCGGCAGCGAATCAGTGTTTCGCTGCACAACACACAATTCGGCAGCGAATGCTAGTTCGCTGCAGCAGACTCAGTTTCGGCAGCGAATCACAAATTCGCTGCAGCCGACACAGTTTCGGCAGCGAATCAGAGTTTCGCTGCACAACACACAATTCGGCAGCGAATCACAATTTCGCTGCAGCCATCATAGTTTTGGCATCGAATCAGAGTTTCGCTGCCCAACACACAACTCGGCATCGTATGCTAGTTCGCTGCAGAAGACTCAGTTTCGGCAGCGACTGCTAACTCGCTGCAGCTGACACAGTTTCGGCAGCGACTCAGAGTTTCGCTGCACAACACACAATTCGGCAGCGTATGCTATTTCGCTGCAGGAGACTCAGTTTTGGCAGCGAATCTCAAATGCGGCAGCGAATGCTAGTTCGGTGCAGAAGACTCAGTTTCGGCAGCGACTGCTCACTCGCTGCAGCAGACTCAGTTTCGGCAGCGAATCACAAATTCGCTGCAGCCGACACAGTTTCGGCAGCGAATCACATTTTCGCTGCAGCCATCATAGTTTCGGCAGCGAATCAGAGTTTCGCTGCACAACACACAATTCGGCAGCGTATGGTAGTTCGCTGCAGAAGACTCAGTTTCGGCAGCGACTGCTAACTCGCTGCAGCTGACACAGTTTCGGCAGCGAATCAGAGTTTCGCTGCACAACACACAATTCGGCAGCGTATGCTATTTCGCTGCAGGAGACTCAGTTCCGGCAGCGAATCACAAATTCGGCAGCGAATGCTAGTTCGGTGCAGAACACTCAGTTTCGGCAGCGACTGCTCACTCGCTGCAGCTGACACAGTTTCGGCAGCGAATCAGAGTTTCGCTGCACAACACGCAATTCGGCAGCGTATGCTAGTTCGCTGCAGAAGACTCAGTTTCGGCAGCGACTGCTAACTCGCTGCAGCTGACACAGTTTCGGCAGCGAATCAGAGTTTCGCTGCACAACACCCAATTCGGCAGCGTATGCTATTTCGCTGCAGGAGACTCAGTTCCGGCAGCGAATCACAAATTCGGCAGCGAATGCTAGTTCGCTGAGAAGACTCAGTTTCGGCAGCGACTGCTACCTCGCTGCAGCCGACACAGTTTCGGCAGCGTATGCTAGTTCGCTGCAGAAGACTCAGTTTCGGCATCGAATGCTAACTCGCTGCAGCTGACACAGTTTCGGCAGCGAATCAGAGTTTCGCTGCACAACACACAATTCGGCAGCGTATTGTAGTTCGCTGCAGCAGAATCAGTTTCGGCAGTGAGAGCTAACTCGCTACAGCTGACACAGTTTCGGCAGCGACTCAGAGTTTCTCTGCACAACACACAATTCAGTGTCAGCAGCGGATCACAAATTCAGCAGCGAATGCTAGTTCGCTGCAGAAGACTCAGTTTCTGCAGCGAATGCTACCTCGCTGCAGCTGAAACAGTTTCGGCAGCGAATCAGTGTTTCGCTGCACAACACACAATTCGGCAGCGAATCACAATTTCGCTGCAGCCATCATAGTTTTGGCAGCGAATCAGAGTTTCGCTGCACAACACGCAATTCGGCAGCGTATGCTAGTTCGCTGCAGAAGACTCAGTTTCAGCAGCGACTGCTAACTCGCTGCAGCTGACACAGTGTCGGCATCGAATCAGAGTTTCGCTGCACAACACGCAATTCGGCAGCGTATGCTAGTTCGCTGCAGAAGACTCAGTTTCGGGAGCGACTGCTAACTCGCTGCAGCCGACACAGTTTCGGCAGCGACTCAGAGTTTCGCTGCGCAACACACAATTCGGCAGCGAATCACAATTTCGCTGCAGCCATCATAGTTTCGGCAGCGAATCAGAGTTTCGCTGCACAACACACAACTCGGCATCATATGCTAGGTCGCTGCAGAAGACTCAGTTTCGGCAGCGAATGCTAACTCGCTGCAGCTGACACAGTTTCGGCAGCGAATCAGAGTTTCGCTGCACAACACATAATTCGGCAGGGTATGGTAGTTCGCTGCAGGAGACTCAGTTTCGACAGCGACTGCTAACTCTCTGCAGCTGACACAGTTTCGGCAGCGAATCAGAGTTTCGCTGCACAACACCCAATTCGGCAGCGTATGCTATTTCGCTGCAGGAGACTCAGTTCCGGCAGCGAATCACAAATTCGGCAGCGTATGCTAGTTCGCTGCAGAAGACTCAGTTTCGGCAGCGACTGCTAACTCGCTGCAGCTGACACAGTTTCGGCAGCGAATCAGAGTTTCGCTGCACAACACATAATTCGGCAGGGTATGGTAGTTCGCTGCAGGAGACTCAGTTTCGGCAGCGACTGCTAACTCTCTGCAGCTGACACAGTTTCGGCAGCGAATCAGAGTTTCGCTGCACAACACCCAATTCGGCAGCGTATGCTATTTCGCTGCAGGAGACTCAGTTCCGGCAGCGAATCACAAATTTGGCAGCGAATGCTAGTTCGCTGAGAAGACTCAGTTTCGGCAGCGACTGCTACCTCGCTGCAGCCGACACAGTTTCGGCAGCGTATGCTAGTTCGCTGCAGAAGACTCAGTTTCGGCATCGAATGCTACCTCGCTCCAGCTGACACACTTTCGGCAGCGAATCAGAGTTTCGCTGCACAACACACAATTCGGCAGCGTATGCTATTTCGCTGCAGGAGACTCAGTTCCGGCAGCGAATCACAAATTCGGCAGCGAATGCTAGTTCGCTGAGAAGACTCAGTTTCGGCAGCGAATCAGAGTTTCGCTGCACAACACACAATTCGGCAGCGAATCACAATTTCGCTGCAGCCATCATAGTTTTGGCATCGAATCAGAGTTTCGCTGCCCAACACACAACTCGGCATCGTATGCTAGTTCGCTGCAGAAGACTCAGTTTCGGCAGCGACTGCTAACTCGCTGCAGCTGACACAGTTTCGGCAGCGACTCAGAGTTTCGCTGCACAACACACAATTCGGCAGCGTATGCTATTTCGCTGCAGGAGACTCAGTTTTGGCAGCGAATCTCAAATGCGGCAGCGAATGCTAGTTCGGTGCAGAAGACTCAGTTTCGGCAGCGACTGCTCACTCGCTGCAGCAGACTCAGTTTCGGCAGCGAATCACAAATTCGCTGCAGCCGACACAGTTTCGGCAGCGAATCACATTTTCGCTGCAGCCATCATAGTTTCGGCAGCGAATCAGAGTTTCGCTGCACAACACACAATTCGGCAGCGTATGGTAGTTCGCTGCAGAAGACTCAGTTTCGGCAGCGACTGCTAACTCGCTGCAGCTGACACAGTTTCGGCAGCGAATCAGAGTTTCGCTGCACAACACACAATTCGGCAGCGTATGCTATTTCGCTGCAGGAGACTCAGTTCCGGCAGCGAATCACAAATTCGGCAGCGAATGCTAGTTCGGTGCAGAACACTCAGTTTCGGCAGCGACTGCTCACTCGCTGCAGCTGACACAGTTTCGGCAGCGAATCAGAGTTTCGCTGCACAACACGCAATTCGGCAGCGTATGCTAGTTCGCTGCAGAAGACTCAGTTTCGGCAGCGACTGCTAACTCGCTGCAGCTGACACAGTTTCGGCAGCGAATCAGAGTTTCGCTGCACAACACCCAATTCGGCAGCGTATGCTATTTCGCTGCAGGAGACTCAGTTCCGGCAGCGAATCACAAATTCGGCAGCGAATGCTAGTTCGCTGAGAAGACTCAGTTTCGGCAGCGACTGCTACCTCGCTGCAGCCGACACAGTTTCGGCAGCGTATGCTAGTTCGCTGCAGAAGACTCAGTTTCGGCATCGAATGCTAACTCGCTGCAGCTGACACAGTTTCGGCAGCGAATCAGAGTTTCGCTGCACAACACACAATTCGGCAGCGTATTGTAGTTCGCTGCAGCAGAATCAGTTTCGGCAGTGAGAGCTAACTCGCTACAGCTGACACAGTTTCGGCAGCGACTCAGAGTTTCTCTGCACAACACACAATTCAGTGTCAGCAGCGGATCACAAATTCAGCAGCGAATGCTAGTTCGCTGCAGAAGACTCAGTTTCTGCAGCGAATGCTACCTCGCTGCAGCTGAAACAGTTTCGGCAGCGAATCAGTGTTTCGCTGCACAACACACAATTCGGCAGCGAATCACAATTTCGCTGCAGCCATCATAGTTTTGGCAGCGAATCAGAGTTTCGCTGCACAACACGCAATTCGGCAGCGTATGCTAGTTCGCTGCAGAAGACTCAGTTTCAGCAGCGACTGCTAACTCGCTGCAGCTGACACAGTGTCGGCATCGAATCAGAGTTTCGCTGCACAACACGCAATTCGGCAGCGTATGCTAGTTCGCTGCAGAAGACTCAGTTTCGGGAGCGACTGCTAACTCGCTGCAGCCGACACAGTTTCGGCAGCGACTCAGAGTTTCGCTGCGCAACACACAATTCGGCAGCGAATCACAATTTCGCTGCAGCCATCATAGTTTCGGCAGCGAATCACAAATTCGGCAGCGAATGCTAGTTCGGTGCAGAAGACTCAGTTTCGGCAGCGAATGCTACCTCGCTGCAGCTGACACAGTTTCGGCAGCGAATCAGAGTTTCGCTGCACAACACCCAATTCGGCAGCGTATGCTATTTCGCTGCAGGAGACTCAGTTCCGGCAGCGAATCACAAATTTGGCAGCGAATGCTAGTTCGCTGAGAAGACTCAGTTTCGGCAGCGACTGCTACCTCGCTGCAGCCGACACAGTTTCGGCAGCGTATGCTAGTTCGCTGCAGAAGACTCAGTTTCGGCATCGAATGCTACCTCGCTCCAGCTGACACACTTTCGGCAGCGAATCAGAGTTTCGCTGCACAACACACAATTCGGCAGCGTATGCTATTTCGCTGCAGGAGACTCAGTTCCGGCAGCGAATCACAAATTCGGCAGCGAATGCTAGTTCGCTGAGAAGACTCAGTTTCGGCAGCGAATCAGAGTTTCGCTGCACAACACACAATTCGGCAGCGAACGCTAGTTCGCTGCAGCAGACTCAGTGTCAGCAGCGGATCACAAATTCAGCAGCGAATGCTAGTTCGCTGCAGAAGACTCAGTTTCTGCAGCGAATGCTACCTCGCTGCAGCGGACACAGTTTCGGTAGCGAATCAGTGTTTCGCTGCAGCGGACACAGTTTCGGCAGCGAATCAGTGTTTCGCTGCACAACACACAATTCGGCAGCGAATGCTAGTTCGCTGCAGCAGACTCAGTGTCAGCAGCGGATCACAAATTCAGCAGCGAATGCTAGTTCGCTGAGAAGACTCAGTTTCGGCAGCGAATCAGAGTTTCGCTGCACAACACACAATTCAGCAGCGAACGCTAGTTCGCTGCAGCAGACTCAGTGTCAGCAGCGGATCACAAATTCAGCAGCGAATGCTAGTTCGCTGCAGAAGACTCAGTTTCTGCAGCGAATGCTACCTCGCTGCAGCGGACACAGTTTCGGCAGCGAATCAGTGTTTCGCTGCACAACACACAATTCGGCAGCGAATGCTAGTTCGCTGCAGCAGACTCAGTTTCGGCAGCGAATCACAAATTCGCTGCAGCCGACACAGTTTCGGCAGCGAATCAGAGTTTCGCTGCACAACACACAAGTCGGCAGCGCATCACAATTTCGCTGCAGCCATCATAGTTTTGGCAGCGAATCAGAGTTTCGCTGCCCAACACACAACTCGGCATCGTATGCTAGTTCACTGCAGAAGACTCAGTTTCGGCAGCGACTGCTAACTCGCTGCAGCTGACACAGTTTCGGCAGCGAATCAGAGTTTCGCTGCACAACACACAATTCGGCAGCGTATGCTATTTCGCTGCAGGAGACTCAGTTCCGGCAGCGAATCACAAATTCGGCAGCGAATGCTAGTTCGCTGAGAAGACTCAGTTTCGGCAGCGAATCAGAGTTTCGCTGCACAACACACAATTCGGCAGCGAACGCTAGTTCGCTGCAGCAGACTCAGTGTCAGCAGCGGATCCACAAATTCAGCAGCGAATGCTAGTTCGCTGCAGAAGACTCAGTTTCTGCAGCGAATGCTACCTCGCTGCAGCGGACACAGTTTCGGCAGCGAATCAGTGTTTCGCTGCACAACACACAATTCGGCAGCGAATGCTAGTTCGCTGCAGCAGACTCAGTTTCGGCAGCGAATCACAAATTCGCTGCAGCCGACACAGTTTCGGCAGCGAATCAGAGTTTCGCTGCACAACACACAATTCGGCAGCGAATCACAATTTCGCTGCAGCCATCATAGTTTTGGCATCGAATCAGAGTTTCGCTGCCCAACACACAACTCGGCATCGTATGCTAGTTCGCTGCAGAAGACTCAGTTTCGGCAGCGAATGCTAACTCGCTGCAGCTGACACAGTTTCGGCAGCGACTCAGAGTTTCGCTGCACAACACACAATTCGGCAGCGTATGCTATTTCGCTGCAGGAGACTCAGTTTTGGCAGCGAATCTCAAATGCGGCAGCGAATGCTAGTTCGGTGCAGAAGACTCAGTTTCGGCAGCGACTGCTCACTCGCTGCAGCAGACTCAGTTTCGGCAGCGAATCACAAATTCGCTGCAGCCGACACAGTTTCGGCAGCGAATCACATTTTCGCTGCAGCCATCATAGTTTCGGCAGCGAATCAGAGTTTCGCTGCACAACACACAATTCGGCAGCGTATGGTAGTTCGCTGCAGAAGACTCAGTTTCGGCAGCGACTGCTAACTCGCTGCAGCTGACACAGTTTCGGCAGCGAATCAGAGTTTCGCTGCACAACACACAATTCGGCAGCGTATGCTATTTCGCTGCAGGAGACTCAGTTCCGGCAGCGAAACACAAATTCGGCAGCGAATGCTAGTTCGGTGCAGAACACTCAGTTTCGGCAGCGACTGCTCACTCGCTGCAGCTGACACAGTTTCGGCAGCGAATCAGAGTTTCGCTGCACAACACATAATTCGGCAGGGTATGGTAGTTCGCTGCAGGAGACTCAGTTTCGGCAGCGACTGCTAACTCTCTGCAGCTGACACAGTTTCGGCAGCGAATCAGAGTTTCGCTGCACAACACCCAATTCGGCAGCGTATGCTATTTCGCTGCAGGAGACTCAGTTCCGGCAGCGAATCACAAATTTGGCAGCGAATGCTAGTTCGCTGAGAAGACTCAGTTTCGGCAGCGACTGCTACCTCGCTGCAGCCGACACAGTGTCGGCAGCGTATGCTAGTTCGCTGCAGAAGACTCAGTTTCGGCATCGAATGCTACCTCGCTCCAGCTGACACACTTTCGGCAGCGAATCAGAGTTTCGCTGCACAACACACAATTCGGCAGCGTATGCTATTTCGCTGCAGGAGACTCAGTTCCGGCAGCGAATCACAAATTCGGCAGCGAATGCTAGTTCGCTGAGAAGACTCAGTTTCGGCAGCGAATCAGAGTTTCGCTGCACAACACACAATTCGGCAGCGAACGCTAGTTCGCTGCAGCAGACTCAGTGTCAGCAGCGGATCACAAATTCAGCAGCGAATGCTAGTTCGCTGCAGAAGACTCAGTTTCTGCAGCGAATGCTACCTCGCTGCAGCGGACACAGTTTCGGCAGCGAATCAGTGTTTCGCTGCACAACACACAATTCGGCAGCGAATGCTAGTTCGCTGCAGCAGACTCAGTTTCGGCAGCGAATCACAAATTCGCTGCAGCCGACACAGTTTCGGCAGCGAATCAGAGTTTCGCTGCACAACACACAATTCGGCAGCGCATCACAATTTCGCTGCAGCCATCATAGTTTTGGCAGCGAATCAGAGTTTCGCTGCCCAACACACAACTCGGCATCGTATGCTAGTTCACTGCAGAAGACTCAGTTTCGGCAGCGACTGCTAACTCGCTGCAGCTGACACAGTTTCGGCAGCGAATCAGAGTTTCGCTGCACAACACACAATTCGGCAGCGTATGCTATTTCGCTGCAGGAGACTCAGTTCCGGCAGCGAATCACAAATTCGGCAGCGAATGCTAGTTCGGTGCAGAACACTCAGTTTCGGCAGCGACTGCTCACTCGCTGCAGCTGACACAGTTTCGGCAGCGAATCAGAGTTTCGCTGCACAACACGCAATTCGGCAGCGTATGCTAGTTCGCTGCAGAAGACTCAGTTTCGGCAGCGACTGCTAACTCGCTGCAGCTGACACAGTTTCGGCAGCGAATCAGAGTTTCGCTGCACAACACCCAATTCGGCAGCGTATGCTATTTCGCTGCAGGAGACTCAGTTCCGGCAGCGAATCACAAATTCAGCAGCGTATGCTAGTTCGCTGCAGAAGACTCAGTTTCGGCAGCGACTGCTAACTCTCTGCAGCTGACACAGTTTCGGCAGCGAATCAGAGTTTCGCTGCACAACACCCAATTCGGCAGCGTATGCTATTTCGCTGCAGGAGACTCAGTTCCGGCAGCGAATCACAAATTCAGCAGCGTATGCTAGTTCGCTGCAGAAGACTCAGTTTCGGCAGCGACTGCTAACTCGCTGCAGCTGACACAGTTTCGGCAGCGAATCAGAGTTTCGCTGCACAACACATAATTCGGCAGGGTATGGTAGTTCGCTGCAGGAGACTCAGTTTCGGCAGCGACTGCTAACTCTCTGCAGCTGACACAGTTTCGGCAGCGAATCAGAGTTTCGCTGCACAACACCCAATTCGGCAGCGTATGCTATTTCGCTGCAGGAGACTCAGTTCCGGCAGCGAATCACAAATTTGGCAGCGAATGCTAGTTCGCTGAGAAGACTCAGTTTCGGCAGCGACTGCTACCTCGCTGCAGCCGACACAGTTTCGGCAGCGTATGCTAGTTCGCTGCAGAAGACTCAGTTTCGGCATCGAATGCTACCTCGCTCCAGCTGACACACTTTCGGCAGCGAATCAGAGTTTCGCTGCACAACACACAATTCGGCAGCGTATGCTATTTCGCTGCAGGAGACTCAGTTCCGGCAGCGAATCACAAATTCGGCAGCGAATGCTAGTTCGCTGAGAAGACTCAGTTTCGGCAGCGAATCAGAGTTTCGCTGCACAACACACAATTCGGCAGCGAACGCTAGTTCGCTGCAGCAGACTCAGTGTCAGCAGCGGATCACAAATTCAGCAGCGAATGCTAGTTCGCTGCAGAAGACTCAGTTTCTGCAGCGAATGCTACCTCGCTGCAGCGGACACAGTTTCGGCAGCGAATCAGTGTTTCGCTGCACAACACACAATTCGGCAGCGAATGCTAGTTCGCTGCAGCAGACTCAGTTTCGGCAGCGAATCACAAATTCGCTGCAGCCGACACAGTTTCGGCAGCGAATCAGAGTTTCGCTGCACAACACACAATTCGGCAGCGCATCACAATTTCGCTGCAGCCATCATAGTTTTGGCAGCGAATCAGAGTTTCGCTGCCCAACACACAACTCGGCATCGTATGCTAGTTCACTGCAGAAGACTCAGTTTCGGCAGCGACTGCTAACTCGCTGCAGCTGACACAGTTTCGGCAGCGAATCAGAGTTTCGCTGCACAACACACAATTCGGCAGCGTATGCTATTTCGCTGCAGGAGACTCAGTTCCGGCAGCGAATCACAAATTCGGCAGCGAATGCTAGTTCGCTGAGAAGACTCAGTTTCGGCAGCGAATCAGAGTTTCGCTGCACAACACACAATTCGGCAGCGAACGCTAGTTCGCTGCAGCAGACTCAGTGTCAGCAGCGGATCCACAAATTCAGCAGCGAATGCTAGTTCGCTGCAGAAGACTCAGTTTCTGCAGCGAATGCTACCTCGCTGCAGCGGACACAGTTTCGGCAGCGAATCAGTGTTTCGCTGCACAACACACAATTCGGCAGCGAATGCTAGTTCGCTGCAGCAGACTCAGTTTCGGCAGCGAATCACAAATTCGCTGCAGCCGACACAGTTTCGGCAGCGAATCAGAGTTTCGCTGCACAACACACAATTCGGCAGCGAATCACAATTTCGCTGCAGCCATCATAGTTTTGGCATCGAATCAGAGTTTCGCTGCCCAACACACAACTCGGCATCGTATGCTAGTTCGCTGCAGAAGACTCAGTTTCGGCAGCGAATGCTAACTCGCTGCAGCTGACACAGTTTCGGCAGCGACTCAGAGTTTCGCTGCACAACACACAATTCGGCAGCGTATGCTATTTCGCTGCAGGAGACTCAGTTTTGGCAGCGAATCTCAAATGCGGCAGCGAATGCTAGTTCGGTGCAGAAGACTCAGTTTCGGCAGCGACTGCTCACTCGCTGCAGCAGACTCAGTTTCGGCAGCGAATCACAAATTCGCTGCAGCCGACACAGTTTCGGCAGCGAATCACATTTTCGCTGCAGCCATCATAGTTTCGGCAGCGAATCAGAGTTTCGCTGCACAACACACAATTCGGCAGCGTATGGTAGTTCGCTGCAGAAGACTCAGTTTCGGCAGCGACTGCTAACTCGCTGCAGCTGACACAGTTTCGGCAGCGAATCAGAGTTTCGCTGCACAACACACAATTCGGCAGCGTATGCTATTTCGCTGCAGGAGACTCAGTTCCGGCAGCGAATCACAAATTCGGCAGCGAATGCTAGTTCGGTGCAGAACACTCAGTTTCGGCAGCGACTGCTCACTCGCTGCAGCTGACACAGTTTCGGCAGCGAATCAGAGTTTCGCTGCACAACACGCAATTCGGCAGCGTATGCTAGTTCGCTGCAGAAGACTCAGTTTCGGCAGCGACTGCTCACTCGCTGCAGCTGACACAGTTTCGGCAGCGAATCAGAGTTTCGCTGCACAACACCCAATTCGGCAGCGTATGCTATTTCGCTGCAGGAGACTCAGTTCCGGCAGCGAATCACAAATTCGGCAGCGAATGCTAGTTCGCTGAGAAGACTCAGTTTCGGCAGCGACTGCTACCTCGCTGCAGCCGACACAGTTTCGGCAGCGTATGCTAGTTCGCTGCAGAAGACTCAGTTTCGGCATCGAATGCTAACTCGCTGCAGCTGACACAGTTTCGGCAGCGAATCAGAGTTTCGCTGCACAACACACAATTCGGCAGCGTATTGTAGTTCGCTGCAGCAGAATCAGTTTCGGCAGTGAGAGCTAACTCGCTACAGCTGACACAGTTTCGGCAGCGACTCAGAGTTTCTCTGCACAACACACAATTCAGTGTCAGCAGCGGATCACAAATTCAGCAGCGAATGCTAGTTCGCTGCAGAAGACTCAGTTTCTGCAGCGAATGCTACCTCGCTGCAGCTGAAACAGTTTCGGCAGCGAATCAGTGTTTCGCTGCACAACACACAATTCGGCAGCGAATCACAATTTCGCTGCAGCCATCATAGTTTTGGCAGCGAATCAGAGTTTCGCTGCACAACACGCAATTCGGCAGCGTATGCTAGTTCGCTGCAGAAGACTCAGTTTCGGCAGCGTATGCTATTTCGCTGCAGGAGACTCAGTTTTGGCAGCGAATCTCAAATGCGGCAGCGAATGCTAGTTCGGTGCAGAAGACTCAGTTTCGGCAGCGACTGCTCACTCGCTGCAGCAGACTCAGTTTCGGCAGCGAATCACAAATTCGCTGCAGCCGACACAGTTTCGGCAGCGAATCACATTTTCGCTGCAGCCATCATAGTTTCGGCAGCGAATCAGAGTTTCGCTGCACAACACACAATTCGGCAGCGTATGGTAGTTCGCTGCAGAAGACTCAGTTTCGGCAGCGACTGCTAACTCGCTGCAGCTGACACAGTTTCGGCAGCGAATCAGAGTTTCGCTGCACAACACACAATTCGGCAGCGTATGCTATTTCGCTGCAGGAGACTCAGTTCCGGCAGCGAATCACAAATTCGGCAGCGAATGCTAGTTCGGTGCAGAACACTCAGTTTCGGCAGCGACTGCTCACTCGCTGCAGCTGACACAGTTTCGGCAGCGAATCAGAGTTTCGCTGCACAACACGCAATTCGGCAGCGTATGCTAGTTCGCTGCAGAAGACTCAGTTTCGGCAGCGACTGCTAACTCGCTGCAGCTGACACAGTTTCGGCAGCGAATCAGAGTTTCGCTGCACAACACCCAATTCGGCAGCGTATGCTATTTCGCTACAGGAGACTCAGTTCCGGCAGCGAATCACAAATTCGGCAGCGAATGCTAGTTCGCTGAGAAGACTCAGTTTCGGCAGCGACTGCTACCTCGCTGCAGCCGACACAGTTTCGGCAGCGTATGCTAGTTCGCTGCAGAAGACTCAGTTTCGGCATCGAATGCTAACTCGCTGCAGCTGACACAGTTTCGGCAGCGAATCAGAGTTTCGCTGCACAACACACAATTCGGCAGCGTATTGTAGTTCGCTGCAGCAGAATCAGTTTCGGCAGTGAGAGCTAACTCGCTACAGCTGACACAGTTTCGGCAGCGACTCAGAGTTTCTCTGCACAACACACAATTCAGTGTCAGCAGCGGATCACAAATTCAGCAGCGAATGCTAGTTCGCTGCAGAAGACTCAGTTTCTGCAGCGAATGCTACCTCGCTGCAGCTGAAACAGTTTCGGCAGCGAATCAGTGTTTCGCTGCACAACACACAATTCGGCAGCGAATCACAATTTCGCTGCAGCCATCATAGTTTTGGCAGCGAATTAGAGTTTCGCTGCACAACACGCAATTCGGCAGCGTATGCTAGTTCGCTGCAGAAGACTCAGTTTCAGCAGCGACTGCTAACTCGCTGCAGCTGACACAGTGTCGGCATCGAATCAGAGTTTCGCTGCACAACACGCAATTCGGCAGCGTATGCTAGTTCGCTGCAGAAGACTCAGTTTCGGGAGCGACTGCTAACTCGCTGCAGCCGACACAGTTTCGGCAGCGACTCAGAGTTTCGCTGCGCAACACACAATTCGGCAGCGAATCACAATTTCGCTGCAGCCATCATAGTTTCGGCAGCGAATCAGAGTTTCGCTGCACAACACACAACTCGGCATCATATGCTAGGTCGCTGCAGAAGACTCAGTTTCGGCAGCGAATGCTAACTCGCTGCAGCTGACACAGTTTCGGCAGCGAATCAGAGTTTCGCTGCACAACACATAATTCGGCAGGGTATGGTAGTTCGCTGCAGGAGACTCAGTTTCGACAGCGACTGCTAACTCTCTGCAGCTGACACAGTTTCGGCAGCGAATCAGAGTTTCGCTGCACAACACCCAATTCGGCAGCGTATGCTATTTCGCTGCAGGAGACTCAGTTCCGGCAGCGAATCACAAATTCGGCAGCGTATGCTAGTTCGCTGCAGAAGACTCAGTTTCGGCAGCGACTGCTAACTCGCTGCAGCTGACACAGTTTCGGCAGCGAATCAGAGTTTCGCTGCACAACACATAATTCGGCAGGGTATGGTAGTTCGCTGCAGGAGACTCAGTTTCGGCAGCGACTGCTAACTCTCTGCAGCTGACACAGTTTCGGCAGCGAATCAGAGTTTCGCTGCACAACACCCAATTCGGCAGCGTATGCTATTTCGCTGCAGGAGACTCAGTTCCGGCAGCGAATCACAAATTTGGCAGCGAATGCTAGTTCGCTGAGAAGACTCAGTTTCGGCAGCGACTGCTACCTCGCTGCAGCCGACACAGTTTCGGCAGCGTATGCTAGTTCGCTGCAGAAGACTCAGTTTCGGCATCGAATGCTACCTCGCTCCAGCTGACACACTTTCGGCAGCGAATCAGAGTTTCGCTGCACAACACACAATTCGGCAGCGTATGCTATTTCGCTGCAGGAGACTCAGTTCCGGCAGCGAATCACAAATTCGGCAGCGAATGCTAGTTCGCTGAGAAGACTCAGTTTCGGCAGCGAATCAGAGTTTCGCTGCACAACACACAATTCGGCAGCGAACGCTAGTTCGCTGCAGCAGACTCAGTGTCAGCAGCGGATCACAAATTCAGCAGCGAATGCTAGTTCGCTGCAGAAGACTCAGTTTCTGCAGCGAATGCTACCTCGCTGCAGCGGACACAGTTTCGGCAGCGAATCAGTGTTTCGCTGCACAACACACAATTCGGCAGCGAATGCTAGTTCGCTGCAGCAGACTCAGTTTCGGCAGCGAATCACAAATTCGCTGCAGCCGACACAGTTTCGGCAGCGAATCAGAGTTTCGCTGCACAACACACAATTCGGCAGCGCATCACAATTTCGCTGCAGCCATCATAGTTTTGGCAGCGAATCAGAGTTTCGCTGCCCAACACACAACTCGGCATCGTATGCTAGTTCACTGCAGAAGACTCAGTTTCGGCAGCGACTGCTAACTCGCTGCAGCTGACACAGTTTCGGCAGCGAATCAGAGTTTCGCTGCACAACACACAATTCGGCAGCGTATGCTATTTCGCTGCAGGAGACTCAGTTCCGGCAGCGAATCACAAATTCGGCAGCGAATGCTAGTTCGCTGAGAAGACTCAGTTTCGGCAGCGAATCAGAGTTTCGCTGCACAACACACAATTCGGCAGCGAACGCTAGTTCGCTGCAGCAGACTCAGTGTCAGCAGCGGATCCACAAATTCAGCAGCGAATGCTAGTTCGCTGCAGAAGACTCAGTTTCTGCAGCGAATGCTACCTCGCTGCAGCGGACACAGTTTCGGCAGCGAATCAGTGTTTCGCTGCACAACACACAATTCGGCAGCGAATGCTAGTTCGCTGCAGCAGACTCAGTTTCGGCAGCGAATCACAAATTCGCTGCAGCCGACACAGTTTCGGCAGCGAATCAGAGTTTCGCTGCACAACACACAATTCGGCAGCGAATCACAATTTCGCTGCAGCCATCATAGTTTTGGCATCGAATCAGAGTTTCGCTGCCCAACACACAACTCGGCATCGTATGCTAGTTCGCTGCAGAAGACTCAGTTTCGGCAGCGAATGCTAACTCGCTGCAGCTGACACAGTTTCGGCAGCGACTCAGAGTTTCGCTGCACAACACACAATTCGGCAGCGTATGCTATTTCGCTGCTGGAGACTCAGTTTTGGCAGCGAATCTCAAATGCGGCAGCGAATGCTAGTTCGGTGCAGAAGACTCAGTTTCGGCAGCGACTGCTCACTCGCTGCAGCAGACTCAGTTTCGGCAGCGAATCACAAATTCGCTGCAGCCGACACAGTTTCGGCAGCGAATCACATTTTCGCTGCAGCCATCATAGTTTCGGCAGCGAATCAGAGTTTCGCTGCACAACACACAATTCGGCAGCGTATGGTAGTTCGCTGCAGAAGACTCAGTTTCGGCAGCGACTGCTAACTCGCTGCAGCTGACACAGTTTCGGCAGCGAATCAGAGTTTCGCTGCACAACACACAATTCGGCAGCGTATGCTATTTCGCTGCAGGAGACTCAGTTCCGGCAGCGAATCACAAATTCGGCAGCGAATGCTAGTTCGGTGCAGAACACTCAGTTTCGGCAGCGACTGCTCACTCGCTGCAGCTGACACAGTTTCGGCAGCGAATCAGAGTTTCGCTGCACAACACGCAATTCGGCAGCGTATGCTAGTTCGCTGCAGAAGACTCAGTTTCGGCAGCGACTGCTCACTCGCTGCAGCTGACACAGTTTCGGCAGCGAATCAGAGTTTCGCTGCACAACACCCAATTCGGCAGCGTATGCTATTTCGCTGCAGGAGACTCAGTTCCGGCAGCGAATCACAAATTCGGCAGCGAATGCTAGTTCGCTGAGAAGACTCAGTTTCGGCAGCGACTGCTACCTCGCTGCAGCCGACACAGTTTCGGCAGCGTATGCTAGTTCGCTGCAGAAGACTCAGTTTCGGCATCGAATGCTAACTCGCTGCAGCTGACACAGTTTCGGCAGCGAATCAGAGTTTCGCTGCACAACACACAATTCGGCAGCGTATTGTAGTTCGCTGCAGCAGAATCAGTTTCGGCAGTGAGAGCTAACTCGCTACAGCTGACACAGTTTCGGCAGCGACTCAGAGTTTCTCTGCACAACACACAATTCAGTGTCAGCAGCGGATCACAAATTCAGCAGCGAATGCTAGTTCGCTGCAGAAGACTCAGTTTCTGCAGCGAATGCTACCTCGCTGCAGCTGAAACAGTTTCGGCAGCGAATCAGTGTTTCGCTGCACAACACACAATTCGGCAGCGAATCACAATTTCGCTGCAGCCATCATAGTTTTGGCAGCGAATCAGAGTTTCGCTGCACAACACGCAATTCGGCAGCGTATGCTAGTTCGCTGCAGAAGACTCAGTTTCGGCAGCGACTGCTAACTCGCTGCAGCTGACACAGTTTCGGCAGCGAATCAGAGTTTCGCTGCACAACACACAATTCGGCAGCGTATGCTATTTCGCTGCAGGAGACTCAGTTCCGGCAGCGAATCACAAATTCGGCAGCGAATGCTAGTTCGGTGCAGAACACTCAGTTTCGGCAGCGACTGCTCACTCGCTGCAGCAGACTCAGTTTCGGCAGCGAATCACAAATTCGCTGCAGCCGACACAGTTTCGGCTGCGAATCACATTTTCGCTGCAGCCATCATAGTTTCGGCAGCGAATCAGAGTTTCGCTGCACAACACACAATTCGGCAGCGTATGGTAGTTCGCTGCAGAAGACTCAGTTTCGGCAGCGACTGCTAACTCGCTGCAGCTGACACAGTTTCGGCAGCGAATCAGAGTTTCGCTGCACAACACACAATTCGGCAGCGTATGCTATTTCGCTGCAGGAGACTCAGTTCCGGCAGCGAATCACAAATTCGGCAGCGAATGCTAGTTCGGTGCAGAACACTCAGTTTCGGCAGCGACTGCTCACTCGCTGCAGCTGACACAGTTTCGGCAGCGAATCAGAGTTTCGCTGCACAACACGCAATTCGGCAGCGTATGCTAGTTCGCTGCAGAAGACTCAGTTTCGGCAGCGACTGCTCACTCGCTGCAGCTGACACAGTTTCGGCAGCGAATCAGAGTTTCGCTGCACAACACCCAATTCGGCAGCGTATGCTATTTCGCTGCAGGAGACTCAGTTCCGGCAGCGAATCACAAATTCGGCAGCGAATGCTAGTTCGCTGAGAAGACTCAGTTTCGGCAGCGACTGCTACCTCGCTGCAGCCGACACAGTTTCGGCAGCGTATGCTAGTTCGCTGCAGAAGACTCAGTTTCGGCATCGAATGCTAACTCGCTGCAGCTGACACAGTTTCGGCAGCGAATCAGAGTTTCGCTGCACAACACACAATTCGGCAGCGTATTGTAGTTCGCTGCAGCAGAATCAGTTTCGGCAGTGAGAGCTAACTCGCTACAGCTGACACAGTTTCGGCAGCGACTCAGAGTTTCTCTGCACAACACACAATTCAGTGTCAGCAGCGGATCACAAATTCAGCAGCGAATGCTAGTTCGCTGCAGAAGACTCAGTTTCTGCAGCGAATGCTACCTCGCTGAAGCTGAAACAGTTTCGGCAGCGAATCAGTGTTTCGCTGCACAACACACAATTCGGCAGCGAATCACAATTTCGCTGCAGCCATCATAGTTTTGGCAGCGAATCAGAGTTTCGCTGCACAACACGCAATTCGGTAGCGTATGCTAGTTCGCTGCAGAAGACTCAGTTTCAGCAGCGACTGCTAACTCGCTGCAGCTGACACAGTGTCGGCATCGAATCAGAGTTTCGCTGCACAACACGCAATTCGGCAGCGTATGCTAGTTCGCTGCAGAAGACTCAGTTTCGGGAGCGACTGCTAACTCGCTGCAGCCGACACAGTTTCGGCAGCGACTCAGAGTTTCGCTGCGCAACACACAATTCGGCAGCGAATCACAATTTCGCTGCAGCCATCATAGTTTCGGCAGCGAATCAGAGTTTCGCTGCACAACACACAACTCGGCATCATATGCTAGGTCGCTGCAGAAGACTCAGTTTCGGCAGCGAATGCTAACTCGCTGCAGCTGACACAGTTTCGACAGCGAATCAGAGTTTCGCTGCACAACACATAATTCGGCAGGGTATGGTAGTTCGCTGCAGGAGACTCAGTTTCGACAGCGACTGCTAACTCTCTGCAGCTGACACAGTTTCGGCAGCGAATCAGAGTTTCGCTGCACAACACCCAATTCGGCAGCGTATGCTATTTCGCTGCAGGAGACTCAGTTCCGGCAGCGAATCACAAATTCGGCAGCGTATGCTAGTTCGCTGCAGAAGACTCAGTTTCGGCAGCGACTGCTAACTCGCTGCAGCTGACACAGTTTCGGCAGCGAATCAGAGTTTCGCTGCACAACACATAATTCGGCAGGGTATGGTAGTTCGCTGCAGGAGACTCAGTTTCGGCAGCGACTGCTAACTCTCTGCAGCTGACACAGTTTCGGCAGCGAATCAGAGTTTCGCTGCACAACACCCAATTCGGCAGCGTATGCTATTTCGCTGCAGGAGACTCAGTTCCGGCAGCGAATCACAAATTTGGCAGCGAATGCTAGTTCGCT
Organism: Populus nigra; assembly: GCF_951802175.1. NCBI lineage: Eukaryota > Viridiplantae > Streptophyta > Magnoliopsida > Malpighiales > Salicaceae > Populus > Populus nigra. The sequence goes on from NC_084853.1 coordinate 26,184,979, forward strand.
GAGAAGACTCAGTTTCGGCAGCGACTGCTACCTCGCTGCAGCCGACACAGTTTCGGCAGCGACTGCTACCTCGCTGCAGCCGACACAGTTTCGGCAGCGTATGCTAGTTCGCTGCAGAAGACTCAGTTTCGGCATCGAATGCTACCTCGCTCCAGCTGACACACTTTCGGCAGCGAATCAGAGTTTCGCTGCACAACACACAATTCGGCAGCGTATGCTAGTTCGCTGCAGCAGAATTAGTTTCGGCAGCGAATCACAAATTCGGCAGCGAATGCTAGTTCGCTGCAGAAGACTCAGTTTTGGCAGCGACTGCTACCTCGCTGCAGCTGACACAGTTTCGGCAGCGAATCAGAGTTTCGCTGCACAACACACAATTCGGCAGCGTATTGTAGTTCGCTGCAGAAGACTCAGTTTCGGCAGCGAGAGCTAACTCGCCGCAGCTGACACAGTTTCGGCAGCGACTCAGAGTTTCGCTGCACAACACACAATTCGGCAGCAAATGCTAGTTCGGTGCAGAAGCATCAGGTTCGGCAGCGAGTGCTAACTCGCTGCAGCTGACACAGTTTCGGCAGCGAATCATAGTTTCGCTGCACAACACATAATTCGGCAGGGTATGGTAGTTCGCTATAGAAGACTCAGTTTCGGCAGCGACTGCTAACTCTCTGCAGCTGACACAGTTTCGGAAGCGAATCAGAGTTTCGCTGCACAACACACAATTCGGCAGCGAACGCTAGTTCGCTGCAGCAGACTCAGTGTCGGCAGCGGATCACAAATTCAGCAGCGAATGCTAGTTCGCTGCAGAAGACTCAGTTTCTGCAGCGAATGCTACCTCGCTGCAGCGGACACAGTTTCGGCAGCGAATCAGTGTTTCGCTGCACAACACACAATTCGGCAGCGAATGCTAGTTCGCTGCAGCAGACTCAGTTTCGGCAGCGAATCACAAATTCGCTGCAGCCGACACAGTTTCGGCAGCGAATCAGAGTTTCGCTGCACAACACACAATTCGGCAATGCATCACAATTTCGCTGCAGCCATCATAGTTTTGGCAGCGAATCAGAGTTTCGCTGCCCAACACACAACTCGGCATCGTATGCTAGTTCACTGCAGAAGACTCAGTTTCGGCAGCGACTGCTAACTCGCTGCAGCTGACACAGTTTCGGCAGCGACTCAGAGTTTCGCTGCACAACACACAATTCGGCAGCGTATGCTATTTCGCTGCAGGAGACTCAGTTCCGGCAGCGAATCACAAATGCGGCAGCGAATGCTAGTTCGCTGAGAAGACTCAGTTTCGGCAGCGAATCAGAGTTTCGCTGCACAACACACAATTCGGCAGCGAACGCTAGTTCGCTGCAGCAGACTCAGTGTCAGCAGCGGATCACAAATTCAGCAGCGAATGCTAGTTCGCTGCAGAAGACTCAGTTTCTGCAGCGAATGCTACCTCGCTGCAGCGGACACAGTTTCGGCAGCGAATCAGTGTTTCGCTGCAGCGGACACAGTTTCGGCAGCGAATCAGTGTTTCGCTGCACAACACACAATTCGGCAGCGAATGCTAGTTCGCTGCAGCAGACTCAGTTTCGGCAGCGAATCACAAATTCGCTGCAGCCGACACAGTTTCGGCAGCGAATCAGAGTTTCGCTGCACAACACACAATTCGGCAGCGAATCACAATTTTGCTGCAGCCATCATAGTTTTTGCAGCGAATCAGAGTTTCGCTGCCCAACACACAACTCGGCATCGTATGCTAGGTCGCTGCAGAAGACTCAGTTTCGGCAGCGAATGCTAACTCGCTGCAGCTGACACAGTTTCGGCAGCGACTCAGAGTTTCGCTGCACAACACACAATTCGGCAGCGTATGCTATTTCGCTGCAGGAGACTCAGTTTTGGCAGCGAATCTCACATGCGGCAGCGAATGCTAGTTCGGTGCAGAAGACTCAGTTTCGGCAGCGACTGCTCACTCGCTGCAGCAGACTCAGTTTCGGCAGCGAATCACAAATTCGCTGCAGCCGACACAGTTTCGGCAGCGAATCACATTTTCGCTGCAGCCATCATAGTTTCGGCAGCGAATCAGAGTTTCGCTGCACAACACACAATTCGGCAGCGTATGGTAGTTCGCTGCAGAAGACTCAGTTTCGGCAGCGACTGCTAACTCGCTGCAGCTGACACAGTTTCGGCAGCGAATCAGAGTTTCGCTGCACAACACACAATTCGGCAGCGTATGCTATTTTGCTGCAGGAGACTCAGTTCCGGCAGCGAATCACAAATTCGCCAGCGAATGCTAGTTCGGTGCAGAACACTCAGTTTCGGCAGCGACTGCTCACTCGCTGCAGCTGACACAGTTTCGGCAGCGAATCAGAGTTTCGGTGCACAACACGCAATTCGGCAGCGTATGCTAGTTCGCTGCAGAAGACTCAGTTTCGGCAGCGACTGCTAACTCGCTGCAGCTGACACAGTTTCGGCAGCGAATCAGAGTTTCGCTGCACAACACCCAATTCGGCAGCGTATGCTATTTCGCTGCAGGAGACTCAGTTCCGGCAGCGAATCACAAATTCGGCAGCGAATGCTAGTTCGCTGAGAAGACTCAGTTTCGGCAGCGACTGCTACCTCGCTGCAGCCGACACAGTTTCGGCAGCGTATGCTAGTTCGCTGCAGAAGACTCAGTTTTGGCATCGAATGCTAACTCGCTGCAGCTGACACAGTTTCGGCAGCGAATCAGAGTTTCGCTGCACAACACACAATTCGGCAGCGTATTGTAGTTCGCTGCAGCAGAATCAGTTTCGGCAGTGAGAGCTAACTCGCTCCAGCTGACATAGTTTCGGCAGCGACTCAGAGTTTCTCTGCACAACACACAATTCAGTGTCAGCAGCGGATCACAAATTCAGCAGCGAATGCTAGTTCGCTGCAGAAGACTCAGTTTCTGCAGCGAATGCTACCTCGCTGCAGCTGAAACAGTTTCGGCAGCGAATCAGTGTTTCGCTGCACAACACACAATTCGGCAGCGAATCACAATTTCGTTGCAGCCATCATAGTTTTGGCAGCGAATCAGAGTTTCGCTGCACAACACATAACTCGGCATCGTATGCTAGTTCGCTGCAGAAGACTCAGTTTCGGCAGCGACTGCTAACTCGCTGCAGCGGACACAGTTTCGGCAGCGAATCAGAGTTTCGCTGCACAACACACAATTCGGCAGCGTATGCTATTTCGCTGCAGGAGACTCAGTTTCGGCAGCGAATCTCAAATGCGGCAGCGAATGCTAGTTCGGTGCAGAAGACTCAGTTTCGGCAGCGACTGCTCACTCGCTGCAGCTGACTCAGTTTCGGCAGCGAATCACAAATTCGCTGCAGCCGACACAGTTTCGGCAGCGAATCACATTTTCACTGCAGCCATCATAGTTTCGGCAGCGAATCAGAGTTTCGCTGCACAACACACAATTCGGCAGCGTATGGTAGTTCGCTGCAGAAGACTCAGTTTCGGCAGCGACTGCTAACTCGCTGCAGCTGACACAGTTTCGGCAGCGAATCAGAGTTTCGCTGCACAACACACAATTCGGCAGCGTCTGCTATTTCGCTGCAGGAGACTCAGTTCCGGCAGCGAATCACAAATTCGGCAGCGAATGCTAGTTCGGTGAGAAGACTCAGTTTCGGCAGCGACTGCTACCTCGCTGCAGCCGACACAGTTTCGGCAGCGAATGCTAGTTCGGTGCAGAAGACTCAGTTTCGGCAGCGAATCACAAATTCGCTGCAACCGACACAGTTTCGGCAGCGAATCAGAGTTTCGCTGCACAACACACAATTCGGCAGCGTATTGTAGTTCGCTGCAGAAGACTCAGTTTCGACAGCGAGAGCTAACTCTCTGCAGCTGACACAGTTTCGGCAGCGAATCAGAGTTTCGCTGCACAACACACAATTCGGCAGCGAACGCTAGTTCGCTGCAGCAGACTCAGTGTCAGCAGCGGATCACAAATTCAGCAGCGAATGCTAGTTCGCTGCAGAAGACTCAGTTTCTGCAGCGAATGCTACCTCGCTGCAGCTGACACAGTTTCGGCAGCGAATCAGAGTTTCGCTGCACAACACGCAATTCGGCAGCGTATGCTAGTTCGCTGCAGAAGACTCAGTTTCGGCAGCGACTGCTAACTCGCTGCAGCTGACACAATTTCGGCAGCGAATCAGAGTTTCGCTGCACAACACACAATTCGGCAGCGTATGCTATTTCGCTGCAGGAGACTCAGTTCCGGCAGCGAATCACAAATTCGGCAGCGAATGCTAGTTCGGTGCAGAAGCCTCACGTTCGGCAGCGAGTGCTAACTCGCTGCAGCTGACACAGTTTCGGCAGCGACTCAGAGTTTCGCTGCACAACACATAATTCGGCAGGGTATGGTAGTTCGCTGCAGAAGACTCAGTTTCGGCAGCGACTGCTAACTCTCTGCAGCTGACACAGTTTCGGCAGCGAATCAGAGTTTCGCTGCACAACACACAATTCGGCAGCGAACGCTAGTTCGCTGCAGCAGACTCAGTGTCAGCAGCGGATCCCACATTCAGCAGCGAATGCTAGTTCGCTGCAGAAGACTCAGTTTCTGCAGCGAATGCTACCTCGCTGCAGCTGACACAGTTTCGGCAGCGAATCAGTGTTTCGCTGCACAACACACAATTCGGCAGCGAATGCTAGTTCGGTGCAGAAGACTCAGTTTCGGCAGCGACTGCTCACTCGCTGCAGCTGACTCAGTTTCGGCAGCGACTCACAAATTCGCTGCAGCCAACACAGTTTCGGCAGCGAATCACATTTTCACTGCAGCCATCATAGTTTCGGCAGCGAATCAGAGTTTCGCTGCACAACACACAATTCGGCAGCGTATGGGAGTTCGCTGCAGAAGACTCAGTTTCGGCAGCGACTGCTAACTCGCTGCAGCTGACACAGTTTCGGCAGCGAATCAGAGTTTCGCTGCACAACACACAATTCGGCAGCGTATGCTATTTCGCTGCAGGAGACTCAGTTCCGGCAGCGAATCACAAATTCGGCAGCGAATGCTAGTTCGGTGCAGAACACTCAGTTTCGGCAGCGACTGCTCACTCGCTGCAGCTGACACAGTTTCGGCAGCGAATCAGAGTTTCGCTGCACAACACGCAATTCGGCAGCGTATGCTAGTTCGCTGCAGAAGACTCAGTTTCGGCAGCGACTGCTAACTCGCTGCAGCTGACACAGTTTCGGCAGCGAATCAGAGTTTCGCTGCACAACACCCAATTCGGCAGCGTATGCTATTTCGCTGCAGGAGACTCAGTTCCGGCAGCGAATCACAAATTCGGCAGCGAATGCTAGTTCGCTGAGAAGACTCAGTTTCGGCAGCGACTGCTACCTCGCTGCAGCCGACACAGTTTCGGCAGCGTATGGTAGTTCGCTGCAGAAGACTCAGTTTCGGCATCGAATGCTAACTCGCTCCAGCTGACACAGTTTCGGCAGCGAATCAGAGTTTCGCTGCACAACACACAATTCGGCAGCGTATGCTAGTTCGCTGCAGCAGAATTAGTTTCGGCAGCGAATCACAAATTCGGCAGCGAATGCTAGTTCGCTGCAGAAGACTCAGTTTTGGCAGCGACTGCTACCTCGCTGCAGCTGACATAGTTTCGGCAGCGAATCAGAGTTTCGCTGCACAACACACAATTCGGCAGCGTATTGTAGTTCGCTGCAGAAGACTCAGTTTCGGCAGCGAGAGCTAACTCGCTGCAGCTGACACAGTTTCGGCAGCGACTCAGAGTTTCGCTGCACAACACACAATTCGGCAGCGAATGCTAGTTCGCTGCAGCAGACTCAGTTTCGGCAGCGAATCACAAATTCGCTGCAGCCGACACAGTTTCGGCAGCGAATCAGAGTTTCGCTGCACAACACACAATTCGGCAGCGAATCACAATTTCGCTGCAGCCATCATAGTTTTGGCAGCGAATCAGAGTTTCGCTGCCCAACGCACAACTCGGCATCGTATGCTAGTTCGCTGCAGAAGACTCAGTTTCGGCAGCGACTGCTAACTCGCTGCAGCTGACACAGTTTCGGCAGCGAATCAGAGTTTCGCTGCACAACACACAATTCGGCAGCGTATGCTATTTCGCTGCAGGAGATTCAGTTGCGGCAGCGAATCTCAAATGCGGCAGCGAATGCTAGTTCGGTGCAGAAGACTCAGTTTCGGCAGCGACTGCTCACTCGCTGCAGCTGACTCAGTTTCGGCAGCGACTCACAAATTCGCTGCAGCCAACACAGTTTCGGCAGCGAATCATATTTTCACTGCAGCCATCATAGTTTCGGCAGCGAATCAGAGTTTCGCTGCACAACACACAATTCGGCAGCGTATGGTAGTTCGCTGCAGAAGACTCAGTTTCGGCAGCGACTGCTAACTCGCTGCAGCTGACACAGTTTCGGCAGCGAATCAGAGTTTCGCTGCACACCACACAATTCGGCAGCGTATGCTATTTCGCTGCAGGAGACTCAGTTCCGGCAGCGAATCACAAATTCGGCAGCGAATGCTAGTTCGGTGCAGAACACTCAGTTTCGGCAGCGACTGCTCACTCGCTGCAGCTGACACAGTTTCGGCAGCGAATCAGAGTTTCGCTGCACAACACGCAATTCGGCAGCGTATGCTAGTTCGCTGCAGAAGACTCAGTTTCGGCAGCGACTGCTAACTCGCTGCAGCTGACACAGTTTCGGCAGCGAATCAGAGTTTCGCTGCACAACACCCAATTCGGCAGCGTATGCTATTTCGCTGCAGGAGACTCAGTTCCGGCAGCGAATCACAAATTCGGCAGCGAATGCTAGTTCGCTGAGAAGACTCAGTTTCGGCAGCGACTGCTACCTCGCTGCAGCTGACACAGTTTCGGCAGCGTATGCCAGTTCGCTGCAGAAGACTCAGTTTCGGCATCGAATGCTAACTCGCTCCAGCTGACACAGTTTCGGCAGCGAATCAGAGTTTCGCTGCACAACACACAATTCGGCAGCGTATGCTAGTTCGCTGCAGCAGAATTAGTTTCGGCAGCGAATCACAAATTCGGCAGCTAATGCTAGTTCGCTGCAGAAGACTCAGTTTTGGCAGCGACTGCTACCTCGCTGCATCTGACATATTTTCGGCAGCGAATCAGAGTTTCGCTGCACAACACACAATTCGGCAGCGTATTGTAGTTCGCTGCAGAAGACTCAGTTTCGGCAGCGAGAGCTAACTCGCTGCAGCTGACACAGTTTCGGCAGCGACTCAGAGTTTCGCTGCACAACACACAATTCAGCAGCAAATGCTAGTTCGGTGCAGAAGCATCAGGTTCGGCAGCGAGTGCTCACTCGCTGCAGCTGACACAGTTTCGGCAGCGAATCAGAGTTTCGCTGCACAACACATAATTCGGCAGGGTATGGTAGTTCGCTATAGAAGACTCAGTTTCGGCAGCGACTGCTAACTCTCTGCAGCTGACACAGTTTCGGCAGCGAATCAGAGTTTCGCTGCACAACACACAATTCGGCAGCGAACGCTAGTTCGCTGCAGCAGACTCAGTGTCGGCAGCGGATCACAAATTCAGCAGCGAATGCTAGTTCGCTGCAGAAGACTCAGTTTCGGCATCGAATGCTAACTCGCTCCAGCCGACACAGTTTCGGCAGCGAATCAGAGTTTCGCTGCACAACACACAATTCGGCAGCGCATCACATTTTCGCTGCACAACACACAACTCGGCACCGTCTGCTAGTTCGCTGCAGAAGACTCAGTTTCGGCAGCGACTGCTAACTCGCTGTAGCTAACACAGTTTCGGCAGCGAATCAGAGTTTCGCTGCACAACACACAATTCGGCAGCGTATGCTATTTCGCTGCAGGAGACTCAGTTCCGGCAGCGAATCACAAATTCGGCAGCGAATGCTAGTTCGGTGCAGCAGACTCAGTTTCGGCAGCGAATGCTACCTCGCTGCAGCTGACACAGTTTCGGCAGCGAATCAGTGTTTCGCTGCACAACACACAATTCGGCAGCGAATGCTATTTCGGTGCAGAACACTCAGTTTCGGCAGCGAATGCTACCTCGCTGCAGCTGACACAGTTTCGGCAGCGAATCAGTGTTTCGCTGCACAACACACAATTCGGCAGCGAATGCTAGTTCGCAGCAGAAGACTCAGTTTCGGCAGCGAATCACACATTCGCTGCAGCCGACACAGTTTCGGCAGCGAATCACATTTTCGCTGCAGCCATCATAGTATTGGCAGCGAATCAGAGTTTCGCTGCCCAACACACAACTCGGCATCGTATGCTAGTTCACTGCAGAAGACTCAGTTTCGGCAGCGACTGCTAACTCGCTGCAGCTGACACAGTTTCGGCAGCGAATCAGAGTTTCGCTGCACAACACACAATTCGGCAGCGTATGCTATTTCGCTGCAGGAGACTCAGTTCCGGCAGCGAATCACAAATTCGGCAGCGAATGCTAGTTCGCTGAGAAGACTCAGTTTCGGCAGCGAATCAGTGTTTCGCTGCACAACACACAATTCGGCAGCGAATGCTAGTTCGCTGCAGCAGACTCAGTTTCGGCAGCGAATCACAAATTCGCTGCAGCCGACACAGTTTCGGCAGCGAATCAGAGTTTCGCTGCACAACACACAATTCGGCAGCGAATCACAATTTCGCTGCAGCCATCATAGTTTTGGCAGCGAATCAGAGTTTCGCTGCCCAACACACAACTCGGCATCGTATGCTAGTTCGCTGCAGAAGACTCAGTTTCGGCAGCGAATGCTAACTCGCTGCAGCTGACACAGTTTCGGCAGCGACTCAGAGTTTCGCTGCACAACACACAATTCGGCAGCGTATGCTATTTCGCTGCAGGAGACTCAGTTTTGGCAGCGAATCTCAAATGCGGCAGCGAATGCTAGTTCGGTGCAGAAGACTCAGTTTCGGCAGCGACTGCTCACTCGCTGCAGCAGACTCAGTTTCGGCAGCGAATCACAAATTCGCTGCAGCCGACACAGTTTCGGCAGCGAATCACATTTTCGCTGCAGCCATCATAGTTTCGGCAGCGAATCAGAGTTTCGCTGCACAACACACAATTCGGCAGCGTATGGTAGTTCGCTGCAGAAGACTCAGTTTCGGCAGCGACTGCTAACTCGCTGCAGCTGACACAGTTTCGGCAGCGAATCAGAGTTTCGCTGCACAACACACAATTCGGCAGCGTATGCTATTTCGCTGTAGGAGACTCAGTTCCGGCAGCGAATCACACATTCGCCAGCGAATGCTAGTTCGGTGCAGAACACTCAGTTTCGGCAGCGACTGCTCACTCGCTGCAGCTGACACAGTTTCGGCAGCGAATCAGAGTTTCGCTGCACAACACGCAATTCGGCAGCGTATGCTAGTTCGCTGCAGAAGACTCAGTTTCGGCAGCGACTGCTAACTCGCTGCAGCTGACACAGTTTCGGCAGCGAATCAGAGTTTCGCTGCACAACACCCAATTCGGCAGCGTATGCTATTTCGCTGCAGGAGACTCAGTTCCGGCAGCGAATCACAAATTCGGCAGCGAATGCTAGTTCGCTGAGAAGACTCAGTTTCGGCAGCGACTGCTACCTCGCTGCAGCTGACACAGTTTCGGCAGCGTATGCCAGTTCGCTGCAGAAGACTCAGTTTCGGCATCGAATGCTAACTCGCTCCAGCTGACACAGTTTCGGCAGCGAATCAGAGTTTCGCTGCACAACACACAATTCGGCAGCGTATGCTAGTTCGCTGCAGCAGAATTAGTTTCGGCAGCGAATCACAAATTCGGCAGCTAATGCTAGTTCGCTGCAGAAGACTCAGTTTTGGCAGCGACTGCTACCCTCGCTGCATCTGACATATTTTCGGCAGCGAATCAGAGTTTCGCTGCACAACACACAATTCGGCAGCGTATTGTAGTTCGCTGCAGAAGACTCAGTTTCGGCAGCGAGAGCTAACTCGCTGCAGCTGACACAGTTTCGGCAGCGACTCAGAGTTTCGCTGCACAACACACAATTCAGCAGCAAATGCTAGTTCGGTGCAGAAGCATCAGGTTCGGCAGCGAGTGCTCACTCGCTGCAGCTGACACAGTTTCGGCAGCGAATCAGAGTTTCGCTGCACAACACATAATTCGGCAGGGTATGGTAGTTCGCTATAGAAGACTCAGTTTCGGCAGCGACTGCTAACTCTCTGCAGCTGACACAGTTTCGGCAGCGAATCAGAGTTTCGCTGCACAACACACAATTCGGCAGCGAACGCTAGTTCGCTGCAGCAGACTCAGTGTCGGCAGCGGATCACAAATTCAGCAGCGAATGCTAGTTCGCTGCAGAAGACTCAGTTTCTGCAGCGAATGCTACCTCGCTGCAGCGGACACAGTTTCGGCAGCGAATCAGTGTTTCGCTGCACAACACACAATTCGGCAGCGAATGCTAGTTCGCTGCAGCAGACTCAGTTTCGGCAGCGAATCACAAATTCGCTGCAGCCGACACAGTTTCGGCAGCGAATCAGAGTTTCGCTGCACAACACACAATTCGGCAGCGCATCACATTTTCGCTGCACAACACACAACTCGGCACCGTCTGCTAGTTCGCTGCAGAAGACTCAGTTTCGGCAGCGACTGCTAACTCGCTGTAGCTAACACAGTTTCGGCAGCGAATCAGAGTTTCGCTGCACAACACACAATTCGGCAGCGTATGCTATTTCGCTGCAGGAGACTCAGTTCCGGCAGCGAATCACAAATTCGGCAGCGAATGCTAGTTCGGTGCAGCAGACTCAGTTTCGGCAGCGAATGCTACCTCGCTGCAGCTGACACAGTTTCGGCAGCGAATCAGTGTTTCGCTGCACAACACACAATTCGGCAGCGAATGCTATTTCGGTGCAGAACACTCAGTTTCGGCAGCGAATGCTACCTCGCTGCAGCTGACACAGTTTCGGCAGCGAATCAGTGTTTCGCTGCACAACACACAATTCGGCAGCGAATGCTAGTTCGCAGCAGAAGACTCAGTTTCGGCAGCGAATCACACATTCGCTGCAGCCGACACAGTTTCGGCAGCGAATCACATTTTCGCTGCAGCCATCATAGTATTGGCAGCGAATCAGAGTTTCGCTGCCCAACACACAACTCGGCATCGTATGCTAGTTCACTGCAGAAGACTCAGTTTCGGCAGCGACTGCTAACTCGCTGCAGCTGACACAGTTTCGGCAGCGAATCAGAGTTTCGCTGCACAACACACAATTCGGCAGCGTATGCTATTTCGCTGCAGGAGACTCAGTTCCGGCAGCGAATCACAAATTCGGCAGCGAATGCTAGTTCGCTGAGAAGACTCAGTTTCGGCAGCGAATCAGAGTTTCGCTGCACAACACACAATTCGGCAGCGAACGCTAGTTCGCTGCAGCAGACTCAGTGTCAGCAGCGGATCACAAATTCAGCAGCGAATGCTAGTTCGCTGCAGAAGACTCAGTTTCTGCAGCGAATGCTACCTCGCTGCAGCGGACACAGTTTCGGCAGCGAATCAGTGTTTCGCTGCACAACACACAATTCGGCAGCGAATGCTAGTTCGCTGCAGCAGACTCAGTTTCGGCAGCGAATCACAAATTCGCTGCAGCCGACACAGTTTCGGCAGCGAATCAGAGTTTCGCTGCACAACACACAATTCGGCAGCGAATCACAATTTCGCTGCAGCCATCATAGTTTTGGCAGCGAATCAGAGTTTCGCTGCCCAACACACAACTCGGCATCGTATGCTAGTTCGCTGCAGAAGACTCAGTTTCGGCAGCGAATGCTAACTCGCTGCAGCTGACACAGTTTCGGCAGCGACTCAGAGTTTCGCTGCACAACACACAATTCGGCAGCGTATGCTATTTCGCTGCAGGAGACTCAGTTTTGGCAGCGAATCTCAAATGCGGCAGCGAATGCTAGTTCGGTGCAGAAGACTCAGTTTCGGCAGCGACTGCTCACTCGCTGCAGCAGACTCAGTTTCGGCAGCGAATCACAAATTCGCTGCAGCCGACACAGTTTCGGCAGCGAATCACATTTTCGCTGCAGCCATCATAGTTTCGGCAGCGAATCAGAGTTTCGCTGCACAACACACAATTCGGCAGCGTATGGTAGTTCGCTGCAGAAGACTCAGTTTCGGCAGCGACTGCTAACTCGCTGCAGCTGACACAGTTTCGGCAGCGAATCAGAGTTTCGCTGCACAACACACAATTCGGCAGCGTATGCTATTTCGCTGCAGGAGACTCAGTTCCGGCAGCGAATCACACATTCGCCAGCGAATGCTAGTTCGGTGCAGAACACTCAGTTTCGGCAGCGACTGCTCACTCGCTGCAGCTGACACAGTTTCGGCAGCGAATCAGAGTTTCGCTGCACAACACGCAATTCGGCAGCGTATGCTAGTTCGCTGCAGAAGACTCAGTTTCGGCAGCGACTGCTAACTCGCTGCAGCTGACACAGTTTCGGCAGCGAATCAGAGTTTCGCTGCACAACACCCAATTCGGCAGCGTATGCTATTTCGCTGCAGGAGACTCAGTTCCGGCAGCGAATCACAAATTCGGCAGCGAATGCTAGTTCGCTGAGAAGACTCAGTTTCGGCAGCGACTGCTACCTCGCTGCAGCCGACACAGTTTCGGCAGCGTATGCTAGTTCGGTGCAGAAGACTCAGTTTCGGCATCGAATGCTAACTCGCTGCAGCCGACACAGTTTCGGCAGCGAATCAGAGTTTCGCTGCACAACACACAATTCGACAGCGTATTGTAGTTCGCTACAGAAGACTCAGTTTCGACAGCGAGAGCTAACTCTCTGCAGCTGACACAGTTTCGGCAGCGAATCAGAGTTTCGCTGCACAACACACAATTCGGCAGCGAACGCTAGTTCACTGCAGCAGACTCAGTGTCAGCAGCGGATCACAAATTCAGCAGCGAATGCTAGTTCGCTGCAGAAGACTCAGTTTCTGCAGTGAATGCTACCTCGCTGCAGCTGACACAGTTTCGGCAGCGAATCAGAGTTTCGCTGCACAACACGCAATTCGGCAGCGTATGCTAGTTCGCTGCAGAAGACTCAGTTTCGGCAGCGACTGCTAACTCGCTGCAGCTGACACAATTTCGGCAGCGAATCAGAGTTTCGCTGCACAACACACAATTCGGCAGCGTATGCTATTTCGCTGCAGGAGACTCAGTTCCGGCAGCGAATCACAAATTCGGCAGCGACTGCTAGTTCGGTGCAGAAGCCTCACGTTTGGCAGCGAGTGCTAACTCGCTGCAGCTGACACAGTTTCGGCAGCGAATCAGAGTTTCGCTGCACAACACATAATTCGGCAGGGTATGGTAGTTCGCTGCAGAAGACTCAGTTTCGGCAGCGACTGCTAACTCGCTGCAGCGGACACAGTTTCGGCAGCGAATCAGAGTTTCGCTGCACAACACACAATTCGGCAGCGTATGGTAGTTCGCTGCAGAAGACTCAGTTTCGGCAGCGACTGCTAACTCGCTGCAGCTGACACAGTTTCGGCAGCGAATCAGAGTTTCGCTGCACAACACACAATTCGGCAGCGTCTGCTATTTCGCTGCAGGAGACTCAGTTCCGGCAGCGAATCACAAATTCGGCAGCGAATGCTAGTTCGCTGAGAAGACTCAGTTTCGGCAGCGACTGCTACCTCGCTGCAGCCGACACAGTTTCGGCAGCGAATGCTAGTTCGGTGCAGAAGACTCAGTTTCGGCAGCGAATCACAAATTCACTGCAACCGACACAGTTTCGGCAGCGAATCAGAGTTTCGCTGCACAACACACAATTCGGCAGCGTATTGTAGTTCGCTGCAGAAGACTCAGTTTCGACAGCGAGAGCTAACTCTCTGCAGCTGACACAGTTTCGGCAGCGAATCAGAGTTTCGCTGCACAACACACAATTCGGCAGCGAACGCTAGTTCGCTGCAGCAGACTCAGTGTCAGCAGCGGATCACAAATTCAGCAGCGAATGCTAGTTCGCTGCAGAAGACTCAGTTTCTGCAGCGAATGCTACCTCGCTGCAGCTGACACAGTTTCGGCAGCGAATCAGAGTTTCGCTGCACAACACGCAATTCGGCAGCGTATGCTAGTTCGCTGCAGAAGACTCAGTTTCGGCAGCGACTGCTAACTCGCTGCAGCTGACACACTTTCGGCAGCGAATCAGAGTTTCGCTGCACAACACACAATTCGGCAGCGTATGCTATTTCGCTGCAGGAGACTCAGTTCCGGCAGCGAATCACAAATTCGGCAGCGAATGCTAGTTCGGTGCAGAAGCCTCACGTTCGGCAGCGAGTGCTAACTCGCTGCAGCTGACACAGTTTCGGCAGCGAATCAGAGTTTCGCTGCACAACACATAATTCGGCAGGGTATGGCAGTTCGCTGCAGAAGACTCAGTTTCGGCAGCGACTGCTAACTCTCTGCAGCTGACACAGTTTCGGCAGCGAATCAGAGTTTCGCTGCACAACACACAATTCGGCAGCGAACGCTAGTTCGCTGCAGCAGACTCAGTGTCAGCAGCGGATCCCAAATTCAGCAGCGAATGCTAGTTCGCTGCAGAAGACTCAGTTTCTGCAGCGAATGCTACCTCGCTGCAGCTGACACAGTTTCGGCAGCGAATCAGTGTTTCGCTGCACAACACACAATTCGGCAGCGAATGCTAGTTCGCTGCAGAAGACTCAGTTTCGGCAGCGAATCACAAATTCGCTGCAGCCGACACAGTTTCGGCAGCGAATCAGAGTTTCGCTGCACAACACACAATTCGGCAGCGAATCACAATTTCGCTGCAGCCATCATAGTTTTGGCAGCGAATCAGAGTTTCGCTGCACAACACACAACTCGGCATCGTATGCTAGTTCGCTGCAGAAGACTCAGTTTCGGCAGCGAATGCTACCTCGCTGCAGCCGACACAGTTTCGGCAGCGAATCAGAGTTTCGCTGCACAACACACAATTCGGCAGCGAATGCTAGTTCGCTGCAGAAGACTCAATTTTGGCAGCGACTGCTACCTCGCTGCAGCTGACACAGTTTCGGCAGCGAATCAGTGTTTCGCTGCACAACACACAATTCGGCAGCGAATGCTAGTTCGGTGCAGAAGACTCAGTTTCGGCAGCGAATCACAAATTCGCTGCAACCGACACAGTTTCGGCAGCGAATCAGAGTTTCGCTGCACAACACACAATTCGGCAGCGTATTGTAGTTCGCTGCAGAAGACTCAGTTTCGACAGCGAGAGCTAACTCTCTGCAGCTGACACAGTTTCGGCAGCGAATCAGAGTTTCGCTGCACAACACACAATTCGGCAGCGAACGCTAGTTCGCTGCAGCAGACTCAGTGTCAGCAGCGGATCACAAATTCAGCAGCGAATGCTAGTTCGCTGCAGAAGACTCAGTTTCTGCAGCGAATGCTACCTCGCTGCAGCTGACACAGTTTCGGCAGCGAATCAGAGTTTCGCTGCACAACACGCAATTCGGCAGCGTATGCTAGTTCGCTGCAGAAGACTCAGTTTCGGCAACGACTGCTAACTCGCTGCAGCTGACACAATTTCGGCAGCGAATCAGAGTTTCGCTGCACAACACACAATTCGGCAGCGTATGCTATTTCGCTGCAGGAGACTCAGTTCCGGCAGCGAATCACAAATTCGGCAGCGAATGCTAGTTCGGTGCAGAAGCCTCACGTTCGGCAGCGAGTGCTAACTCGCTGCAGCTGACACAGTTTCGGCAGCGAATCAGAGTTTCGCTGCACAACACATAATTCGGCAGAGTATGCTCTTTCGCTGCAGGAGACTCAGTTTCGGCAGCGAATCTCAAATGCGGCAGCGAATGCTAGTTCGGTGCAGAAGACTCAGTTTCGGCAGCGACTGCTCACTCGCTGCAGCTGACTCAGTTTCTGCAGCGAATCACAAATTCGCTGCAGCCGACACAGTTTCGGCAGCGAATCACATTTTCGCTGCAGCCATCATAGTTTCGGCAGCGAATCAGAGTTTCGCTGCACAACACACAATTCGGCAGCGTATGGTAGTTCGCTGCAGAAGACTCAGTTTCGGCAGCGACTGCTAACTCGCTGCAGCTGACACAGTTTCGGCAGCGAATCAGAGTTTCGCTGCACAACACACAATTCGGCAGCGTATGCTATTTCGCTGCAGGAGACTCAGTTCCGGCAGCGAATCTCAAATTCGGCAGCGAATGCTAGTTCGGTGCAGAACACTCAATTTCGGCAGCGACTGCTCACTTCGCTGCAGCTGACACAGTTTCGGCAGCGACTCAGAGTTTCGCTGCACAACACGCAATTCAGCAGCGTATGCTAGTTCGCTGCAGAAGACTCAGTTTCAGCAGCGACTGCTAACTCGCTGCAGCGGACACAGTGTCGGCATCGACTCAGAGTTTCGCTGCACAACACGCAATTCGGCAGCGTATGCTAGTTCGCTGCAGAAGACTCAGTTTCGGTAGCGACTGCTACCTCGCTGCAGCCGACACAGTTTCGGCAGCGAATGCTAGTTCGGTGCAGAAGACTCAGTTTCGGCAGCGAATCACAAATTCGCTGCAACCGACACAGTTTCGGCAGCGAATCAGAGTTTCGCTGCACAACACACAATTCGGCAGCGTATTGTAGTTCGCTGCAGAAGACTCAGTTTCGACAGCGAGAGCTAACTCTCTGCAGCTGACACAGTTTCGGCAGCGAATCAGAGTTTCGCTGCACAACACACAATTCGGCAGCGAACGCTAGTTCGCTGCAGCAGACTCAGTGTCCGCAGCGGATCACAAATTCAGCAGCGAATGCTAGTTCGCTGCAGAAGACTCAGTTTCTGCAGCGAATGCTACCTCGCTGCAGCTGACACAGTTTCGGCAGCGAATCAGAGTTTCGCTGCACAACACGCAATTCGGCAGCGTATGCTAGTTCGCTGCAGAAGACTCAGTTTCGGCAGCGACTGCTAACTCGCTGCAGCTGACACAATTTCGGCAGCGAATCAGAGTTTCGCTGCACAACACACAATTCGGCAGCGTATGCTATTTCGCTGCAGGAGACTCAGTTCCGGCAGCGAATCACAAATTCGGCAGCGAATGCTAGTTCGGTGCAGAAGCCTCACGTTCGGCAGCGAGTGCTAACTCGCTGCAGCTGACACAGTTTCGGCAGCGAATCAGAGTTTCGCTGCACAACACACAATTCGGCAGGGTATGGTAGTTCGCTGCAGAAGACTCAGTTTCGGCAGCGACTGCTAACTCTCTGCAGCTGACACAGTTTCGGCAGCGAATCAGAGTTTCGCTGCACAACACACAATTCGGCAGCGAACGCTAGTTCGCTGCAGCAGACTCAGTGTCAGCAGCGGATCCCAAATTCAGCAGCGAATGCTAGTTCGCTGCTGAAGACTCAGTTTCTGCAGCGAATGCTACCTCGCTGCAGCTGACACAGTTTCGGCAGCGAATCAGAGTTTCGCTGCACAACACGCAATTCGGCAGCGTATGCTAGTTCGCTGCAGAAGACTCAGTTTCGGCAGCGACTGCTAACTCGCTGCAGCTGACACACTTTCGGCAGCGAATCAGAGGTTCGCTGCACAACACACAATTCGGCAGCGTATGCTATGTCGCTGCAGGAGACTCAGTTCCGGCAGCGAATCACAAATTCGGCAGCGAATGCTAGTTCGGTGCAGAAGCCTCACGTTCGGCAGCGAGTGCTAACTCGCTGCAGCTGACACAGTTTCGGCAGCGAATCAGAGTTTCGCTGCACAACACATAATTCGGCAGGGTATGGTAGTTCGCTGCAGAAGACTCAGTTTCGGCAGCGACTGCTAACTCTCTGCAGCTGACACAGTTTCGGCAGCGAATCAGAGTTTCGCTGCAGAACACACAATTCGGCAGCGAACGCTAGTTCGCTGCAGCAGACTCAGTGTCAGCAGCGGATCCCAAATTCAGCAGCGAATGCTAGTTCGCTGCAGAAGACTCAGTTTCTGCAGCGAATGCTACCTCGCTGCAGCTGACACAGTTTCGGCAGCGAATCAGTGTTTCGCTGCACAACACACAATTCGGCAGCGAATGCTAGTTCGCTGCAGAAGACTCAGTTTCGGCAGCGAATCACAAATTCGCTGCAGCCGACACAGTTTCGGCAGCGAATCAGAGTTTCGCTGCACAACACACAATTCGGCAGCGAATCACTATTTCGCCGCAGCCATCATAGTTTTGGCAGCGAATCAGAGTTTCGCTGCACAACACACAACTCGGCATCGTATGCTAGTTCGCTGCAGAAGACTCAGTTTCGGCAGCGACTGCTAACTCGCTGCAGCCGACACAGTTTCGGCAGCGAATCAGAGTTTCGCTGCACAACACACAATTCGGCAGCGTATGCTATTTCGCTGCAGGAGACTCAGTTTCGGCAGCGAATCTCAAATGCGGCAGCGAATGCTAGTTCGGTGCAGAAGACTCAGTTTCGGCAGCGACTGCTCACTCGCTGCAGCTGACTCAGTTTCGGCAGCGACTCACAAATTCGCTGCAGCCGACACAGTTTCGGCAGCGAATCACATTTTCGCTGCAGCCATAATAGTTTCGGCAGCGAATCAGAGTTTCGCTGCACAACACACAATTCGGCAGCGTATGGTAGTTCGCTGCAGAAGACTCAGTTTCGGCAGCGATTGCTAACTCGCTGCAGCTGACACAATTTCGGCAGCGAATCAGAGTTTCGCTGCACAACACACAATTCGGCAGCGTATGCTATTTCGCTGCAGGAGACTCAGTTCCGGCAGCGAATCACACATTCGGCAGCGAATGCTAGTTCAGTGCAGAAGCCTCACGTTCGGAAGCGAGTGCTAAGTCGCTGCAGCTGACACAGTTTCGGCAGCGAATCAGAGTTTCGCTGCACAACACAGAATTCGGCAGGGTATGGTAGTTCGCTGCAGAAGACTCAGTTTCGGCAGCGACTGCTAACTCTCTGCAGCTGAGACAGTTTCGGCAGCGAATCAGAGTTTCGCTGCACAACACACAATTCGGCAGCGAACGCTAGTTCGCTTCAGCAGACTCAGTGTCAGCAGCGGATCACAAATTCGCTGCAGCCGACACAGTTTCGGCAGCGAATCACATTTTCGCTGCAGCCATCATAGTTTCGGCAGCGAATCAGAGTTTCGCTGCACAACACATAATTCGGCAGGGTATGGTAGTTCGCTGCAGAAGACTCAGTTTCGGCAGCGACTGCTAACTCTCTGCAGCTGAGACAGTTTCGGCAGCGAATCAGTGTTTCGCTGCACAACACACAATTCGGCAGCGAATGCTAGTTCGCTGCAGAAGACTCAGTTTCGGCAGCGAATCACAATTTCGCTGCAACCATCATAGTTTTGGCAGCGAATCAGAGTTTCGCTGCACAACACACAACTCGGCATCGTATGCTAGTTCGCTGCAGAAGACTCAGTTTCGGCAGCGAATGCTAACTCGCTGCAGCTGACACAGTTTCGGCAGCGAATCAGAGTTTCGCTGCACAACACACAATTCGGCAGAGTATGCTCTTTCGCTGCAGGAGACTCAGTTTTGGTAGCGAATCTCAAATTCGGCAGCGAATGCTAGTTCGGTGCAGAAGACTCAGTTTCGGCAGCGACTGCTCACTCGCTGCAGCTGACACAGTTTCGGCAGCGAATCAGAGTTTCGCTGCACAACACGCAATTCGGCAGCGTATGCTAGTTCGCTGCAGAAGACTCAGTTTCGGCAGCGACTGCTAACTCGCTGCAGCCGACACAGTTTCGGCAGCGAATCAGAGTTTCGCTGCACAACACACAATTCGGCAGCGAATCACAATTTCGCTGCAGCCATCATAGTTTTGGCAGCGAATCAGAGTTTCGCTGCACAACACACAACTCGGCATCGTCTGCTAGTTCGCTGCAGAAGACTCAGTTTCGGCAGCGACTGCTAACTCGCTGTAGCTGACACAGTTTCGGCAGCGAATCAGAGATTCGCTGCACAACACACAATTCGGCAGCGTATGCTATTTCGCTGCAGGAGACTCAGTTGCGGCAGCGAATCACAAATTCGGCAGCGAATGCTAGTTCGGTGCAGAACACTCAGTTTCGGCAGCGACTGCTACCTCGCTGCAGCTGACACAGTTTCGGCAGCGAATCAGTGTTTCGCTGCACAACACACAATTCGGCAGCGAATGCTAGTTCGCTGCAGAAGACTCAGTTTCGGCAGCGAATCACAAATTCGCTGCAGCCGACACAGTTTCGGCAGCGAATCACATTTTCGCTGCAGCCATCATAGTTTCGGCAGCGAATCAGAGTTTCGCTGCACAACACATAATTCGGCAGGGTATGGTAGTTCGCTGCAGAAGACTCAGTTTCGGCAGCGACTGCTAACTCTCTGCAGCTGAGACAGTTTCGGCAGCGAATCAGAGTTTCGCTGCACAACACACAATTCGGCAGCGAACGCTAGTTCGCTTCAGCAGACTCAGTGTCAGCAGCGGATCACAAATTCAGCAGCGAATGCTAGTTCGCTGCAGAAGACTCAGTTTCTGCAGCGAATGCTACCTCGCTGCAGCGGACACAGTTTCGGCAGCGAATCAGTGTTTCGCTGCACAACACACAATTCGGCAGCGAATGCTAGTTCGCTGCAGAAGACTCAGTTTCGGCAGCGAATCACAAATTCGCTGCAGCCGACACAGTTTCGGCAGCGAATCAGTGTTTCGCTGCACAACACACAATTTGGCAGCGAATGCTAGTTCGCTGCAGAAGACTCAGTTTCGGCAGCGAATCACACATTCGCTGCAGCCGACACAGTGTCGGCAGCGAATCAGAGTTTCGCTGCACAACACACAATTCGGCAGCGAATCACAATTTCGCTGCAGCCATCATAGTTTTGGCAGCGAATCAGAGTTTCGCTGCACAACACACAACTCGGCATCGTCTGCTAGTTCGCTGCAGAAGACTCAGTTTCGGCAGCGACTGCTAACTCGCTGTAGCTAACACAGTTTCGGCAGCGAATCAGAGTTTCGCTGCACAACACACAATTCGGCAGCGTATGCTATTTCGCTGCAGGAGACTCAGTTCCGGCAGCGAATCACAAATTCGGCAGCGAATGCTAGTTCGGTGCAGCAGACTCAGTTTCGGCAGCGAATGCTACCTCGCTGCAGCTGACACAGTTTCGGCAGCGAATCAGTGTTTCGCTGCACAACACACAATTCGGCAGCGAATGCTATTTCGGTGCAGAAGACTCAGTTTCGGCAGCGAATGCTACCTCGCTGCAGCTGACACAGTTTCGGCAGCGAATCAGTGTTTCGCTGCACAACACAGAATTCGGCAGCGAATGCTAGTTCGCAGCAGAAGACTCAGTTTCGGCAGCGAATCACACATTCGCTGCAGCCGACACAGTTTCGGCAGCGAATCACATTTTCGCTGCAGCCATCATAGTTTCGGCAGCGAATCAGAGTTTCGCTGCACAACACACAATTCGGCAGCGTATGGTAGTTCGCTGCAGAAGACTCAGTTTCGGCAGAGACTGCTAACTCGCTGCAGCTGACACAGTTTCGGCAGCGAATCAGAGTTTCGCTGCACAACACACAATTCGGCAGCGTATGCTATTTCGCTGCAGGAGACTCAGTTCCGGCAGCGAATCACAAATTCGGCAGCGAATGCTAGTTCGGTGCAGAAGACTCAGTTTCGGGAGCGACTGCTACCTCGCTGCAGCTGACACAGTTTCGGCAGCGAATCAGTGTTTCTCTGCACAACACACAATTCGGCAGCGTATGCTATTTCGCTGCAGGAGACTCAGTTCCGGCAGCGAATCACAAATTCGGCAGCGAATGCTAGTTCGGTGCAGAAGCCTCACGTGCGGCAGCGAGTGCTAACTTGCTGCAGCTGACACAATTTCGGCAGCGAATCAGAGTTTCGCTGCACAACACATAATTCGGCAGGGTATGGTAGTTCGCTGCAGAAGACTCAGTTTCGGCAGCGACTGCTAACTCTCTGCAGCTGAGACAGTTTCGGCAGCGAATCAGAGTTTCGCTGCACAACACACAATTCGGCAGCGAACGCTAGTTCGCTGCAGCAGACTCAGTGTCAGCAGCGGATCACAAATTCAGCAGCGAATGCTAGTTCGCTGCAGAAGACTCAGTTTCTGCAGCGAATGCTACCTCGCTGCAGCTGACACAGTTTCGGCAGCGAATCAGTGTTTCGCTGCACAACACACAATTCGGCAGCGAATGCTAGTTCGCTGCAGAAGACTCAGTTTCGGCAGCGAATCACAAATTCGCTGCAGCCGACACAGTTTCGGCAGCGAATCAGTGTTTCGCTGCACAACACACAATTCGGCAGCGAATGCTAGTTCGCTGCAGAAGACTCAGTTTCGGCAGCGAATCACAAATTCGCTGCAGCCGACACAGTTTCGGCAGCGAATCAGAGTTTCGCTGCACAACACACAATTCGGCAGCGTATGCTATTTCGCTGCAGGAGACTCAGTTCCGGCAGCGAATCACAAATTCGGCAGCGAATGCTAGTTCGGTGCAGCAGACTCAGTTTCGGCAGCGAATGCTACCTCGCTGCAGCTGACACAGTTTCGGCAGCGAATCAGTGTTTCGCTGCACAACACACAATTCGGCAGCGAATGCTATTTCGGTGCAGAACACTCAGTTTCGGCAGCGAATGCTACCTCGCTGCAGCTGACACAGTTTCGGCAGCGAATCAGTGTTTCGCTGCACAACACACAATTCGGCAGCGAATGCTAGTTCGCAGCAGAAGACTCAGTTTCGGCAGCGAATCACACATTCGCTGCAGCCGACACAGTTTCGGCAGCGAATCACATTTTCGCTGCAGCCATCATAGTTTCGGCAGCGAATCAGAGTTTCGCTGCACAACACACAATTCGGCAGCGTATGGTAGTTCGCTGCAGAAGACTCAGTTTCGGCAGAGACTGCTAACTCGCTGCAGCTGACACAGTTTCGGCAGCGAATCAGAGTTTCGCTGCACAACACACAATTCGGCAGCGTATGCTATTTCGCTGCAGGAGACTCAGTTCCGGCAGCGAATCACAAATTCGGCAGCGAATGCTAGTTCGGTGCAGAAGACTCAGTTTCGGGAGCGACTGCTACCTCGCTGCAGCTGACACAGTTTCGGCAGCGAATCAGTGTTTCTCTGCACAACACACAATTCGGCAGCGTATGCTATTTCGCTGCAGGAGACTCAGTTCCGGCAGCGAATCACAAATTCGGCAGCGAATGCTAGTTCGGTGCAGAAGCCTCACGTGCGGCAGCGAGTGCTAACTTGCTGCAGCTGACACAATTTCGGCAGCGAATCAGAGTTTCGCTGCACAACACATAATTCGGCAGGGTATGGTAGTTCGCTGCAGAAGACTCAGTTTAGGCAGCGACTGCTAACTCTCTGCAGCTGAGACAGTTTCGGCAGCGAATCAGAGTTTCGCTGCACAACACACAATTCGGCAGCGAACGCTAGTTCGCTGCAGCAGACTCAGTGTCAGCAGCGGATCACAAATTCAGCAGCGAATGCTAGTTCGCTGCAGAAGACTCAGTTTCTGCAGCGAATGCTACCTCGCTGCAGCTGACACAGTTTCGGCAGCGAATCAGTGTTTCGCTGCACAACACACAATTCGGCAGCGAATGCTAGTTCGCTGCAGAAGACTCAGTTTCGGCAGCGAATCACAAATTCGCTGCAGCCGACACAGTTTCGGCAGCGAATCAGTGTTTCGCTGCACAACACACAATTCGGCAGCGAATGCTAGTTCGCTGCAGAAGACTCAGTTTCGGCAGCGAATCACAAATTCGCTGCAGCCGACACAGTTTCGGCAGCGAATCAGAGTTTCGCTGCACAACACACAATTCGGCAGCGAATCACAATTTCGCTGCAGCCATCATAGTTTTGGCAGCGAATCAGAGTTTCGCTGCACAACACACAACTCGGCATCGTCTGCTAGTTCGCTGCAGAAGACTCAGTTTCGGCAGCGACTGCTAACTCGCTGTAGCTGACACAGTTTCGGCAGCGAATCAGAGTTTCGCTGCACAACACACAATTCGGCAGCGTATGCTATTTCGCTGCAGGAGACTCAGTTCCGGCAGCGAATCACAAATTCGGCAGCGAATGCTAGTTCGCTGCAGAAGACTCAGTTTCTGCAGCGAATGCTACCTCGCTGCAGCGGACACAGTTTCGGCAGCGAATCAGTGTTTCGCTGCACAACACACAATTCGGCAGCGAATGCTAGTTCGCTGCAGAAGACTCAGTTTCGGCAGCGAATCACAAATTTGCTGCAGCCGACACAGTTTCGGCAGCGAATCAGTGTTTCGCTGCACAACACACAATTCGGCAGCGAATGCTAGTTCGCTGCAGAAGACTCAGTTTCGGCAGCGAATCACAAATTCGCTACAGCCGACACAGTTTCGGCGGCGAATCAGAGTTTCGCTGCACAACACACAATTCGGCAGCGTATTGTAGTTCGCTGCAGAAGACTCAGTTTCGACAGCGAGAGCTAACTCTCTGCAGCTGACACAGTTTCGGCAGCGAATCAGAGTTTCGCTGCACAACACACAATTCGGCAGCGAACGCTAGTTCGCTGCAGCAGACTCAGTGTCAGCAGCGGATCACAAATTCAGCAGCGAATGCTAGTTCGCTGCAGAAGACTCAGTTTCTGCAGCGAATGCTACCTCGCTGCAGCTGACACAGTTTCGGCAGCGAATCAGAGTTTCGCTGCACAACACGCAATTCGGCAGCGTATGCTAGTTCGCTGCAGAAGACTCAGTTTCGGCAGCGACTGCTAACTCGCTGCAGCTGACACAATTTCGGCAGCGAATCAGAGTTTCGCTGCACAACACACAATTCGGCAGCGTATGCTATTTCGCTGCAGGAGACTCAGTTCCGGCAGCGAATCACAAATTCGGCAGCGAATGCTAGTTCGGTGCAGAAGCCTCACGTTCGGCAGCGAGTGCTAACTCGCTGCAGCTGACACAGTTTCGGCAGCGAATCAGAGTTTCGCTGCACAACACATAATTCGGCAGGGTATGGTAGTTCGCTGCAGAAGACTCAGTGTCGGCAGCGACTGCTAACTCTCTGCAGCTGAGACAGTTTCGGCAGCGAATCAGAGTTTCGCTGCACAACACACAATTCGGCAGCGAACGCTAGTTCGCTGCAGCAGACTCAGTGTCAGCAGCGGATCACAAATTCAGCTGCGAATGCTAGTTCGCTGCAGAAGACTCAGTTTCTGCAGCGAATGCTACCTCGCTGCAGCGGACACAGTTTCGGTAGCGAATCAGTGTTTCGCTGCACAACACACAATTCGGCAGCGAATGCTAGTTCGCTGCAGAAGACTCAGTTTCGGCAGCGAATCACAAATTCGCTGCAGCCGACACAGTTTCGGCAGCGAATCAGTGTTTCGCTGCACAACACACAATTCGGCAGCGAATGCTAGTTCGCTGCAGAAGACTCAGTTTCGGCAGCGAATCACAAATTCGCTACAGCCGACACAGTTTCGGCGGCGAATCAGAGTTTCGCTGCACAACACACAATTCGGCAGCGTATTGTAGTTCGCTGCAGAAGACTCAGTTTCGACAGCGAGAGCTAACTCTCTGCAGCTGACACAGTTTCGGCAGCGAATCAGAGTTTCGCTGCACAACACACAATTCGGCAGCGAACGCTAGTTCGCTGCAGCAGACTCAGTGTCAGCAGCGGATCACAAATTCAGCAGCGAATGCTAGTTCGCTGCAGAAGACTCAGTTTCTGCAGCGAATGCTACCTCGCTGCAGCTGACACAGTTTCGGCAGCGAATCAGAGTTTCGCTGCACAACACGCAATTCGGCAGCGTATGCTAGTTCGCTGCAGAAGACTCAGTTTCGGCAGCGACTGCTAACTCGCTGCAGCTGACACAATTTCGGCAGCGAATCAGAGTTTCGCTGCACAACACACAATTCGGCAGCGTATGCTATTTCGCTGCAGGAGACTCAGTTCCGGCAGCGAATCACAAATTCGGCAGCGAATGCTAGTTCGGTGCAGAAGCCTCACGTTCGGCAGCGAGTGCTAACTCGCTGCAGCTGACACAGTTTCGGCAGCGAATCAGAGTTTCGCTGCACAACACATAATTCGGCAGGGTATGGTAGTTCGCTGCAGAAGACTCAGTGTCGGCAGCGGATCACAAATTCAGCTGCGAATGCTAGTTCGCTGCAGAAGACTCAGTTTCTGCAGCGAATGCTACCTCGCTGCAGCGGACACAGTTTCGGCAGCGAATCAGTGTTTCGCTGCACAACACACAATTCGGCAGCGAATGCTAGTTCGCTGCAGAAGACTCAGTTTCGGCAGCGAATCACAAATTCGCTGCAGCCGACACAGTTTCGGCAGCGAATCAGTGTTTCGCTGCACAACACACAATTCGGCAGCGAATGCTAGTTCGCTGCAGAAGACTCAGTTTCGGCAGCGAATCACAAATTCGCTACAGCCGACACAGTTTCGGCGGCGAATCAGAGTTTCGCTGCACAACACACAATTCGGCAGCGTATTGTAGTTCGCTGCAGAAGACTCAGTTTCGACAGCGAGAGCTAACTCTCTGCAGCTGACACAGTTTCGGCAGCGAATCAGAGTTTCGCTGCACAACACACAATTCGGCAGCGAACGCTAGTTCGCTGCAGCAGACTCAGTGTCAGCAGCGGATCACAAATTCAGCAGCGAATGCTAGTTCGCTGCAGAAGACTCAGTTTCTGCAGCGAATGCTACCTCGCTGCAGCTGACACAGTTTCGGCAGCGAATCAGAGTTTCGCTGCACAACACGCAATTCGGCAGCGTATGCTAGTTCGCTGCAGAAGACTCAGTTTCGGCAGCGACTGCTAACTCGCTGCAGCTGACACACTTTCGGCAGCGAATCAGAGTTTCGCTGCACAACACACAATTCGGCAGCGTATGCTATTTCGCTGCAGGAGACTCAGTTCCGGCAGCGAATCACAAATTCGGCAGCGAATGCTAGTTCGGTGCAGAAGCCTCACGTTCGGCAGCGAGTGCTAACTCGCTGCAGCTGACACAGTTTCGGCAGCGAATCAGAGTTTCGCTGCACAACACATAATTCGGCAGGGTATGGTAGTTCGCTGCAGAAGACTCAGTGTCGGCAGCGACTGCTAACTCTCTGCAGCTGAGACAGTTTCGGCAGCGAATCAGAGTTTCGCTGCACAACACACAATTCGGCAGCGAACGCTAGTTCGCTGCAGCAGACTCAGTGTCAGCAGCGGATCACAAATTCAGCTGCGAATGCTAGTTCGCTGCAGAAGACTCAGTTTCTGCAGCGAATGCTACCTCGCTGCAGCGGACACAGTTTCGGTAGCGAATCAGTGTTTCGCTGCACAACACACAATTCGGCAGCGAATGCTAGTTCGCTGCAGAAGACTCAGTTTCGGCAGCGAATCACAAATTCGCTGCAGCCGACACAGTTTCGGCAGCGAATCAGTGTTTCGCTGCACAACACACAATTCGGCAGCGAATGCTAGTTCGCTGCAGAAGACTCAGTTTCGGCAGCGAATCACAAATTCGCTACAGCCGACACAGTTTCGGCGGCGAATCAGAGTTTCGCTGCACAACACACAATTCGGCAGCGTATTGTAGTTCGCTGCAGAAGACTCAGTTTCGACAGCGAGAGCTAACTCTCTGCAGCTGACACAGTTTCGGCAGCGAATCAGAGTTTCGCTGCACAACACACAATTCGGCAGCGAACGCTAGTTCGCTGCAGCAGACTCAGTGTCAGCAGCGGATCACAAATTCAGCAGCGAATGCTAGTTCGCTGCAGAAGACTCAGTTTCTGCAGCGAATGCTACCTCGCTGCAGCTGACACAGTTTCGGCAGCGAATCAGAGTTTCGCTGCACAACACGCAATTCGGCAGCGTATGCTAGTTCGCTGCAGAAGACTCAGTTTCGGCAGCGACTGCTAACTCGCTGCAGCTGACACAATTTCGGCAGCGAATCAGAGTTTCGCTGCACAACACACAATTCGGCAGCGTATGCTATTTCGCTGCAGGAGACTCAGTTCCGGCAGCGAATCACAAATTCGGCAGCGAATGCTAGTTCGGTGCAGAAGCCTCACGTTCGGCAGCGAGTGCTAACTCGCTGCAGCTGACACAGTTTCGGCAGCGAATCAGAGTTTCGCTGCACAACACATAATTCGGCAGGGTATGGTAGTTCGCTGCAGAAGACTCAGTGTCGGCAGCGACTGCTAACTCTCTGCAGCTGAGACAGTTTCGGCAGCGAATCAGAGTTTCGCTGCACAACACACAATTCGGCAGCGAACGCTAGTTCGCTGCAGCAGACTCAGTGTCAGCAGCGGATCACAAATTCAGCTGCGAATGCTAGTTCGCTGCAGAAGACTCAGTTTCTGCAGCGAATGCTACCTCGCTGCAGCGGACACAGTTTCGGTAGCGAATCAGTGTTTCGCTGCACAACACACAATTCGGCAGCGAATGCTAGTTCGCTGCAGAAGACTCAGTTTCGGCAGCGAATCA
This sequence comes from Populus nigra, assembly GCF_951802175.1. Lineage (NCBI taxonomy): Eukaryota > Viridiplantae > Streptophyta > Magnoliopsida > Malpighiales > Salicaceae > Populus > Populus nigra. The sequence goes on from NC_084853.1 coordinate 26,213,363, forward strand.
CAAATTCGCTGCAGCCGACACAGTTTCGGCAGCGAATCAGTGTTTCGCTGCACAACACACAATTCGGCAGCGAATGCTAGTTCGCTGCAGAAGACTCAGTTTCGGCAGCGAATCACAAATTCGCTACAGCCGACACAGTTTCGGCGGCGAATCAGAGTTTCGCTGCACAACACACAATTCGGCAGCGTATTGTAGTTCGCTGCAGAAGACTCAGTTTCGACAGCGAGAGCTAACTCTCTGCAGCTGACACAGTTTCGGCAGCGAATCAGAGTTTCGCTGCACAACACACAATTCGGCAGCGAACGCTAGTTCGCTGCAGCAGACTCAGTGTCAGCAGCGGATCACAAATTCAGCAGCGAATGCTAGTTCGCTGCAGAAGACTCAGTTTCTGCAGCGAATGCTACCTCGCTGCAGCTGACACAGTTTCGGCAGCGAATCAGAGTTTCGCTGCACAACACGCAATTCGGCAGCGTATGCTAGTTCGCTGCAGAAGACTCAGTTTCGGCAGCGACTGCTAACTCGCTGCAGCTGACACAATTTCGGCAGCGAATCAGAGTTTCGCTGCACAACACACAATTCGGCAGCGTATGCTATTTCGCTGCAGGAGACTCAGTTCCGGCAGCGAATCACAAATTCGGCAGCGAATGCTAGTTCGGTGCAGAAGCCTCACGTTCGGCAGCGAGTGCTAACTCGCTGCAGCTGACACAGTTTCGGCAGCGAATCAGAGTTTCGCTGCACAACACATAATTCGGCAGGGTATGGTAGTTCGCTGCAGAAGACTCAGTGTCGGCAGCGGATCACAAATTCAGCTGCGAATGCTAGTTCGCTGCAGAAGACTCAGTTTCTGCAGCGAATGCTACCTCGCTGCAGCGGACACAGTTTCGGCAGCGAATCAGTGTTTCGCTGCACAACACACAATTCGGCAGCGAATGCTAGTTCGCTGCAGAAGACTCAGTTTCGGCAGCGAATCACAAATTCGCTGCAGCCGACACAGTTTCGGCAGCGAATCAGTGTTTCGCTGCACAACACACAATTCGGCAGCGAATGCTAGTTCGCTGCAGAAGACTCAGTTTCGGCAGCGAATCACAAATTCGCTACAGCCGACACAGTTTCGGCGGCGAATCAGAGTTTCGCTGCACAACACACAATTCGGCAGCGTATTGTAGTTCGCTGCAGAAGACTCAGTTTCGACAGCGAGAGCTAACTCTCTGCAGCTGACACAGTTTCGGCAGCGAATCAGAGTTTCGCTGCACAACACACAATTCGGCAGCGAACGCTAGTTCGCTGCAGCAGACTCAGTGTCAGCAGCGGATCACAAATTCAGCAGCGAATGCTAGTTCGCTGCAGAAGACTCAGTTTCTGCAGCGAATGCTACCTCGCTGCAGCTGACACAGTTTCGGCAGCGAATCAGAGTTTCGCTGCACAACACGCAATTCGGCAGCGTATGCTAGTTCGCTGCAGAAGACTCAGTTTCGGCAGCGACTGCTAACTCGCTGCAGCTGACACACTTTCGGCAGCGAATCAGAGTTTCGCTGCACAACACACAATTCGGCAGCGTATGCTATTTCGCTGCAGGAGACTCAGTTCCGGCAGCGAATCACAAATTCGGCAGCGAATGCTAGTTCGGTGCAGAAGCCTCACGTTCGGCAGCGAGTGCTAACTCGCTGCAGCTGACACAGTTTCGGCAGCGAATCAGAGTTTCGCTGCACAACACATAATTCGGCAGGGTATGGTAGTTCGCTGCAGAAGACTCAGTGTCGGCAGCGACTGCTAACTCTCTGCAGCTGAGACAGTTTCGGCAGCGAATCAGAGTTTCGCTGCACAACACACAATTCGGCAGCGAACGCTAGTTCGCTGCAGCAGACTCAGTGTCAGCAGCGGATCACAAATTCAGCTGCGAATGCTAGTTCGCTGCAGAAGACTCAGTTTCTGCAGCGAATGCTACCTCGCTGCAGCGGACACAGTTTCGGTAGCGAATCAGTGTTTCGCTGCACAACACACAATTCGGCAGCGAATGCTAGTTCGCTGCAGAAGACTCAGTTTCGGCAGCGAATCACAAATTCGCTGCAGCCGACACAGTTTCGGCAGCGAATCAGTGTTTCGCTGCACAACACACAATTCGGCAGCGAATGCTAGTTCGCTGCAGAAGACTCAGTTTCGGCAGCGAATCACAAATTCGCTACAGCCGACACAGTTTCGGCGGCGAATCAGAGTTTCGCTGCACAACACACAATTCGGCAGCGTATTGTAGTTCGCTGCAGAAGACTCAGTTTCGACAGCGAGAGCTAACTCTCTGCAGCTGACACAGTTTCGGCAGCGAATCAGAGTTTCGCTGCACAACACACAATTCGGCAGCGAACGCTAGTTCGCTGCAGCAGACTCAGTGTCAGCAGCGGATCACAAATTCAGCAGCGAATGCTAGTTCGCTGCAGAAGACTCAGTTTCTGCAGCGAATGCTACCTCGCTGCAGCTGACACAGTTTCGGCAGCGAATCAGAGTTTCGCTGCACAACACGCAATTCGGCAGCGTATGCTAGTTCGCTGCAGAAGACTCAGTTTCGGCAGCGACTGCTAACTCGCTGCAGCTGACACAATTTCGGCAGCGAATCAGAGTTTCGCTGCACAACACACAATTCGGCAGCGTATGCTATTTCGCTGCAGGAGACTCAGTTCCGGCAGCGAATCACAAATTCGGCAGCGAATGCTAGTTCGGTGCAGAAGCCTCACGTTCGGCAGCGAGTGCTAACTCGCTGCAGCTGACACAGTTTCGGCAGCGAATCAGAGTTTCGCTGCACAACACATAATTCGGCAGGGTATGGTAGTTCGCTGCAGAAGACTCAGTGTCGGCAGCGGATCACAAATTCAGCTGCGAATGCTAGTTCGCTGCAGAAGACTCAGTTTCTGCAGCGAATGCTACCTCGCTGCAGCGGACACAGTTTCGGCAGCGAATCAGTGTTTCGCTGCACAACACACAATTCGGCAGCGAATGCTAGTTCGCTGCAGAAGACTCAGTTTCGGCAGCGAATCACAAATTCGCTGCAGCCGACACAGTTTCGGCAGCGAATCAGTGTTTCGCTGCACAACACACAATTCGGCAGCGAATGCTAGTTCGCTGCAGAAGACTCAGTTTCGGCAGCGAATCACAAATTCGCTACAGCCGACACAGTTTCGGCGGCGAATCAGAGTTTCGCTGCACAACACACAATTCGGCAGCGTATTGTAGTTCGCTGCAGAAGACTCAGTTTCGACAGCGAGAGCTAACTCTCTGCAGCTGACACAGTTTCGGCAGCGAATCAGAGTTTCGCTGCACAACACACAATTCGGCAGCGAACGCTAGTTCGCTGCAGCAGACTCAGTGTCAGCAGCGGATCACAAATTCAGCAGCGAATGCTAGTTCGCTGCAGAAGACTCAGTTTCTGCAGCGAATGCTACCTCGCTGCAGCTGACACAGTTTCGGCAGCGAATCAGAGTTTCGCTGCACAACACGCAATTCGGCAGCGTATGCTAGTTCGCTGCAGAAGACTCAGTTTCGGCAGCGACTGCTAACTCGCTGCAGCTGACACACTTTCGGCAGCGAATCAGAGTTTCGCTGCACAACACACAATTCGGCAGCGTATGCTATTTCGCTGCAGGAGACTCAGTTCCGGCAGCGAATCACAAATTCGGCAGCGAATGCTAGTTCGGTGCAGAAGCCTCACGTTCGGCAGCGAGTGCTAACTCGCTGCAGCTGACACAGTTTCGGCAGCGAATCAGAGTTTCGCTGCACAACACATAATTCGGCAGGGTATGGTAGTTCGCTGCAGAAGACTCAGTGTCGGCAGCGACTGCTAACTCTCTGCAGCTGAGACAGTTTCGGCAGCGAATCAGAGTTTCGCTGCACAACACACAATTCGGCAGCGAACGCTAGTTCGCTGCAGCAGACTCAGTGTCAGCAGCGGATCACAAATTCAGCTGCGAATGCTAGTTCGCTGCAGAAGACTCAGTTTCTGCAGCGAATGCTACCTCGCTGCAGCGGACACAGTTTCGGTAGCGAATCAGTGTTTCGCTGCACAACACACAATTCGGCAGCGAATGCTAGTTCGCTGCAGAAGACTCAGTTTCGGCAGCGAATCACAAATTCGCTGCAGCCGACACAGTTTCGGCAGCGAATCAGTGTTTCGCTGCACAACACACAATTCGGCAGCGAATGCTAGTTCGCTGCAGAAGACTCAGTTTCGGCAGCGAATCACAAATTCGCTACAGCCGACACAGTTTCGGCGGCGAATCAGAGTTTCGCTGCACAACACACAATTCGGCAGCGTATTGTAGTTCGCTGCAGAAGACTCAGTTTCGACAGCGAGAGCTAACTCTCTGCAGCTGACACAGTTTCGGCAGCGAATCAGAGTTTCGCTGCACAACACACAATTCGGCAGCGAACGCTAGTTCGCTGCAGCAGACTCAGTGTCAGCAGCGGATCACAAATTCAGCAGCGAATGCTAGTTCGCTGCAGAAGACTCAGTTTCTGCAGCGAATGCTACCTCGCTGCAGCTGACACAGTTTCGGCAGCGAATCAGAGTTTCGCTGCACAACACGCAATTCGGCAGCGTATGCTAGTTCGCTGCAGAAGACTCAGTTTCGGCAGCGACTGCTAACTCGCTGCAGCTGACACAATTTCGGCAGCGAATCAGAGTTTCGCTGCACAACACACAATTCGGCAGCGTATGCTATTTCGCTGCAGGAGACTCAGTTCCGGCAGCGAATCACAAATTCGGCAGCGAATGCTAGTTCGGTGCAGAAGCCTCACGTTCGGCAGCGAGTGCTAACTCGCTGCAGCTGACACAGTTTCGGCAGCGAATCAGAGTTTCGCTGCACAACACATAATTCGGCAGGGTATGGTAGTTCGCTGCAGAAGACTCAGTGTCGGCAGCGACTGCTAACTCTCTGCAGCTGAGACAGTTTCGGCAGCGAATCAGAGTTTCGCTGCACAACACACAATTCGGCAGCGAACGCTAGTTCGCTGCAGCAGACTCAGTGTCAGCAGCGGATCACAAATTCAGCTGCGAATGCTAGTTCGCTGCAGAAGACTCAGTTTCTGCAGCGAATGCTACCTCGCTGCAGCGGACACAGTTTCGGTAGCGAATCAGTGTTTCGCTGCACAACACACAATTCGGCAGCGAATGCTAGTTCGCTGCAGAAGACTCAGTTTCGGCAGCGAATCACAAATTCGCTGCAGCCGACACAGTTTCGGCAGCGAATCAGTGTTTCGCTGCACAACACACAATTCGGCAGCGAATGCTAGTTCGCTGCAGAAGACTCAGTTTCGGCAGCGAATCACAAATTCGCTACAGCCGACACAGTTTCGGCGGCGAATCAGAGTTTCGCTGCACAACACACAATTCGGCAGCGTATTGTAGTTCGCTGCAGAAGACTCAGTTTCGACAGCGAGAGCTAACTCTCTGCAGCTGACACAGTTTCGGCAGCGAATCAGAGTTTCGCTGCACAACACACAATTCGGCAGCGAACGCTAGTTCGCTGCAGCAGACTCAGTGTCAGCAGCGGATCACAAATTCAGCAGCGAATGCTAGTTCGCTGCAGAAGACTCAGTTTCTGCAGCGAATGCTACCTCGCTGCAGCTGACACAGTTTCGGCAGCGAATCAGAGTTTCGCTGCACAACACGCAATTCGGCAGCGTATGCTAGTTCGCTGCAGAAGACTCAGTTTCGGCAGCGACTGCTAACTCGCTGCAGCTGACACAATTTCGGCAGCGAATCAGAGTTTCGCTGCACAACACACAATTCGGCAGCGTATGCTATTTCGCTGCAGGAGACTCAGTTCCGGCAGCGAATCACAAATTCGGCAGCGAATGCTAGTTCGGTGCAGAAGCCTCACGTTCGGCAGCGAGTGCTAACTCGCTGCAGCTGACACAGTTTCGGCAGCGAATCAGAGTTTCGCTGCACAACACATAATTCGGCAGGGTATGGTAGTTCGCTGCAGAAGACTCAGTGTCGGCAGCGGATCACAAATTCAGCTGCGAATGCTAGTTCGCTGCAGAAGACTCAGTTTCTGCAGCGAATGCTACCTCGCTGCAGCGGACACAGTTTCGGCAGCGAATCAGTGTTTCGCTGCACAACACACAATTCGGCAGCGAATGCTAGTTCGCTGCAGAAGACTCAGTTTCGGCAGCGAATCACAAATTCGCTGCAGCCGACACAGTTTCGGCAGCGAATCAGTGTTTCGCTGCACAACACACAATTCGGCAGCGAATGCTAGTTCGCTGCAGAAGACTCAGTTTCGGCAGCGAATCACAAATTCGCTACAGCCGACACAGTTTCGGCGGCGAATCAGAGTTTCGCTGCACAACACACAATTCGGCAGCGTATTGTAGTTCGCTGCAGAAGACTCAGTTTCGACAGCGAGAGCTAACTCTCTGCAGCTGACACAGTTTCGGCAGCGAATCAGAGTTTCGCTGCACAACACACAATTCGGCAGCGAACGCTAGTTCGCTGCAGCAGACTCAGTGTCAGCAGCGGATCACAAATTCAGCAGCGAATGCTAGTTCGCTGCAGAAGACTCAGTTTCTGCAGCGAATGCTACCTCGCTGCAGCTGACACAGTTTCGGCAGCGAATCAGAGTTTCGCTGCACAACACGCAATTCGGCAGCGTATGCTAGTTCGCTGCAGAAGACTCAGTTTCGGCAGCGACTGCTAACTCGCTGCAGCTGACACACTTTCGGCAGCGAATCAGAGTTTCGCTGCACAACACACAATTCGGCAGCGTATGCTATTTCGCTGCAGGAGACTCAGTTCCGGCAGCGAATCACAAATTCGGCAGCGAATGCTAGTTCGGTGCAGAAGCCTCACGTTCGGCAGCGAGTGCTAACTCGCTGCAGCTGACACAGTTTCGGCAGCGAATCAGAGTTTCGCTGCACAACACATAATTCGGCAGGGTATGGTAGTTCGCTGCAGAAGACTCAGTGTCGGCAGCGACTGCTAACTCTCTGCAGCTGAGACAGTTTCGGCAGCGAATCAGAGTTTCGCTGCACAACACACAATTCGGCAGCGAACGCTAGTTCGCTGCAGCAGACTCAGTGTCAGCAGCGGATCACAAATTCAGCTGCGAATGCTAGTTCGCTGCAGAAGACTCAGTTTCTGCAGCGAATGCTACCTCGCTGCAGCGGACACAGTTTCGGTAGCGAATCAGTGTTTCGCTGCACAACACACAATTCGGCAGCGAATGCTAGTTCGCTGCAGAAGACTCAGTTTCGGCAGCGAATCACAAATTCGCTGCAGCCGACACAGTTTCGGCAGCGAATCAGTGTTTCGCTGCACAACACACAATTCGGCAGCGAATGCTAGTTCGCTGCAGAAGACTCAGTTTCGGCAGCGAATCACAAATTCGCTACAGCCGACACAGTTTCGGCGGCGAATCAGAGTTTCGCTGCACAACACACAATTCGGCAGCGTATTGTAGTTCGCTGCAGAAGACTCAGTTTCGACAGCGAGAGCTAACTCTCTGCAGCTGACACAGTTTCGGCAGCGAATCAGAGTTTCGCTGCACAACACACAATTCGGCAGCGAACGCTAGTTCGCTGCAGCAGACTCAGTGTCAGCAGCGGATCACAAATTCAGCAGCGAATGCTAGTTCGCTGCAGAAGACTCAGTTTCTGCAGCGAATGCTACCTCGCTGCAGCTGACACAGTTTCGGCAGCGAATCAGAGTTTCGCTGCACAACACGCAATTCGGCAGCGTATGCTAGTTCGCTGCAGAAGACTCAGTTTCGGCAGCGACTGCTAACTCGCTGCAGCTGACACAATTTCGGCAGCGAATCAGAGTTTCGCTGCACAACACACAATTCGGCAGCGTATGCTATTTCGCTGCAGGAGACTCAGTTCCGGCAGCGAATCACAAATTCGGCAGCGAATGCTAGTTCGGTGCAGAAGCCTCACGTTCGGCAGCGAGTGCTAACTCGCTGCAGCTGACACAGTTTCGGCAGCGAATCAGAGTTTCGCTGCACAACACATAATTCGGCAGGGTATGGTAGTTCGCTGCAGAAGACTCAGTGTCGGCAGCGACTGCTAACTCTCTGCAGCTGAGACAGTTTCGGCAGCGAATCAGAGTTTCGCTGCACAACACACAATTCGGCAGCGAACGCTAGTTCGCTGCAGCAGACTCAGTGTCAGCAGCGGATCACAAATTCAGCTGCGAATGCTAGTTCGCTGCAGAAGACTCAGTTTCTGCAGCGAATGCTACCTCGCTGCAGCGGACACAGTTTCGGCAGCGAATCAGTGTTTCGCTGCACAACACACAATTCGGCAGCGAATGCTAGTTCGCTGCAGAAGACTCAGTTTCGGCAGCGAATCACAAATTCGCTGCAGCCGACACAGTTTCGGCAGCGAATCAGTGTTTCGCTGCACAACACACAATTCGGCAGCGAATGCTCGTTCGCTGCAGAAGACTCAGTTTCGGCAGCGAATCACAAATTCGCTACAGCCGACACAGTTTCGGCGGCGAATCAGAGTTTCGCTGCCCAACACACAATTCGGCAGCGTATTGTAGTTCGCTGCAGAAGACTCAGTTTCGACAGCGAGAGCTAACTCTCTGCAGCTGACACAGTTTCGGCAGCGAATCAGAGTTTCGCTGCACAACACAAAATTCGGCAGCGAACGCTAGTTCGCTGCAGCAGACTCAGTGTCAGCAGCGGATCACAAATTCAGCAGCGAATGCTAGTTCGCTGCAGAAGACTCAGTTTCTGCAGCGAATGCTACCTCGCTGCAGCTGACACAGTTTCGGCAGCGAATCAGTGTTTCGCTGCACAACACACAATTCGGCAGCGAATGCTAGTTCGCTGCAGAAGACTCAGTTTCGGCAGCGAATCACAAATTCGCTGCAGCCGACACAGTTTCGGCAGCGAATCACATTTTCGCTGCAGCCATCATAGTTTCGGCAGCGAATCAGAGTTTCGCTGCACAACACACAATTCGGCAGCGTATGGTAGTTCGCTGCAGAAGACTCAGTTGCGGCAGAGACTGCTAACTCGCTGCAGCGGACACAGTTTCGGCAGCGAATCAGAGTTTCGCTGCACAACACACAATTCGGCAGCGTATGCTATTTCGCTGCAGGAGACTCAGTTCCGGCAGCGAATCACAAATTCGGCAGCGAATGCTAGTTCGGTGCAGAAGACTCAGTTTCGGGAGCGACTGCTACCTCGCTGCAGCTGACACAGTTTCGGCAGCGAATCAGTGTTTCGCTGCACAACACACAATTCGGCAGCGAATGCTAGTTCGCTGCAGAAGACTCAGATTCGGCAGCGACTGCTAACTCGCTGTAGCTGACACAGTTTCGGCAGCGAATCAGAGTTTCGCTGCACAACACACAATTCGGCAGCGTATGCTATTTCGCTGCAGGAGACTCAGTTCCGGCAGCGAATCACAAATTCGGCAGCGAATGCTAGTTCGGTGCAGAACACTCAGTTTTGGCAGCGACTGCTAACTCGCTGCAGCCGACACAGTTTCGGCAGCGACTCAGAGTTTCGCTGCGCAACACACAATTCGGCAGCGAATCACAATTTCGCTGCAGCCATCATAGTTTCGGCCGCGAATCAGAGTTTCGCTGCACAACACACCATTCGACATCGTATGCTAGGTCGCTTCAGAAGACTCAGTTTCGGCAGCGAATGCTAACTCGCTGCAGCTGACACAGTTTCGGCAGCGAATCAGAGTTTCGCTGCACAACACACAATTCGGCAGCGTATGCTATTTCGCTGCAGGAGACTCAGTTGCGGCAGCGAATCACAAATTCGGCAGCGAATGCTAGTTCGGTGCAGAACACTCAGTTTCGGCAGCGAATGCTACCTCGCTGCAGCTGACACAGTTTCGGCAGCGAATCAGTGTTTCGCTGCACAACACACAATTCGGCAGCGAATGCTAGTTCGCTGCAGAAGACTCAGTTTCAGCAGCGACTGCTAACTCGCTGCAGCTGACACAGTGTCGGCATCGAATCAGAGTTTCGCTGCACAACACGCAATTCGGCAGCGTATGCTAGTTCGCTGCAGAAGACTCAGTTTCGGTAGCGACTGCTAACTCGCTACAGCCGACACAGTTTCGGCAGCGACTCAGAGTTTCGCTGCGCAACACACAATTCGGCAGCGAATCACAATTTCGCTGCAGCCATCATAGTTTCGGCCGCGAATCAGAGTTTCGCTGCACAACACACCATTCGACATCGTATGCTAGGTCGCTTCAGAAGACTCAGTTTCGGCAGCGAATGCTAACTCGCTGCAGCTGACACAGTTTCGGCAGCGAATCAGAGTTTCGCTGCACAACACACAATTCGGCAGCGTATGCTATTTCGCTGCAGGAGACTCAGTTGCGGCAGCGAATCACAAATTCGGCAGCGAATGCTAGTTCGGTGCAGAACACTCAGTTTCGGCAGCGAATGCTACCTCGCTGCAGCTGACACAGTTTCGGCAGCGAATCAGTGTTTCGCTGCACAACACACAATTCGGCAGCGAATGCTAGTTCGCTGCAGAAGACTCAGTTTCGGCAGCGAATCACAAATTCGCTGCAGCCGACACAGTGTCGGCAGCGAATCACATTTTCGCTGCAGCCATCATAGTTTCGGCAGCGAATCAGAGTTTCGCTGCACAACACCCAATTCGGCAGCGTATGGTAGTTCGCTGCAGAAGACTCAGTTTCGGCAGCGATTGCTAACTCGCTGCAGCTGACACAATTTCGGCAGCGAATCAGAGTTTCGCTGCACAACACACAATTCGGCAGCGTATGCTATTTCGCTGCAGGAGACTCAGTTCCGGCAGCGAATCACACATTCGGCAGCGAATGCTAGTTCAGTGCAGAAGCCTCACGTTCGGCAGCGAGTGCTAAGTCGCTGCAGCTGACACAGTTTCGGCAGCGAATCAGAGTTTCGCTGCACAACACATAATTCGGCAGGGTATGGTAGTTCGCTGCAGAAGACTCAGTTTCGGCAGCGACTGCTAACTCTCTGCAGCTGACACAGTTTCGGCAGCGAATCAGAGTTTCGCTGCACAACACACAATTCGGCAGCGAACGCTAGTTCGCTGCAGCAGACTCAGTGTCAGCAGCGGATCACAAATTCAGCAGCGAATGCTATTTCGCTGCAGAAGACTCAGTTTCTGCAGCGAATGCTACCTCGCTGCAGCTGACACAGTTTCGGCAGCGAATCAGTGTTTCGCTGCACAACACACAATTCGGCAGCGAATGCTAGTTCGCTGCAGAAGACTCAGTTTCGGCAGCGAATCACAAATTCGCTGCAGCCGACACAGTGTCGGCAGCGAATCACATTTTCGCTGCAGCCATCATAGTTTCGGCAGCGAATCAGAGTTTCGCTGCACAACACCCAATTCGGCAGCGTATGGTAGTTCGCTGCAGAAGACTCAGTTTCGGCAGCGATTGCTAACTCGCTGCAGCTGACACAATTTCGGCAGCGAATCAGAGTTTCGCTGCACAACACACAATTCGGCAGCGTATGCTATTTCGCTGCAGGAGACTCAGTTCCGGCAGCGAATCACACATTCGGCAGCGAATGCTAGTTCAGTGCAGAAGCCTCACGTTCGGCAGCGAGTGCTAATTCGCTGCAGCTGACACAGTTTCGGCAGCGAATCAGAGTTTCGCTGCACAACACATAATTCGGCAGGGTATGGTAGTTCGCTGCAGAAGACTCAGTTTCGGCAGCGACTGCTAACTCTCTGCAGCTGACACAGTTTCGGCAGCGACTCAGAGTTTCGCTGCACAACACACAATTCGGCAGCGAACGCTAGTTCGCTGCAGCAGACTCAGTGTCAGCAGCGGATCACAAATTCAGCAGCGAATGCTATTTCGCTGCAGAAGACTCAGTTTCTGCAGCGAATGCTACCTCGCTGCAGCTGACACAGTTTCGGCAGCGAATCAGTGTTTCGCTGCACAACACACAATTCGGCAGCGACTGCTAGTTCGCTGCAGAAGACTCAGTTTCGGCAGCGAATCACAAATTCGCTGCAGCCGACACAGTTTCGGCAGCGAATCAGTGTTTCGCTGCACAACACACAATTCGGCAGCGAATGCTAGTTCGCTGCAGAAGACTCAGTTTCGGCAGCGAATCACAAATTCGCTACAGCCGACACAGTTTCGGCGGCGAATCAGAGTTTCGCTGCACAACACACAATTCGGCAGCGTATTGTAGTTCGCTGCAGAAGACTCAGTTTCGGCAGCGATTGCTAACTCGCTGCAGCTGACACAATTTCGGCAGCGAATCAGAGTTTCGCTGCACAACACACAATTCGGCAGCGTATGCTATTTCGCTGCAGGAGACTCAGTTCCGGCAGCGAATCACACATTCGGCAGCGAATGCTAGTTCAGTGCAGAAGCCTCACGTTCGGCAGCGAGTGCTAATTCGCTGCAGCTGACACAGTTTCGGCAGCGAATCAGAGTTTCGCTGCACAACACATAATTCGGCAGGGTATGGTAGTTCGCTGCAGAAGACTCAGTTTCGGCAGCGACTGCTAACTCTCTGCAGCTGACACAGTTTCGGCAGCGAATCAGAGTTTCGCTGCACAACACACAATTCGGCAGCGAACGCTAGTTCGCTGCAGCAGACTCAGTGTCAGCAGCGGATCACAAATTCAGCAGCGAATGCTATTTCGCTGCAGAAGACTCAGTTTCTGCAGCGAATGCTACCTCGCTGCAGCTGACACAGTTTCGGCAGCGAATCAGTGTTTCGCTGCACAACACACAATTCGGCAGCGACTGCTAGTTCGCTGCAGAAGACTCAGTTTCGGCAGCGAATCACAAATTCGCTGCAGCCGACACAGTTTCGGCAGCGAATCAGTGTTTCGCTGCACAACACACAATTCGGCAGCGAATGCTCGTTCGCTGCAGAAGACTCAGTTTCGGCAGCGAATCACAAATTCGCTACAGCCGACACAGTTTCGGCGGCGAATCAGAGTTTCGCTGCCCAACACACAATTCGGCAGCGTATTGTAGTTCGCTGCAGAAGACTCAGTTTCGACAGCGAGAGCTAACTCTCTGCAGCTGACACAGTTTCGGCAGCGAATCAGAGTTTCGCTGCACAACACAAAATTCGGCAGCGAACGCTAGTTCGCTGCAGCAGACTCAGTGTCAGCAGCGGATCACAAATTCAGCAGCGAATGCTAGTTCGCTGCAGAAGACTCAGTTTCTGCAGCGAATGCTACCTCGCTGCAGCTGACACAGTTTCGGCAGCGAATCAGTGTTTCGCTGCACAACACACAATTCGGCAGCGAATGCTAGTTCGCTGCAGAAGACTCAGTTTCGGCAGCGAATCACAAATTCGCTGCAGCCGACACAGTTTCGGCAGCGAATCACATTTTCGCTGCAGCCATCATAGTTTCGGCAGCGAATCAGAGTTTCGCTGCACAACACACAATTCGGCAGCGTATGGTAGTTCGCTGCAGAAGACTCAGTTGCGGCAGAGACTGCTAACTCGCTGCAGCGGACACAGTTTCGGCAGCGAATCAGAGTTTCGCTGCACAACACACAATTCGGCAGCGTATGCTATTTCGCTGCAGGAGACTCAGTTCCGGCAGCGAATCACAAATTCGGCAGCGAATGCTAGTTCGGTGCAGAAGACTCAGTTTCGGGAGCGACTGCTACCTCGCTGCAGCTGACACAGTTTCGGCAGCGAATCAGTGTTTCGCTGCACAACACACAATTCGGCAGCGAATGCTAGTTCGCTGCAGAAGACTCAGATTCGGCAGCGACTGCTAACTCGCTGTAGCTGACACAGTTTCGGCAGCGAATCAGAGTTTCGCTGCACAACACACAATTCGGCAGCGTATGCTATTTCGCTGCAGGAGACTCAGTTCCGGCAGCGAATCACAAATTCGGCAGCGAATGCTAGTTCGGTGCAGAACACTCAGTTTTGGCAGCGACTGCTAACTCGCTGCAGCCGACACAGTTTCGGCAGCGACTCAGAGTTTCGCTGCGCAACACACAATTCGGCAGCGAATCACAATTTCGCTGCAGCCATCATAGTTTCGGCCGCGAATCAGAGTTTCGCTGCACAACACACCATTCGACATCGTATGCTAGGTCGCTTCAGAAGACTCAGTTTCGGCAGCGAATGCTAACTCGCTGCAGCTGACACAGTTTCGGCAGCGAATCAGAGTTTCGCTGCACAACACACAATTCGGCAGCGTATGCTATTTCGCTGCAGGAGACTCAGTTGCGGCAGCGAATCACAAATTCGGCAGCGAATGCTAGTTCGGTGCAGAACACTCAGTTTCGGCAGCGAATGCTACCTCGCTGCAGCTGACACAGTTTCGGCAGCGAATCAGTGTTTCGCTGCACAACACACAATTCGGCAGCGAATGCTAGTTCGCTGCAGAAGACTCAGTTTCAGCAGCGACTGCTAACTCGCTGCAGCTGACACAGTGTCGGCATCGAATCAGAGTTTCGCTGCACAACACGCAATTCGGCAGCGTATGCTAGTTCGCTGCAGAAGACTCAGTTTCGGTAGCGACTGCTAACTCGCTGCAGCCGACACAGTTTCGGCAGCGACTCAGAGTTTCGCTGCGCAACACACAATTCGGCAGCGAATCACAATTTCGCTGCAGCCATCATAGTTTCGGCCGCGAATCAGAGTTTCGCTGCACAACACACCATTCGACATCGTATGCTAGGTCGCTTCAGAAGACTCAGTTTCGGCAGCGAATGCTAACTCGCTGCAGCTGACACAGTTTCGGCAGCGAATCAGAGTTTCGCTGCACAACACACAATTCGGCAGCGTATGCTATTTCGCTGCAGGAGACTCAGTTGCGGCAGCGAATCACAAATTCGGCAGCGAATGCTAGTTCGGTGCAGAACACTCAGTTTCGGCAGCGAATGCTACCTCGCTGCAGCTGACACAGTTTCGGCAGCGAATCAGTGTTTCGCTGCACAACACACAATTCGGCAGCGAATGCTAGTTCGCTGCAGAAGACTCAGTTTCGGCAGCGAATCACAAATTCGCTGCAGCCGACACAGTGTCGGCAGCGAATCACATTTTCGCTGCAGCCATCATAGTTTCGGCAGCGAATCAGAGTTTCGCTGCACAACACCCAATTCGGCAGCGTATGGTAGTTCGCTGCAGAAGACTCAGTTTCGGCAGCGATTGCTAACTCGCTGCAGCTGACACAATTTCGGCAGCGAATCAGAGTTTCGCTGCACAACACACAATTCGGCAGCGTATGCTATTTCGCTGCAGGAGACTCAGTTCCGGCAGCGAATCACACATTCGGCAGCGAATGCTAGTTCAGTGCAGAAGCCTCACGTTCGGCAGCGAGTGCTAATTCGCTGCAGCTGACACAGTTTCGGCAGCGAATCAGAGTTTCGCTGCACAACACATAATTCGGCAGGGTATGGTAGTTCGCTGCAGAAGACTCAGTTTCGGCAGCGACTGCTAACTCTCTGCAGCTGACACAGTTTCGGCAGCGAATCAGAGTTTCGCTGCACAACACACAATTCGGCAGCGAACGCTAGTTCGCTGCAGCAGACTCAGTGTCAGCAGCGGATCACAAATTCAGCTGCGAATGCTAGTTCGCTGCAGAAGACTCAGTTTCTGCAGCGAATGCTACCTCGCTGCAGCGGACACAGTTTCGGCAGCGAATCAGTGTTTCGCTGCACAACACACAATTCGGCAGCGAATGCTAGTTCGCTGCAGAAGACTCAGTTTCGGCAGCGAATCACAAATTCGCTGCAGCCGACACAGTGTCGGCAGCGAATCACATTTTCGCTGCAGCCATCATAGTTTCGGCAGCGAATCAGAGTTTCGCTGCACAACACCCAATTCGGCAGCGTATGGTAGTTCGCTGCAGAAGACTCAGTTTCGGCAGCGATTGCTAACTCGCTGCAGCTGACACAATTTCGGCAGCGAATCAGAGTTTCGCTGCACAACACACAATTCGGCAGCGTATGCTATTTCGCTGCAGGAGACTCAGTTCCGGCAGCGAATCACACATTCGGCAGCGAATGCTAGTTCAGTGCAGAAGCCTCACGTTCGGCAGCGAGTGCTAATTCGCTGCAGCTGACACAGTTTCGGCAGCGAATCAGAGTTTCGCTGCACAACACATAATTCGGCAGGGTATGGTAGTTCGCTGCAGAAGACTCAGTTTCGGCAGCGACTGCTAACTCTCTGCAGCTGACACAGTTTCGGCAGCGACTCAGAGTTTCGCTGCACAACACACAATTCGGCAGCGAACGCTAGTTCGCTGCAGCAGACTCAGTGTCAGCAGCGGATCACAAATTCAGCAGCGAATGCTATTTCGCTGCAGAAGACTCAGTTTCTGCAGCGAATGCTACCTCGCTGCAGCTGACACAGTTTCGGCAGCGAATCAGTGTTTCGCTGCACAACACACAATTCGGCAGCGACTGCTAGTTCGCTGCAGAAGACTCAGTTTCGGCAGCGAATCACAAATTCGCTGCAGCCGACACAGTTTCGGCAGCGAATCAGTGTTTCGCTGCACAACACACAATTCGGCAGCGAATGCTAGTTCGCTGCAGAAGACTCAGTTTCGGCAGCGAATCACAAATTCGCTACAGCCGACACAGTTTCGGCGGCGAATCAGAGTTTCGCTGCACAACACACAATTCGGCAGCGTATTGTAGTTCGCTGCAGAAGACTCAGTTTCGGCAGCGATTGCTAACTCGCTGCAGCTGACACAATTTCGGCAGCGAATCAGAGTTTCGCTGCACAACACACAATTCGGCAGCGTATGCTATTTCGCTGCAGGAGACTCAGTTCCGGCAGCGAATCACACATTCGGCAGCGAATGCTAGTTCAGTGCAGAAGCCTCACGTTCGGCAGCGAGTGCTAATTCGCTGCAGCTGACACAGTTTCGGCAGCGAATCAGAGTTTCGCTGCACAACACATAATTCGGCAGGGTATGGTAGTTCGCTGCAGAAGACTCAGTTTCGGCAGCGACTGCTAACTCTCTGCAGCTGACACAGTTTCGGCAGCGAATCAGAGTTTCGCTGCACAACACACAATTCGGCAGCGAACGCTAGTTCGCTGCAGCAGACTCAGTGTCAGCAGCGGATCACAAATTCAGCAGCGAATGCTATTTCGCTGCAGAAGACTCAGTTTCTGCAGCGAATGCTACCTCGCTGCAGCTGACACAGTTTCGGCAGCGAATCAGTGTTTCGCTGCACAACACACAATTCGGCAGCGACTGCTAGTTCGCTGCAGAAGACTCAGTTTCGGCAGCGAATCACAAATTCGCTGCAGCCGACACAGTTTCGGCAGCGAATCAGTGTTTCGCTGCACAACACACAATTCGGCAGCGAATGCTCGTTCGCTGCAGAAGACTCAGTTTCGGCAGCGAATCACAAATTCGCTACAGCCGACACAGTTTCGGCGGCGAATCAGAGTTTCGCTGCCCAACACACAATTCGGCAGCGTATTGTAGTTCGCTGCAGAAGACTCAGTTTCGACAGCGAGAGCTAACTCTCTGCAGCTGACACAGTTTCGGCAGCGAATCAGAGTTTCGCTGCACAACACAAAATTCGGCAGCGAACGCTAGTTCGCTGCAGCAGACTCAGTGTCAGCAGCGGATCACAAATTCAGCAGCGAATGCTAGTTCGCTGCAGAAGACTCAGTTTCTGCAGCGAATGCTACCTCGCTGCAGCTGACACAGTTTCGGCAGCGAATCAGTGTTTCGCTGCACAACACACAATTCGGCAGCGAATGCTAGTTCGCTGCAGAAGACTCAGTTTCGGCAGCGAATCACAAATTCGCTGCAGCCGACACAGTTTCGGCAGCGAATCACATTTTCGCTGCAGCCATCATAGTTTCGGCAGCGAATCAGAGTTTCGCTGCACAACACACAATTCGGCAGCGTATGGTAGTTCGCTGCAGAAGACTCAGTTGCGGCAGAGACTGCTAACTCGCTGCAGCGGACACAGTTTCGGCAGCGAATCAGAGTTTCGCTGCACAACACACAATTCGGCAGCGTATGCTATTTCGCTGCAGGAGACTCAGTTCCGGCAGCGAATCACAAATTCGGCAGCGAATGCTAGTTCGGTGCAGAAGACTCAGTTTCGGGAGCGACTGCTACCTCGCTGCAGCTGACACAGTTTCGGCAGCGAATCAGTGTTTCGCTGCACAACACACAATTCGGCAGCGAATGCTAGTTCGCTGCAGAAGACTCAGATTCGGCAGCGACTGCTAACTCGCTGTAGCTGACACAGTTTCGGCAGCGAATCAGAGTTTCGCTGCACAACACACAATTCGGCAGCGTATGCTATTTCGCTGCAGGAGACTCAGTTCCGGCAGCGAATCACAAATTCGGCAGCGAATGCTAGTTCGGTGCAGAACACTCAGTTTTGGCAGCGACTGCTAACTCGCTGCAGCCGACACAGTTTCGGCAGCGACTCAGAGTTTCGCTGCGCAACACACAATTCGGCAGCGAATCACAATTTCGCTGCAGCCATCATAGTTTCGGCCGCGAATCAGAGTTTCGCTGCACAACACACCATTCGACATCGTATGCTAGGTCGCTTCAGAAGACTCAGTTTCGGCAGCGAATGCTAACTCGCTGCAGCTGACACAGTTTCGGCAGCGAATCAGAGTTTCGCTGCACAACACACAATTCGGCAGCGTATGCTATTTCGCTGCAGGAGACTCAGTTGCGGCAGCGAATCACAAATTCGGCAGCGAATGCTAGTTCGGTGCAGAACACTCAGTTTCGGCAGCGAATGCTACCTCGCTGCAGCTGACACAGTTTCGGCAGCGAATCAGTGTTTCGCTGCACAACACACAATTCGGCAGCGAATGCTAGTTCGCTGCAGAAGACTCAGTTTCAGCAGCGACTGCTAACTCGCTGCAGCTGACACAGTGTCGGCATCGAATCAGAGTTTCGCTGCACAACACGCAATTCGGCAGCGTATGCTAGTTCGCTGCAGAAGACTCAGTTTCGGTAGCGACTGCTAACTCGCTGCAGCCGACACAGTTTCGGCAGCGACTCAGAGTTTCGCTGCGCAACACACAATTCGGCAGCGAATCACAATTTCGCTGCAGCCATCATAGTTTCGGCCGCGAATCAGAGTTTCGCTGCACAACACACCATTCGACATCGTATGCTAGGTCGCTTCAGAAGACTCAGTTTCGGCAGCGAATGCTAACTCGCTGCAGCTGACACAGTTTCGGCAGCGAATCAGAGTTTCGCTGCACAACACACAATTCGGCAGCGTATGCTATTTCGCTGCAGGAGACTCAGTTGCGGCAGCGAATCACAAATTCGGCAGCGAATGCTAGTTCGGTGCAGAACACTCAGTTTCGGCAGCGAATGCTACCTCGCTGCAGCTGACACAGTTTCGGCAGCGAATCAGTGTTTCGCTGCACAACACACAATTCGGCAGCGAATGCTAGTTCGCTGCAGAAGACTCAGTTTCGGCAGCGAATCACAAATTCGCTGCAGCCGACACAGTGTCGGCAGCGAATCACATTTTCGCTGCAGCCATCATAGTTTCGGCAGCGAATCAGAGTTTCGCTGCACAACACCCAATTCGGCAGCGTATGGTAGTTCGCTGCAGAAGACTCAGTTTCGGCAGCGATTGCTAACTCGCTGCAGCTGACACAATTTCGGCAGCGAATCAGAGTTTCGCTGCACAACACACAATTCGGCAGCGTATGCTATTTCGCTGCAGGAGACTCAGTTCCGGCAGCGAATCACACATTCGGCAGCGAATGCTAGTTCAGTGCAGAAGCCTCACGTTCGGCAGCGAGTGCTAATTCGCTGCAGCTGACACAGTTTCGGCAGCGAATCAGAGTTTCGCTGCACAACACATAATTCGGCAGGGTATGGTAGTTCGCTGCAGAAGACTCAGTTTCGGCAGCGACTGCTAACTCTCTGCAGCTGACACAGTTTCGGCAGCGAATCAGAGTTTCGCTGCACAACACACAATTCGGCAGCGAACGCTAGTTCGCTGCAGCAGACTCAGTGTCAGCAGCGGATCACAAATTCAGCAGCGAATGCTATTTCGCTGCAGAAGACTCAGTTTCTGCAGCGAATGCTACCTCGCTGCAGCTGACACAGTTTCGGCAGCGAATCAGTGTTTCGCTGCACAACACACAATTCGGCAGCGACTGCTAGTTCGCTGCAGAAGACTCAGTTTCGGCAGCGAATCACAAATTCGCTGCAGCCGACACAGTTTCGGCAGCGAATCAGTGTTTCGCTGCACAACACACAATTCGGCAGCGAATGCTAGTTCGCTGCAGAAGACTCAGTTTCGGCAGCGAATCACAAATTCGCTACAGCCGACACAGTTTCGGCGGCGAATCAGAGTTTCGCTGCACAACACACAATTCGGCAGCGTATTGTAGTTCGCTGCAGAAGACTCAGTTTCGACAGCGAGAGCTAACTCTCTGCAGCTGACACAGTTTCGGCAGCGAATCAGAGTTTCGCTGCACAACACACAATTCGGCAGCGAACGCTAGTTCGCTGCAGCAGACTCAGTGTCAGCAGCGGATCACAAATTCAGCAGCGAATGCTAGTTCGCTGCAGAAGACTCAGTTTCTGCAGCGAATGCTACCTCGCTGCAGCTGACACAGTTTCGGCAGCGAATCAGAGTTTCGCTGCACAACACGCAATTCGGCAGCGTATGCTAGTTCGCTGCAGAAGACTCAGTTTCGGCAGCGACTGCTAACTCGCTGCAGCTGACACAATTTCGGCAGCGAATCAGAGTTTCGCTGCACAACACACAATTCGGCAGCGTATGCTATTTCGCTGCAGGAGACTCAGTTCCGGCAGCGAATCACAAATTCGGCAGCGAATGCTAGTTCGGTGCAGAAGCCTCAGGTTCGGCAGCGAGTGCTAACTCGCTGCAGCTGACACAGTTTCGGCAGCGAATCAGAGTTTCGCTGCACAACACACAATTCGGCAGCGAATCACAATTTCGCTGCACCCATCATAGTTTTGGCAGCGAATCAGAGTTTCGCTGCACAACACACAACTCGGCATCGTATGCTAGTTCGCTGCAGAAGACTCAGTTTCGGCAGCGACTGCTAACTCGCTGCAGCTGACACAGTTTCGGCAGCGAATCAGAGTTTCGCTGCACAACACACAATTCGGCAGAGTATGCTCTTTCGCTGCAGGAGACTCAGTTTCGGCAGCAAATCTCAAATTCGGCAGCGAATGCTAGTTCGGTGCAGAAGACTCAGTTTCGGCAGCGACTGCTCACTCGCTGCAGCTGACACAGTTTCGGCAGCGAATCAGAGTTTCGGCAGCGAATCACAAATTCGCTACAGCCGACACAGTTTCGGCGGCGAATCACAAATTCGCTACAGCCGACACAGTTTCGGCGGCGAATCAGAGTTTCGCTGCACAACACACAATTCGGCAGCGTATTGTAGTTCGCTGCAGAAGACTCAGTTTCGACAGCGAGAGCTAACTCTCTGCAGCTGACACAGTTTCGGCAGCGAATCAGAGTTTCGCTGCACAACACACAATTCGGCAGCGAACGCTAGTTCGCTGCAGCAGACTCAGTGTCAGCAGCGGATCACAAATTCAGCAGCGAATGCTAGTTCGCTGCAGAAGACTCAGTTTCTGCAGCGAATGCTACCTCGCTGCAGCTGACACAGTTTCGGCAGCGAATCAGAGTTTCGCTGCACAACACGCAATTCGGCAGCGTATGCTAGTTCGCTGCAGAAGACTCAGTTTCGGCAGCGACTGCTAACTCGCTGCAGCTGACACAATTTCGGCAGCGAATCAGAGTTTCGCTGCACAACACACAATTCGGCAGCGTATGCTATTTCGCTGCAGGAGACTCAGTTCCGGCAGCGAATCACAAATTCGGCAGCGAATGCTAGTTCGGTGCAGAAGCCTCACGTTCGGCAGCGAGTGCTAACTCGCTGCAGCTGACACAGTTTCGGCAGCGAATCAGAGTTTCGCTGCACAACACATAATTCGGCAGCGAATGCTAGTTCGGTGCAGAACACTCAGTTTCGGCAGCGAATGCTACCTCGCTGCAGCTGACACAGTTTCGGCAGCGAATCAGTGTTTCGCTGCACAACACACAATTCGGCAGCGAATGCTAGTTCGCTGCAGAAGACTCAGTTTCGGCAGCGAATCACAAATTCGCTGCAGCCGACACAGTGTCGGCAGCGAATCACATTTTCGCTGCAGCCATCATAGTTTCGGCAGCGAAT
Organism: Populus nigra; assembly: GCF_951802175.1. Taxonomy (NCBI): domain Eukaryota; kingdom Viridiplantae; phylum Streptophyta; class Magnoliopsida; order Malpighiales; family Salicaceae; genus Populus; species Populus nigra. The sequence goes on from NC_084853.1 coordinate 26,235,513, forward strand.
CAGAGTTTCGCTGCACAACACCCAATTCGGCAGCGTATGGTAGTTCGCTGCAGAAGACTCAGTTTCGGCAGCGATTGCTAACTCGCTGCAGCTGACACAATTTCGGCAGCGAATCAGAGTTTCGCTGCACAACACACAATTCGGCAGCGTATGCTATTTCGCTGCAGGAGACTCAGTTCCGGCAGCGAATCACACATTCGGCAGCGAATGCTAGTTCAGTGCAGAAGCCTCACGTTCGGCAGCGAGTGCTAATTCGCTGCAGCTGACACAGTTTCGGCAGCGAATCAGAGTTTCGCTGCACAACACATAATTCGGCAGGGTATGGTAGTTCGCTGCAGAAGACTCAGTTTCGGCAGCGACTGCTAACTCTCTGCAGCTGACACAGTTTCGGCAGCGAATCAGAGTTTCGCTGCACAACACACAATTCGGCAGCGAACGCTAGTTCGCTGCAGCAGACTCAGTGTCAGCAGCGGATCACAAATTCAGCAGCGAATGCTATTTCGCTGCAGAACACTCAGTTTCTGCAGCGAATGCTACCTCGCTGCAGCTGACACAGTTTCGGCAGCGAATCAGTGTTTCGCTGCACAACACACAATTCGGCAGCGAATGCTAGTTCGCTGCAGAAGACTCAGTTTCGGCAGCGAATCACAAATTCGCTGCAGCCGACACAGTGTCGGCAGCGAATCACATTTTCGCTGCAGCCATCATAGTTTCGGCAGCGAATCAGAGTTTCGCTGCACAACACCCAATTCGGCAGCGTATGGTAGTTCGCTGCAGAAGACTCAGTTTCGGCAGCGATTGCTAACTCGCTGCAGCTGACACAATTTCGGCAGCGAATCAGAGTTTCGCTGCACAACACACAATTCGGCAGCGTATGCTATTTCGCTGCAGGAGACTCAGTTCCGGCAGCGAATCACACATTCGGCAGCGAATGCTAGTTCAGTGCAGAAGCCTCACGTTCGGCAGCGAGTGCTAATTCGCTGCAGCTGACACAGTTTCGGCAGCGAATCAGAGTTTCGCTGCACAACACATAATTCGGCAGGGTATGGTAGTTCGCTGCAGAAGACTCAGTTTCGGCAGCGACTGCTAACTCTCTGCAGCTGACACAGTTTCGGCAGCGAATCAGAGTTTCGCTGCACAACACACAATTCGGCAGCGAACGCTAGTTCGCTGCAGCAGACTCAGTGTCAGCAGCGGATCACAAATTCAGCAGCGAATGCTATTTCGCTGCAGAAGACTCAGTTTCTGCAGCGAATGCTACCTCGCTGCAGCTGACACAGTTTCGGCAGCGAATCAGTGTTTCGCTGCACAACACACAATTCGGCAGCGACTGCTAGTTCGCTGCAGAAGACTCAGTTTCGGCAGCGAATCACAAATTCGCTGCAGCCGACACAGTTTCGGCAGCGAATCAGTGTTTCGCTGCACAACACACAATTCGGCAGCGAATGCTAGTTCGCTGCAGAAGACTCAGTTTCGGCAGCGAATCACAAATTCGCTACAGCCGACACAGTTTCGGCGGCGAATCAGAGTTTCGCTGCACAACACACAATTCGGCAGCGTATTGTAGTTCGCTGCAGAAGACTCAGTTTCGACAGCGAGAGCTAACTCTCTGCAGCTGACACAGTTTCGGCAGCGAATCAGAGTTTCGCTGCACAACACACAATTCGGCAGCGAACGCTAGTTCGCTGCAGCAGACTCAGTGTCAGCAGCGGATCACAAATTCAGCAGCGAATGCTATTTCGCTGCAGAACACTCAGTTTCTGCAGCGAATGCTACCTCGCTGCAGCTGACACAGTTTCGGCAGCGAATCAGTGTTTCGCTGCACAACACACAATTCGGCAGCGAATGCTAGTTCGCTGCAGAAGACTCAGTTTCGGCAGCGAATCACAAATTCGCTGCAGCCGACACAGTGTCGGCAGCGAATCACATTTTCGCTGCAGCCATCATAGTTTCGGCAGCGAATCAGAGTTTCGCTGCACAACACCCAATTCGGCAGCGTATGGTAGTTCGCTGCAGAAGACTCAGTTTCGGCAGCGATTGCTAACTCGCTGCAGCTGACACAATTTCGGCAGCGAATCAGAGTTTCGCTGCACAACACACAATTCGGCAGCGTATGCTATTTCGCTGCAGGAGACTCAGTTCCGGCAGCGAATCACACATTCGGCAGCGAATGCTAGTTCAGTGCAGAAGCCTCACGTTCGGCAGCGAGTGCTAATTCGCTGCAGCTGACACAGTTTCGGCAGCGAATCAGAGTTTCGCTGCACAACACATAATTCGGCAGGGTATGGTAGTTCGCTGCAGAAGACTCAGTTTCGGCAGCGACTGCTAACTCTCTGCAGCTGACACAGTTTCGGCAGCGAATCAGAGTTTCGCTGCACAACACACAATTCGGCAGCGAACGCTAGTTCGCTGCAGCAGACTCAGTGTCAGCAGCGGATCACAAATTCAGCAGCGAATGCTATTTCGCTGCAGAACACTCAGTTTCTGCAGCGAATGCTAACTCTCTGCAGCTGACACAGTTTCGGCAGCGAATCAGAGTTTCGCTGCACAACACACAATTCGGCAGCGAACGCTAGTTCGCTGCAGCAGACTCAGTGTCAGCAGCGGATCACAAATTCAGCAGCGAATGCTATTTCGCTGCAGAAGACTCAGTTTCTGCAGCGAATGCTACCTCGCTGCAGCTGACACAGTTTCGGCAGCGAATCAGTGTTTCGCTGCACAACACACAATTCGGCAGCGACTGCTAGTTCGCTGCAGAAGACTCAGTTTCGGCAGCGAATCACAAATTCGCTGCAGCCGACACAGTTTCGGCAGCGAATCAGTGTTTCGCTGCACAACACACAATTCGGCAGCGAATGCTAGTTCGCTGCAGAAGACTCAGTTTCGGCAGCGAATCACAAATTCGCTACAGCCGACACAGTTTCGGCGGCGAATCAGAGTTTCGCTGCACAACACACAATTCGGCAGCGTATTGTAGTTCGCTGCAGAAGACTCAGTTTCGACAGCGAGAGCTAACTCTCTGCAGCTGACACAGTTTCGGCAGCGAATCAGAGTTTCGCTGCACAACACACAATTCGGCAGCGAACGCTAGTTCGCTGCAGCAGACTCAGTGTCAGCAGCGGATCACAAATTCAGCAGCGAATGCTAGTTCGCTGCAGAAGACTCAGTTTCTGCAGCGAATGCTACCTCGCTGCAGCTGACACAGTTTCGGCAGCGAATCAGAGTTTCAATGCACAACACGCAATTCGGCAGCGTATGCTAGTTCGCTGCAGAAGACTCAGTTTCGGCAGCGACTGCTAACTCGCTGCAGCTGACACAATTTCGGCAGCGAATCAGAGTTTCGCTGCACAACACACAATTCGGCAGCGTATGCTATTTCGCTGCAGGAGACTCAGTTCCGGCAGCGAATCACAAATTCGGCAGCGAATGCTAGTTCGGTGCAGAAGCCTCAGGTTCGGCAGCGAGTGCTAACTCGCTGCAGCTGACACAGTTTCGGCAGCGAATCAGAGTTTCGCTGCACAACACACAATTCGGCAGCGAATCACAATTTCGCTGCAACCATCATAGTTTTGGCAGCGAATCAGAGTTTCGCTGCACAACACACAACTCGGCATCGTATGCTAGTTCGCTGCAGAAGACTCAGTTTCGGCAGCGAATGCTAACTCGCTGCAGCTGACACAGTTTCGGCAGCGAATCAGAGTTTCGCTGCACAACACACAATTCGGCAGAGTATGCTCTTTCGCTGCAGGAGACTCAGTTTCGGCAGCGAATCTCAAATTCGGCAGCGAATGCTAGTTCGGTGCAGAAGACTCAGTTTCGGCAGCGACTGCTCACTCGCTGCAGCTGACACAGTTTCGGCAGCGAATCAGAGTTTCGGCAGCGAATCACAAATTCGCTACAGCCGACACAGTTTCGGCGGCGAATCACAAATTCGCTACAGCCGACACAGTTTCGGCGGCGAATCAGAGTTTCGCTGCACAACACACAATTCGGCAGCGTATTGTAGTTCGCTGCAGAAGACTCAGTTTCGACAGCGAGAGCTAACTCTCTGCAGCTGACACAGTTTCGGCAGCGAATCAGAGTTTCGCTGCACAACACACAATTCGGCAGCGAACGCTAGTTCGCTGCAGCAGACTCAGTGTCAGCAGCGGATCACAAATTCAGCAGCGAATGCTAGTTCGCTGCAGAAGACTCAGTTCCGGCAGCGAATCACAAATTCGGCAGCGAATGCTAGTTCGGTGCAGAAGCCTCAGGTTCGGCAGCGAGTGCTAACTCGCTGCAGCTGACACAGTTTCGGCAGCGAATCAGAGTTTCGCTGCACAACACACAATTCGGCAGCGAATCACAATTTCGCTGCACCCATCATAGTTTTGGCAGCGAATCAGAGTTTCGCTGCACAACACACAACTCGGCATCGTATGCTAGTTCGCTGCAGAAGACTCAGTTTCGGCAGCGAATGCTAACTCGCTGCAGCTGACACAGTTTCGGCAGCGAATCAGAGTTTCGCTGCACAACACACAATTCGGCAGAGTATGCTCTTTCGCTGCAGGAGACTCAGTTTCGGCAGCGAATCTCAAATTCGGCAGCGAATGCTAGTTCGGTGCATAAGACTCAGTTTCGGCAGCGACTGCTCACTCGCTGCAGCTGACACAGTTTCGGCAGCGAATCACAAATTCGCTACAGCCGACACAGTTTCGGCGGCGAATCACAAATTCGCTACAGCCGACACAGTTTCGGCGGCGAATCAGAGTTTCGCTGCACAACACACAATTCGGCAGCGTATTGTAGTTCGCTGCAGAAGACTCAGTTTCGACAGCGAGAGCTAACTCTCTGCAGCTGACACAGTTTCGGCAGCGAAGCAGAGTTTCGCTGCACAACACACAATTCGGCAGCGAACGCTAGTTCGCTGCAGCAGACTCAGTGTCAGCAGCGGATCACAAATTCAGCAGCGAATGCTAGTTCGCTGCAGAAGACTCAGTTTCTGCAGCGAATGCTACCTCGCTGCAGCTGACACAGTTTCGGCAGCGAATCAGAGTTTCGCTGCACAACACGCAATTCGGCAGCGTATGCTAGTTCGCTGCAGAAGACTCAGTTTCGGCAGCGACTGCTAACTCGCTGCAGCTGACACAATTTCGGCAGCGAATCAGAGTTTCGCTGCACAACACACAATGCGGCAGCGTATGCTATTTCGCTGCAGGAGACTCAGTTCCGGCAGCGAATCACAAATTCGGCAGCGAATGCTAGTTCGGTGCAGAAGCCTCACGTTCGGCAGCGAGTGCTAACTCGCTGCAGCTGACACAGTTTCGGCAGCGAATCAGAGTTTCGCTGCACAACACATAATTCGGCAGCGAATGCTAGTTCGGTGCAGAACACTCAGTTTCGGCAGCGAATGCGAATCAGAGTTTCGCTGCACAACACACAATTCGGCAGCGTATGCTATTTCGCTGCAGGAGACTCAGTTCCGGCAGCGAATCACACATTCGGCAGCGAATGCTAGTTCAGTGCAGAAGCCTCACGTTCGGCAGCGAGTGCTAATTCGCTGCAGCTGACACAGTTTCGGCAGCGAATCAGAGTTTCGCTGCACAACACATAATTCGGCAGGGTATGGTAGTTCGCTGCAGAAGACTCAGTTTCGGCAGCGACTGCTAACTCTCTGCAGCTGACACAGTTTCGGCAGCGAATCAGAGTTTCGCTGCACAACACACAATTCGGCAGCGAACGCTAGTTCGCTGCAGCAGACTCAGTGTCAGCAGCGGATCACAAATTCAGCAGCGAATGCTATTTCGCTGCAGAACACTCAGTTTCTGCAGCGAATGCTACCTCGCTGCAGCTGACACAGTTTCGGCAGCGAATCAGTGTTTCGCTGCACAACACACAATTCGGCAGCGAATGCTAGTTCGCTGCAGAAGACTCAGTTTCGGCAGCGAATCACAAATTCGCTGCAGCCGACACAGTGTCGGCAGTGAATCACATTTTCGCTGCAGCCATCATAGTTTCGGCAGCGAATCAGAGTTTCGCTGCACAACACCCAATTCGGCAGCGTATGGTAGTTCGCTGCAGAAGACTCAGTTTCGGCAGCGATTGCTAACTCGCTGCAGCTGACACAATTTCGGCAGCGAATCAGAGTTTCGCTGCACAACACACAATTCGGCAGCGTATGCTATTTCGCTGCAGGAGACTCAGTTCCGGCAGCGAATCACACATTCGGCAGCGAATGCTAGTTCAGTGCAGAAGCCTCACGTTCGGCAGCGAGTGCTAATTCGCTGCAGCTGACACAGTTTCGGCAGCGAATCAGAGTTTCGCTGCACAACACATAATTCGGCAGGGTATGGTAGTTCGCTGCAGAAGACTCAGTTTCGGCAGCGACTGCTAACTCTCTGCAGCTGACACAGTTTCGGCAGCGAATCAGAGTTTCGCTGCACAACACACAATTCGGCAGCGAACGCTAGTTCGCTGCAGCAGACTCAGTGTCAGCAGCGGATCACAAATTCAGCAGCGAATGCTATTTCGCTGCAGAAGACTCAGTTTCTGCAGCGAATGCTACCTCGCTGCAGCTGACACAGTTTCGGCAGCGAATCAGTGTTTCGCTGCACAACACACAATTCGGCAGCGACTGCTAGTTCGCTGCAGAAGACTCAGTTTCGGCAGCGAATCACAAATTCGCTGCAGCCGACACAGTTTCGGCAGCGAATCAGTGTTTCGCTGCACAACACACAATTCGGCAGCGAATGCTAGTTCGCTGCAGAAGACTCAGTTTCGGCAGCGAATCACAAATTCGCTACAGCCGACACAGTTTCGGCGGCGAATCAGAGTTTCGCTGCACAACACACAATTCGGCAGCGTATTGTAGTTCGCTGCAGAAGACTCAGTTTCGACAGCGAGAGCTAACTCTCTGCAGCTGACACAGTTTCGGCAGCGAATCAGAGTTTCGCTGCACAACACACAATTCGGCAGCGAACGCTAGTTCGCTGCAGCAGACTCAGTGTCAGCAGCGGATCACAAATTCAGCAGCGAATGCTAGTTCGCTGCAGAAGACTCAGTTTCTGCAGCGAATGCTACCTCGCTGCAGCTGACACAGTTTCGGCAGCGAATCAGAGTTTCGCTGCACAACACGCAATTCGGCAGCGTATGCTAGTTCGCTGCAGAAGACTCAGTTTCGGCAGCGACTGCTAACTCGCTGCAGCTGACACAATTTCGGCAGCGAATCAGAGTTTCGCTGCACAACACACAATGCGGCAGCGTATGCTATTTCGCTGCAGGAGACTCAGTTCCGGCAGCGAATCACAAATTCGGCAGCGAATGCTAGTTCGGTGCAGAAGCCTCACGTTCGGCAGCGAGTGCTAACTCGCTGCAGCTGACACAGTTTCGGCAGCGAATCAGAGTTTCGCTGCACAACACATAATTCGGCAGCGAATGCTAGTTCGGTGCAGAACACTCAGTTTCGGCAGCGAATGCTACCTCGCTGCAGCTGACACAGTTTCGGCAGCGAATCAGTGTTTCGCTGCACAACACACAATTCGGCAGCGACTGCTAGTTCGCTGCAGAAGACTCAGTTTCGGCAGTGAATCACAAATTCGCTGCAGCCGACACAGTTTCGGCAGCGAATCAGTGTTTCGCTGCACAACACACAATTCGGCAGCGAATGCTAGTTCGCTGCAGAAGACTCAGTTTCGGCAGCGAATCACAAATTCGCTACAGCCGACACAGTTTCGGCGGCGAATCAGAGTTTCGCTGCACAACACACAATTCGGCAGCGTATTGTAGTTCGCTGCAGAAGACTCAGTTTCGACAGCGAGAGCTAACTCTCTGCAGCTGACACAGTTTCGGCAGCGAATCAGAGTTTCGCTGCACAACACACAATTCGGCAGCGAACGCTAGTTCGCTGCAGCAGACTCAGTGTCAGCAGCGGATCACAAATTCAGCAGCGAATGCTATTTCGCTGCAGAACACTCAGTTTCTGCAGCGAATGCTACCTCGCTGCAGCTGACACAGTTTCGGCAGCGAATCAGTGTTTCGCTGCACAACACACAATTCGGCAGCGAATGCTAGTTCGCTGCAGAAGACTCAGTTTCGGCAGCGAATCACAAATTCGCTGCAGCCGACACAGTGTCGGCAGCGAATCACATTTTCGCTGCAGCCATCATAGTTTCGGCAGCGAATCAGAGTTTCGCTGCACAACACCCAATTCGGCAGCGTATGGTAGTTCGCTGCAGAAGACTCAGTTTCGGCAGCGATTGCTAACTCGCTGCAGCTGACACAATTTCGGCAGCGAATCAGAGTTTCGCTGCACAACACACAATTCGGCAGCGTATGCTATTTCGCTGCAGGAGACTCAGTTCCGGCAGCGAATCACACATTCGGCAGCGAATGCTAGTTCAGTGCAGAAGCCTCACGTTCGGCAGCGAGTGCTAATTCGCTGCAGCTGACACAGTTTCGGCAGCGAATCAGAGTTTCGCTGCACAACACATAATTCGGCAGGGTATGGTAGTTCGCTGCAGAAGACTCAGTTTCGGCAGCGACTGCTAACTCTCTGCAGCTGACACAGTTTCGGCAGCGAATCAGAGTTTCGCTGCACAACACACAATTCGGAAGCGAACGCTAGTTCGCTGCAGCAGACTCAGTGTCAGCAGCGGATCACAAATTCAGCAGCGAATGCTATTTCGCTGCAGAAGACTCAGTTTCTGCAGCGAATGCTACCTCGCTGCAGCTGACACAGTTTCGGCAGCGAATCAGTGTTTCGCTGCACAACACACAATTCGGCAGCGACTGCTAGTTCGCTGCAGAAGACTCAGTTTCGGCAGCGAATCACAAATTCGCTGCAGCCGACACAGTTTCGGCAGCGAATCAGTGTTTCGCTGCACAACACACAATTCGGCAGCGAATGCTAGTTCGCTGCAGAAGACTCAGTTTCGGCAGCGAATCACAAATTCGCTACAGCCGACACAGTTTCGGCGGCGAATCAGAGTTTCGCTGCACAACACACAATTCGGCAGCGTATTGTAGTTCGCTGCAGAAGACTCAGTTTCGACAGCGAGAGCTCACTCTCTGCAGCTGACACAGTTTCGGCAGCGAATCAGAGTTTCGCTGCACAACACACAATTCGGCAGCGAACGCTAGTTCGCTGCAGCAGACTCAGTGTCAGCAGCGGATCACAAATTCAGCAGCGAATGCTAGTTCGCTGCAGAAGACTCAGTTTCTGCAGCGAATGCTACCTCGCTGCAGCTGACACAGTTTCGGCAGCGAATCAGAGTTTCAATGCACAACACGCAATTCGGCAGCGTATGCTAGTTCGCTGCAGAAGACTCAGTTTCGGCAGCGACTGCTAACTCGCTGCAGCTGACACAATTTCGGCAGCGAATCAGAGTTTCGCTGCACAACACACAATTCGGCAGCGTATGCTATTTCGCTGCAGGAGACTCAGTTCCGGCAGCGAATCACAAATTCGGCAGCGAATGCTAGTTCGGTGCAGAAGCCTCAGGTTCGGCAGCGAGTGCTAACTCGCTGCAGCTGACACAGTTTCGGCAGCGAATCAGAGTTTCGCTGCACAACACACAATTCGGCAGCGAATCACAATTTCGCTGCAACCATCATAGTTTTGGCAGCGAATCAGAGTTTCGCTGCACAACACACAACTCGGCATCGTATGCTAGTTCGCTGCAGAAGACTCAGTTTCGGCAGCGAATGCTAACTCGCTGCAGCTGACACAGTTTCGGCAGCGAATCAGAGTTTCGCTGCACAACACACAATTCGGCAGAGTATGCTCTTTCGCTGCAGGAGACTCAGTTTCGGCAGCGAATCTCAAATTCGGCAGCGAATGCTAGTTCGGTGCAGAAGACTCAGTTTCGGCAGCGACTGCTCACTCGCTGCAGCTGACACAGTTTCGGCAGCGAATCAGAGTTTCGGCAGCGAATCACAAATTCGCTACAGCCGACACAGTTTCGGCGGCGAATCACAAATTCGCTACAGCCGACACAGTTTCGGCGGCGAATCAGAGTTTCGCTGCACAACACACAATTCGGCAGCGTATTGTAGTTCGCTGCAGAAGACTCAGTTTCGACAGCGAGAGCTAACTCTCTGCAGCTGACACAGTTTCGGCAGCGAATCAGAGTTTCGCTGCACAACACACAATTCGGCAGCGAACGCTAGTTCGCTGCAGCAGACTCAGTGTCAGCAGCGGATCACAAATTCAGCAGCGAATGCTAGTTCGCTGCAGAAGACTCAGTTTCTGCAGCGACTGCTACCTCGCTGCAGCTGACACAGTTTCGGCAGCGAATCAGAGTTTCGCTGCACAACACGCAATTCGGCAGCGTATGCTAGTTCGCTGCAGAAGACTCAGTTTCGGCAGCGACTGCTAACTCGCTGCAGCTGACACAATTTCGGCAGCGAATCAGAGTTTCGCTGCACAACACACAATTCGGCAGCGTATGCTATTTCGCTGCAGGAGACTCAGTTCCGGCAGCGAATCACAAATTCGGCAGCGAATGCTAGTTCGGTGCAGAAGCCTCACGTTCGGCAGCGAGTGCTAACTCGCTGCAGCTGACACAGTTTCGGCAGCGAATCAGAGTTTCGCTGCACAACACATAATTCGGCAGCGAATGCTAGTTCGGTGCAGAACACTCAGTTTCGGCAGCGAATGCTACCTCGCTGCAGCTGACACAGTTTCGGCAGCGAATCAGTGTTTCGCTGCACAACACACAATTCGGCAGCGAATGCTAGTTCGCTGCAGAAGACTCAGTTTCGGCAGCGAATCACAAATTCGCTGCAGCCGACACAGTGTCGGCAGCGAATCACATTTTCGCTGCAGCCATCATAGTTTCGGCAGCGAATCAGAGTTTCGCTGCACAACACCCAATTCGGCAGCGTATGGTAGTTCGCTGCAGAAGACTCAGTTTCGGCAGCGATTGCTAACTCGCTGCAGCTGACACAATTTCGGCAGCGAATCAGAGTTTCGCTGCACAACACACAATTCGGCAGCGTATGCTATTTCGCTGCAGGAGACTCAGTTCCGGCAGCGAATCACACATTCGGCAGCGAATGCTAGTTCAGTGCAGAAGCCTCACGTTCGGCAGCGAGTGCTAATTCGCTGCAGCTGACACAGTTTCGGCAGCGAATCAGAGTTTCGCTGCACAACACATAATTCGGCAGGGTATGGTAGTTCGCTGCAGAAGACTCAGTTTCGGCAGCGACTGCTAACTCTCTGCAGCTGAGACAGTTTCGGCAGCGAATCAGAGTTTCGCTGCACAACACACAATTCGGCAGCGAACGCTAGTTCGCTGCAGCAGACTCAGTGTCAGCAGCGGATCACAAATTCAGCTGCGAATGCTAGTTCGCTGCAGAAGACTCAGTTTCGGCAGCGAATCACAAATTCGCTGCAGCCGACACAGTTTCGGCAGCGAATCAGAGTTTCGCTGCACAACACACAATTCGGCAGCGAATCACAATTTCGCTGCAGCCATCATAGTTTTGGCAGCGAATCAGAGTTTCGCTGCACAACACACAACTCGGCATCGTCTGCTAGTTCGCTGCAGAAGACTCAGTTTCGGCAGCGACTGCTAACTCGCTGTAGCTGACACAGTTTCGGCAGCGAATCAGAGTTTCGCTGCACAACACACAATTCGGCAGCGTATGCTATTTCGCTGCAGGAGACTCAGTTCCGGCAGCGAATCACAAATTCGGCAGCGAATGCTAGTTCGGTGCAGAAGACTCAGTTTCTGCAGCGAATGCTACCTCGCTGCAGCTGACACAGTTTCGGCAGCGAATCAGAGTTTCGCTGCACAACACATAATTCGGCAGGGTATGGTAGTTCGCTGCAGAAGACTCAGTTTCGGCAGCGACTGCTCACTCTCTGCAGCTGACACAGTTTCGGCAGCGAATCAGAGTTTCGCTGCACAACACACAATTCGGCAGCGAACGCTAGTTCGCTGCAGCAGACTCAGTGTCAGCAGCGGATCACAAATTCAGCAGCGAATGCTATTTCGCTGCAGAAGACTCAGTTTCTGCAGCGAATGCTACCTCGCTGCAGCTGACACAGTTTCGGCAGCGAATCAGAGTTTCGCTGCACAACACACAATTCGGCAGCGAACTCAGTGTCAGCAGCGGATCACAAATTCAGCAGCGAATGCTAGTTCGCTGCAGAAGACTCAGTTTCTGCAGCGAATGCTACCTCGCTGCAGCTGACATAGTTTCGGCAGCGAATCAGAGTTTCGCTGCACAACACGCAATTCGGCAGCGTATGCTAGTTCGCTGCAGAAGACTCAGTTTCGGCAGCGAATCACAAATTCGCTGCAGCCGACACAGTTTCGGCAGCGAATCAGAGTTTCGCTGCACAACACACAATTCGGCAGCGAATCACAATTTCGCTGCAGCCATCATAGTTTTGGCAGCGAATCAGAGTTTCGCTGCACAACACACAACTCGGCATCGTCTGCTAGTTCGCTGCAGAAGACTCAGTTTCGGCAGCGACTGCTAACTCGCTGTAGCTGACACAGTTTCGGCAGCGAATCAGAGTTTCGCTGCACAACACACAATTCGGCAGCGTATGCTATTTCGCTGCAGGAGACTCAGTTCCGGCAGCGAATCACAAATTCGGCAGCGAATGCTAGTTCGGTGCAGAAGACTCAGTTTCTGCAGCGAATGCTACCTCGCTGCAGCTGACACAGTTTCGGCAGCGAATCAGAGTTTCGCTGCACAACACATAATTCGGCAGGGTATGGTAGTTCGCTGCAGAAGACTCAGTTTCGGCAGCGACTGCTCACTCTCTGCAGCTGACACAGTTTCGGCAGCGAATCAGAGTTTCGCTGCACAACACACAATTCGGCAGCGAACGCTAGTTCGCTGCAGCAGACTCAGTGTCAGCAGCGGATCACAAATTCAGCAGCGAATGCTATTTCGCTGCAGAAGACTCAGTTTCTGCAGCGAATGCTACCTCGCTGCAGCTGACACAGTTTCGGCAGCGAATCAGTGTTTCGCTGCACAACACACAATTCGGCAGCGACTGCTAGTTCGCTGCAGAAGACTCAGTTTCGGCAGCGAATCACAAATTCGCTGCAGCCGACACAGTTTCGGCAGCGAATCAGTGTTTCGCTGCACAACACACAATTCGGCAGCGAATGCTAGTTCGCTGCAGAAGACTCAGTTTCGGCAGCGAATCACAAATTCGCTGCAGCCGACACAGTTTCGGCGGCGAATCAGAGTTTCGCTGCACAACACACAATTCGGCAGCGTATTGTAGTTCGCTGCAGAAGACTCAGTTTCGACAGCGAGAGCTAACTCTCTGCAGCTGACACAGTTTCGGCAGCGAATCAGAGTTTCGCTGCACAACACACAATTCGGCAGCGAACGCTAGTTCGCTGCAGAAGACTCAGTTTCGGCAGCGAATCACAAATTCGCTGCAGCCGACACAGTTTCGGCGGCGAATCAGAGTTTCGCTGCACAACACACAATTCGGCAGCGTATTGTAGTTCGCTGCAGAAGACTCAGTTTCGACAGCGAATCACAAATTCGCTGCAGCCGACACAGTTTCGGCAGCGAATCAGTGTTTCGCTGCACAACACACAATTCGGCAGCGAATGCTAGTTCGCTGCAGAAGACTCAGTTTCGGCAGCGAATCACAAATTCGCTGCAGCCGACACAGTTTCGGCGGCGAATCAGAGTTTCGCTGCACAACACACAATTCGGCAGCGTATTGTAGTTCGCTGCAGAAGACTCAGTTTCGACAGCGAGAGCTAACTCTCTGCAGCTGACACAGTTTCGGCAGCGAATCAGAGTTTCGCTGCACAACACACAATTCGGCAGCGAACGCTAGTTCGCTGCAGCAGACTCAGTGTCAGCAGCGGATCACAAATTCAGCAGCGAATGCTATTTCGCTGCAGAACACTCAGTTTCTGCAGCGAATGCTACCTCGCTGCAGCTGACACAGTTTCGGCAGCGAATCAGTGTTTCGCTGCACAACACACAATTCGGCAGCGACTGCTAGTTCGCTGCAGAAGACTCAGTTTCGGCAGCGAATCACAAATTTGCTGCAGCCGACACAGTTTCGGCAGCGAATCAGTGTTTCGCTGCACAACACACAATTCGGCAGCGAATGCTAGTTCGCTGCAGAAGACTCAGTTTCGGCAGCGAATCACAAATTCGCTACAGCCGACACAGTTTCGGCGGCGAATCAGAGTTTCGCTGCACAACACACAATTCGGCAGCGTATTGTAGTTCGCTGCAGAAGACTCAGTTTCGACAGCGAGAGCTAACTCTCTGCAGCTGACACAGTTTCGGCAGCGAATCAGAGTTTCGCTGCACAACACACAATTCGGCAGCGAACGCTAGTTCGCTGCAGCAGACTCAGTGTCAGCAGCGGATCACAAATTCAGCAGCGAATGCTATTTCGCTGCAGAACACTCAGTTTCTGCAGCGAATGCTACCTCGCTGCAGCTGACACAGTTTCGGCAGCGAATCAGTGTTTCGCTGCACAACACACAATTCGGCAGCGAATGCTAGTTCGCTGCAGAAGACTCAGTTTCGGCAGCGAATCACAAATTCGCTGCAGCCGACACAGTGTCGGCAGCGAATCACATTTTCGCTGCAGCCATCATAGTTTCGGCAGCGAATCAGAGTTTCGCTGCACAACACCCAATTCGGCAGCGTATGGTAGTTCGCTGCAGAAGACTCAGTTTCGGCAGCGATTGCTAACTCGCTGCAGCTGACACAATTTCGGCAGCGAATCAGAGTTTCGCTGCACAACACACAATTCGGCAGCGTATGCTATTTCGCTGCAGGAGACTCAGTTCCGGCAGCGAATCACACATTCGGCAGCGAATGCTAGTTCAGTGCAGAAGCCTCACGTTCGGCAGCGAGTGCTAATTCACTGCAGCTGACACAGTTTCGGCAGCGAATCAGAGTTTCGCTGCACAACACATAATTCGGCAGGGTATGGTAGTTCGCTGCAGAAGACTCAGTTTCGGCAGCGACTGCTAACTCTCTGCAGCTGACACAGTTTCGGCAGCGAATCAGAGTTTCGCTGCACAACACACAATTCGGCAGCGAACGCTAGTTCGCTGCAGCAGACTCAGTGTCAGCAGCGGATCACAAATTCAGCAGCGAATGCTATTTCGCTGCAGAAGACTCAGTTTCTGCAGCGAATGCTACCTCGCTGCAGCTGACACAGTTTCGGCAGCGAATCAGTGTTTCGCTGCACAACACACAATTCGGCAGCGACTGCTAGTTCGCTGCAGAAGACTCAGTTTCGGCAGCGAATCACAAATTCGCTGCAGCCGACACAGTTTCGGCAGCGAATCAGTGTTTTGCTGCACAACACACAATTCGGCAGCGAATGCTAGTTCGCTGCAGAAGACTCAGTTTCGGCAGCGAATCACAAATTCGCTACAGCCGACACAGTTTCGGCGGCGAATCAGAGTTTCGCTGCACAACACACAATTCGGCAGCGTATTGTAGTTCGCTGCAGAAGACTCAGTTTCGACAGCGAGAGCTAACTCTCTGCAGCTGACACAGTTTCGGCAGCGAATCAGAGTTTCGCTGCACAACACACAATTCGGCAGCGAACGCTAGTTCGCTGCAGCAGACTCAGTGTCAGCAGCGGATCACAAATTCAGCAGCGAATGCTAGTTCGCTGCAGAAGACTCAGTTTCTGCAGCGAATGCTACCCCGCTGCAGCTGACACAGTTTCGGCAGCGAATCAGAGTTTCGCTGCACAACACGCAATTCGGCAGCGTATGCTAGTTCGCTGCAGAAGACTCAGTTTCGGCAGCGACTGCTAACTCGCTGCAGCTGACACAATTTCGGCAGCGAATCAGAGTTTCGCTGCACAACACACAATTCGGCAGCGTATGCTATTTCGCTGCAGGAGACTCAGTTCCGGCAGCGAATCACAAATTCGGCAGCGAATGCTAGTTCGGTGCAGAAGCCTCAGGTTCGGCAGCGAGTGCTAACTCGCTGCAGCTGACACAGTTTCGGCAGCGAATCAGAGTTTCGCTGCACAACACACAATTCGGCAGCGAATCACAATTTCGCTGCAACCATCATAGTTTTGGCAGCGAATCAGAGTTTCGCTGCACAACACACAACTCGGCATCGTATGCTAGTTCGCTGCAGAAGACTCAGTTTCGGCAGCGAATGCTAACTCGCTGCAGCTGACACAGTTTCGGCAGCGAATCAGAGTTTCGCTGCACAACACACAATTCGGCAGAGTATGGTAGTGCGCTGCAGGAGACTCAGTGTCGGCAGCGACTGCTAACTCTCTGCAGCTGAGACAGTTTCGGCAGCGAATCAGAGTTTCGCTGCACAACACACAATTCGGCAGCGAACGCTAGTTCGCTGCAGCAGACTCAGTGTCAGCAGCGGATCACAAATTCAGCTGCGAATGCTAGTTCGCTGCAGAAGACTCAGTTTCTGCAGCGAATGCTACCTCGCTGCAGCGGACACAGTTTCGGCAGCGAATCAGTGTTTCGCTGCACAACACACAATTCGGCAGCGAATGCTAGTTCGCTGCAGAAGACTCAGTTTCGACAGCGAGAGCTAACTCTCTGCAGCTGACACAGTTTCGGCAGCGAATCAGAGTTTCGCTGCACAACACACAATTCGGCAGCGAACTCAGTGTCAGCAGCGGATCACAAATTCAGCAGCGAATGCTAGTTCGCTGCAGAAGACTCAGTTTCTGCAGCGAATGCTACCTCGCTGCAGCTGACATAGTTTCGGCAGCGAATCAGAGTTTCGCTGCACAACACGCAATTCGGCAGCGTATGCTAGTTCGCTGCAGAAGACTCAGTTTCGGCAGCGAATCACAAATTCGCTGCAGCCGACACAGTTTCGGCAGCGAATCAGAGTTTCGCTGCACAACACACAATTCGGCAGCGAATCACAATTTCGCTGCAGCCATCATAGTTTTGGCAGCGAATCAGAGTTTCGCTGCACAACACACAACTCGGCATCGTCTGCTAGTTCGCTGCAGAAGACTCAGTTTCGGCAGCGACTGCTAACTCGCTGTAGCTGACACAGTTTCGGCAGCGAATCAGAGTTTCGCTGCACAACACACAATTCGGCAGCGTATGCTATTTCGCTGCAGGAGACTCAGTTCCGGCAGCGAATCACAAATTCGGCAGCGAATGCTAGTTCGGTGCAGAAGACTCAGTTTCTGCAGCGAATGCTACCTCGCTGCAGCTGACACAGTTTCGGCAGCGAATCAGTGTTTCGCTGCACAACACACAATTCGGCAGCGAATGCTAGTTCGGTGCAGAACACTCAGTTTCGGCAGCGAATGCTACCTCGCTGCAGCTGACACAGTTTCGGCAGCGAATCAGTGTTTCGCTGCACAACACACAATTCGGCAGCGAATGCTAGTTCGCTGCAGAAGACTCAGTTTCGGCAGCGAATCACAAATTCGCTGCAGCCGACACAGTTTCGGCAGCGAATCACATTTTCGCTGCAGCCATCATAGTTTCGGCAGCGAATCAGAGTTTCGCTGCACAACACACAATTCGGCAGCGTATGGGAGTTCGCTGCAGAAGACTCAGTTTTGGCAGAGACTGCTAACTCGCTGCAGCTGACACAGTTTCGGCAGCGAATCAGAGTTTCGCTGCACAACACACAATTCGGCAGCGTATGCTATTTCGCTGCAGGAGACTCAGTTCCGGCAGCGAATCACAAATTCGGCAGCGTATGGTAGTTCGCTGCAGAAGACTCAGTTTCGGCAGCGACTGCTAACTCGCTGCAGCTGACACAGTTTCGGCAGCGAATCAGTGTTTCTCTGCACTACACACAATTCGGCAGCGTATGCTATTTCGCTGTAGGAGACTCAGTTCCGGCAGCGAATCACAAATTCGGCAGCGAATGCTAGTTCGGTGCAGAAGCCTCACGTTCGGCAGCGAGTGCTAACTCGCTGCAGCTGACACAGTTTCGGCAGCGAATCAGAGTTTCGCTGCACAACACATAATTCGGCAGGGTATGGTAGTTCGCTGCAGAAGACTCAGTTTCGGCAGCGACTGCTAACTCTCTGCAGCTGAGACAGTTTCGGCAGCGAATCAGAGTTTCGCTGCACAACACACAATTCGGCAGCGAACGCTAGTTCGCTGCAGCAGACTCAGTGTCAGCAGCGGATCACAAATTCAGCAGCGAATGCTAGTTCGCTGCAGAAGACTCAGTTTCTGCAGCGAATGCTACCTCGCTACAGCGGACACAGTTTCGGCAGCGAATCAGTGTTTCGCTGCACAACACACAATTCGGCAGCGAATGCTAGTTCGCTGCAGAAGACTCAGTTTCGGCAGCGAATCACAACTTCGCTGCAGCCGACACAGTTTCGGCAGCGAATCAGTGTTTCGCTGCACAACACACAATTCGGCAGCGAATGCTAGTTCGCTGCAGAAGACTCAGTTTCGGCAGCGAATCACAAATTCGCTGCAGCCGACACAGTTTCGGCAGCGAATCAGAGTTTCGCTGCACAACACACAATTCGGCAGCGAATCACAATTTCGCTGCAGCCATCATAGTTTTGGCAGCGAATCAGAGTTTCGCTGCACAACACACAACTCGGCATCGTCTGCTAGTTCGCTGCAGAAGACTCAGTTTCGGCAGCGACTGCTAACTCGCTGTAGCTGACACAGTTGCGGCAGCGAATCAGAGTTTCGCTGCACAACACACAATTCGGCAGCGTATGCTATTTCGCTGCAGGAGACTCAGTTCCGGCAGCGAATCACAAATGCGGCAGCGAATGCTAGTTCGGTGCAGAAGACTCAGTTTCGGCAGCGAATGCTACCTCGCTGCAGCTGACACAGTTTCGGCAGCGAATCAGTGTTTCGCTGCACAACACACAATTCGGCGGCGAATGCTAGTTCGGTGCAGAACACTCAGTTTCGGCAGCGAATGCTACCTCGCTGCAGCTGACACAGTTTCGGCAGCGAATCAGTGTTTCGCTGCACAACACACAATTCGGCAGCGAATGCTAGTTCGCAGCAGAAGACTCAGTTTCGGCAGCGAATCACACATTCGTTGCAGCCGACACAGTTTCGGCAGCGAATCACATTTTCGCTGCAGCCATCATAGTTTCGGCAGCGAATCAGAGTTTCGCTGCACAACACACAATTCGGCAGCGTATGGTAGTTCGCTGCAGAAGACTCAGTTTCGGCAGAGACTGCTAACTCGCTGCAGCTGACACAGTTTCGGCAGCGAATCAGAGTTTCGCTGCACAACACACAATTCGGCAGCGTATGCTATTTCGCTGCAGGAGACTCAGTTCCGGCAGCGAATCACAAATTCGGCAGCGAATGCTAGTTCGGTGCAGAAGACTCAGTTTCGGGAGCGACTGCTACCTCGCTGCAGCTGACACAGTTTCGGCAGCGAATCAGTGTTTCTCTGCACAACACACAATTCGGCAGCGTATGCTATTTCGCTGCAGGAGACTCAGTTCCGGCAGCGAATCACAAATTCGGCAGCGAATGCTAGTTCGGTGCAGAAGCCTCACGTGCGGCAGCGAGTGCTAACTTGCTGCAGCTGACACACTTTCGGCAGCGAATCAGAGTTTCGCTGCACAACACATAATTCGGCAGGGTATGGTAGTTCGCTGCAGAAGACTCAGTTTCGGCAGCGACTGCTAACTCTCTGCAGCTGAGACAGTTTCGGCAGCGAATCAGAGTTTCGCTGCACAACACACAATTCGGCAGCGAACGCTAGTTCGCTGCAGCAGACTCAGTGTCAGCAGCGGATCACAAATTCAGCAGCGAATGCTAGTTCGCTGCAGAAGACTCAGTTTCTGCAGCGAATGCTACCTCGCTGCAGCTGACACAGTTTCGGCAGCGAATCAGTGTTTCGCTGCACAACACACAATTCGGCAGCGAATGTTAGTTCGCTGCAGAAGACTCAGTTTCGGCAGCGAATCACAAATTCGCTGCAGCCGACACAGTTTCGGCAGCGAATCAGTGTTTCGCTGCACAACACACAATTCGGCAACGAATGCTAGTTCGCTGCAGAAGACTCAGTTTCGGCAGCGAATCACAAATTCGCTGCAGCCGACACAGTTTCGGCAGCGAATCAGAGTTTCGCTGCACAACACACAATTCGGCAGCGAATCACAATTTCGCTGCAGCCATCATAGTTTTGGCAGCGAATCAGAGTTTCGCTGCACAACACACAACTCGGCATCGTCTGCTAGTTCGCTGCAGAAGACTCAGTTTCGGCAGCGACTGCTAACTCGCTGTAGCTGACACAGTTTCGGCAGCGAATCAGAGTTTCGCTACACAACACACAATTCGGCAGCGTATGCTATTTCGCTGCAAGAGACTCAGTTCCGGCAGCGAATCACAAATTCGGCAGCGAATGCTAGTTCGGTGCAGAAGACTCAGTTTCTGCAGCGAATGCTACCTCGCTGCAGCTGACACAGTTTCGGCAGCGAATCAGTGTTTCGCTGCACAACACACAATTCGGCAGCGAATGCTAGTTCGCTGCAGAAGACTCAGTTTCGGCAGCGAATCACAAATTTGCTGCAGCCGACACAGTTTCGGCAGCGAATCAGTGTTTCGCTGCACAACACACAATTCGGCAGCGAATGCTAGTTCGCTGCAGAAGACTCAGTTTCGGCAGCGAATCACAAATTCGCTACAGCCGACACAGTTTCGGCGGCGAATCAGAGTTTCGCTGCACAACACACAATTCGGCAGCGTATTGTAGTTCGCTGCAGAAGACTCAGTTTCGACAGCGAGAGCTAACTCTCTGCAGCTGACACAGTTTCGGCAGCGAATCAGAGTTTCGCTGCACAACACACAATTCGGCAGCGAACGCTAGTTCGCTGCAGCAGACTCAGTGTCAGCAGCGGATCACAAATTCAGCAGCGAATGCTAGTTCGCTGCAGAAGACTCAGTTTCTGCAGCGAATGCTACCTCGCTGCAGCTGACACAGTTTCGGCAGCGAATCAGAGTTTCGCTGCACAACACGCAATTCGGCAGCGTATGCTAGTTCGCTGCAGAAGACTCAGTTTCGGCAGCGACTGCTAACTCGCTGCAGCTGACACAATTTCGGCAGCGAATCAGAGTTTCGCTGCACAACACACAATTCGGCAGCGTATGCTATTTCGCTGCAGGAGACTCAGTTCCGGCAGCGAATCACAAATTCGGCAGCGAATGCTAGTTCGGTGCAGAAGCCTCACGTTCGGCAGCGAGTGCTAACTCGCTGCAGCTGACACAGTTTCGGCAGCGAATCAGAGTTTCGCTGCACAACACATAATTCGGCAGGGTATGGTAGTTCGCTGCAGAAGACTCAGTGTCGGCAGCGACTGCTAACTCTCTGCAGCTGAGACAGTTTCGGCAGCGAATCAGAGTTTCGCTGCACAACACACAATTCGGCAGCGAACGCTAGTTCGCTGCAGCAGACTCAGTGTCAGCAGCGGATCACAAATTCAGCAGCGAATGCTAGTTCGCTGCAGAAGACTCAGTTTCTGCAGCGAATGCTACCTCGCTGCAGCTGACACAGTTTCGGCAGCGAATCAGAGTTTCGCTGCACAACACGCAATTCGGCAGCGTATGCTAGTTCGCTGCAGAAGACTCAGTTTCGGCAGCGACTGCTAACTCGCTGCAGCTGACACAATTTCGGCAGCGAATCAGAGTTTCGCTGCACAACACCCAATTCGGCAGCGTATGCTATTTCGCTGCAGGAGACTCAGTTCCGGCAGCGAATCACAAATTCGGCAGCGAATGCTAGTTCGGTGCAGAAGCCTCACGTTCGGCAGCGAGTGCTAACTCGCTGCAGCTGACACAGTTTCGGCAGCGAATCAGAGTTTCGCTGCACAACACATAATTCGGCAGGGTATGGTAGTTCGCTGCAGAAGACTCAGTGTCGGCAGCGACTGCTAACTCTCTGCAGCTGAGACAGTTTCGGCAGCGAATCAGAGTTTCGCTGCACAACACACAATTCGGCAGCGAACGCTAGTTCGCTGCAGCAGACTCAGTGTCAGCAGCGGATCACAAATTCAGCTGCGAATGCTAGTTCGCTGCAGAAGACTCAGTTTCTGCAGCGAATGCTACCTCGCTGCAGCGGACACAGTTTCGGCAGCGAATCAGTGTTTCGCTGCACAACACACAATTCGGCAGCGAATGCTAGTTCGCTGCAGAAGACTCAGTTTCGGCAGCGAATCACAAATTCGCTGCAGCCGACACAGTTTCGGCAGCGAATCAGTGTTTCGCTGCACAACACACAATTCGGCAGCGAATGCTAGTTCGCTGCAGAAGACTCAGTTTCGGCAGCGAATCACAAATTCGCTACAGCCGACACAGTTTCGGCGGCGAATCAGAGTTTCGCTGCACAACACACAATTCGGCAGCGTATTGTAGTTCGCTGCAGAAGACTCAGTTTCGACAGCGAGAGCTAACTCTCTGCAGCTGACACAGTTTCGGCAGCGAAGCAGAGTTTCGCTGCACAACACACAATTCGGCAGCGAACGCTAGTTCGCTGCAGCAGACTCAGTGTCAGCAGCGGATCACAAATTCAGCAGCGAATGCTAGTTCGCTGCAGAAGACTCAGTTTCTGCAGCGAATGCTACCTCGCTGCAGCTGACACAGTTTCGGCAGCGAATCAGAGTTTTGCTGCACAACACGCAATTCGGCAGCGTATGCTAGTTCGCTGCAGAAGACTCAGTTTCGGCAGCGACTGCTAACTCGCTGCAGCTGACACAATTTCGGCAGCGAATCAGAGTTTCGCTGCACAACACACAATTCGGCAGCGTATGCTATTTCGCTGCAGGAGACTCAGTTCCGGCAGCGAATCACAAATTCGGCAGCGAATGCTAGTTCGGTGCAGAAGACTCAGTTTCGGGAGCGACTGCTACCTCGCTGCAGCTGACACAGTTTCGGCAGCGAATCAGTGTTTCTCTGCACAACACACAATTCGGCAGCGTATGCTATTTCGCTGCAGGAGACTCAGTTCCGGCAGCGAATCACAAATTCGGCAGCGAATGCTAGTTCGGTGCAGAAGCCTCACGTTCGGCAGCGAGTGCTAACTCGCTGCAGCTGACACAATTCGTCAGCGAATCACAATTTCGCTGCAGCCATCATAGTTTCGGCAGCGAATCAGAGTTTCGCTGCACAACACACCATTCGACATCGTATGCTAGGTCGCTTCAGAAGACTCAGTTTCGGCAGCGAATGCTAACTCGCTGCAGTTGACACAGTTTCGGCAGCGAATCAGAGATTCGCTGCACAACACACAATTCGGCAGCGTATGCTATTTCGCTGCAGGAGACTCAGTTGCGGCAGCGAATCACAAATTCGGCAGCGAATGCTAGTTCGGTGCAGAACACTCAGTTTCGCAGCGAATGCTACCTCGCTGCAGCTGACACAGTTTCGGCAGCGAATCAGAGTTTTGCTGCACAACACGCAATTCGGCAGCGTATGCTAGTTCGCTGCAGAAGACTCAGTTTCGGCAGCGACTGCTAACTCGCTGCAGCTGACACAATTTCGGCAGCGAATCAGAGTTTCGCTGCACAACACACAATTCGGCAGCGTATGCTATTTCGCTGCAGGAGACTCAGTTCCGGCAGCGAATCACAAATTCGGCAGCGAATGCTAGTTCGGTGCAGAAGACTCAGTTTCGGGAGCGACTGCTACCTCGCTGCAGCTGACACAGTTTCGGCAGCGAATCAGTGTTTCTCTGCACAACACACAATTCGGCAGCGTATGCTATTTCGCTGCAGGAGACTCAGTTCCGGCAGCGAATCACAAATTCGGCAGCGAATGCTAGTTCGGTGCAGAAGCCTCACGTTCGGCAGCGAGTGCTAACTCGCTGCAGCTGACACAATTCGTCAGCGAATCACAATTTCGCTGCAGCCATCATAGTTTCGGCAGCGAATCAGAGTTTCGCTGCACAACACACCATTCGACATCGTATGCTAGGTCGCTTCAGAAGACTCAGTTTCGGCAGCGAATGCTAACTCGCTGCAGTTGACACAGTTTCGGCAGCGAATCAGAGATTCGCTGCACAACACACAATTCGGCAGCGTATGCTATTTCGCTGCAGGAGACTCAGTTGCGGCAGCGAATCACAAATTCGGCAGCGAATGCTAGTTCGGTGCAGAACACTCAGTTTCGCAGCGAATGCTACCTCGCTGCAGCTGACACAGTTTCGGCAGCGAATCAGAGTTTTGCTGCACAACACGCAATTCGGCAGCGTATGCTAGTTCGCTGCAGAAGACTCAGTTTCGGCAGCGACTGCTAACTCGCTGCAGCTGACACAATTTCGGCAGCGAATCAGAGTTTCGCTGCACAACACACAATTCGGCAGCGTATGCTATTTCGCTGCAGGAGACTCAGTTCCGGCAGCGAATCACAAATTCGGCAGCGAATGCTAGTTCGGTGCAGAAGACTCAGTTTCGGGAGCGACTGCTACCTCGCTGCAGCTGACACAGTTTCGGCAGCGAATCAGTGTTTCTCTGCACAACACACAATTCGGCAGCGTATGCTATTTCGCTGCAGGAGACTCAGTTCCGGCAGCGAATCACAAATTCGGCAGCGAATGCTAGTTCGGTGCAGAAGCCTCACGTTCGGCAGCGAGTGCTAACTCGCTGCAGCTGACACAATTCGTCAGCGAATCACAATTTCGCTGCAGCCATCATAGTTTCGGCAGCGAATCAGAGTTTCGCTGCACAACACACCATTCGACATCGTATGCTAGGTCGCTTCAGAAGACTCAGTTTCGGCAGCGAATGCTAACTCGCTGCAGTTGACACAGTTTCGGCAGCGAATCAGAGATTCGCTGCACAACACACAATTCGGCAGCGTATGCTATTTCGCTGCAGGAGACTCAGTTGCGGCAGCGAATCACAAATTCGGCAGCGAATGCTAGTTCGGTGCAGAACACTCAGTTTCGGCAGCGAATGCTACCTCGCTGCAGCTGACACAGTTTCGGCAGCGAATCAGTGTTTCGCTGCACAACACACAATTCGGCAGCGAATGCTAGTTCGCTGCAGAAGACTCAGTTTCGGCAGCGAATCACAAATTCGCTACAGCCGACACAGTTTCGGCAGCGAATCAGTGTTTCGCTGCACAACACACAATTCGGCAGCGAATGCTAGTTCGCTGCAGAAGACTCAGTTTCGGCAGCGAATCACAAATTCGCTGCAGCCGACACAGTTTCGGCAGCGAATCAGAGTTTCGCTGCACAACACACAACTCGGCAGCGTATTGTAGTTCGCTGCAGAAGACTCAGTTTCGACAGCGAGAGCTAACTCTCTGCAGCTGACACAGTTTCGGCAGCGAAGCAGAGTTTCGCTGCACAACACACAATTCGGCAGCGAACGCTAGTTCGCTGCAGCAGACTCAGTGTCAGCAGCGGATCACAAATTCAGCAGCGAATGCTAGTTCGCTGCAGAAGACTCAGTTTCTGCAGCGAATGCTACCTCGCTGCAGCGGACACAGTTTCGGCAGCGAATCAGTGTTTCGCTGCACAACACACAATTCGGCAGCGAATGCTAGTTCGCTGCAGAAGACTCAGTTTCGGCAGCGAATCACAAATTCGCTGCAGCCGACACAGTTTCGGCAGCGAATCAGAGTTTCGCTGCACAACACACAATTCGGCAGCGAATCACAATTTCGCTGCAGCCATCATAGTTTTGGCAGCGAATCAGAGTTTCGCTGCACAACACACAACTCGGCATCGTCTGCTAGTTCGCTGCAGAAGACTCAGTTTCGGCAGCGACTGCTAACTCGCTGTAGCTGACACAGTTTCGGCAGCGAATCAGAGTTTCGCTGCACAACACACAATTCGGCAGCGTATGCTATTTCGCTGCAGGAGACTCAGTTCCGGCAGCGAATCACACATTCGGCAGCGAATGCTAGTTCCGTGCAGAAGCCTCACGTTCGGCAGCGAGTGCTAATTCGCTGCAGCTGACACAGTTTCGGCAGCGAATCAGAGTTTCGCTGCACAACACATAATTCGGCAGGGTATGGGAGTTCGCTGCAGAAGACTCAGTTTCGGCAGCGACTGCTAACTCTCCGCAGCTGACACAGTTTCGGCAGCGAATCAGAGTTTCGCTGCACAACACACAATACGGCAGCGAACGCTAGTTCGCTGCAGCAGACTCAGTGTCAGCAGCGGATCACAAATTCAGCAGCGAATGCTAGTTCGCTGCAGAAGACTCAGTTTCTGCAGCGAATGCTACCTCGCTGCAGCTGACACAGTTTCGGCAGCGAATCAGTGTTTCGCTGCACAACACACAATTCGGCAGCGAATGCTAGTTCGCTGCAGAAGACTCAGTTTCGGCAGCGAATCACAAATTCGCTGCAGCCGACACAGTTTCGGCAGCGAATCAGAGTTTCGCTGCACAACACACAATTCGGCAGCGAATCACAATTTCGTTGCAGCCATCATAGTTTTGGCAGCGAATCAGAGTTTCGCTGCACAACACACAACTCGGCATCGTATGCTAGTTCGCTGCAGAAGACTCAGTTTCGGCAGCGAATGCTAACTCGCTGCAGCCGACACAGTTTCGGCAGCGAATCAGAGTTTCGCTGCACAACACACAATTCGGCAGCGTATGCTATTTCGCTGCAGGAGACTCAGTTTCGGCAGCGAATCTCAAATGCGGCAGCGAATGCTAGTTCGGTGCAGAAGACTCAGTTTCGGCAGCGACTGCTCACTCGCTGCAGCTGACTCAGTTTCGGCAGCGAATCACAAATTCGCTGCAGCCGACACAGTTTCGGCAGCGAATCACATTTTCGCTGCAGCCATCATAGTTTCGGCAGCGAATCAGAGTTTCGCTGCACAACACACAATTCGGCAGCGTATGGTAGTTCGCTGCAGAAGACTCAGTTTCGGCAGCGACTGCTGACTCGCTGCAGCTGACACAGTTTCGGCAGCGAATCAGAGTTTCGCTGCACAACACACATTTCGGCAGCGTATGCTATTTCACTGCAGGAGACTCAGTTCCAGCAGCGACTGCTAACTCGCTGCAGCGGACACAGTGTCGGCATCGAATCAGAGTTTCGCTGCACAACACGCAATTCGGCAGCGTATGCTAGTTCGCTGCAGAAGACTCAGTTTCGGTAGCGACTGCTAACTCGCTGCAGCCGACACAGTTTCGGCAGCGACTCAGAGTTTTGCTGCGCAACACACAATTCGGCAGCGAATCACACTTTCGCTGCAGCCATCATAGTTTCGGCCGCGAATCAGAGTTTCGCTGCCCAACACACCATTCGACATCGTATGCTAGGTCGCTTCAGAAGACTCAGTTTCGGCAGCGAATGCTAACTCGCTGCAGCTGACACAGTTTCGGCAGCGAATCAGAGTTTCGCTGCACAACACACAATTCGGCAGCGTATGCTATTTCGCTGCAGGAGACTCAGTTGCGGCAGCGAATCACAAATTCGGCAGCGAATGCTAGTTCGGTGCAGAAGACTCAGTTTCGCAGCGAATGCTACCTCGCTGCAGATGACACAGTTTCGGCAGCGAATCAGTGTTTCGCTGCACAACACACAATTCGGCAGCGAATGCTAGTTCGCTGCAGAAGACTCAGTTTCGGCAGCGAATCACAAATTCGCTGCAGCCGACACAGTGTCGGCAGCGAATCACATTTTCGCTGCAGCCATCATAGTTTCGGCAGCGAATCAGAGTTTCGCTGCACAACACACAATTCGGCAGCGTATGGTAGTTCGCTGCAGAAGACTCAGTTTCGGCAGCGACTGCTAACTCGCTGCAGCTGACACAGTGTCGGCATCGAATCAGAGTTTCGCTGCACAACACGCAATTCGGCAGCGTATGCTAGTTCGCTGCAGAAGACTCAGTTTCGGTAGCGACTGCTAACTCGCTGCAGCCGACACAGTTTCGGCAGCGACTCAGAGTTTCGCTGCGCAAAACACAATTCGGCAGCGACTCACAATTTCGCTGCAGCCATCATAGTTTCGGCCGCGAATCAGAGTTTCGCTGCACAACACGCAATTCGGCAGCGTATGCTAGTTCGCTGCAGAAGACTCAGTTTCAGCAGCGACTGCTAACTCGCTGCAGCTGACACAGTGTCGGCATCGAATCAGAGTTTCGCTGCACAACACGCAATTCGGCAGCGTATGCTAGTTCGCTGCAGAAGACTCAGTTTCGGTAGCGACTGCTAACTCGCTGCAGCCGACACAGTTTCGGCAGCGACTCAGAGTTTCGCTGCGCAACACACAATTCGGCAGCGACTCACAATTTCGCTGCAGCCATCATAGTTTCGGCGGCGAATCAGAGTTTCGCTGCACAACACGCAATTCGGCAGCGTATGCTAGTTCGCTGCAGAAGACTCAGTTTCAGCAGCGACTGCTAACTCGCTGCAGCTGACACAGTGTCGGCATCGAATCAGAGTTTCGCTGCACAACACGCAATTCGGCAGCGTATGCTAGTTCGCTGCAGAAGACTCAGTTTCGGTAGCGAATCACAAATTCGGCAGCGAATGCTAGTTCGGTGCAGAACACTCAGTTTCGGCAGCGACTGCTCACTCGCTGCAGCTGACACAGTTTCGGCAGCGAATCAGAGTTTCGCTGCACAACACGCAATTCGGCAGCGTATGCTAGTTCGCTGCAGAAGACTCAGTTTCAGCAGCGACTGCTAACTCGCTGCAGCTGACACAGTGTCGGCATCGAATCAGAGTTTCGCTGCACAACACGCAATTCGGCAGCGTATGCTAGTTCGCTGCAGAAGACTCAGTTTCGACAGCGACTGCTAACTCTCTGCAGCTGACACAGTTTCGGCAGCGAATCAGAGTTTCGCTGCACAACACCCAATTCGGCAGCGTATGCTAGTTCGCTGCAGAAGACTCAGTTTCGGCAGCGAATGCTAACTCGCTGCAGCCGACACAGTTTCGGCAGCGAATCAGAGTTTCGCTGCACAACACACAATTCGGCAGCGTATGCTATTTCGCTGCAGGAGACTCAGTTTCGGCAGCGAATCTCAAATGCGGCAGCGAATGCTAGTTCGGTGCAGAAGACTCAGTTTCGGCAGCGACTGCTCACTCGCTGCAGCTGACTCAGTTTCGGCAGCGAATCACAAATTCGCTGCAGCCGACACAGTTTCGGCAGCGAATCACATTTTCGCTGCAGCCATCATAGTTTCGGCAGCGAATCAGAGTTTCGCTGCACAACACACAATTCGGCAGCGTATGGTAGTTCGCTGCAGAAGACTCAGTTTCGGCAGCGACTGCTGACTCGCTGCAGCTGACACAGTTTCGGCAGCGAATCAGAGTTTCGCTGCACAACACACATTTCGGCAGCGTATGCTATTTCACTGCAGGAGACTCAGTTCCAGCAGCGACTGCTAACTCGCTGCAGCGGACACAGTGTCGGCATCGAATCAGAGTTTCGCTGCACAACACGCAATTCGGCAGCGTATGCTAGTTCGCTGCAGAAGACTCAGTTTCGGTAGCGACTGCTAACTCGCTGCAGCCGACACAGTTTCGGCAGCGACTCAGAGTTTTGCTGCGCAACACACAATTCGGCAGCGAATCACACTTTCGCTGCAGCCATCATAGTTTCGGCCGCGAATCAGAGTTTCGCTGCCCAACACACCATTCGACATCGTATGCTAGGTCGCTTCAGAAGACTCAGTTTCGGCAGCGAATGCTAACTCGCTGCAGCTGACACAGTTTCGGCAGCGAATCAGAGTTTCGCTGCACAACACACAATTCGGCAGCGTATGCTATTTCGCTGCAGGAGACTCAGTTGCGGCAGCGAATCACAAATTCGGCAGCGAATGCTAGTTCGGTGCAGAAGACTCAGTTTCGCAGCGAATGCTACCTCGCTGCAGATGACACAGTTTCGGCAGCGAATCAGTGTTTCGCTGCACAACACACAATTCGGCAGCGAATGCTAGTTCGCTGCAGAAGACTCAGTTTCGGCAGCGAATCACAAATTCGCTGCAGCCGACACAGTGTCGGCAGCGAATCACATTTTCGCTGCAGCCATCATAGTTTCGGCAGCGAATCAGAGTTTCGCTGCACAACACACAATTCGGCAGCGTATGGTAGTTCGCTGCAGAAGACTCAGTTTCGGCAGCGACTGCTAACTCGCTGCAGCTGACACAGTGTCGGCATCGAATCAGAGTTTCGCTGCACAACACGCAATTCGGCAGCGTATGCTAGTTCGCTGCAGAAGACTCAGTTTCGGTAGCGACTGCTAACTCGCTGCAGCCGACACAGTTTCGGCAGCGACTCAGAGTTTCGCTGCGCAAA
Organism: Populus nigra; assembly: GCF_951802175.1. Classification (NCBI taxonomy): domain Eukaryota; kingdom Viridiplantae; phylum Streptophyta; class Magnoliopsida; order Malpighiales; family Salicaceae; genus Populus; species Populus nigra. The sequence continues at coordinate 26,265,688 of NC_084853.1, forward strand.
ACACAATTCGGCAGCGACTCACAATTTCGCTGCAGCCATCATAGTTTCGGCCGCGAATCAGAGTTTCGCTGCACAACACGCAATTCGGCAGCGTATGCTAGTTCGCTGCAGAAGACTCAGTTTCAGCAGCGACTGCTAACTCGCTGCAGCTGACACAGTGTCGGCATCGAATCAGAGTTTCGCTGCACAACACGCAATTCGGCAGCGTATGCTAGTTCGCTGCAGAAGACTCAGTTTCGGTAGCGACTGCTAACTCGCTGCAGCCGACACAGTTTCGGCAGCGACTCAGAGTTTCGCTGCGCAAAACACAATTCGGCAGCGACTCACAATTTCGCTGCAGCCATCATAGTTTCGGCCGCGAATCAGAGTTTCGCTGCACAACACGCAATTCGGCAGCGTATGCTAGTTCGCTGCAGAAGACTCAGTTTCAGCAGCGACTGCTAACTCGCTGCAGCTGACACAGTGTCGGCATCGAATCAGAGTTTCGCTGCACAACACGCAATTCGGCAGCGTATGCTAGTTCGCTGCAGAAGACTCAGTTTCGGTAGCGACTGCTAACTCGCTGCAGCCGACACAGTTTCGGCAGCGACTCAGAGTTTCGCTGCGCAACACACAATTCGGCAGCGACTCACAATTTCGCTGCAGCCATCATAGTTTCGGCGGCGAATCAGAGTTTCGCTGCACAACACGCAATTCGGCAGCGTATGCTAGTTCGCTGCAGAAGACTCAGTTTCAGCAGCGACTGCTAACTCGCTGCAGCTGACACAGTGTCGGCATCGAATCAGAGTTTCGCTGCACAACACGCAATTCGGCAGCGTATGCTAGTTCGCTGCAGAAGACTCAGTTTCGGTAGCGAATCACAAATTCGGCAGCGAATGCTAGTTCGGTGCAGAACACTCAGTTTCGGCAGCGACTGCTCACTCGCTGCAGCTGACACAGTTTCGGCAGCGAATCAGAGTTTCGCTGCACAACACGCAATTCGGCAGCGTATGCTAGTTCGCTGCAGAAGACTCAGTTTCAGCAGCGACTGCTAACTCGCTGCAGCTGACACAGTGTCGGCATCGAATCAGAGTTTCGCTGCACAACACGCAATTCGGCAGCGTATGCTAGTTCGCTGCAGAAGACTCAGTTTCGACAGCGACTGCTAACTCTCTGCAGCTGACACAGTTTCGGCAGCGAATCAGAGTTTCGCTGCACAACACCCAATTCGGCAGCGTATGCTAGTTCGCTGCAGAAGACTCAGTTTCGGCAGCGAATGCTAACTCGCTGCAGCCGACACAGTTTCGGCAGCGAATCAGAGTTTCGCTGCACAACACACAATTCGGCAGCGTATGCTATTTCGCTGCAGGAGACTCAGTTTCGGCAGCGAATCTCAAATGCGGCAGCGAATGCTAGTTCGGTGCAGAAGACTCAGTTTCGGCAGCGACTGCTCACTCGCTGCAGCTGACTCAGTTTCGGCAGCGAATCACAAATTCGCTGCAGCCGACACAGTTTCGGCAGCGAATCACATTTTCGCTGCAGCCATCATAGTTTCGGCAGCGAATCAGAGTTTCGCTGCACAACACACAATTCGGCAGCGTATGGTAGTTCGCTGCAGAAGACTCAGTTTCGGCAGCGACTGCTGACTCGCTGCAGCTGACACAGTTTCGGCAGCGAATCAGAGTTTCGCTGCACAACACACATTTCGGCAGCGTATGCTATTTCACTGCAGGAGACTCAGTTCCAGCAGCGACTGCTAACTCGCTGCAGCGGACACAGTGTCGGCATCGAATCAGAGTTTCGCTGCACAACACGCAATTCGGCAGCGTATGCTAGTTCGCTGCAGAAGACTCAGTTTCGGTAGCGACTGCTAACTCGCTGCAGCCGACACAGTTTCGGCAGCGACTCAGAGTTTTGCTGCGCAACACACAATTCGGCAGCGAATCACACTTTCGCTGCAGCCATCATAGTTTCGGCCGCGAATCAGAGTTTCGCTGCCCAACACACCATTCGACATCGTATGCTAGGTCGCTTCAGAAGACTCAGTTTCGGCAGCGAATGCTAACTCGCTGCAGCTGACACAGTTTCGGCAGCGAATCAGAGTTTCGCTGCACAACACACAATTCGGCAGCGTATGCTATTTCGCTGCAGGAGACTCAGTTGCGGCAGCGAATCACAAATTCGGCAGCGAATGCTAGTTCGGTGCAGAAGACTCAGTTTCGCAGCGAATGCTACCTCGCTGCAGATGACACAGTTTCGGCAGCGAATCAGTGTTTCGCTGCACAACACACAATTCGGCAGCGAATGCTAGTTCGCTGCAGAAGACTCAGTTTCGGCAGCGAATCACAAATTCGCTGCAGCCGACACAGTGTCGGCAGCGAATCACATTTTCGCTGCAGCCATCATAGTTTCGGCAGCGAATCAGAGTTTCGCTGCACAACACACAATTCGGCAGCGTATGGTAGTTCGCTGCAGAAGACTCAGTTTCGGCAGCGACTGCTAACTCGCTGCAGCTGACACAGTGTCGGCATCGAATCAGAGTTTCGCTGCACAACACGCAATTCGGCAGCGTATGCTAGTTCGCTGCAGAAGACTCAGTTTCGGTAGCGACTGCTAACTCGCTGCAGCCGACACAGTTTCGGCAGCGACTCAGAGTTTCGCTGCGCAAAACACAATTCGGCAGCGACTCACAATTTCGCTGCAGCCATCATAGTTTCGGCCGCGAATCAGAGTTTCGCTGCACAACACGCAATTCGGCAGCGTATGCTAGTTCGCTGCAGAAGACTCAGTTTCAGCAGCGACTGCTAACTCGCTGCAGCTGACACAGTGTCGGCATCGAATCAGAGTTTCGCTGCACAACACGCAATTCGGCAGCGTATGCTAGTTCGCTGCAGAAGACTCAGTTTCGGTAGCGACTGCTAACTCGCTGCAGCCGACACAGTTTCGGCAGCGACTCAGAGTTTCGCTGCGCAACACACAATTCGGCAGCGACTCACAATTTCGCTGCAGCCATCATAGTTTCGGCGGCGAATCAGAGTTTCGCTGCACAACACGCAATTCGGCAGCGTATGCTAGTTCGCTGCAGAAGACTCAGTTTCAGCAGCGACTGCTAACTCGCTGCAGCTGACACAGTGTCGGCATCGAATCAGAGTTTCGCTGCACAACACGCAATTCGGCAGCGTATGCTAGTTCGCTGCAGAAGACTCAGTTTCGGTAGCGAATCACAAATTCGGCAGCGAATGCTAGTTCGGTGCAGAACACTCAGTTTCGGCAGCGACTGCTCACTCGCTGCAGCTGACACAGTTTCGGCAGCGAATCAGAGTTTCGCTGCACAACACGCAATTCGGCAGCGTATGCTAGTTCGCTGCAGAAGACTCAGTTTCAGCAGCGACTGCTAACTCGCTGCAGCTGACACAGTGTCGGCATCGAATCAGAGTTTCGCTGCACAACACGCAATTCGGCAGCGTATGCTAGTTCGCTGCAGAAGACTCAGTTTCGGGAGCGACTGCTAACTCGCTGCAGCCGACACAGTTTCGGCAGCGACTCAGAGTTTCGCTGCGCAACACACAATTCGGCAGCGACTCACAATTTCGCTGCAGCCATCATAGTTTCGGCGGCGAATCAGAGTTTCGCTGCACAACACGCAATTCGGCAGCGTATGCTAGTTCGCTGCAGAAGACTCAGTTTCAGCAGCGACTGCTAACTCGCTGCAGCTGACACAGTGTCGGCATCGAATCAGAGTTTCGCTGCACAACACGCAATTCGGCAGCGTATGCTAGTTCGCTGCAGAAGACTCAGTTTCGGTAGCGAATCACAAATTCGGCAGCGAATGCTAGTTCGGTGCAGAACACTCAGTTTCGGCAGCGACTGCTCACTCGCTGCAGCTGACACAGTTTCGGCAGCGAATCAGAGTTTCGCTGCACAACACGCAATTCGGCAGCGTATGCTAGTTCGCTGCAGAAGACTCAGTTTCAGCAGCGACTGCTAACTCGCTGCAGCTGACACAGTGTCGGCATCGAATCAGAGTTTCGCTGCACAACACGCAATTCGGCAGCGTATGCTAGTTCGCTGCAGAAGACTCAGTTTCGGTAGCGACTGCTAACTCGCTGCAGCCGACACAGTTTCGGCAGCGACTCAGAGTTTCGCTGCGCAACACACAATTCGGCAGCGACTCACAATTTCGCTGCAGCCATCATAGTTTCGGCCGCGAATCAGAGTTTCGCTGCACAACACGCAATTCGGCAGCGTATGCTAGTTCGCTGCAGAAGACTCAGTTTCAGCAGCGACTGCTAACTCGCTGCAGCTGACACAGTGTCGGCATCGAATCAGAGTTTCGCTGCACAACACGCAATTCGGCAGCGTATGCTAGTTCGCTGCAGAAGACTCAGTTTCGGGAGCGACTGCTAACTCGCTGCAGCCGACACAGTTTCGGCAGCGACTCAGAGTTTCGCTGCGCAACACACAATTCGGCAGCGACTCACAATTTCGCTGCAGCCATCATAGTTTCGGCGGCGAATCAGAGTTTCGCTGCACAACACGCAATTCGGCAGCGTATGCTAGTTCGCTGCAGAAGACTCAGTTTCAGCAGCGACTGCTAACTCGCTGCAGCTGACACAGTGTCGGCATCGAATCAGAGTTTCGCTGCACAACACGCAATTCGGCAGCGTATGCTAGTTCGCTGCAGAAGACTCAGTTTCGGTAGCGAATCACAAATTCGGCAGCGAATGCTAGTTCGGTGCAGAACACTCAGTTTCGGCAGCGACTGCTCACTCGCTGCAGCTGACACAGTTTCGGCAGCGAATCAGAGTTTCGCTGCACAACACGCAATTCGGCAGCGTATGCTAGTTCGCTGCAGAAGACTCAGTTTCAGCAGCGACTGCTAACTCGCTGCAGCTGACACAGTGTCGGCATCGAATCAGAGTTTCGCTGCACAACACGCAATTCGGCAGCGTATGCTAGTTCGCTGCAGAAGACTCAGTTTCGGTAGCGACTGCTAACTCGCTGCAGCCGACACAGTTTCGGCAGCGACTCAGAGTTTCGCTGCACAACACACAATTCGGCAGCGTATGCTATTTCGCTGCAGGAGACTCAGTTCCGGCAGCGAATCACAAATTCGGCAGCGAATGCTAGTTCGGTGCAGAACACTCAGTTTCGGCAGCGACTGCTCACTCGCTGCAGCTGACACAGTGTCGGCATCGAATCAGAGTTTCGCTGCACAACACGCAATTCGGCAGCGTATGGTAGTTCGCTGCAGAAGACTCAGTTTCAGCAGCGACTGCTAACTCTCTGCAGTTGAGACAGTTTCGGCAGCGAATCAGAGTTTCGCTGCACAACACACAATTCGGCAGCGAACGCAAGTTCGCTGCAGCAGACTCAGTGTCAGCAGCGGATCACAAATTCAGCAGCGAATGCTAGTTCGCTGCAGAAGACTCAGTTTCTGCAGCGAATGCTACCTCGCTGCAGCTGACACAGTTTCGGCAGCGAATCAGTGTTTCGCTGCACAACACACAATTCGGCAGCGAATGCTAGTTCGCTGCAGAAGACTCAGTTTCGGCAGCGAATCACAAATTCGCTACAGCCGACACAGTTTCGGCAGCGAATCAGTGTTTCGCTGCACAACACAAATTCGGCAGCGAATGCTAGTTCGCTGCAGAAGACTCAGTTTCGGCAGCGAATCACAAATTCGCTGCAGCCGACACAGTTTCGGCAGCGAATCAGAGTTTCGCTGCACAACACACAATTCGGCAGCGAATCACAATTTCGCTGCAGCCATCATAGTTTAGGCAGCGAATCAGAGTTTCGCTGCACAACACACAACTCGGCATCGTCTGCTAGGTCGCTGCAGAAGACTCAGTTTCGGCAGCGACTGCTAACTCGCTGTAGCTGACACAGTTTCGGCAGCGAATCAGAGTTTCGCTGCACAACACACAATTCGGCAGCGTATGCTATTTCGCTGCAGGAGACTCAGTTCCGGCAGCGAATCACAAATTCGGCAGCGAATGCTAGTTCGGTGCAGAAGACTCAGTTTCTGCAGCGAATGCTACCTCGCTGCAGCTGACACAGTTTCGGCAGCGAATCAGTGTTTCGCTGCACAACACACAATTCGGCAGCGAATGCTAGTTCGCTGCAGAAGACTCAGTTTCGGCAGCGAATCACAAATTCGCTACAGCCGACACAGTTTCGGCGGCGAATCAGAGTTTCGCTGCACAACACATAATTCGGCAGCGTATTGTAGTTCGCTGCAGAAGACTCAGTTTCGACAGCGAGAGCTAACTCTCTGCAGCTGACACAGTTTCGGCAGCGAATCAGAGTTTCGCTGCACAACACACAATTCGGCAGCGAACGCTAGTTCGCTGCAGCAGACTCAGTGTCAGCAGCGGATCACAAATTCAGCAGCGAATGCTAGTTCGCTGCAGAAGACTCAGTTTCTGCAGCGAATGCTACCTCGCTGCAGCTGACACAGTTTCGGCAGCGAATCAGAGTTTCGCTGCACAACACGCAATTCGGCAGCGTATGCTAGTTCGCTGCAGAAGACTCAGTTTCGGCAGCGACTGCTAACTCGCTGCAGCTGACACAATTTCGGCAGCGAATCAGAGTTTCGCTGCACAACACACAATTCGGCAGCGTATGCTATTTCGCTGCAGGAGACTCAGTTCCGGCAGCGAATCACAAATTCGGCAGCGAATGCTAGTTCGGTGCAGAAGCCTCAGGTTCGGCAGCGAGTGCTAACTCGCTGCAGCTGACACAGTTTCGGCAGCGAATCAGAGTTTCGCTGCACAACACATAATTCGGCAGGGTATGGTAGTTCGCTGCATAAGACTCAGTTTCGGCAGCGACTGCTAACTCTCTGCAGCTGACACAGTTTCGGCAGCGAATCAGAGTTTCGCTGCACAACACACAATTCGGCAGCGAACGCTAGTTCGCTGCAGCAGACTCAGTGTCAGCAGCGGATCACAAATTCAGCAGCGAATGCTAGTTCGCTGCAGAAGACTCAATTTCTGCAGCGAATGCTACCTCGCTGCAGCTGACACAGTTTCGGCAGCGAATCAGTGTTTCGCTGCACAACACACAATTCGGCAGCGAATGCTAGTTCGCTGCAGAAGACTCAGTTTCGGCAGCGAATCACAAATTCGCTGCAGCCGACACAGTTTCGGCAGCGAATCAGAGTTTCGCTGCACAACACACAATTCGGCAGCGAATCACAATTTCGCTGCAGCCATCATAGTTTTGGCAGCGAATCAGAGTTTCGCTGCACAACACACAACTCGGCATCGTATGCTAGTTCGCTGCAGAAGACTCAGTTTCGGCAGCGAATGCTAACTCGCTGCAGCCGACACAGTTTCGGCAGCGAATCAGAGTTTCGCTGCACAACACACAATTCGGCAGCGTATGCTATTTCGCTGCAGGAGACTCAGTTTCGGCAGCGACTGCTAACTCGCTGCAGCGGACACAGTGTCGGCATCGAATCAGAGTTTCGCTGCACAACACGCAATTCGGCAGCGTATGCTAGTTCGCTGCAGAAGACTCAGTTTCGGTAGCGACTGCTAACTCGCTGCAGCCGACACAGTTTCGGCAGCGACTCAGAGTTTCGCTGCGCAACACACAATTCGGCAGCGAATCACAATTTCGCTGCAACCATCATAGTTTCGGCCGCGAATCAGAGTTTCGCTGCCCAACACACCATTCGACATCGTATGCTAGGTCGCTTCAGAAGACTCAGTTTCTGCAGCGAATGCTACCTCGCTGCAGCTGACACAGTTTCGGCAGCAAATCAGTGTTTCGCTGCACAACACACAATTCGGCAGCGAATGCTAGTTCGCTGCAGAAGACTCAGTTTCGGCAGCGAATCAGAGTTTCGCTGCACAACACACAATTCGGCAGCGAATCACAATTTCGCTGCAGCCATCATAGTTTTGGCAGCGAATCAGAGTTTCGCTGCACAACACACAACTCGGCATCGTATGCTAGTTCGCTGCAGAAGACTCAGTTTCGGCAGCGAATGCTAACTCGCTGCAGCCGACACAGTTTCGGCAGCGAATCAGAGTTTCGCTGCACAACACACAATTCGGCAGCGTATGCTATTTCGCTGCAGGAGACTCAGTTTCGGCAGCGAATCTCAAATGCGGCAGCGAATGCTAGTTCGGTGCAGAAGACTCAGTTTCGGCAGCGACTGCTCACTCGCTGCAGCTGACTCAGTTTCGGCAGCGAATCACAAATTCGCTGCAGCCGACACAGTTTCGGCAGCGAATCACATTTTCGCTGCAGCCATCATAGTTTCGGCAGCGAATCAGAGTTTCGCTGCACAACACACAATTCGGCAGCGTATGGTAGTTCGCTGCAGAAGACTCAGTTTCGGCAGCGACTGCTGACTCGCTGCAGCTGACACAGTTTCGGCAGCGAATCAGAGTTTCGCTGCACAACACACAATTCGGCAGCGTATGCTATTTCGTTGCAGGAGACTCAGTTCCAGCAGCGACTGCTAACTCGCTGCAGCGGACACAGTGTCGGCATCGAATCAGAGTTTCGCTGCACAACACGCAATTCGGCAGCGTATGCTAGTTCGCTGCAGAAGACTCAGTTTCGGTAGCGACTGCTAACTCGCTGCAGCCGACACAGTTTCGGCAGCGACTCAGAGTTTCGCTGCGCAACACACAATTCGGCAGCGAATCACAATTTCGCTGCAGCCATCATAGTTTCGGCCGCGAATCAGAGTTTCGCTGCCCAACACACCATTCGACATCGTATGCTAGGTCGCTTCAGAAGACTCAGTTTCTGCAGCGAATGCTACCTCGCTGCAGCTGACACAGTTTCGGCAGTGAATCAGTGTTTCGCTGCACAACACACAATTCGGCAGCGAATGCTAGTTCGCTGCAGAAGACTCAGTTTCGGCAGCGAATCACAAATTCGCTGCAGCCGACACAGTTTCGGCAGCGAATCAGAGTTTCGCTGCACAACACACAATTCGGCAGCGAATCACAATTTCGCTGCAGCCATCATAGTTTTGGCAGCGAATCAGAGTTTCGCTGCACAACACACAACTCGGCATCGTATGCTAGTTCGCTGCAGAAGACTCAGTTTCGGCAGCGAATGCTAACTCGCTGCAGCCGACACCGTTTCGGCAGCGAATCAGAGTTTCGCTGCACAACACACAATTCGGCAGCGTATGCTATTTCACTGCAGGAGACTCAGTTTCGGCAGCGAATCTCAAATGCGGCAGCGAATGCTAGTTCGGTGCAGAAGACTCAGTTTCGGCAGCGACTGCTCACTCGCTGCAGCTGACTCAGTTTCGGCAGCGAATCACAAATTCGCTGCAGCCGACACAGTTTCGGCAGCGAATCACATTTTCGCTGCAGCCATCATAGTTTCGGCAGCGAATCAGAGTTTCGCTGCACAACACACAATTCGGCAGCGTATGGTAGTTCGCTGCAGAAGACTCAGTTTCGGCAGCGACTGCTGACTCGCTGCAGCTGACACAGTTTCGGCAGCGAATCAGAGTTTCGCTGCACAACACACAATTCGGCAGCGTATGCTATTTCGTTGCAGGAGACTCAGTTCCAGCAGCGACTGCTAACTCGCTGCAGCGGACACAGTGTCGGCATCGAATCAGAGTTTCGCTGCACAACACGCAATTCGGCAGCGTATGCTAGTTCGCTGCAGAAGACTCAGTTTCGGTAGCGACTGCTAACTCGCTGCAGCCGACACAGTTTCGGCAGCGACTCAGAGTTTCGCTGCGCAACACACAATTCGGCAGCGAATCACAATTTCGCTGCAGCCATCATAGTTTCGGCCGCGAATCAGAGTTTCGCTGCCCAACACACCATTCGACATCGTATGCTAGGTCGCTTCAGAAGACTCAGTTTCTGCAGCGAATGCTACCTCGCTGCAGCTGACACAGTTTCGGCAGTGAATCAGTGTTTCGCTGCACAACACACAATTCGGCAGCGAATGCTAGTTCGCTGCAGAAGACTCAGTTTCGGCAGTGAATCACAAATTCGCTGCAGCCGACACAGTTTCGGCAGCGAATCAGAGTTTCGCTGCACAACACACAATTCGGCAGCGAATCACAATTTCGCTGCAGCCATCATAGTTTTGGCAGCGAATCAGAGTTTCGCTGCACAACACACAACTCGGCATCGTATGCTAGTTCGCTGCAGAAGACTCAGTTTCGGCAGCGAATGCTAACTCGCTGCAGCCGACACCGTTTCGGCAGCGAATCAGAGTTTCGCTGCACAACACACAATTCGGCAGCGTATGCTATTTCGCTGCAGGAGACTCAGTTTCGGCAGCGAATCTCAAATGCGGCAGCGAATGCTAGTTCGGTGCAGAAGACTCAGTTTCGGCAGCGACTGCTCACTCGCTGCAGCTGACTCAGTTTCGGCAGCGAATCACAAATTCGCTGCAGCCGACACAGTTTCGGCAGCGAATCACATTTTCGCTGCAGCCATCATAGTTTCGGCAGCGAATCAGAGTTTCGCTGCACAACACACAATTCGGCAGCGTATGGTAGTTCGCTGCAGAAGACTCAGTTTCGGCAGCGACTGCTGACTCGCTGCAGCTGACACAGTTTCGGCAGCGAATCAGAGTTTCGCTGCACAACACACAATTCGGCAGCGTATGCTATTTCGTTGCAGGAGACTCAGTTCCAGCAGCGACTGCTAACTCGCTGCAGCGGACACAGTGTCGGCATCGAATCAGAGTTTCGCTGCACAACACGCAATTCGGCAGCGTATGCTAGTTCGCTGCAGAAGACTCAGTTTCGGTAGCGACTGCTAACTCGCTGCAGCCGACACAGTTTCGGCAGCGACTCAGAGTTTCGCTGCGCAACACACAATTCGACAACGAATCACAATTTCGCTGCAGCCATCATAGTTTCGGCCGCGAATCAGAGTTTCGCTGCCCAACACACCATTCGACATCGTATGCTAGGTCGCTTCAGAAGACTCAGTTTCTGCAGCGAATGCTACCTCGCTGCAGCTGACACAGTTTCGGCAGTGAATCAGTGTTTCGCTGCACAACACACAATTCGGCAGCGAATGCTAGTTCGCTGCAGAAGACTCAGTTTCGGCAGCGAATCACAAATTCGCTGCAGCCGACACAGTTTCGGCAGCGAATCAGAGTTTCGCTGCACAACACACAATTCGGCAGCGAATCACAATTTCGCTGCAGCCATCATAGTTTTGGCAGCGAATCAGAGTTTCGCTGCACAACACACAACTCGGCATCGTATGCTAGTTCGCTGCAGAAGACTCAGTTTCGGCAGCGAATGCTAACTCGCTGCAGCCGACACCGTTTCGGCAGCGAATCAGAGTTTCGCTGCACAACACACAATTCGGCAGCGTATGCTATTTCGCTGCAGGAGACTCAGTTTCGGCAGCGAATCTCAAATGCGGCAGCGAATGCTAGTTCGGTGCAGAAGACTCAGTTTCGGCAGCGACTGCTCACTCGCTGCAGCTGACTCAGTTTCGGCAGCGAATCACAAATTCGCTGCAGCCGACACAGTTTCGGCAGCGAATCACATTTTCGTTGCAGCCATCATAGTTTCGGCAGCGAAGCAGAGTTTCGCTGCACAACACACAATTCGGCAGCGTATGGTAGTTCGCTGCAGAAGACTCAGTTTCGGCAGCGACTGCTGACTCGCTGCAGCTGACACAGTTTCGGCAGCGAATCAGAGTTTCGCTGCACAACACACAATTCGGCAGCGTATGCTATTTCGCTGCAGGAGACTCAGTTCCAGCAGCGACTGCTAACTCGCTGCAGCGGACACAGTGTCGGCATCGAATCAGAGTTTCGCTGCACAACACGCAATTCGGCAGCGTATGCTAGTTCGCTGCAGAAGACTCAGTTTCGGGAGCGACTGCTAACTCGCTGCAGCCGACACAGTTTCGGCAGCGACTCAGAGTTTCGCTGCGCAACACACAATTCGGCAGCGAATCACAATTTCGCTGCAGCCATCATAGTTTCGGCCGCGAATCAGAGTTTCGCTGCCCAACACACCATTCGACATCGTATGCTAGGTCGCTTCAGAAGACTCAGTTTCGGCAGCGAATGCTAACTCGCTGCAGCTGACACAGTTTCGGCAGCGAATCAGAGTTTCGCTGCACAACACACAATTCGGCAGCGTATGCTATTTCGCTGCAGGAGACTCAGTTGCGGCAGCGAATCACAAATTCGGCAGTGAATGCTAGTTCGGTGCAGAAGACTCAGTTTCGGCAGCGACTGCTACCTCGCTGCAGATGACACAGTTTCGGCAGCGAATCAGTGTTTCGCTGCACAACACACAATTCGGCAGCGAATGCTAGTTCGCTGCAGAAGACTCAGTTTCGGCAGCGAATCACAAAGTCGCTGCAGCCGACACAGTGTCGGCAGCGAATCACATTTTCGCTGCAGCCATCATAGTTTCGGCAGCGAATCAGAGTTTCGCTGCACAACACACAATTCGGCAGCGTATGGTAGTTCGCTGCAGAAGACTCAGTTTCGGCAGCGACTGCTAACTCGCTGCAGCTGACACAGTGTCGGCATCGAATCAGAGTTTCGCTGCACAACACGCAATTCGGCAGCGTATGCTAGTTCGCTGCAGAAGACTCAGTTTCGGTAGCGACTACTAACTCGCTGCAGCCGACACAGTTTCGGCAGCGACTCAGAGTTTCGCTGCGCAAAACACAATTCGGCAGCGACTCACAATTTCGCTGCAGCCATCATAGTTTCGGCCGCGAATCAGAGTTTCGCTGCCCAACACGCAATTCGGCAGCGTATGCTAGTTCGCTGCAGAAGACTCAGTTTCAGCAGCGACTGCTAACTCGCTGCAGCTGACACAGTGTCGGCATCGAATCAGAGTTTCGCTGCACAACACGCAATTCGGCAGCGTATGCTAGTTCGCTGCAGAAGACTCAGTTTCGGTAGCGACTGCTAACTCGCTGCAGCCGACACAGTTTCGGCAGCGACTCAGAGTTTCGCTGCGCAACACACAATTCGGCAGCGACTCACAATTTCGCTGCAGCCATCATAGTTTCGGCCGCGAATCAGAGTTTCGCTGCACAACACGCAATTCGGCAGCGTATGCTAGTTCGCTGCAGAAGACTCAGTTTCAGCAGCGACTGCTAACTCGCTGCAGCTGACACAGTGTCGGCATCGAATCAGAGTTTCGCTGCACAACACGCAATTCGGCAGCGTATGCTAGTTCGCTGCAGAAGACTCAGTTTCGGTAGCGAATCACAAATTCGGCAGCGAATGCTAGTTCGGTGCAGAACACTCAGTTTCGGCAGCGACTGCTCACTCGCTGCAGCTGAGACAGTTTCGGCAGCGAATCAGAGTTTCGCTGCACAACACGCAATTCGGCAGCGTATGCTAGTTCGCTGCAGAAGACTCAGTTTCAGCAGCGACTGCTAACTCGCTGCAGCTGACACAGTGTCGGCATCGAATCAGAGTTTCGCTGCACAACACGCAATTCGGCAGCGTATGCTAGTTCGCTGCAGAAGACTCAGTTTCGGTAGCGACTACTAACTCGCTGCAGCCGACACAGTTTCGGCAGCGACTCAGAGTTTCGCTGCGCAAAACACAATTCGGCAGCGACTCACAATTTCGCTGCAGCCATCATAGTTTCGGCCGCGAATCAGAGTTTCGCTGCCCAACACGCAATTCGGCAGCGTATGCTAGTTCGCTGCAGAAGACTCAGTTTCAGCAGCGACTGCTAACTCGCTGCAGCTGACACAGTGTCGGCATCGAATCAGAGTTTCGCTGCACAACACGCAATTCGGCAGCGTATGCTAGTTCGCTGCAGAAGACTCAGTTTCGGTAGCGACTGCTAACTCGCTGCAGCCGACACAGTTTCGGCAGCGACTCAGAGTTTCGCTGCGCAACACACAATTCGGCAGCGACTCACAATTTCGCTGCAGCCATCATAGTTTCGGCCGCGAATCAGAGTTTCGCTGCACAACACGCAATTCGGCAGCGTATGCTAGTTCGCTGCAGAAGACTCAGTTTCAGCAGCGACTGCTAACTCGCTGCAGCTGACACAGTGTCGGCATCGAATCAGAGTTTCGCTGCACAACACGCAATTCGGCAGCGTATGCTAGTTCGCTGCAGAAGACTCAGTTTCGGTAGCGAATCACAAATTCGGCAGCGAATGCTAGTTCGGTGCAGAACACTCAGTTTCGGCAGCGACTGCTCACTCGCTGCAGCTGAGACAGTTTCGGCAGCGAATCAGAGTTTCGCTGCACAACACGCAATTCGGCAGCGTATGCTAGTTCGCTGCAGAAGACTCAGTTTCAGCAGCGACTGCTAACTCGCTGCAGCTGACACAGTGTCGGCATCGAATCAGAGTTTCGCTGCACAACACGCAATTCGGCAGCGTATGCTAGTTCGCTGCAGAAGACTCAGTTTCGGTAGCGACTGCTAACTCGCTGCAGCCGACACAGTTTCGGCAGCGACTCAGAGTTTCGCTGCGCAACACACAATTCGGCAGCGACTCACAATTTCGCTGCAGCCATCATAGTTTCGGCCGCGAATCAGAGTTTCGCTGCACAACACGCAATTCGGCAGCGTATGCTAGTTCGCTGCAGAAGACTCAGTTTCAGCAGCGACTGCTAACTCGCTGCAGCTGACACAGTGTCGGCATCGAATCAGAGTTTCGCTGCACAACACGCAATTCGGCAGCGTATGCTAGTTCGCTGCAGAAGACTCAGTTTCGGTAGCGAATCACAAATTCGGCAGCGAATGCTAGTTCGGTGCAGAACACTCAGTTTCGGCAGCGACTGCTCACTCGCTGCAGCTGACACAGTTTCGGCAGCGAATCAGAGTTTCGCTGCACAACACGCAATTCGGCAGCGTATGCTAGTTCGCTGCAGAAGACTCAGTTTCAGCAGCGACTGCTAACTCGCTGCAGCTGACACAGTGTCGGCATCGACTCAGAGTTTCGCTGCACAACACACAATTCGGCATCGTATGCTATTTCGCTGCAGGAGACTCAGTTCCGGCAGCGAATCACAAATTCGGCAGCGAATGCTAGTTCGGTGCAGAACACTCAGTTTCGGCAGCGACTGCTCACTCGCTGCAGCTGACACAGTGTCGGCATCGAATCAGAGTTTCGCTGCACAACACGCAATTCGGCAGCGTATGGTAGTTCGCTGCAGAAGACTCAGTTTCGGCAGCGACTGCTAACTCTCTGCAGCTGAGACAGTTTCGGCAGCGAATCAGAGTTTCGCTGCACAACACACAATTCGGCAGCGAACGCTAGTTCGCTGCAGCAGACTCAGTGTCAGCACCGGATCACAAATTCGCTACAGCCGACACAGTTTCGGCAGCGAATCAGTGTTTCGCTGCACAACACACAATTCGGCAGCGAATGCTAGTTCGCTGCAGAAGACTCAGTTTCGGCAGCGAATCACAAATTCGCTGCAGCCGACACAGTTTCGGCAGCGAATCAGAGTTTCGCTGCACAACACACAATTCGGCAGCGAATCACAATTTCGCTGCAGCCATCATAGTTTCGGCAGCGAATCAGAGTTTCGCTGCACAACACACAACTCGGCATCGTCTGCTAGTTCGCTGCAGAAGACTCAGTTTCGGCAGCGACTGCTAACTCGCTGTAGCTGACATAGTTTCGGCAGCGAATCAGAGTTTCGCTGCACAACACACAATTCGGCAGCGTATGCTATTTCGCTGCAGGAGACTCAGTTCCGGCAGCGAATCACAAATTCGGCAGCGAATGCTAGTTCGGTGCAGAAGACTCAGTTTCTGCAGCGAATGCTACCTCGCTGCAGCTGACACAGTTTCGGCAGCGAATCAGTGTTTCGCTGCACAACACACAATTCGGCAGCGAATGCTAGTTCGCTGCAGAAGACTCAGTTTCGGCAGCGAATCACAAATTGGCTGCAGCCGACACAGTTTCGGCAGCGAATCAGTGTTTCGCTGCACAACACACAATTCGGCAGCGAATGCTAGTTCGCTGCAGAAGACTCAGTTTCTGCAGCGAATCACAAATTCGCTACAGCCGACACAGTTTCGGCGGCGAATCAGAGTTTCGCTGCACAACACACAATTCGGCAGCGTATTGTAGTTCGCTGCAGAAGACTCAGTTTCGACAGCGAGAGCTAACTCTCTGCAGCGGACACAGTTTCGGCAGCGAATCAGAGTTTCGCTGCACAACACACAATTCGGCAGCGAACGCTAGTTCGCTGCAGCAGACTCAGTGTCAGCAGCGGATCACAAATTCAGCAGCGAATGCTAGTTCGCTGCAGAAGACTCAGTTTCTGCAGCGAATGCTACCTCGCTGCAGCTGACACAGTTTCGGCAGCGAATCAGAGTTTCGCTGCACAACACGCAATTCGGCAGCGTATGCTAGTTCGCTGCAGAAGACTCAGTTTCGGCAGCGACTGCTAACTCGCTGCAGCTGACACAATTTCGGCAGCGAATCAGAGTTTCGCTGCACAACACACAATTCGGGAGCGTATGCTATTTCGCTGCAGGAGACTCAGTTCCGGCAGCGAATCACAAATTCGGCAGCGAATGCTAGTTCGGTGCAGAAGCCTCAGGTTCGGCAGCGAGTGCTAACTCGCTGCAGCTGACACAGTTTCGGCAGCGAATCAGAGTTTCGCTGCACAACACATAATTCGGCAGGGTATGGTAGTTCGCTGCAGAAGACTCAGTTTCGGCAGCGACTGCTAACTCTCTGCAGCTGACACAGTTTCGGCAGCGAATCAGAGTTTCGCTGCACAACACACAATTCGGCAGCGAACGCTAGTTCGCTGCAGCAGACTCAGTGTCAGCAGCGGATCACAAATTCAGCAGCGAATGCTAGTTCGCTGCAGAAGACTCAGTTTCTGCAGCGAATGCTACCTCGCTGCAGCTGACACAGTTTCGGCAGCGAATCAGAGTTTCGCTGCACAACACATAATTCGGCAGGGTATGGTAGTTCGCTGCAGAAGACTCAGTTTCGGCAGCGACTGCTAACTCTCTGCAGCTGACACAGTTTCGGCAGCGAATCAGAGTTTCGTTGCACAACACACAATTCGGCAGCGAACGCTAGTTCGCTGCAGCAGACTCAGTGTCAGCAGCGGATCACAAATTCAGCAGCGAATGCTAGTTCGCTGCAGAAGACTCACTTTCTGCAGCGAATGCTACCTCGCTGCAGCTGACACAGTTTCGGCAGCGAATCAGTGTTTCGCTGCACAACACACAATTCGGCAGCGAATGCTAGTTCGCTGCAGAAGACTCAGTTTCGGCAGCGAATCACAAATTCGCTGCAGCCGACACAGTTTCGGCAGCGAATCAGAGTTTCGCTGCACAACACACAATTCGGCAGCGAATCACAATTTCGCTGCAGCCATCATAGTTTTGGCAGCGAATCAGAGTTTCGCTGCACAACACACAACTCGGCATCGTATGCTAGTTCGCTGCAGAAGACTCAGTTTCGGCAGCAAATGCTAACTCGCTGCAGCCGACACAGTTTCGGCAGCGAATCAGAGTTTCGCTGCACAACACACAATTCGGCAGCGTATGCTATTTCGCTGCAGGAGACTCAGTTTCGGCAGCGAATCACAAATTCGGCAGCGAATGCTAGTTCGGTGCAGAAGCCTCAGGTTCGGCAGCGAGTGCTAACTCGCTGCAGCTGACACAGTTTCGGCAGCGAATCAGAGTTTCGCTGCACAACACATAATTCGGCAGGGTATGGTAGTTCGCTGCAGAAGACTCAGTTTCGGCAGCGACTGCTAACTCTCTGCAGCTGACACAGTTTCGGCAGCGAATCAGAGTTTCGCTGCACAACACACAATTCGGCAGCGAACGCTAGTTCGCTGCAGCAGACTCAGTGTCAGCAGCGGATCACAAATTCAGCAGCGAATGCTAGTTCGCTGCAGAAGACTCAGTTTCTGCAGCGAATGCTACCTCGCTGCAGCTGACACAGTTTCGGCAGCGAATCAGAGTTTCGCTGCACAACACACAACTCGGCATCGTATGCTAGTTCGCTGCAGAAGACTCAGTTTCGGCAGCGAATGCTAACTCGCTGCAGCCGACACAGTTTCGGCAGCGAATCAGAGTTTCGCTGCACAACACACAAGTCGGCAGCGTATGCTAGTTCGCTGCAGCAGAATCAGTTTCGGCAGCGAATCACAAATTCGGCAGCGAAAGCTAGTTCGGTGCAGAAGACTCAGTTTCGGCAGCGACTGCTAACTCGCTGCAGCTGACACAGTTTCGGCAGCGACTAAGAGTTTCGCTTCACAACACACAATTCGGCAGCGATTCACAATTTCGCTGCAGCCATCATAGTTTCGGCAGCGACTCAGAGTTCCCTGCAGCATACTCAGTTTCGGCAGCGAATGCTAGTTCGCTGCAGAAGACTCAGTTTCGGCACCGAATGCTAACTCGCTGCAGCTGACCCAGTTTCGGCAGCGAATCAGAGCTTCGCTGCACAACATACAATTCGGCAGCGTATACTAGTTCCCTGCAGCATACGCAATTCGGTAGCGTATGCTAGTTCGCTGCAGAAGACTCAGTTTCGGCAGCGAATGCTAACTCACTGCAGCTGACATAGTGTCAGCATCGACTCAGAGTTTCGCTGCACAACACCCAATTCGGCAGCGTATGATAGTTCGCGGCAACAGACTCAGTTTCGGCAGCAAACCACAAATTCACCAGCGACCGCTAGTTCGGTGCAGAAGACTCAGTTTCGGCAGCGACTGCTAGTTCGGTGCAGAAGACTCAGTTTCGGCAGCGACTGCTAACTCGCTGCAGCGGACACAGTTTCGGCAGCGACTCAGAGTTTCGCTTCACAACACACAATTCGGCAGCGATTCACAATTTCGCTGCAGCCATCATAGTTTCGGCGGTGAATCAGAGTTTCGCTGCACAACACACAATTCGGCATCGAATGCTAGTTCGCTGCAGCAGAATCAGTTTCGGCAGCGAATCACAAATTCGGCAGCGAATGCTAGTTCGCTCCAGAAGACTCAGTTTCGGCAGCGACTGCTAACTCGCTGCAGCTGACACAGTTTCGGCAGCGAATCAGGGTTTCGCTGCACAAAACACAATTCGGCAGCGTATGCTAGTTCGCTGCAGCAGAATCAGTTTCGGCAGCGAATCACAAATTCGGCAGCGAATGCTAGTTCGCTGCAGAAGACTCAGTTTCGGCAGCGACTGCTACCTCGCTGCAGCTGACACAGTTTCGGCAGCGAACGCTAGTTCGCTGCAGAAGACTCAGTTTCGGCAGCGAATGCTAACTCGCTGCAGCTGACACAGTTTCAGCAGCGAATCAGGGTTTCGCTGCACAAAACACAATTCGGCAGCGTATGCTAGTTCGCGGCAGCAGACTCAGTTTCGGCAGCAAACCACAAATTCACCAGCGACCGCTAGTTCGGTGCAGAAGCCTCAGGTTCGGCAGCGACTGCTAGTTCGGTGCAGAAGACTCAGTTTCGGCAGCGACTGCTAACTCGCTGCAGCTGACACAGTTTCGGCAGCGACTCAGAGTTTCGCTTCACAACACACAATTCGGCAGGGATTCACAATTTCGCTGCAGCCATCATAGTTTCGGCAGTGAATCAGAGTTTCGCTGCACAACACACAATTCGGCATCGTCTGCTAGTTCGCTGCAGCAGAATCAGTTTCGGCAGCGAATCACAAATTCGGCAGCGAATGCTAGTTCGCTCCAGAAGACTCAGTTTCGGCAGCGACTGCTAACTCGCTGCAGCTGACACAGTTTCGGCAGCGAATCAGGGTTTCGCTGCACAACATACAATTCGGCAGCGTATACTAGTTCCCTGCAGCATACTCAGTTTCGGCAGCGAATGCTAGTTCGGTGCAGAAGACTCAGTTTCGCCAGCGACTGCTAACTCGCTGCAGGAGACACAGTTGCGGCAGCGAATCAGAGTTTTGCTGCACAAAACACAATTCGGCAGCGTATGGTACTTCGCTTTAGAAGACTCAGTTTCGGCAGCGACTCCTAACTCGCTGCAGCTGACATAGTTTCGGCAGCGACTCAGAGTTTCGCTGCACAACTCACAATTCGGCAGCGAATGCTAGTTCCCTGCAGAAGACTCAGTTTCAGCAGTGACTGCTCACTCGCTGCAGCTGACACAATTTCGGCAGCGAATCAGAGTTTCGCTCCACAACACGCAATTCGGTAGCGTATGCTAGTTCGCTGCAGAAGACTCAGTTCGGCAGCGACTGCTAACTCACTGCAGCTGACATAGTGTCAGCATCGACTCAGAGTTTCGCTGCACAACACCCAATTCTGCAGCGTATGCTAGTTCGCGGCAGCAGACTCAGTTTCGGCAGCAAACCATAAATTCACCAGCGACTGCTAGTTCGGTGCAGAAGACTCAGTTTCGGCAGCGACTGCTAACTCGCTGCAGCTGACACAGTTTCGGCAGCGACTCAGAGTTTCGCTTCACAACACACAATTCGGCAGTGATTCACAATTTCGCTGCAGCTGACACAGTTTCGGCAGCGAATCAGGGTTTCGCTGCACAAAACACAATTCGGCAGCGTATGCTAGTTCGCTGCAGCAGAATCAGTTTCGGCAGCGAATCACAAATTCGGCAGCGAATGCTAGTTCGCTGCAGAAGACTCAGTTTCAGCAGCGACTGCTCACTCGCTGCAGCTGAAACAGTTTCGACGGCGAATCAGAGTTTCGCTGCACCACATGCAATTCGGCAGCGAATGCTAGTTCGCTGCAGAAGACTCAGTTTCGGCAGCGATTGCTAACTCGCTGCAGCTGACACAGTTTCGGCAGCGACTCACAGTTTCGCTTCACAACACACAATTCGGCAGCGATTCACAATTTCGCTGCAGCCATCATAGTTTCGGCAGTGAATCAGAGTTTCGCTGCACAACACACAATTCGGCATCGAATGCTAGTTCGCTGCAGCAGAATGAGTTTCGGCAGCGAATCACAAATTCGGCAGCGAATGCTAGTTCGCTCCAGAAGACTCAGTTTCGGCAGCGACTGTTTACTCGCTGCAGCTGACACAGTTTCGGCAGCGACTCAGGGTTTCGCTGCACAAAACACAATTCGGCAGCGTATGCTAGTTCGCTGCAGCAGAATCAGTTTCGGCAGCGAATCACAAATTCGGCAGCGAATGCTAGTTCGCTGCAGAAGACTCAGTTTCGGCAGCGACTGCTAACTCGCTGCAGCTGACACAGTTTCGGCAGCGAATCAGAGTTTCGCTGCACAACATACAATTCGGCAGCGTATACTAGTTCCCTGCAGCATACTCAGTTTCGGCAGCAAATGCTAGTTCGGTGCAGAAGACTCAGTTTCGGCAGCGACTGCTAACTCGCTGCAGCTGACACAGTTTCGGTAGCGAATCAGAGTTTCGCTGCACAACATACAATTCGGCAGCGTATACTAGTTCCCTGCAGCATACTCAGTTTCGGCAGCAAATGCTAGTTCGGTGCAGAAGACTCAGTTTCGCCAGCGACTGCTAACTCGCTGCACAAAACACAATTCGGCAGCGTATGCTAGTTCGCTGCAGCAGACTCAGTTTCGGCAGCGAATCACAAATTCGGCAGCGAATGCTAGTTCGCGGCAGCAGACTCAGTTTCGGCAGCAAACCACAAATTCACCAGCGACCGCTAGTTCGGTGCAGAAGACTCAGTTTCGGCAGCGACTCCTAGTTCGGTGCAGAAGACTCAGTTTCGGCAGCGACTGCTACCTCGCTGCAGCTGACACAGTTTCGGCAGCGACTCAGAGTTTCGCTTCACAACACACAATTCGGCAGCGATTCACAATTTCGCTGCAGCCATCATAGTTTCGGCAGCGAATCAGAGTTTCGCTGCACAACACACAATTCGGCATCGAATGCTACTTCGCTGCAGCAGAATCAGTTTCGGCAGCGAATCACAAATTCGGCAGCGAATGCTAGTTCGCTCCAGAAGACTCAGTTTCGGCAGCGACTGCTAACTCGCTGCAGCTGACACAGTTTCGGCAGCGAATCAGGGTTTCGCTGCACAAAACACAATTCGGCAGCGTATGCTAGTTCGCTGCAGCAGAATCAGTTTCGGCAGCGAATCACAAATTCGGCAGCGAATGCTAGTTCGCTGCAGAAGACTCAGTTTCAGCAGCGACTGCTCACTCGCTGCAGCTGAAACAGTTTCGACGGCGAATCAGAGTTTCGCTGCACAACATGCAATTCGGCAGCGAATGCTAGTTCGCTGCAGAAGACTCAGTTTCGGCAGCGACTGCTAACTCGCTGCAGCTGACACAGTTTCGGCAGCGACTCAGAGTTTCGCTTCACAACACACAATTCGGCAGCGATTCACAATTTCGCTGCAGCCATCATAGTTTTGGCAGTGAATCAGAGTTTCGCTGCACAACACACAATTCGGCATCGTATGCTAGTTCGCTGCAGCAGAATCAGTTTCGGCAGCGAATCACAAATTCGGCAGCGAATGCTAGTTCGCTCCAGAAGACTCAGTTTCGGCAGCGACTGCTAACTCGCTGCAGCTGACACAGTTTCGGCAGCGACTCACAGTTTCGCTTCACAACACACAATTCGGCAGCGATTCACAATTTCGCTGCAGCCATCATAGTTTCGGCAGTGAATCAGAGTTTCGCTGCACAACACACAATTCGGCATCGAATGCTAGTTCGCTGCAGCAGAATGAGTTTCGGCAGCGAATCACAAATTCGGCAGCGAATGCTAGTTCGCTCCAGAAGACTCAGTTTCGGCAGCGACTGCTAACTCGCTGCAGCTGACACAGTTTCGGCAGCGAATCAGGGTTTCGCTGCACAAAACACAATTCGGCAGCGTATGCTAGTTCGCTGCAGCAGAATCAGTTTCGGCAGCGAATCACAAATTCGGCAGCGAATGCTAGTTCGCTGCAGAAGACTCAGTTTCGGCAGCGACTGCTAACTCGCTGCAGCTGACACAGTTTCGGCAGCGAATCAGAGTTTCGCTGCACAACATACAATTCGGCAGCGTATACTAGTTCCCTGCAGCATACTCAGTTTCGGCAGCAAATGCTAGTTCGGTGCAGAAGACTCAGTTTCGGCAGCGACTGCTAACTCGCTGCAGCTGACACAGTTTCGGCAGCGAATCAGAGTTTCGCTGCACAACATACAATTCGGCAGCGTATACTAGTTCCCTGCAGCATACTCAGTTTCGGCAGCAAATGCTAGTTCGGTGCAGAAGACTCAGTTTCGCCAGCGACTGCTAACTCGCTGCACAAAACACAATTCGGCAGCGTATGCTAGTTCGCTGCAGCAGACTCAGTTTCGGCAGCGAATCACAAATTCGGCAGCGAATGCTAGTTCGCGGCAGCAGACTCAGTTTCGGCAGCAAACCACAAATTCACCAGCGACCGCTAGTTCGGTGCAGAAGACTCAGTTTCGGCAGCGACTCCTAGTTCGGTGCAGAAGACTCAGTTTCGGCAGCGACTGCTACCTCGCTGCAGCTGACACAGTTTCGGCAGCGACTCAGAGTTTCGCTTCACAACACACAATTCGGCAGCGATTCACAATTTCGCTGCAGCCATCATAGTTTCGGCAGCGAATCAGAGTTTCGCTGCACAACACACAATTCGGCATCGAATGCTACTTCGCTGCAGCAGAATCAGTTTCGGCAGCGAATCACAAATTCGGCAGCGAATGCTAGTTCGCTCCAGAAGACTCAGTTTCGGCAGCGACTGCTAACTCGCTGCAGCTGACACAGTTTCGGCAGCGAATCAGGGTTTCGCTGCACAAAACACAATTCGGCAGCGTATGCTAGTTCGCTGCAGCAGAATCAGTTTCGGCAGCGAATCACAAATTCGGCAGCGAATGCTAGTTCGCTGCAGAAGACTCAGTTTCAGCAGCGACTGCTCACTCGCTGCAGCTGAAACAGTTTCGACGGCGAATCAGAGTTTCGCTGCACAACATGCAATTCGGCAGCGAATGCTAGTTCGCTGCAGAAGACTCAGTTTCGGCAGCGACTGCTAACTCGCTGCAGCTGACACAGTTTCGGCAGCGACTCAGAGTTTCGCTTCACAACACACAATTCGGCAGCGATTCACAATTTCGCTGCAGCCATCATAGTTTTGGCAGTGAATCAGAGTTTCGCTGCACAACACACAATTCGGCAGCGTATGCTAGTTCGCTGCAGCAGACTCAGTTTCGGCAGCGAATGCTAGTTCGCTCCAGAAGACTCAGTTTCGGCAGCGACTGCTAACTCGCTGCAGCTGACACAGTTTCGGCAGCGACTCACAGTTTCGCTTCACAACACACAATTCGGCAGCGTATGCTAGTTCGCTGCAGCAGACTCAGTTTCGGCAGCGAATCACAAATTCGGCAGCGAATGCTAGTTCGCTGCAGAAGACTCAGTTTCGGCAGCGACTGCTAACTCGCTGCAGCTGACACAGTTTCGCCAGCGAATCAGAGTTTCGCTGCACAACATACAATTCGGCAGCGTATACTAGTTCCCTGCAGCATACTCAGTTTCGGCAGCAAATGCTAGTTCGGTGCAGAAGACTCAGTTTCGCCAGCGACTGCTAACTCGCTGCAGGAGACACAGTTGCGGCAACGAATCAGAGTTTTGCTGCACAACACACAATTCGGCAGCGTATGGTACTTCGCTTTAGAAGACTCAGTTTCGGCAGCGACTCCTAACTCGCTGCAGCTGACATAGTTTCGGCAGCGACTCAGAGTTTCGCTGCACAACTCACAATTCGGCAGCGAATGCTAGTTCCCTGCAGAAGACTCAGTTTCAGCAGCGACTGCTCACTCGCTGCAGCTGACACAATTTCGGCAGCGAATCAGAGTTTCGCTGCACAACACGCAATTCGGTAGCGTATGCTAGTTCGCTGCAGAAGACTCAGTTTCGGCAGCGAATGCTAACTCCCTGCAGCTGACATAGTGTCAGCATCGACTCAGAGTTTCGCTGCACAACACCCAATTCGGCAGCGTATGCTAGTTCGCGGCAGCAGACTCAGTTTCGGCAGCAAACCATAAATTCACCAGCGACTGCTAGTTCGGTGCAGAAGACTCAGTTTCGGCAGCGACTGCTAGTTCGGTGCAGAAGACTCAGTTTCGGCAGCGACTGCTAACTCGCTGCAGCTGACACAGTTTCGGCAGCGACTCAGAGTTTCGCTTCACAACACACAATTCGGCAGCGATTCACAATTTCGCTGCAGCCATCATAGTTTCGGCAGCGAATCAGAGTTTCGCTGCACAACACACAATTCGGCATCGAATGCTACTTCGCTGCAGCAGAATCAGTTTCGGCAGCGAATCACAAATTCGGCAGCGAATGCTAGTTCCCTCCAGAAGACTCAGTTTCGGCAGCGACTGCTAACTCGCTGCAGCTGACACAGTTTCGGCAGCGAATCAGGGTTTCGCTGCACAAAACACAATTCGGCAGCGTATGCTAGTTCGCTGCAGCAGAATCACTTTTGGCAGCGAATCACAAATTCGGCAGCGAATGCTAGTTCGCTGCAGAAGACTCAGTTTCAGCAGCGACTGCTCACTCGCTGCAGCTGAAACAGTTTCGACGGCGAATCAGAGTTTCGCTGCACAACATGCAATTCGGCAGCGAATGCTAGTTCGCTGCAGAAGACTCAGTTTCGGCAGCGACTGCTAACTCGCTGCAGCTGACACAGTGTCGGCATCGAATCAGAGTTTCGCTGCACAACACACAATTCGACAGCGTATGCTAGTTCGCTGCAGAAGACTCAGTTTCGGCAGCGACTGCTAACTCGCTGCAGCTGACACAGTTTCGGCAGCGAATCAGGGTTTCGTTGCACAAAACACAATTCGGCAGCGTATGCTAGTTCGCTGCAGCAGACTCAGTTTCGGCAGCGAATCACAAATTCGGCAGCGAATGCTAGTTTGCTGCAGAAGACTCAGTTTCGGCAGCGACTGCTAACTCGCTGCAGCTGACACAGTTTCGGCAGCGAATCAGGGTTTCGCTGCACAAAACACAAGTCGGCAGCGTATGCTAGTTCGCTGCAGCAGAATCAGTTTCGGCAGCGAATCACAAATTCGGCAGCGAATGCTAGTTCGCTGCAGAAGAGTCAGTTTCGGCAGCGACTGCTAACTCGCTGCAGCTGACACAGTTTCGGCAGCGACTCAGAGTTTCGCTTCACAACACACAATTCGGCAGCGATTCACAATTTCGCTGCAGCCATCATAGTTTCGGCAGCGACTCAGAGTTCCCTGGAGCATACTCAGTTTCGGCACCGAATGCTAACTCGCTCCAGCTGACACACTTTCGGCAGTGAATCAGAGTTTTGCTGCACAACATACAATTCGGCAGCGAACGCTAGTTCGCTGCAGCAGACTCAGTTTCGGCAACGAATGCTACCTCGCTTGTAAACACCCAAAGGAAAATATATATATATATATATATATATATATATATTTAGAGAGAGAGGGATGATGATGGATGCAGTTTTCGCTGCTGATGCAGAAATCGGCAGCGACGCAGTTCCGCTGCTGATTCTGGATCGGCAGCGACGCAGTTCCGCTGCCGATTCTGGATCGGCAGCGACGCAGTTCCGCTGCCGATTCTGGATCGGCAGCGACACAGTTTTTGCTGCCGATGCAGAAATCGGCAGCGACACAGTTTCGGCAGCGACACAGTTTTTGCTGCCGATGCAGAAATCGGCAGCGATGCAGTTTTTGCTGCCGATGCAGAAATCGGCAGCGATGCAGTTTTCGCTGCCGATTTCTCAATGAACAGTGACGCAGAGCTGGGAGGGAGGGGTAAAACTGGTTTTAGATAAACCAAACAAGGATAAGGACACACCTAAACCAACCCCCAAACAACCCATTTCATTGGATGGGTAGTATAAATACAAAGAGGGGAGAGAGAATGACCCATCTCCTTCCAAATTCAGCAGCTGCATGCCGTTCTTCCCTTCCCCTTTCACAACAGAAACGTAAATCAGACCAGTAGAGATTACTTTGTGAACTTGTGAGGGAGAGATGAGACCTTGAGACAGGAGTGGGCAGCTGCATAGAGGAGAGGCAAAGGAGAGCCGGAAAAAAAAAAAAGAAGAAGGAGAACCAGCAGCTGAATAGTGTCAAACCTTCCTCAAACTTAGTTAAATTCAGAAGGTATGGGTCATGAAACTCTCTTCCTCTCCCCCGTAAGATCAAAAAACGAAAATAAAGAAGAAGAAGAAAAAAAACCCTAAGAAAAGAATTGATCTAAGACCTAAGCCAGCTGTGAAGGAAGCTGAAATTAACCAAGAGAACAAGCAAACAAAAGTGAAATAAAGTCAATTTCAGAACATCTAACAAATCATGGTAGAGGGCCGGCTTTAACTAGAGGGAATTAATGTGTTCTGCTGTGATGATTGTTGCTGGAATTAATGTGTTCTGCTGTGATGTTGTTGCTGGAATTAATGTGTTCTGCTGTGATGTTATTGCTGGAATTAATGTGTTCTGCTGTGATGATTGTTGCTGGAATTAATGTGATGTTGTTGCTGGAATTAATGTGTTCTGCTGTGATGTTTGTTGCTGGAATTAAGGTGTTCTACTGTGATGATTGTGCTGAAATTGATGCTCCCGATTATGGGTTGCGCAGCGAAATTCTGTTTCGCTGCCGCAACTGAACCTGCTGCAGCGAATTAATATTCGCTGCCTAGTTGTGTGTTGCGCAGCGAAATTCTGTTTCGCTGCCGCACCTGAACCTGCTGCAGCGAATTAATATTCGCTGCCGAGTTGTGTGTTGCGCAGCGAAATTCTGTTTCGCTGCCGCAACTGAACCTGCTGCAGCGAAGTGATATCCGCTGCCGAGTTGTGCGTTGTGCAGCGAAACTGTGGCGCCAACAGCGGTGCAGTTCTCGCTGCCGAACTGGCAGCCCGCAGCGAACCAGTTCTCGCTGCCGAATTGGGCAGCCCGCAGCGAACCGGTTCTCGCTGCCGATTCCTACAATAAGCCTCCTAGGCAGGAATGACTTAAATGCTAATAACAATTTCATGATATGATGGTGTAAAATAGGGAACACTTTAATGTGAACATGTGAACTATTGAAATAAGTGTGATGATGAATGTGATTCAAAAATAAAATAAATACAACTGTGCTGATTTGTGACCATTGATGTCTCAGGTGGTGCAGTCGGGATTGGACCATCATCAAGACAGGAACGACCCACAGGTGGAACAGGTAGGTGACTTGCACCTTTCTTTTTCATACGTTGATCCTTAGAACATTTTAACTTGAGTACTACCATATTGTTAGAACCGATATTAAATTGTCGAACGCTTAATTGTTGATAAAAGAGTGATTAGCTTCGGCTAATGGCATCCAAACGGATGGCCGGGACAAAGAGTGATTAGCTTCGGCTAATGGCATCCGAATGGATGGCCGGGACAAAAGAGTGATTAGCTTCGGCTAATGGCATCCGAATGGATGGCCGGGACAAAAGAGTGATTAGCTTCGGCTAATGGCATCCAAACGGATGGCCGGGACAAAAGAGTGATTAGCTTCGGCTAATGGCATCCAAACGGATGGTCGGGACAAAAGAGTGATTAGCTTCGGCTAATGGCATCCAAACGGATGACCGGGACAAAGAATGATTAGCTTTGGCTAATGGCGTCCGAATGGATGGCCGGGTTAAAAAGGGATGATTTCGCTGCCGATTGTGGATCGGCAGCGACGCAGTTCCGCTGCCGATTCTGGATCGGCAGCGACACAGTATTCGCTGCCGATACAGAAATCGGCAGCGACCTAGTTTCCGCTGCCGATACAGAAATCGGCAGCGACGCAGTTTCCGCTGCCGATTGTGGATCGGCAGCGATGCAGTCTTCGCTGCCGATACAGAATTCGGCAGCGACCCAATTTCGCTGCCGATTCCTTGATCGGCAGCGATGGAGTTTCGGCTGCCGATTTTAGGATTGGCAGTGACGCAGCTATTGCTATGGAATCCGGATGGATAGCCGGGACAAATAAACGACTAGTTTCGGCGAATGGCATTTGAAAACTTGTGTATCTATATGTACTACTAATTGTTACATCAAATACATGAAGAAATTATAAATGTTATTGCTTATTTAATTGCTAGGCCGTTAGTTACCAATATTATTATTATTATTAAGTATTTGTTTTCTCTTAAATGTTTTGTACTGCTGCAGGGACGTCACACCAACAAGATGTCTAGGATACCCGATACATGGGAACCTACTTTTGCAAAGAATTAAGTAGATGCATTCGAACTCACAATGTATTTTGTAGGGATCAATGTACTGAATGTATAACTTTTATTAGACCCTTTTTGTTTAAAATTTTGTGATGGCTATTAGTAGTATAAGAATGCAAACTCATGTCCATGTATATATATTTTTAATATGAATTTCAAATCATGCAACACTAATATTATGTGTTTGTGTAAGATTCGCTTTTGAATGAACTGTTGATTGTATGGGTTGTATTTTGATGATGTAAGGATTCAAGTTCTTTGATTACCGGCACCAGGTGTATTAAATATATATATAAAAAAAAAATTTACTATTGTTGGGCTTAGAAATCCGAGTTGTTACAGTTGGTATCAGAGCCCTTGGTATGGATCCTGAGGATCATTAATAAATGTGTTGTTGCGATGAATTTCAGGATGGTACGCACCCGACAAGGGACACAAACTGAGCCGCCCTCCTTAGAAAGGAGGGGCATGAACCGAGGTGCCCAAGGTTGGCAAGACGAAGATCTAGATGATACGGCATCTCATGCTCCGATAATACCGCCCGAAACCTTGCAGGGGGAAGATACGATGGCAGGAGAAGGCCCGAGGCCTCATCAGACAGAGGGAACACCCTCAGTCGCAATGGAGCAGCGAGAAAGACCAGAAGCACAGCCATCTACTGTTCCAACTGGTGTGCCCCCACAATATGTAGATGCAGGACTCCTTGTACAAATAGTTAAAGCAGTGATGGAAGGCATGGCTAATTCAGCAGCACAAACAACCCCTACCACTCAGAATCCACCAGCAGCCCCTACGACCAGCATGACCATGGATAATGTGGTACCACTGGTGCGACTAGTCAAGAGTATGAGGGAAATGGGCTGTGAACCGTATATGGGGGAACAAGATGCAGAGATAGCTGGAAGATGGATCAGGAAGGTAGAAAAGACAATGATTCAAATAAGCATACCCGAGGGTTTGAGGGTAAATTGTGCATCCCAGTTACTATCTGATAGGGCCATGACATGGTGGGAAACAGTTCAGCTGAGGCGTGCGACTGAGACCCTAACTTGGAGTGATTTCAAGACAGAGTTTGAGAATCAGTTTTATTCCAAGTATCATCGCAAGGTGAAAGAACAAGAGTTCTTGGCATTAAGACAGGGTGATATGTCAGTATTGGAGTACGAAAGGAGATTCCATGACCTCTCATTGTTCGCCCCACATTATGTGCCGACAGAGGAACATATGATTGAAAAGTTGAGAGATGGTTTACGACAGGATTTGAGACAAGGATTGATCGCCTTGCGATTTAAATCGGTGAGGGAGTTGATTGAGGCTGCACAAGCTCTGGAGGCATGTATTGGAGAAAGCCAAGGGGGGTATCAGAGTATAAGCAAAAAGAGAGATGGGGACTATTTCAGCGGCAGACCACCGCACCCGAAGAAAGGAAAAAGTGGAGTGTTTGAGCAGCACGGAAAGAAGGGGAGTTTGATATTACCGCCTCACCAACAATCAAGTGGGAGAATGATGGCGGGACAGTCTCACTTGAGGGCAAACTCTTCAACTGGGACCGGTGACCGCAGGGGAGTTGACTATCCTTTTTGTGAAAAATGTGGACAAAAACACCCTGGGGACTGCTCAGTTTCCCCTGGGCGATGCTTTGTGTGCAGAGGAGAGGGTCATAGGTGGAGGAACTGCCAGTATCTTAGCCAAGGGTGTCATTACTGTGGTGGGAAAGGTCATTACAAGAGGGACTGCCCCAAAAGGAACACCGGACAAGTACAGAGCTATAGACAGCCCAGTCAGAGCCACCAGCAGTCAGTCACCGTTAATAGGCCAGTGAGATCTTCTCAATCAGGGGCAAACTCCAGTCGAGGGAAGCCGAGGGCACAAAATGATCGGACCCCAGGGAGGGTCTTCCACCTGACACAGGAGGAGGCCAGGGCTGCATCGGATGTGGTGGCAGGTACACTACTGTTGAATGATTTTAATATGCATGTATTGTTTGATCCGGGTGCCTCCCACTCGTTCATTGCTAAGAGAAGTATCACTAAATTGAGAAAGGAAGTAGAAATAGTAGAGAAGGGGTTTGTAATTGGAACTCCAATGGGAAACATGGTTGAAACAAATATTGTATATGTGGATGTGGGGGTTAGTTTATCCGGGTATGAAACAGAAGTAGACTTGATTCCCTTAGAGCTGCATGATTTTGACATAATACTAGGCATGGATTGGTTGAGTAAATACAAGGCACTAATAGACTGTTATGCTAAAACTGTTACTTTCCAAACACCTAAGGGCGAGAAAATGACTTTTGAAGGAGAGAGATTTCCCAAACTGAATGCTCTAATATCGGTGGTAACAGCCCAAAAACTGTTAAGAAAGGGATGTATGGGATACCTCGCATACATCTTAAACTCTGATGATGAAGGTCCACGATTGAAGGATATTCTTGTGGTGAAGGATTTCCCAGATGTGTTTCCAGAAGAACTACCAGGACTACCCCCGGAGCGAGAGGTAGAGGTGTCTATAGACACTTTTCCTGGAGTCCCACCCATAGCCCAACAACCGTATCGATGGCTCCAGCAGAACTGAACGAGTTAAAGACTCAATTACAGGAATTATTAGACAAGGGGTTCATACGACCCAGTAATTCTCCTTGGGGAGCACTGGTCCTATTTGTAAGAAAGAAAGATGGAACCCATAGGCTTTGTATTGACTATCGATAGTTGAACAAAATAACAATGAAAAACAAGTATCCGTTACCTCGGATAGATGATTTGTTCGACCAATTAAAGGGAGCGAGGGCATTCTCGAAGATAGATCTGAGATCAGGGTACTATCAGATGAAGATTAAAGAAGCGGATGTAGCAAAGACCGCATTTAGAACTCGTTACGGACACTATGAATTTTTGGTGTTACCATTCGGGTTAACGAACGCCCCAGCTCTCTTCATGGATTTGATGAATCGGGTTTTCCAACCATACCTGGATAAGTTTGTGGTGGTATTCATTGATGATATACTGGTGTACTCGAATTCTTTCAAGGAACACGAAGAACACTTGAGACAAACCTTACAAACCTTGAGAGATCACCAGTTATATGCAAAATTGAGTAAATGTGAATTTTGGCTGAAAAGGGTGACGTTTTTGGGACATGTCATTTCAGCTGAAGGTGTTTTTGTCGACCCTCAAAAAGTCGAAGCAGTCTTGAAATGGGAAAGACCGACTTCAGTCACTGAAATACGTAGTTTCCTGGGACTTGCAGGATACTATCGGAGATTTATCGAAGGTTTTTCCCTGATTGCAACCCCTTTGACCCAGCTAACTAGGAAGGATAAGAAGTGGGTGTGGTCGGAAGAATGTGAGGCTAGCTTCCAAGAATTGAAGAGGAGGCTCACCACTGCTCCAGTCTTAACTCTCCCCTCAGGGACTGAGGGTTTTGTGGTATATAGTGATGCCTCGGGGAAGGGATTGGGGTGTGTTCTGATGCAACATGGGAAGGTGATCGCCTATGCATCAAGGCAACTAAAGACTCATGAGGTGAACTACCCGGTGCACGACCTGGAGTTGGCAGCTGTAGTTTTTGCCTTGAGGATATGGAGACACTATTTGTATGGGTCTCGAACCCAAATTTTTACTGATCATAAGAGCCTGAAGTATCTGATGTCGCAAAAGGATTTGAACATGCGGCAAAGAAGGTGGATAGAGCTCATTAAGGATTATGATTGCACCATAGAATACCACCCGGGGAAAGCAAATGTGGTGGCAGATGCCCTCAGTCGCAAAAATAAAGCCTCCTTGGGAAGCTTAACAGTAGGAAAGGAGCGGCAATTGGCAGAATTAAAAGAGTTGGGTGCAGATTTGGGAATTGATGCAAGAGGTGGGTTAGTAGCCCAATTATTGGTGCGACCAACGTATCGAGAACAGATACTACATGCCCAATTCCATGACAAGGTGGGATCCAAGATTAGGAAGAATGTGGAGGCCGGGGTAGAAATGAAATTCCGAGTAGCGGAGGATGGATCCTTGATGATGGGACAACGGTTGTATGTGCCTGATGACGAAACAGTCAAACGTATGGTTCTGCAAGAAGCACATGAGTCCAAATTCTCCATACATCCTGGCAGCACTAAAATGTACCGAGACCTGAAACACCTATATTGGTGGCCTAATATGAAAAGGGAAATAGCTGAGTATGTGTCAAAGTGTGGGATATGTCAACAAGTCAAGGTTGAACACCAAAGGCCTGCGGGACCATTACAGCCATTACAAATTCCAGAATGGAAGTGGGAGATGATCACCATGGATTTCGTGTCAGGATTTCCCAAGGGGAGAAAAGGAAATGATGCGATATGGGTCATTGTAGATCGGTTGACGAAATCCGCACTATTCTTGCCTGTAAAGATGACCGACTCGGTGGACAAGCTTGCCAAGATCTACATAAATGAGGTGGTACGACTTCATGGGATTCCGGTGTCCATTGTATCGGATCGAGATCCTAGGTTCACCTCTCGACTTTGGCCGAGCATACAACATGCCTTGGGAACAAGATTGGACATGAGCACTGCGTTTCACCCCCAAACGGATGGCCAGTCGGAAAGAGTCATTCAAGTCTTGGAAGACCTATTACGGGCATGTGTGCTAGCATTTGGAGGAAACTGGGAGGAACACATGGCATTGGTGGAGTTCACTTATAACAATAGTCACCAAGCCACAATAGGGATGGCCCCATATGAAGCTTTGTATGGTAGGAGGTGTAGAACTCCTTTATGTTGGGAAGAAATTGGGGACCGGAAGTTATATGGCGCAGAGTTAGTTCAAGTCACCACGGAGAAAGTGAGAATTATCAGGGATCGTATCAAAGCCGCACAGGATAGATAGAAGAAGTATGCCGATGTGAGGAGAAGACCTCTCGAGTTCAGTACGGGGGACCAGGTGTTCCTGAAGGTAGCCCCATGGAAGAACTTGTTACGATTTGGATTGAAAGGGAAGTTAACTCCCCGATTCATTGGACCCTTCAAAATCTTACAACGAGTTGGACCAGTAGCCTACAAGGTGGAATTGCCCCCACAGTTAGCCAGGGTCCATGATGTGTTCCATGTCTCCTTGTTAAGGAAGGCTAACGTAGACCCCGCCCGAGTTCTACCCCAGGTCCCAGTAGAGGTCAAGGAAGACTTAACATTGGAATTGAGGCCCATACGGATACTAGATCAAGAAGTGAAGGAGTTGCGGAGCAAAAAGATCCCCATTGTTAGAATCTTATGGCGAAATGCTCAAGTAGAAGAGGAAACTTGGGAGAGGGAGGCTGAGATGAGAAAAAAGTACCCCACTTTATTTGATCTACCAGGTATGGAGTGTGAAAACTTCTTAAATTTCGAGGACGAAATTCATATTTAGGAGGGGAGAATGTAAACACCCAAAGGAAAATATATATATATATATATATATATATATATATATATATATATATATATTTAGAGAGAGAGGGATGATGATGGATGCAGTTTTCGCTGCTGATGCAGAAATCGGCAGCAACGCAGTTCCGCTGCCGATTCTGGATCGGCAGCGACGCAGTTTTTGCTGCCGATGCAGAAATCGGCAGCGACACAGTGTCGACAGCGACACAGTTTTTGCTGCCGATGCAGAAATCGGCAGCGACACAGTTTCGACAGCGACACAGTTTTTGCTGCCGATGCAGAAATCGGCAGCGATGCAGTTTTTGCTGCCGATGCAGAAATCGGCAGCGATGCAGTTTTCGCTGCCGATTTCTCAATGAACAGTGACGCAGAGCTGGGAGGGAGGGGTAAAACTGGTTTTAGATAAACCAAACAAGGATAAGGACACACCTAAACCAACCCCCAAACAACCCATTTCATTGGATGGGTAGTATAAATACAAAGAGGGGAGAGAGAATGACCCATCTCCTTCCAAATTCAGCAGCTGCATGCCGTTCTTCCCTTCCCCTTTCACAACAGAAACGTAAATCAGACCAGTAGAGATTACTTTGTGAACTTGTGAGGGAGAGATGAGACCTTGAGACAGGAGTGGGCAGCTGCATAGAGGAGAGGCAAAGGAGAGCCGGAAAAAAAAAAAAAAGAAGAAGGAGAACCAGCAGCTGAATAGTGTCAAACCTTCCTCAAACTTAGTTAAATTCAGAAGGTATGGGTCATGAAACTCTCTTCCTCTCCCCCGTAAGATCAAAAAACGAAAATAAAGAAGAAGAAAAAAAAAAACCCCTAAGAAAAGAATTGATCTAAGACCTAAGCCAGCTGTGAAGGAAGCTGAAATTAACCAAGAGAACAAGCAAACAAAAGTGAAATAAAGTCAATTTCAGAACATCTAACAAATCATGGTAGAGGGCCGGCTTTAACTAGAGGGAATTAATGTGTTCTGCTGTGATGATTGTTGCTGGAATTAATGTGTTCTGCTGTGATGTTGTTGCTGGAATTAATGTGTTCTGCTGTGATGTTATTGCTGGAATTAATGTGTTCTGCTGTGATGATTGTTGCTGGAATTAATGTGATGTTGTTGCTGGAATTAATGTGTTCTGCTGTGATGATTGTTGCTGGAATTAATGTGATGTTGTTGCTGGAATTAATGTGTTCTGCTGTGATGTTTGTTGCTGGAATTAAGGTGTTCTACTGTGATGATTGTGCTGAAATTGATGCTCCCGATTATGGGTTGCGCAGCGAAATTCTGTTTCGCTGCCGCACCTGAACCTGCTGCAGCGAATTAATATTCGCTGCCGAGTTGTGTGTTGCGCAGCGAAATTCTGTTTCGCTGCCGCACCTGAACCTGCTGCAGCGAATTAATATTCGCTGCCGAGTTGTGTGTTGCGCAGCGAAATTCTGTTTCGCTGCCGCAACTGAACCTGCTGCAGCGAATTAATATTCGCTGCCGAGTTGTGTGTTGCGCAGCGAAATTCTGTTTCGCTGCCGCAGCTGAACCTCCTGCAACGAAGTGATATCCGCTGCCGAGTTGTGCGTTGTGCAGCGAAACTGTGGCGCCAACAGCGGTGCAGTTCTCGCTGCCGAACTGGCAGCCCGCAGCGAACCAGTTCTCGCTGCCGAATTGGGCAGCCCGCAGCGAACCGGTTCTCGCTGCCGATTCCTACAATAAGCCTCCTAGGCAGGAATGACTTAAATGCTAATAACAATTTCATGATATGATGGTGTAAAATAGGGAACACTTTAATGTGAACATGTGAACTATTGAAATAAGTGTGATGATGAATGTGATTCAAAAATAAAATAAATACAACTGTGCTGATTTGTGACCATTGATGTCTCAGGTGGTGCAGTCGGGATTGGACCATCATCAAGACAGGAACGACCCACAGGTGGAACAGGTAGGTGACTTGCACCTTTCTTTTTCATACGTTGATCCTTAGAACATTTTAACTTGAGTACTACCATATTGTTAGAACCGATATTAAATTGTCGAACGCTTAATTGTTGATAAAAGAGTGATTAGCTTCGGCTAATGGCATCCAAACGGATGGCCGGGACAAAGAGTGATTAGCTTCGGCTAATGGCATCCGAATGGATGGCCGGGACAAAAGAGTGATTAGCTTCGGCTAATGGCATCCAAACGGATGGCCGGGACAAAAGAGTGATTAGCTTCGGCTAATGGCATCCAAACGGATGGCCGGGACAAAAGAGTGATTAGCTTCGGCTAATGGCATCCAAACGGATGACCGGGACAAAGAATGATTAGCTTTGGCTAATGGCGTCCGAATGGATGGCCGGGTTAAAAAGGGATGATTTCGCTGCCGATTGTGGATCGGCAGCAACGCAGTTCCGCTGCCGATTCTGGATCGGCAGCGACACAGTATTCGCTGCCGATACAGAAATCGGCAGCGACCTAGTTTCCGCTGCCGATACAGAAATCGGCAGCGACGCAGTTTCCGCTGCCGATTGTGGATCGGCAGCGATGCAGTCTTCGCTGCCGATACAGAATTCGGCAGCGACCCAGTTTCGCTGCCGATTCCTTGATCGGCAGCGATGTAGTTTCGGCTGCCGATTTTAGGATTGGCAGTGACGCAGCTATTGCTATGGAATCCGGATGGATAGCCGGGACAAATAAACGACTAGTTTTGGCGAATGGCATTTGAAAACTTGTGTATCTATATGTACTACTAATTGTTACATCAAATACATGAAGAAATTATAAATGTTAATGCTTATTTAATTGCTAGGCCGTTAGTTACCAATATTATTATTATTATTAAGTATTTGTTTTCTCTTAAATGTTTTGTACTGCTGCAGGGACGTCACACCAACAAGATGTCTAGGATACCTGATACATGGGAACCTACTTTTGCAAAGAATTAAGTAGATGCATTCGAACTCACAATGTATTTTGTAGGGATCAATGTACTGAATGTATAACTTTTATTAGACCCTTTTTGTTTAAAATTTTGTGATGGCTATTAGTAGTATAAGAATGCAAACTCATGTCCATGTATATATATTTTTAATATGAATTTCAAATCATGCAACACTAATATTATGTGTTTGTGTAAGATTCGCTTTTGAATGAACTGTTGATTGTATGGGTTGTATTTTGATGATGTAAGGATTCAAGTTCTTTGATTACCGGCACCAGGTGTATTAAATATATATATAAAAAAAAAATTTACTATTGTTGGGCTTAGAAATCCGAGTTGTTACATCGCTGCAGCTGACACAGTTTCGGCAGCGAAGTAGTGTTTCGCTGCACAACACACAATTCGGCAGCGAATGCTAGTTCGGTGCAGAAGACTCAGTTTCGGCAGCGAATCACAACTTCGCTGCAGCCGACACAGTTTCGGCAGCGAATCAGAGTTTCGCTGAAATTTAAGGGATTTCACACTTCATACCTGGTAGTTCAAATAAATCGGGGTACTTTTTCCTCATCTCAGCCTCCCTCTCCCAAGTTTCCTCTTCTATTTGAGCATTTCGCCATAAGATTCTGACGATGGGGATCTTTTTGTTCCGTAGCTCCTTCACTTCCTGATCTAGTATCCTTATGGGCCTCATTTCCAGTGTTAAGTCTTCCTTGACTTCTACTGGGACTTGGGGTATAACTCTGGCGGGATCCACGTCGGCTTTCCTTAACAGGGAGACATGGAACACATCATGGACCTTGGCTAACTGTGGGGGCAAGTCCACTTTGTAGGCTACAGGTCCTACTCGCTGTAAGATTTTGAAGGGTCCGATGAAGCGGGGAGCCAACTTCCTTTTCAATCCAAACCGTAACATGTTCTTCCATGGGGCTACCTTCAGGAACACCTGGTCCCCCGTACTGAACTCAAGAGGTCTTCTCCTCACATCAGCATACTTCTTCTGTCTATCCTGTGCGGCTTTGATGCGATCCCTGATAGTTCTCACTTTCTCCGTGGTGACTTGGACCAACTCCGCGCCATATAACTTCCGATCCCCAATTTCCTCCCAACACAAAGGAGTTCTGCACCTCCTACCATACAAGGCTTCATATGGGGCCATCCCTATTGTGGCTTGGTGACTATTGTTATACGTGAACTCCACCAATGCCATGTGTTCCTCCCAGTTTCCTCCAAATTCTAGCACACAGGCCCGTAATAGGTCTTCCAAGACTTGGATGACTCTTTCTGATTGGCCATCCGTTTGAGGGTGAAACGCAGTGCTCATATCCAATCTTGTCCCCAAGACCTGTTGTATGCTCGGCCAAAGTCGAGAGGTGAACCTGGGATCTCGATCTGATACAATGGACACTGGAATCCCATGAAGCCGTACCACCTCATTTATGTAGATCTTGGCAAGCTTGTCCACCGAGTCGGTCATCTTTATAGGTAAGAATAGTGCGGATTTCGTCAACCGATCTACAATGACCCATATCGCGTCATTTCCTTTCCTCCCTTTGGGGAAATCCTGACACGAAATCCATGGTGATCATCTCCCACTTCCACTCTGGAATTTGTAATGGTTGTAATGGTCCTG
Organism: Populus nigra; assembly: GCF_951802175.1. Taxonomy (NCBI): domain Eukaryota; kingdom Viridiplantae; phylum Streptophyta; class Magnoliopsida; order Malpighiales; family Salicaceae; genus Populus; species Populus nigra. The sequence goes on from NC_084853.1 coordinate 26,304,717, forward strand.
CAGGCCTTTGGTGTTCAACCTTGACTTGTTGACATATCCCACACTTTGACACATACTCAGCTATTTCCCTTTTCATATTAGGCCACCAATAGAGGTGTTTCAGGTCTCGATACATCTTAGTGCTGCCAGGATGTATGGAGAACTTGGACTCATGTGCTTCTTGTAGAACCATTCATTTGACTGTTTCGTCATTAGGCACGTACAACCGTTGTCCCATCATCAAGGATCCATCATCCGCCACTCGGAATTTCATTTCTACCCCGGCCTCTACATTCTTCCTCATCACCCAACCTTGTCATGGAATTGGGCTTGTAGTATCTGTTCCCGATACGTTGGTCGCACCAATAGTTGGGCTACCAACCCACCTCCGGCATTAATGTCCAAATCTACACCCATCTCTTTCAATTCCACCAATTGCCGCTCCTTTCCCACTGTTAACCTTCCCAGGGTGGCTCTATTTTTACCACTGAGGGCATCTGCCACCACGTTTGCTTTTCCCGGGTGGTATTCTATGGTGCAATCATAATCCTTAATGAGCTCTATCCACCTTCTTTGTCGCATGTTCAACTCCTTTTGCAACATAAGATACTTCAGGCTCTTATGATCAGTAAAAATTTGGGTTCGAGACCCATACAAATAGTGTCTCCATATCCTCAAGGCAAATACTACAGCAGCCAACTCCAGGTCGTGCACCGGGTAGTTCTCCTCATGGGTCTTTAACTGTCTTGATGCATAGGCGATCACCTTCCCATGTTGCATCAGAACACACCCCAATCCCTTCCCCGAAGCATCACTATATACCACAAAACCTTCGGTCCCTGAGGGAAGGGTTAACACTGGAGCAGTGGTGAGCCTCCTCTTCAATTCTTGGAAGCTTTTCTCACATTCTTCCGACCACACCCATTTCTTATTCTTCCTAGTTAGCTGGGTCAAAGGGGTAGCAATCAGGGAAAAACCTTCAATAAACCTCCGATAGTATCCTGCAAGTCCCAGGAAGCTACGTATTTCGGTGACTGAAGTCGGTCTTTCCCATTTCAAGACTGCTTCGACTTTTTGGGGGTCTACGAAAACACCTTCCGCTGAAATGACGTGTCCTAGAAACGTCACTCTCTTCAGCCAAAATTCACATTTACTCAGTTTTGCATATAATTGGTGATCTCTCAAGGTTTGCAAGGTTTGCCTCAAGTGCTCTTCGTGCTCCTCGAAAGAATTCGAGTACACCAGTATATCATTAATGAATACCACCACAAACTTATCAAGGTACGGTTGGAAAACCCGATTCATCAAGTCCATGAAGAGGGCTGGGGCGTTTGTCAACCCGAACGGTAGCACCAAAAATTCATAGTGTCCGTAACGAGTTCTAAATGCGGTCTTTGCTACATCCGCTTCTTTAATCTTCATCTGATAGTACCCTGATCTCAGATCTATCTTCGAAAATGCCCTCGCCCCCTTTAATTGATCGAACAAATCATCTATCCGAGGTAACGGATACTTGTTTTTCATTGTTATTTTGTTCAACTGCAGATAGTCAATACAAAGTCTATGGGTTCCATCTTTCTTTCTTACAAATAGGACCGGTGCTCCCCAAGGGGAATTACTGGGCCGTATAAACCCTTTGTCTAACAATTCTTGTAGTTGAGTCTTTAACTCGTTCAGTTCTGCTTGAGCCATCCAGTAAGGTTGTTGGGCTATAGGTGGGACTCCAGGAAAAGTGTCTATGGACACCTCCACCTCTCGCTCTGGGGGTAGTCCCGGTAGTTCTTCGGGAAACACATCTGGGAATTCCTTCACCACGGGAATATCCTTCAGTCGTGGACCTTCATCATCAGAGTTTAAGATATATGCGAGGTATCCCATACATCCCTTTCTTAAAAGTTTTTGGGCTGTTACCACCGATATTAAGGCAATCGGTTTGAGAATTCTCTCTCCTTCAAAAATAATCCTCTCACCCTTAGGGGTTTGGAAAGTAATAGTTTTAGCATAACAATCTATGAGAGCCTTGTATTTACTCAACCAATTCATGCCTAGGATTATGTCAAAATCATGCAGCTCTAAGGGAATCAAGTCTACTTCTGTTTCATACCCAGATAGACTAACCCCCACATCCACATACACAATATTTGTTTCCACCATGTTTCCCATTGGAGTTCCAATTAAGAATCCCTTCTCTACTATTTCTACTCCCTTTCCCAGTTTAGTGACAATTCTCTTAGCAATGAATGAGTGGGTGGCACCCGGATCAAACAACACATGCACATTAAAATTATTTAATAGTAGTGTACCTGCCACCACATCTGATGCAGCCCTGACCTCCTCCTGTTTCAGGTGGAAGACCCTCCCCGGGGTCCGATCATTTTGTGCTCTCGGTCTCCCTCGACTGGAGTTTGCTCCTGATTGAGAAGATCTCACTGGCCTATTCACGGTGACTGACTGTTGGTGGCTCTGACTGGGCTGCCTATAGCTTTGTACCTGTCCAGTGTTCCTTTTAGGGCAGTCCCTCTTGAAATGACCTCTTCCACCACAGTAGTGACACCCTTGACTCAAATACTAGCAATTCCTCCACTTATGACCTTCTCCTCTGCACACAAAGCATCGCCCGGGGGAAACTGAGCAGTCCCCAGGGTGTTTTTGTCCACATTTCCTACAAAAAGGGTAGTCAACACCCTTGCGGTCCCCGATCCCAGTTGAAGAGTTTTCCCTCGAGTGCGACTGTCCAACCATCACTCTCCCACTTGACTGTTGGTGAGGCGGAAACATCAAACTCTCCTTTTTCCTGTACTGCTCAAACACTCCACTTTTTCCTTTCTTCAGGAGTGGTGGTCTGCTGCTGAATAGTCCCCCTCTCTCTTTTTGCCTATACCCTGATGTCCCCCTTGGCTTTCTCCAATGCAAGCCTCCTGAGCTTGGCCAGCCTCAATCAACTCTCTCACAGATTTAAACCGTAAGGCGATCAATCCTTGTCTCAAATCCTGTCGCAAACCATCTCTCAACTTCTCAATCATATGTTCCTCTGTCGGCACATAGTGTGGGGCGAACAATGAGAGATCATGGAACCTCCTTTCATACTCCAATACCGACATATCCCCCTGCTTTAATGCCAAGAACTCTTGTTCTTTCACCTTGCGATGGTACCTGGAATAAAACTGATTCTCAAACTCTGTCTTGAAATCACTCCAGGTTAGTGTCTCGGTTGCACACCTCAACTGAACTGTTTCCCACCATGTCATGGCCCTTTCAGACAGTAACTGGGTTGCACAATTTACCCTCAAACCCTCGGGTATGCTTATCTCTGCATCTTGTTCCCTCGTATACGGTTCACAGCCCATTTCCCTCATACTCTTGACTAGTCGTACCAGTGGCACCACGTTATCCATGGTCATGCTAGTCATAGGGGCTGCCTGTGGAATTTGTGTGGTGGGAGTTGTTTGTGTCGCCGAACCAGCCATGCCCTCCATCACTACTTTAACTATTTGTACAAGGAGTCCCGCATCTACATATTGTGGGGGCACACCAGTTGGAATAGTCGATGGTGGTGCTTCTGATCTTTCCGGCTGCTCTGCTGCAACTGGGGGTACTCCCTCTGTCTGGTTAGGCCTCCCGCCTTCCGCTGCTCACGCAGTTTCCCCCTGCAAGGTTTCGGGTGGTATTATCGGAGCATGAGATGCTATATCATCCAAGGGATCTTCGTCTTGCCAACCTTGGGCACCTTGGTTCTCACCCCTCCTTTCTAAGGAGGGCGGCTCAGTTCGTGTCCCTCGCCGGCTGTGTACCATCCTGAAATTTCACCATAGCAATGCAATTATCAGTGATCCTCAGGATCCAGACCAGGGGCTCTGATACCAACTGTAACAACCCGGATTTTATATATATATATATATATATATATATATATATAATCAGCGAACCTGATCCCTCACATCATCAAAATACAATCCATACAATCAACATTTCATTTAAAAGTGAATCTTACATAAACACGTAATATTATGGCTGCATGATTAAAAGTTCATATTAAAAATATACACACATAGACATGAGTTTGCATTCCTATCCTACTAATAGCCATTACAAACTTAAACAAAAAGGATCTAATAAAAGTTATACATTCAGTACATTGATTCATACAAAACACAATTGTGATTTAGAATGCATCTACATGATCCCTTGCAAAAGTAGGTCCCCGTGTATCGGGTTCCCTAGACATCTCGTGGGTGTGACGTCCCTGCAACAGTACAAAACATTTAAGAGAATGTAATTACTAAATAATAATAATGGTAACTAAACAGTCTGGCAGTTAAGTGAAGCATTGTCATTTATAATTTCTTCATGTACTTGGTATAAACAGCTTGTAGTGTATATAAATGCACCAATTTTTGCAATCAACCATAATCTTAAACCCGACTATCCTCTTAAGGCGTCATTTGCTGAGGTTAACCATTCACTCACCCCGGTCTTCCTCTTCGGATGCCATTAGCCGAAGCTAAGCATTCATTTGTCCCGGCCATCCATTCGGATGCCATTAGCCGAAGCTAATCATTGATTTGTCCCGGCCATCCCATCGGATGCCATTAGCCGAAGCTAATCATTCTTTGTCCCGGCCATCCATTCGGATGCCATTAGCCGAAGCTAATCATTCATTTGTCCCCGCCATCCCTTCGGATGCCATTAGTCGAAGCTAATCATTCATTTGTCCCGGCCATCCCTTCGGATGCCATTAGCCAAAGCTAATCATTCTTTGTCCTGGCCATCCATTCGGATGCCATTAGCCGAAGCTAATCATTCATTTATCCCGGCCATCCCTTCGGATGCCATTAGCTAAAGCTAATCATTCTTTGTCCCGGCCATCCATTCGGATGCCATTAGCCGAAGCTAATCAACCATTTGTCAACATTTAAGCGTTCGACGATCTAATATCAGTTCTAACACAATATGGTAATAATCATGTTAAAGTATTTCATTAATCAGCGTATGAAAAAAAAGGAAGGTGCAAGTCACCTACCTGCTCCACCTGTGGGTTGTTCTTGTCTTGACGATGGTCCAATCCCGACCGCACCACCTAAGACATCAACGGTCATAAATCAGCACATTTATAATTTTGAATCACATTCGTCACCAAACTTATTTCAAGAGTTCATATGTTCACATTCAAGTGTTCCACATTTTACACCATCATACTATGAAATTGTTACTAACATTTAAGTCACTTTTTGCCTAGGAGGCTTATTTTAGAAATCGGCAGCGAAAACTTGTTCGCTGCAGGCTGCCCAATTCGGCAGCGAAAACTGTTTCGGTGCAGGCAGCTAGTTCGGCAACGAAAACTGTTTCGCTGCCGCCAGCCAATTCAGCAGCGAAAACTGTTTCGCTGCTGGCGCCACAGTTTCGGCAGCGAATCACAATTTCGCTGCAGCCAACACGGTTTCGACAGCGAATCAAAGTTTCGCTGCACAACACACAATTCAGCAGCGAATGCTAGTTCGCTGCAGAAGACTCAGTTTCGGCAGCGAATGCTAATTCGCTGCGGCTGACACAGTTTTGGCAGCGGATCGGAGTTTCGCTACACAACACACAACTCGGCAGCGAATCACAATTTCGCTGCAGCCATCATAGTTTTGGCAGCGAATCAGAGTTTCGCTGCACAACACACAATTCGACAGCGAATGCTAGTTCGCTGCAGAAGACTCAGTTTCTGCAGCAAATGCTAACTTGCTGCAGCTGACACAGTTTCGGCAGCGAATCAGAGTTTCGGTGCACAACACACAATTCGGCAGCGTATGCTAGTTCGCTGCAGCAGACTCAGTTTCGGCAGCGAATCACAAATTCGGGAACGAATGCTAGTTCGCTGTAGAAGACTCAGTTTCGGCAGCGAATGCTAACTCGCTGCAGCTGACACAGTTTCGGCAGCGAATCAGAGTTTCGCTGCATAACACACAATTCAGCAGCGAATGCTAGTTCGCTGCAGAAGACTCAGTTTCGGCAGCGAATGCTAACTCGCTGCAGCTGACACAGTTTCGGCAGCGAATCAGAGTTTCGCTGCACAACACACAATTCGGCAGCGAATGCTAGTTCGCTGCAGAAGACTCAGTTTCGGCAGCGAGTCACAAATTCACTGCAGGTGACACAGTTGCGGTAGCGAATCAGAGTTTCGCTGCACAACACACAATTCGGCAGCGAATGCTAGTTCGCTGCAGCAGACTCAGTTTCGGCAGCGAATGCTAGTTCGCTGCAGAAGACTCAGTTTCGGCAGCGAATGCTAATTCGCTGCGGCTGACACAGTTTTGGCAGCGGATCGGAGTTTCGCTACACAACACACAACTCGGCAGCGAATCACAATTTCGCTGCAGCCATCATAGTTTTGGCAGCGAATCAGAGTTTCGCTGCACAACACACAATTCGACAGCGAATGCTAGTTCGCTGCAGAAGACTCAGTTTCTGCAGCAAATGCTAACTTGCTGCAGCTGACACAGTTTCGGCAGCGAATCAGAGTTTCGGTGCACAACACACAATTCGGCAGCGTATGCTAGTTCGCTGCAGCAGACTCAGTTTCGGCAGCGAATCACAAATTCGGGAACGAATGCTAGTTCGCTGTAGAAGACTCAGTTTCGGCAGCGAATGCTAACTCGCTGCAGCTGACACAGTTTCGGCAGCGAATCAGAGTTTCGCTGCATAACACACAATTCAGCAGCGAATGCTAGTTCGCTGCAGAAGACTCAGTTTCGGCAGCGAATGCTAACTCGCTGCAGCTGACACAGTTTCGGCAGCGAATCAGAGTTTCGCTGCACAACACACAATTCGGCAGCGAATGCTAGTTCGCTGCAGAAGACTCAGTTTCGGCAGCGAGTCACAAATTCACTGCAGGTGACACAGTTGCGGTAGCGAATCAGAGTTTCGCTGCACAACACACAATTCGGCAGCGAATGCTAGTTCGCTGCAGCAGACTCAGTTTCGGTAGCGAATCACAAATTCGGCAGCGAATGCTAGTTCGCTGCAGAAGACTCAGTTTCGGCAGTGAATGCTAACTCGCTGCAGCTGACACAGTTTCAGCAGCGAATCAGAGTTCCGCTGCACAACACACAATTCGGCAGCGAACGCTAGTTTGCTGCAGAAGACTCAGTTTCGGCAGCGAATGCTAACTCGCTGCAGCTGACACAGTTTCGGCAGCGAATCAGAGTTTCGCTGCACAACACACAATTCGGCAGCGTATGCTAGTTCGCTGCAGCAGACTCAGTTTCGGCAGCGAATGCTAGTTCGCTGCAGAAGACTCAGTTTCGGCAGCGAATGCTAACTCGCTGCAGCTGACACAGTTTCGGCAGCGAATCAGAGTTTCGCTGCACAACACACAATTCGGCAGCGAACGCTAGTTCGCTGCAGAAGACTCAGTTTCGGCAGCGAATGCTAACTCGCTGCAGCTGACACAGTTTCGGCAGCGAATCAGAGTTTCGCTGCATAACACACAATTCGGCATGAACACACACACCACACATGCTTTAACAACCCTAGCATATACACTGTCACTAAGTTCTAGCAGAATACACACATTGAAACCATCAATTTCTGCACCTAATCCTTCAACAAAATCCTAGCAAAACACACATTGAAAACCATCAATTTCAGCATATAATCTTTCAATAAATTCTAGCAGAACACACACACATTAAAACCATCAATTACAGCATATAATCTTTCAATAAATTCCAGCAGAACACACACACATTAAAACCATCAATTACAGCATATAATCTTTCAATAAATTCCAGCAGAACACACACACACCGAAACCATCAATTTCAGCACATAATCCTTCAACAAATCCCAATAGAACACACACATGTATGCTGGCCAACCCCCTAGTTAAAGTCAGACCTCTACCATGATTTGATATTTCCATTTTATTCATATTTCTTTGTTAGATGTTCTGAAATTGGCTTCATTTCATTTCAGTTTCCTTGTTCTCCTAGTTAATTTCAGTTTCCTTCACAGCTAGCTTAGGTCTTAGGTCAATTTCCTTAGGGTTTTTCTTCTTCATTTCTGTTTTTTGGTCTTAAGGGCAAGAGGAAGGGAGTTTCATGACCCATACCTTTCGAAACTAACTAAGTTTGAGGAAGGAAGTTAATTAATTTAATTTTAATTTAATTTTTTTTTAACAGTAACTGCGTCAGATTTTCAACTATATCTGGAGTTATAAAATTATGATTCAAGCGACATTAGTCTCGTTGGAAAGCTAACACATGAGGTTACATGTTCTATAATTTAAGGAGAACCCGGTTCTACCTGTAAGATTGTCAAAATTGCTCATCAACAAACACATTGACTCTTACTGTCCAATTGTTACTGTCCAACTGTTACTGTGTGACATCTCCTCAGATTTTTAAATACATATGGAGTTATAGAACTCCGATTCAAGCGAGATTACTCTCGTTGGAAAGCTAACACATGAGGCTACAAGTTCTATGATTTAAGGAGAACCCAGTTCTGTCTCTCAGATAGCCAAAATTGCTCATCAACAAACACTTGGACTGTTACTGTCTCCTTTTTGACCTGTTACTATTTGAACTCTTCTCAAATTTTTAAATATATCTGGAGTTATAGAACTCCTATTCAAGCAAGATTAGTCTCATTTGAAAGCTAACACATGAGGCTACAAGTTCTATAATTTAAGAAGAAACCAGTTCTGCCTCTAAAATAATTAAACTTGCTCATCAACAAACACTTACACTGTTGTTGTCCAACTGTTACTGTCTTTTTTTTGAACTATTACTGTCTGACCTCTATTCAGATATTTAAGTATATTTGGATTTATAGAACTCCAACAGAAGCGAGATTAGTATCGTTGCAAAGCTAACACATGAGGCTACAAGTTCTATGATTTAAGGAGAACAAAGTTCTGCCTCTAAGATAGTCAAAATTGCTCATCAACAAACACTTTAACTCTTACTGTCCAACTGTTACTGTCTCGTTTATGAACTGTTACTGTCTGACCTCCCCTCAGATTTTAAACTATATCTGGAGTTATAAAATTATGATTCAAGCGAGATTAGTCTCGTTGGAAAGCTAACACATGAAGCTACAAGTTCTATAATTTAAGGAGAACAAAGTTCTGCCTCTAAGATAATCAAAATTGCTCATCAACAAACACATTGACTCTTACTGTCCATTTGTTACTGTCCAACTGTTACTGTCTAGTTTTTGAACTGTTACTGTGTGACCTCTCCTCAGATTTTAAACTATATCTGGAGTTAAAAAATTATGATTCAAGCGAGACTAGTCTCGTTTGAAAGCTAACACATGAGGCTACAAGTTCTATAATTTAAGGAGAACAAAATTCTAAGATAGTCAAAATTGCTCATCAACAAACACATTGACTCTTACTGTCCATTTGTTACTGTCTAGTTTTTGAACTGTTACTGTGTGACCTCTCCTCAGATTTTTAAATATATCTGAAGTTATTGAACTCCGATTCAAGCGAGATTAGTCTCGTTGGAAAGCTAACACATGAGGCTACAAGTTCTATGATTTAAGGAGAACCCAGTTCTACTTGTAAGATTGTCAAAATTGCTCATCAACAAACACATTGACTCTTACTGTCCAATTGTTACTGTCCAACTGTTACTGTGTGACCTCTCCTCAGATTTTTAAATATATATGGAGTTATAGAACTCCGATTCAAGCGAGACTACTCTCGTTGGAAAGCTAACACATGAGGCTACAAGTTCTATGATTTAAGGAGAACCCAGTTTTGTCTCTCAGATAGCCAAAATTGCTCATCAACAAACACTTGGACTGTTAATGTCCAACTGTTAGTGTCTCCTTTTTGACCTGTTATTGTTTGAACTCTTCTCAGATTTTTAAATATATCTGGAGTTATAGAACTCCAATTCAAGCAAGATTAGTCACATTTGAAAGCTAACACATGAGGCTACAAGTCCTATATTTTAAGAAGAAACCAGTTCTGCCTCTAAAATAATTAAACTTGCTCATCAACAAACACTTACACTGTTGTTGTCCAACTGTTACTGTCTCTTTTTTGAACTATTACTGTCTGACCTCTATTCAGATATTTAAGTATATTTCGATTTATAGAACTCCAACACAAGCAAGATTAGTATCGTTGGAAAGCTAACACATGAGGCTACAAGTTCTATGATTTAAGAAGAACAAAGTTCTGCCTCTAAGATAGTCAAAATTGCTCATCAACAAATACTTTAACTCTTACTGTCCAACTGTTACTGTCTCGTTTTTGAACTGTTACTATGTGACATCTCCTCAGATTTTAAACTATATCTAGAGTTATAAAATTATGATTCAAGCGAGATTAGTCTTGTTGGAAAGCTAACACATGAGGCTACAAGTTCTATGATTTAAGGAGAACCCAGTTCTGCCTGTAAGATAGTCAAAATTGCTCATCAACAAACACATTGACTCTTACTGTCCATTTGTTACTGTCCAACTGTTACTGTCTAGTTTTTGAACTGTTACTGTGTGACCTCTCCTCAGATTTTAAACTATATCTGGAGTTAAAAAATTATGATTCAAGCGAGACTAGTCTCGTTTGAAAGCTAACACATGAGGCTACAAGTTCTATAATTTAAGGAGAACAAAATTCTAAGATAGTCAAAATTGCTCATCAACAAACACATTGACTCTTACTGTCCATTTGTTACTGTCTAGTTTTTGAACTGTTACTGTGTGACCTCTCCTCAGATTTTTAAATATATCTGAAGTTATTGAACTCCGATTCAAGCGAGATTAGTCTCGTTGGAAAGCTAACACATAAGGCTACAAGTTCTATGACTTAAGGAGAACCCAGTTCTACTTGTAAGATTTTCAAAATTGCTCATCAACAAACACATTGACTCTTACTGTCCAATTGTTACTGTCCAACTGTTACTGTGTGACCTCTCCTCAGATTTTTAAATATATATGGAGTTATAGAACTCCGATTCAAGCGAGACTACTCTCGTTGGAAAGCTAACACATGAGGCTACAAGTTCTATGATTTAAGGAGAACCCAGTTTTGTCTCTCAGATAGCCAAAATTGCTCATCAACAAACACTTGGACTGTTACTGTCCAACTGTTAGTGTCTCCTTTTTGACCTGTTATTGTTTGAACTCTTCTCAGATTTTTAAATATATCTGGAGTTATAGAACTCCGATTCAAGCAATATTAGTCTCATTTGAAAGCTAACACATGAGGCTACAAGTCCTATATTTTAAGAAGAAACCAGTTCTGCCTCTAAAATAATTAAACTTGCTCATCAACAAACACTTACACTGTTGTTGTCCAACTGTTACTGTCTCTTTTTTGAACTATTACTGTCTGACCTCTATTCAGATATTTAAGTATATTTGGATTTATAGAACTCCAACACAAGCGAGATTAGTATCGTTGGAAAGCTAACACATGAGGCTACAAGTTCTATGATTTAAGAAGAACAAAGTTCTGCCTCTAAGATAGTCAAAATTGCTCATCAACAAATACTTTAACTCTTACTGTCCAACTGTTACTGTCTCGTTTTTGAACTGTTACTATGTGACATCTCCTCAGATTTTAAACTATATCTAGAGTTATAAAATTATGATTCAAGCGAGATTAGTCATGTTGGAAAGCTAACACATGAGGCTACAAGTTCTATGATTTAAGGAGAACCCAGTTCTGCCTGTAAGATAGTCAAAATTGCTCATCAACAAACACATTGACTCTTACTGTCCATTTGTTACTGTCCAACTGTTACTGTCTAGTTTTTGAACTGTTACTGTGTGACCTCTCCTCAGATTTAAAACTATATCTGGAGTTAAAAAATTATGATTCAAGCGAGACTAGTCTCGTTTGAAAGCTAACACATGAGGCTACAAGTTCTATAATTTAAGGAGAACAAAATTCTAAGATAGTCAAAATTGCTCATCAACAAACACATTGACTATTACTGTCCATTTGTTACTGTCTAGTTTTTGAACTGTTACTGTGTGACCTCTCCTCAGATTTTTAAATATATCTGAAGTTATTGAACTCCGATTCAAGCGAGATTAGTCTCGTTGGAAAGCTAACACATGAGGCTACAAGTTCTATGACTTAAGGAGAACCCAGTTCTACTTGTAAGATTGTCAAAATTGCTCATCAACAAACACATTGACTCTTACTGTCCAATTGTTACTGTCCAACTGTTACTGTGTGACCTCTCCTCAGATTTTTAAATATATATGGAGTTATAGAACTCCGATTCAAGCGAGACTACTCTCGTTGGAAAGCTAACACATGAGGCTACAAGTTCTATGATTTAAGGAGAACCCAGTTTTGTCTCTCAGATAGCCAAAATTGCTCATCAACAAACACTTGGACTGTTACTGTCCAACTGTTAGTGTCTCCTTTTTGACCTGTTATTGTTTGAACTCTTCTCAGATTTTTAAATATATCTGGAGTTATAGAACTCCGATTCAAGCAAGATTAGTCTCATTTGAAAGCTAACACATGAGGCTACAAGTCCTATATTTTAAGAAGAAACCAGTTCTGCCTCTAAAATAATTAAACTTGCTCATCAACAAACACTTACACTGTTGTTGTCCAACTGTTACTGTCTCTTTTTTGAACTATTACTGTCTGACCTCTATTCAGATATTTAAGTATATTTGGATTTATAGAACTCCAACACAAGCGAGATTAGTATCGTTGGAAAGCTAACACATGAGGCTACAAGTTCTATGATTTAAGAAGAACAAAGTTCTGCCTCTAAGATAGTCAAAATTGCTCATCAACAAATACTTTAACTCTTACTGTCCAACTGTTACTGTCTCGTTTTTGAACTGTTACTATGTGACATCTCCTCAGATTTTAAACTATATCTAGAGTTATAAAATTATGATTCAAGCGAGATTAGTCATGTTGGAAAGCTAACACATGAGGCTACAAGTTCTATGATTTAAGGAGAACCCAGTTCTGCCTGTAAGATAGTCAAAATTGCTCATCAACAAACACATTGACTCTTACTGTCCATTTGTTACTGTCCAACTGTTACTGTCTAGTTTTTGAACTGTTACTGTGTGACCTCTCCTCAGATTTAAAACTATATCTGGAGTTAAAAAATTATGATTCAAGCGAGACTAGTCTCGTTTGAAAGCTAACACATGAGGCTACAAGTTCTATGATTTAAGGAGAACCCAGTTTTGTCTCTCAGATAGCCAAAATTGCTCATCAACAAACACTTGGACTGTTACTGTCCAACTGTTAGTGTCTCCTTTTTGACCTGTTATTGTTTGAACTCTTCTCAGATTTTTAAATATATCTGGAGTTATAGAACTCCGATTCAAGCAAGATTAGTCTCATTTGAAAGCTAACACATGAGGCTACAAGTCCTATATTTTAAGAAGAAACCAGTTCTGCCTCTAAAATAATTAAACTTGCTCATCAACAAACACTTACACTGTTGTTGTCCAACTGTTACTGTCTCTTTTTTGAACTATTACTGTCTGACCTCTATTCAGATATTTAAGTATATTTGGATTTATAGAACTCCAACACAAGCGAGATTAGTATCGTTGGAAAGCTAACACATGAGGCTACAAGTTCTATGATTTAAGAAGAACAAAGTTCTGCCTCTAAGATAGTCAAAATTGCTCATCAACAAATACTTTAACTCTTACTGTCCAACTGTTACTGTCTCGTTTTTGAACTGTTACTATGTGACATCTCCTCAGATTTTAAACTATATCTAGAGTTATAAAATTATGATTCAAGCGAGATTAGTCATGTTGGAAAGCTAACACATGAGGCTACAAGTTCTATGATTTAAGGAGAACCCAGTTCTGCCTGTAAGATAGTCAAAATTGCTCATCAAAAAACACATTGACTCTTACTGTCCATTTGTTACTGTCCAACTGTTACTGTCTAGTTTTTGAACTGTTACTGTGTGACCTCTCCTCAGATTTTAAACTATATCTGGAGTTAAAAAATTATGATTCAAGCGAGACTAGTCTCGTTTGAAAGCTAACACATGAGGCTACAAGTTCTATAATTTAAGGAGAACAAAATTCTAAGATAGTCAAAATTGCTCATCAACAAACACATTGACTCTTACTGTCCATTTGTTACTGTCTAGTTTTTGAACTGTTACTGTGTGACCTCTCCTCAGATTTTTAAATATATCTGAAGTTATTGAACTCCGATTCAAGCAAGATTAGTCTCGTTGGAAAGCTAACACATGAGGCTACAAGTTCTATGACTTAAGGAGAACCCAGTTCTACTTGTAAGATTGTCAAAATTGCTCATCAACAAACACATTGACTCTTACTGTCCAATTGTTACTGTCCAACTGTTACTGTGTGACCTCTCCTCAGATTTTTAAATATATATGGAGTTATAGAACTCCGATTCAAGCGAGACTACTCTCGTTGGAAAGCTAACACATGAGGCTACAAGTTCTATGATTTAAGGAGAACCCAGTTTTGTCTCTCAGATAGCCAAAATTGCTCATCAACAAACACTTGGACTGTTACTGTCCAACTGTTAGTGTCTCCTTTTTGACCTGTTATTGTTTGAACTCTTCTCAGATTTTTAAATATATCTGGAGTTATAGAACTCCGATTCAAGCAAGATTAGTCTCATTTGAAAGCTAACACATGAGGCTACAAGTCCTATATTTTAAGAAGAAACCAGTTCTGCCTCTAAAATAATTAAACTTGCTCATCAACAAACACTTACACTGTTGTTGTCCAACTGTTACTGTCTCTTTTTTGAACTATTACTGTCTGACCTCTATTCAGATATTTAAGTATATTTGGATTTATAGAACTCCAACACAAGCGAGATTAGTATCGTTGGAAAGCTAACACATGAGGCTACAAGTTCTATGATTTAAGAAGAACAAAGTTCTGCCTCTAAGATAGTCAAAATTGCTCATCAACAAATACTTTAACTCTTACTGTCCAACTGTTACTGTCTCGTTTTTGAACTGTTACTATGTGACATCTCCTCAGATTTTAAACTATATCTAGAGTTATAAAATTATGATTCAAGCGAGATTAGTCATGTTGGAAAGCTAACACATGAGGCTACAAGTTCTATGATTTAAGGAGAACCCAGTTCTGCCTGTAAGATAGTCAAAATTGCTCATCAACAAACACATTGACTCTTACTGTCCATTTGTTACTGTCCAACTGTTACTGTCTAGTTTTTGAACTGTTACTGTGTGACCTCTCCTCAGATTTAAAACTATATCTGGAGTTAAAAAATTATGATTCAAGCGAGACTAGTCTCGTTTGAAAGCTAACACATGAGGCTACAAGTTCTATAATTTAAGGAGAACAAAATTCTAAGATAGTCAAAATTGCTCATCAACAAACACATTGACTCTTACTGTCCATTTGTTACTGTCTAGTTTTTGAACTGTTACTGTGTGACCTCTCCTCAGATTTTTAAATATATCTGAAGTTATTGAACTCCGATTCAAGCGAGATTAGTCTCGTTGGAAAGCTAACACATGAGGCTACAAGTTCTATGACTTAAGGAGAACCCAGTTCTACTTGTAAGATTGTCAAAATTGCTCATCAACAAACACATTGACTCTTACTGTCCAATTGTTACTGTCCAACTGTTACTGTGTGACCTCTCCTCAGATTTTTAAATATATATGGAGTTATAGAACTCCGATTCAAGCGAGACTACTCTCGTTGGAAAGCTAACACATGAGGCTACAAGTTCTATGATTTAAGGAGATCCTAGTTTTGTCTCTCAGATAGCCAAAATTGCTCATCAACAAACACTTGGACTGTTACTGTCCAACTGTTAGTGTCTCCTTTTTGACCTGTTATTGTTTGAACTCTTCTCAGATTTTTAAATATATCTGGAGTTATAGAACTCCGATTCAAGCAAGATTAGTCTCATTTGAAAGCTAACACATGAGGCTACAAGTCCTATATTTTAAGAAGAAACCAGTTCTGCCTCTAAAATAATTAAACTTGCTCATCAACAAACACTTACACTGTTGTTGTCCAACTGTTACTGTCTCTTTTTTGAACTATTACTGTCTGACCTCTATTCAGATATTTAAGTATATTTGGATTTATAGAACTCCAACACAAGCGAGATTAGTATCGTTGGAAAGCTAACACATGAGGCTACAAGTTCTATGATTTAAGAAGAACAAGGTTCTGCCTCTAAGATAGTCAAAATTGCTCATCAACAAATACTTTAACTCTTACTGTCCAACTGTTACTGTCCAACTGTTACTGTCTCGTTTTTGAACTGTTACTATGTGACATCTCCTCAGATTTTAAACTATATCTAGAGTTATAAAATTATGATTCAAGCGAGATTAGTCTTGTTGGAAAGCTAACACATGAGGCTACAAGTTCTATGATTTAAGGAGAACCCAGTTCTGCCTGTAAGATAGTCAAAATTGCTCATCAACAAACACTGGGACTTTTCTTGTCCAACTGTTACTGTCTCGTTTTTGAACTGTTACTGTGTGACCTCTCCTTAGATTTTTAAATATATATGGAGTTATAGTACTCCAATTCAAGCGAGATTAGTCTCGTTGGAAAGCTAACACATGAGGCTACAAGTTCTATGATTTAAGGAGAACCCAGTTCTGTCTCTCAGATAGTCAAAATTGCACATGAACAAACAGTTGCACTGTTACTGTCCAACTGTTACTGTCTCCTTTTTGACCTGTTACTGTATGAACTCTTCTCGGAGTTTTAAATATATCTGGAGTTATAGAACTCTGATTCAAGCAAGATTAGTCTCCTTTGAAAGCTAACACATGAGGCTACAAGTTCTATGATTTAAGGAGAACCCAGTTCTGTCTGTCTGATAGTCAAAATTGCTCATGAACAAACAGTTGCACTGTTACTGTCCAACTGTTACTGTCTCCTTTTTGACCTGTTACTGTCTGACCTCTATTCACATATTTAAGTATATTTGGAGTTATAGAACTCTAACACAAGCGAGACTAGTATCGTTCGAAAGCTAACACATGAGGCTACAAGTTCTATGATTTAAGGAGAACAAAGTTCTGCCTCTAAGATAGTCAAAATTTCTCATCAACAAACACTTTGACTCTTACTGTCCAATTGTTACTGTCCAACTGTTACTATCTCGTTTTTGATCTATTACTGTCTGACCTCTCCTCAGATTTTAAACTATATCTGGAGTTATAAAATTATGATTCAAGCGAGATTAGTCTTGTTGGAAAGCTAACACATGAGGCTACAAGTTCTATGATTTAAGGAGAACAAAGTTTTGCCTCTAAGATAATCAAAATTGCTCATCAACAAACACATTGACTCTTACTGTCCATTTGTTACTGTCCAACTGTTACTGTCTAGTTTTTGAACTGTTACTGTGTGAACTCTGCTCAGATTTTTAAAAATATCTGGAGTTATAGAACTTCGATTCAAGTGAGATTAGTCTCGTTGGAAAGCTAACACATGAGGCTACAAGTTCTATGATTTAAGGAGAACCCAGTTCTGGCTTTTAAATAATCAAAATTGCTCATCAACAAACACTTGGACTGTTATTATCCAACTGTTACTGTCTCCTTTTTGACCTGTTACTATCTGAACTCTTCTCAGATTTTTAAATATATCTGGAGTTATAAAATTCTTATTCAAGTGAGATTAGTCTCGTTTCAAAGCTAACACATGAAGCTACAAGTTCTATGATTTAAGAAGAAAAAAGTTCTACCTCTAAGATAGTCAAAATTGCTCATCAACAAACACTTGGACTGTTACTGGTCAATTGTTACAGTCTCGTTTTTGAACTGTTACTGTCTGACCTCTCCTCAGATTTTAAACTATATCTAGAGTTATAAAATTTTCATTCAAACGAGAGTAGTCTCGTTGGAAAGCTAACACATGAGGCTACAAGTTCTATGATTTAAAGAGAACCCAGTTCTGCCTCTCACATAGTCAAAATTGCTCATCAACAAACACTTGGACTGTTACTGGTCAAGTGTTACTGTCTCGTTTTTGAACTGTTACTGTCTGACCTCTATTCAGATATTTAAGTATAGTTGGAGTTATAGAACTCCAACACAAGCGAGATTAGTATCGTTGGAAAGCTAACACATGAGGCTACAAGTTCTATGATTTAAGGAGAACAAAGTTCTGCCTCTAAGATAATCAAAATTGCTCATCAACAAACACATTGACTCTTACTGTCCATTTGTTACTGTCCAACTGTTACAGTCTAGTTTTTAAACTGTTACTATGTGACCTCTCCTCAGATTTTAAACTATATCTGGAGTTATAAAATTATGATTCAAGCGAGATTAGTCTTGTTGGAAAGCTAACACATGAGGCTATAAGTTCTATGATTTAAGGAGAAAAAAGTTCTGCCTCTAAGATAGTCAAAATTGCTCATCAACAAACACTTGGACTGTTACTTGTCAATTGTTACTGTCTCGTTTTTGAACTGTTACTGTCTGACCTCTCCTCAGATTTTAAACTATATCTAGAGTTATAAAATTGTCATTCAAGCGAGATTAGTCTCGTTGGAAAGCTAACACATGAGGTTACATGTTCTATAATTTAAGGAGAACCCGGTTCTACCTGTAAGATAGTCAAAATTGCTCATCAACAAACACATTGACTCTTACTGTCCAATTGTTACTGTCTAACTGTTACTGTCTAGTTTTTGAACTGTTACTGTGTGACCTCTCCTCAAATTTTTAAATATATCTGGAGTTATAGAACTCTGATTTAAGCGAGATTACTCTCGTTGGAAAGCTAACACATGAGGCTACAAGTTCTATGATTTAAGGAGAACCCAGTTTTGTCTCTCAGTGAAACATTCCCCATTTCCGGGATAAAACAACAATCTCATGTCAATAGAAAAACAGAGTAGTTAATTTTTTTTTGTATATATATTCATGGTCTTTGTATTAACATCTACCGAAATTTTGACGGGGTACCCCCTATACCGGAAGGTCCCAAGTTACTGACATGTAACCTGTTTACACTTATAACAGTTCACATCTCATAACTTAATTCCCGACCCAATCATCCTGGGTTTCAATTCCACAATTATACTCACACCTATCAACCATAATATTTATGATAAGCATTATATAACAAAATATCATTATGGATGGATAATTAAATAAATATAAATACATAGACATGAAATATGGTTATGTGAACTACAACGTTAAATTCATCCAATCAAGTTTAAACATTTATTATACAAATTAAGTTATACAAACATTTTCATGTTTACAAAATACAAGGGTATACTCCCTAGAACCTAGATTTCAAGAAGGGAACATAAGCTAGGATCTACTCCTGTCGTGTATGCGATGATCCTGAAACAAAATATATATTATTGCAAGGTGAATATCACAATAAATATAACAATATGAATATCTAATAATTTCAACAGGGTGACATGCGTTCATATTTCATTTATTTCTCTCTTCTAGTTTTTTTTTTAATTTAAAATCTCTTCCTTATTCAAACTATTAATAACCATTCCCTCAGCCACTATCAACCTTCATTCCAGACCTTATAAGATCAATGTGATTACTTTTGCTTATCACATTACCGATACCAATTTCATTGGTATCGTCATCACCACCCCATAGGAGTTGATGTAAGGCGATCCCCTTACTCGGGATCCTAACATACACTAAATGTATGCTGGCTAGTACATAGTGATCCCCTTACCCGGGATCCTAACATACACTGAATGTATGCTAGCCAATACGTGGAGATCCCCTTACCCGGGATCCTAACATACACTAAATGTATGCTAGTCAATTCGTGGCGATCCCCTTACTCGGGACCCTAACATATACTAAATGTATGCTAGCCAATACATGGTGATCCCCTTACCTGGGATCATAACATACACTAAATGTATGCTAGACAATACATGGTGATCCCTTTACCCGGGATCCTAACATACACTCAATGTATGCTAGTTTATGCCTCAAATCACACTTCTTATATTTCCTTTATCAGTGATAATTTCATCACTTGGCAATTCACATAACAACTTTTCACCTTGAATACACATACATTCAGTAATTCACATTTCACATCAATAATATATTAAATCATGGAATTTAACTAGAAAGCATAGGTGTGAATCACCTACCTGCAATAAAAGCTCTACTTGTGCTCCCCTGCTGCTGCTGTTGCACTACGTCTGTGGTCCCTCCTGCAAATCACAGGTTTATCTCATAAATTTTCCTCACTCAAGGATATGTTTTATAATAACCACATCAACAACCACTAAGTCTTTCTTTCAGTCATTTCTTAGTACTTTATATTTTTTTCATTTCACTCATTATTACTGTCGTTCTTTGTCCAATCCTAGTTATCATTCCTTTCTTTATATTTGGACTATTACTGTACAACTGTTACTGCCTCGTTTTTGAACTGTTACTGTCTGACCTCTCCTCATATTTTTAACTATATCTGGAGTTATAGAACTCTGATTCGAGCAAAATTTATGGCATTCGAAAGGTAAGACATGAGGCTACAAGTACTATGATTTGAGAAGAACCCAGTTCTGCCTCTAAGTTAGTCAAAATTGCTCATTAACGAATACTTGGACAGTTACTGTCCAACTATTACTGTGTTACTGTCTGACCTCTCCTCAGATTTTAACTATATCTGGAGTTATAGAACTCTGATTCAAGCAAAATTTATGGTGTTGGAAAGGTAAGACATGAGGCTACAAGTTCTATGTTTTGAGAAGAACCCAGTTCTGCCTCTAAGTTAGTCAAAATCGCTCATCAACAAACACTTGGACCGTCACTGTCCAATTATTACTGTCCATTTTTGAACTATTACTGTCTGACCTCTCCTAAGATTTTTAACTATATCTGGAGTTATAGAACTCCGATTCAAGCAAAATTTGTGGCGTTGGAAAGGTAAGACATGAGGCTACAAGTTCTATATTTTGAGAAGAACCCAGTTCTGCCTCTAAAATAGTCAAAATCGCTCATCAACAAACACTTTGACTCTTGCTGTCCAACTGTTACTGTCCATTTTTGAACTGTTACTGTCTAACCTCTCCTCAGATTTTTAAATATAACTGGAGTTATAGAACTCCAATTCAAGCGAGATTAGTCTCGTTAGAAATCTAACACATGAGGCTACAAGTTCTATAATTTAAGGAGAACCCAGTTCTACCTCTAAGATAGTCAAAATCGCTCATAAACAAACACTTAGACCGTTACTGTCCAACTATTACTGTCCATTTTTGAATTGTTACTGTCTGACCTCTCCTTAGATTTTTAACTATATCTGGAGTTATAGAACTCCGATTCAAGCAAAATTTATGGCGTTGGAAAGGTAAGACATGAGGCTACAAGTTCTATGTTTTGGGAAGAACCCATTTCTGCCTCTAAGATAGTCAAAATCACTCATCAACAAACACTTGGACTGTTACTGTCCATTTTTGAACTGTTACTGTCTTGTTTTTGAACCATTACTGTCTAGACATTGAACTGTTACTGCCTAGACATTGAACTATTACTGTCTTGTTTTTGAACCGTTACTGTCTAGACATTGAACTGTTACTGTCTAGACATCGAGCTGTTACTGTCTTGTTTTTGAACTGTTACTGTCTGACCTCTCCTCAGATGTTTAACTATATCTTGAGTTATAGAACTCCGATTCAAGCAAAATTTATGGCGTTGGAAAGGTAAGACATGAGGCTACAAGTTCTATGTTTTGGGGAGAACCCAGTTCTGCCTCTAAGACAATCAAAATTGTTCATCAATGAACCAGACCTACTACCTTATAGGGTCTGTCATGACCTAATCTCGATTAGTGACCCATGACTGGAGTTCTATGACTCCAAATTGAGCAAGACCAATTTCATTAGTTAGTAAACATCCAAAACTACAATTTCTATGAAGGAACTGGATCCTAATTTCTTCATTCTCCTACCCAAAATCTCTTTGAAGGTCAAGAGACGAAACTGTCCAGATTCATCAACCTTTCCATTTACACACAACACATGAAGTTCTTTACTTTAACAACTCATACTTTTTCCTCAATTCAAGTCTAAGAACTCAATATATAAATTAACATCCAGGCATCAATTTATAATCGACTTGAAATGACTCATAAGACCAGGTTTAGAATATCTTACCTGGTGCGAATCAAGGCTTCGATCCCTCCTTTTCTTTCTAATGACAGCCGACCCTCCCCTCTTCTCTTCTTGTTCAATTTTTTTCTTGTTAATCCCTTTCCCACCAAGGTTTATTTTACCTATAACCCTCAATCTGGGATGGGTTCTTGAAATTTTGGTGTTTCTCTCTTGATTTCTAAAAATAGATATAAAAACTCCCTCTTTTCTTTCTTTACGTAGCTGCAAATCTGTTTTTGGTGAGAATAGGAGTATTTATGCTCTATAATTATTCTTATTTGCATTTAGGCCCCATTTTCTTTAAGTGTATTGGTTCTTGCCCCCACTTCTTTTTAGTTTAGTTTATCTTCTTTAATTTAATCTAGCCTTGGTTTTCTCGGGATTTACACTCAGATAGTCAAAATTGCTCATCAACAAACACTTGGACTATTACTGTCTCGTTTTTGAACTGTTACTGTCTGACCTCTCCTCAGATTTTTAAATATAACTAGAGTTATAGAACTCCAATTCAAGCGAGATTAGTCTCGTTGGAAATCTAACACATGAGGCTACAAGTTCTATAATTTAAGGAGAACCCAGTTCTGCCTCTAAGATAGTCAAAATAGCTCATCAACAAACACCTGGACTGTTACTGGTCAATTGTTACTGTCTTGTTTTTGAACTGTTACTGTCTGACTTCTCCACAGATTTTAAACAATATCTGAAGTAATAAAATTATGATTCAAGTGAGATTAGTCTCGTTGGAAAGCTAACACATGAGGTTACATGTTCTAAAATTTAAGGAGAACCCAGTTCTTCCTGTAAGATAGTCAAAATTGCTTATCAACAAACACATTGACGCTTACTATCCAATTGTTACTGTCCAACTGTTACTGTCTAACCTTTCCTCAGATTTTTAAATATATCTAGAGTTATAGAACTTCGATTCAAGCGAGAATAGTCTCGTTTGAAAGCTAACACATGAGGCTACAAGTTCTATGATTTAAGGAGAACCCAGTTATGCCTCTAAAATAATTAAACATGCTCATCAACAAACACTTTGATTGTTGCTGACCAACTATTACTGTCTCGTTTTTAAACTGTTATTGTCTGACCTCTCCATAGATTTTTAAATATATCTAGAGTTATAGAACTTTGATTCAAGCGAGATTAGTCTCGTTTGAAAGCTAACACATGAGGCTACAAGTTCTATGATTTAAGGAGAACAAAGTTCTGCCTCTAAAATAGTAAAAATAGCTCATCAACAAACACTTTGAGTCTTGCTGACCAACTGTTACTGTCTCATTTTTGAACTATTACTATCTGAACTCTCTTCAGATATTTAAGTATATGTGGAGTTATAGAACTCCAACACAAGCGAGATTAGTATCTTTGGAAAGCTAACACATGAGGCTACAAGTTCTATGATTTAAGGAGAACAAAGTTCTGCCTCTAAGTTAGTCAAAATTGCTCATCAACAAACACTTGGACTGTTGCTGTCCAACTGTTACTGTCTCTTTTTTAAACTGTTACTGTCTGACCTCTCTTCAGATATTTAAGTATATTTGGAGTTATAGAACTCCAACAGAAGCTATATTAGTATCGTTGGAAAGCTAACACATGAGGCTACATGTTCTATGATTTAAGGAGAAAACGTTATGCCTCTAAGATAGTCAAAATTGCTCATCAACAAACACATTGACTCTTACTGTCCAATTATTAGTGTCTTGTTTTTTAACTGTTACAGTCTGACCTCTCCTAAGATTTTAAAATTTTTCTAGAGTTATACAACTCCGATTCAAGCGAGATTAGTCTCCTTGGAAATCTAACACATAAGGCTACAAGTTCTATGATTTAAGCAGAACCCAGTTCTGCCTCTAAGATAGTCAAAATAGCTCATCAACAAACACTTGGACTATTACTAGTCAAGTGTTACTGTCTCTTTTTTGAACTGTTATTGTCTGACCTCTCCTCAGATTTTAAACTATATCTGGAGTTACAAAATTATGATTCAAGCGAGATTAGTCTTGTTGGAAAGCTAATACATGAGGTTACATGTTCTATAATTTAAGGACAACCCAGTTCTGCCTCTAAGATAGTCAAAATAGCTCATCAACAAACACTTTGACTCTTGCTGTCCAACTGTTACTGTCTCATTTTTGAATTATTACTATCTGACCTCTGTTCACATATTTAAGTATATGTGGAGTTATAGAACTCCAACACAAGCGAGATTAGTATCGTTGGAAAGCTAACACATAAGGCTACAAGTTCTATGATTTAAGGAGAACAAAGTTCTCCCTCTAAGATAGTCAAAATTGCTTATCAACAAACACTTGGACTGTTGCTGTCCAACTGTTACTCTCTCTTTTTTAAACTGTTACTGTCTGACCTCTCTTCAGATATTTAAGTATATTTGGAGTTATAGAACTCCAACACAAGCGAGATTAGTATCGTTGGAAAGCTAACACACGAGGCTACATGTTCTATGATTTAAGGAGAAAAAGTTATGCCTCTAAGATAGTCAAAATTGCTCATCAACAAATACATTGACTCTTACTATCCAATTATTAGTGTCTTGTTTTTTAACTGTTACAGTCTGACCTCTCCTAAGATTTTAAAATTTTTCTAGAGTTATACAACTCCGATTCAAGCGAGATTAGTCTCGTTTGAAAGCTAACACATGAGGCTATAAGTTCTATAATTTAAGAAGAAACCAATTCTGCCTCTAAAATACTTAAACTTGCTCATCAACAAACACTTTGACTTTTACTGTCCAACTGTTACTTTCAGACCTCTCTTCAGATATTTAAGTATATTTGGAGTTATAGAACTCCAACACAAGCGAGATTAATATCGTTGGAAAGCTAACACACGAGGCTACAAATTCTATAATTTAAGGAGAATAAAATTCTGCGTCTAAGATAGTCAAAATTGCTCATCAACAACCACTTGGACTATTACTGTCCAATTGTTACTGTCTTGTTTTTGAATTTTACTGTGTGACCATCCTTAGATTTTAAACTGTATCTGGAGTTCTAAAATTATGATTCAAGCGAGATTAGTCTCGTTGGAAAGCTAACACATGAGGCTAAAAGTTCTATAAATTAAGGAGAACCCAGTTCTGCCTCTAAGATAGTCAAAATAGCTCATCAACAAACACTTGGACTGTTACTAGTCAATTGTTACTGTCTCTTTTTTGAACTGTTACTGTCTGACCTCTCCTTAGATTTTAAACTATATCTGGAGTTACAAAATTATAATTCAAGCGAGATTAGTCTCGTTGGAAAGCTAAGACATGAGGTTACATGTTCTATAATTTAAGAAGAACCCAGTTCTGCCTCTAAGATAATCAAAATAGCACATCAACAAACACTTTGACTCTTGCTGTCCAACTGTTACTGTCTCATTTTTGAACTCTTACTATCTGACCTCTCTTCAGATATTTAAATAAATGTGGAGTTATAGAACTCCAACACAAGTGAGATTAGTATCGTTGGAAAGCTAACACATGAGGCTACAAGTTCTATGATTTAAGGAGGACAAAGTTCTGCCTATAAGATAGTCAAAATTGCTCATCAACAAACACTTGGACTGTTGCTGTCCAACTGTTACTCTCTCCTTTTTGAACTCTTACTGTCTGACCTCTGTTAAGATATTTAAGTACATTTGGATTTATAGAACTCCAACACAAGCGATATTAGTATCGTTGAAAATCTAACACATGAGGCTACATGTTCTATAATTTAAGGAGAACCCGGTTCTAGTTGTAAGATAGTCAAAATTGCTCATCAACAAACACATTGACTCTTACTGTCCAATTGTTTCTGTCCAACTGTTACTGTCTCGTTTTTGAACTGTTACTGTCTGACCTCTCCTCGGATTTTTAAATATATCTGGAGTTATATAACTCCTATTCAAGCAAGATTAGTCTCGATGGAAGGCTAACACATGATGCTACAAGTTTTATGATTTAAGGAGAACCCAGTTCTGCCTCTAAAATAGTCAAAATTGCTCATCAACAAACACTTGGACTGTTACTCTCCAACTGTTACTGTCTCCTTTTTGAACTGTTACTATCTGACCTCTTTTCAGATTTTTAAATATATCTATAGTTATACAACTCCGATTCATGCGAGATTAGTCTCGTTTGAAAGCTAACACATGAGGCTACAAGTTTTATGATTTAAGGATAACCCAGTTCTGCCAGTAAGATAGTCAAAATTGCTCATCAACAAACACTTGGACTATTCCTGTCCAACTGGTACTGTCTCGTTTTTGAACTGTTACTGTCTGAATTCTCCACATATTTTAAATTATATCTGGAGTAATAAAATTATGATTCAAGTGAGATTAGTCTCGTTGGAAAGCTAACACATGAGGTTACATGTTCTATGATTTAAAGAGAACCCAGTTCTACCTGTAAGATAGTCAAAATTGCTCATCAACAAACACATTGACTCTTACTGTCCAATTGTTACTGTCCAACTGTTACTATCTCGTTTTTGAACTGTTACTGTCTGACCTCTACTTAGATTTTATACTATATCTGGAGTTATAAAATTATGATTCAAGCGAAATTAGTCTCGTTGGAAAGCTAACACATGAGGTTACATGTTCTATAATTTCAGGAAAACCCAGTTCTACATATAAGATAGTCAAAATTGCTCATCAACAAACACTTGGACTGTTAGTGGTCAATTGTTACTGTCTCGTTTTTGAACTATTAATGTCTGACCTCTCCTCATATTTTAAACCATATCTGGAGTTCCAAAATTATGATTCAAGCGAGATTACTCTCGTTGGAAAGTTAACACATGAGGTTACATGTTCTATAATTTAAGGAGAACCCAGTTCTGCCTCTATCATAGTCAAAATAGCTCATCAACAAACACTTTGACTCTTGCTGTCCAACTGTTATTGTCTCATTTTTTAACTGTTACTATCTGATCTTTCTTCAGATATTTAAGTATATGTGGAGTTATAGAACTCCATCACAAGCGAGATTAGTATCATTGAAAAGCTAACACACGAGGCTACAAGTTCTATGATTTAAGGAGAACAAAGTTCTGCCTATAAGATAGTCAAAATTGCTCATCAACAAACACTTGGACTGTTGCTGTCCAACTGTTACTGTCTCTTTTTTGAACTATTAGTGTCTGACCTCTAGTCAGATATTTAAGTACATTTGGATTTATAGAACTCCAACACAAGTGAAATTAGTATCGTTGGAAAGCTAACACATGAGGCTACATGTTCTATGATTTAAGGAGAAAAATTTCTGCCTCTAAGATAGTCAAAATTGCTCATCAACAAACACTTGGACTGTTGCTGTCCAACTGTTACTCTCTCTTTTTTAAACTGTTACTGTCTGACCTCTCTTCAGATATTTAAGTATATTTGGAGTTATAGAACTCCAACACAAGCGAGATTAGTATCGTTGGAAAGCTAACACACGAGGCTACATGTTCTATGATTTAAGGAGAAAAAGTTATGCCTCTAAGATAGTCAAAATTGCTCATCAACAAATACATTGACTCTTACTATCCAATTATTAGTGTCTTGTTTTTTAACTGTTACAGTCTGACCTCTCCGAAGATTTTAAAATTTTTCTAGAGTTATACAACTCCGATTCAAGCGCGATCAGTCTCGTTTGAAAGCTAACACATGAGGCTATAAGTTCTATAATTTAAGAAGAAACCAATTCTGCCTCTAAAATACTTAAACTTGCTCATCAACAAACACTTTGACTTTTACTGTCCAACTGTTACTGTCTCTTTTTTGAACTGTTACTGTCAGACCTCTCTTCAGATATTTAAGTATATTTGGAGTTATAGAACTCCAACACAAGCGAGATTAATATCGTTGGAAAGCTAACACACGAGGCTACAAATTCTATAATTTAAGGAGAACAAAGTTCTGCCTCTAAGATAGTCAAAATTGCTCATCAACAACCACTTGGACTATTACTGTCAAACTGTTACTATCTCGTTTTTGAACTGTTACTGTCTGACCTCTACTTAGATTTTATACTATATCTGGAGTTATAAAATTATGATTCAAGCGAAATTAGTCTCGTTGGAAAGCTAACACATGAGGTTACATGTTCTATAATTTCAGGAGAACCCAGTTCTACATATAAGATAGTCAAAATTGCTCATCAATAAACACTTGGACTGTTAGTGGTCAATTGTTACTGTCTTGTTTTTGAACTGTTACTGTCTGACCTCTCCTCATATTTTAAACCATATCTGGAGTTCCAAAATTATGATTCAAGCGAGATTACTCTCGTTGGAAAGTTAACACATGAGGTTACATGTTCTATAATTTAAGGAGAACCCAGTTCTGCCTCTATCATAGTCAAAATAGCTCATCAACAAACACTTTGACTCTTGCTGTCCAACTGTTATTGTCTCATTTTCTAACTGTTACTATCTGATCTTTCTTCAGATATTTAAGTATATGTGGAGTTATAGAACTCCATCACAAGCGAGATTAGTATCATTGGAAAGCTAACACACGAGGCTACAAGTTCTATGATTTAAGGAGAACAAAGTTCTGCCTATAAGATAGTCAAAATTGCTCATCAACAAACACTTGGACTGTTGCTGTCCAACTGTTACTGTCTCTTTTTTGAACTATTATTGTCTGACCTCTAGTCAGATATTTAAGTACATTTGGATTTATAGAACTCCAACACAAGTGAAATTAGTATCGTTGGAAAGCTAACACATGAGGCTACATGTTCTATAATTTAAGGAGAACCCAGTTCTACCTGTAAGATAGTCAAAATTGCTCATCAACAAACACATTGACTCTTACTGTTCAATTGTTACTGTCCAACTGTTACTGTCTCGTTTTTGAACTGTTACTGTCTGACCTGTCCTCATATTTTTAAATATATCTGGAGTTATTAAACTCCAATTCAAGCGAGATTAGTCTCGTTTGAAAGCTAACACATGAGGTTACAAGTTCTATGATTTAAGGAGAACCCAGTTACGCCTCTAAAATAATTAAACTTGCTCATCAACAAACACTTTGATTATTGCTGACCAACTGGTACTGTCTGACCTCTCCTCAGATTTTTAAATATATCTGGAGTTATAGAACTTCGATTCAAGCGAGATTAGTCTCGTTTGAAAGCTAACACTTGAGGCTACAAGTTCTATGATTTAAGGAGAACCCAGTTACGCCTCTAAAATAATTAAACTTGCTCATCAACAAACACTTTGATTGTTGCTGACCAACTATTACTGTCTCGTTTTTGAACTGTTACTGTCTGACCTCTCCTCGGATTTTTAAATATATCTGGAGTTATATAACTCCTATTCAAGCGAGATTAGTCTCGTTAGAAGGCTAACACATGATGCTACAAGTTTTATGATTTAAGGAGAACCCAGTTCTGCCTCTAAAATAGTCAAAATTGCTCATCAACAAACACTTGGACTGTTACTCTACAACTGTTACTGTCTCCTTTTTGAACTGTTACTATCTGACCTCTTTTCAGATTTTTAAATTTATCTATAGTTATACATTTCCGATTCATGTGAGATTAGTCTCGTTTGAAAGCTAACACATGAGGCTACAAGTTTTATGATTTAAGGATAACCCAGTTCTACCTGTAAGATAGTCAAAATTGCTCATCAACAAACACTTGGACTATTCCTGTCCAACTGGTACTGTCTAGTTTTTGAACTGTTAGTGTCTGAACTCTCCTCGGATTTTTAAATATATCTGGAGTTGTAGAACTCTCATTCAAGCGAGATTAGTCTCGTTGGAAGGCTAACACATAAGGCTATAAGTTTTATGATTTAAGGAGAACCCAGTTCCGCCTCTAAGATAGTCAAAATTGCTCATCAACAAACACTTGGACTGTTCCTATCCAACTGGTACTGTCTCGTTTTTGAACTGTTACTGTCTGACTTCTCCACATATTTTAAATTATATCTGGAGTAATAAAATTAAGATTCAAGTGAGATTAGTCTCGTTGGAAAGCTAACACATGAGGTTACATGTTCTATTATTTAAAGAGAACCCAGTTCTACCTGTAAGATAGTTAAAATTGCTCATCAACAAACACATTTACTCTTACTGTCCGATTGTTACTGTCCAACTATTACTATCTCGTTTTTGAACTGTTACTGTCTGACCTCTCCCTAGATTTTATACTATATCTGGAGTTATAAAATTATGATTCAAGCGAAATTAGTCTCGTTGGAAAGCTAACACATGAGGTTACATGTTCTATAATTTTAGGAGAACCCAGTTCTACCTATAAGATAGTCAAAATTGCTCATCAACAAACACTTGGACTGTTAGTGGTCAATTGTTACTGTCTCGTTTTTGAACTGTTACTGTCTGACCTCTCCTCATATTTTAAACCATATCTGGAGTTCCAAAATTATGATTCAAGCGAGATTACTCTCGTTGGAAAGTTAACACATGAGGTTACATGTTCTATAATTTAAGGAGAACCCAGTTCTGCCTCTATCATAGTCAAAATAGCTTATCAACAAACACTTTGACTCTTGTTGTCCAACTGTTATTGTCTCATTTTTTAACTGTTACTATTTGATCTCTCTTTAGATATTTAAGTATATGTGGAGTTATAGAACTCCAACACAAGCGAGATTAGTATCATTGGAAAGCTAACACACGAGGCTACAAGTTCTATGATTTAAGGAGAACAAAGTTTTGCCTCTAAGATAGTCAAAATTGCTCATCAACAAACACTTGGACTGTTGCTGTCCAACTGTTACTGTCTCTTTTTTGAACTATTACTGTCTGACCTTTAGTCAGATATTTAAGTACATTTGGATTTATAGAACTCCAACACAAGTGAAATTAGTATCGTTGGAAAGCTAACACATGAGGCTACAAGTTCTATGAATTAAGGAGAAGAAAGTTCTGCCTCTAAGATAGTCAAAATTGCTCATCAACAAACACTTCGACTGTTGCTGTCCAACTATTACTGTCTCCTTTTTGAACTGTTAATGTATGACCTCTACTGAGATTTTTAAATATAACTGGAGTTATAGAACTCCGATTCAAGCGAGATTAGTCTCGTTTAAAAGCTAACACTAGAGGCTAAAAGTACTATCAATTAAGGAGAACCCAGTTCTGCCTCTAAGATAGTTAAAATTGCTCATCAACAAACACTTGGACTCTTACTGTCCAACTATTACTGTCTTGTTATTGCATTGTTACTGTCTGACCTCTAATCAGATTTTAAACTATATCTGGAGTTATAAAATTATGATTCAAGCGAGATTAGTCTCGTTTGAAAGCTAACACATAAGATACATGTTTTATAATTTAAGGAGAACCCAGTTCTCCCTGTAAGATAGTCAAAATTGCTCATCAACAAACACATTGACTCTTACTGTCCAACTGTTACTGTCTCGTTTTTGAACTGTTACTGTCTGACCTCTCCTCGGATTTTTAAATATATTTGGAGTTATATAACTCCAATTCAAGCGAGATTAGTCTCGTTGGAAGGCTAACACATGAGGTTACAAGTTTTATGATTTAAGGAGAACCCAGTTCTGCCTCTAAAATAGTCAAAATTGCTCATCAATAAACACTTGGACTGTTACTCTCCAACTGTTACTGTCTCCTTTTTGAACTGTTACAGTCTGACCTCTTTTCAGATTTTTAAATATATCTATAGTTATACAACTTTGATTCATGCGAGATTAGTCTCGTTTGAAAGCTAACACATGAGGCTACAAGTTTTATGATTTAAGGATAACCCAGTTCTGCCTGTAAGATAGTCAAAATTGCTCATCAACAAACACTTGAACTATTTCTGTCCAACTGGTACTGTCTCGTTTTTGAACTGTTACTGTCTGAC
The DNA here is from genome assembly GCF_951802175.1 of Populus nigra. Taxonomy (NCBI): domain Eukaryota; kingdom Viridiplantae; phylum Streptophyta; class Magnoliopsida; order Malpighiales; family Salicaceae; genus Populus; species Populus nigra. The sequence continues at coordinate 26,336,642 of NC_084853.1, forward strand.
TTCTCCACATATTTTAAATTGTATCTGGAGTAATAAAATTATGATTCAAGTGAGATTAGTCTCGTTGGAAAGCTAACACATGAGGTTACATGTTCTATAATTTAAAGAGAACCCAGTTCTACCTGTAAGATAGTCAAAATTGCTCATCAACAAGCACATGGACTCTTACTGTCCAATTGTTATTGTCCAATTGTTACTATCTCGTTTTTGAACTGTTACTATCTGACCTCTCCTCAGATTTTTAAATATATCTGGAGTTATAGAACTTCAATTCAATCGAGATTAGTCTCGTTTGAAAACTAACACATGAGGCTACAAGTTCTATGATTTAAGGAGAACCCAGTTATGCCTCTAAAATAATTAAACTTGCTCATCAACAAACACTTTGACTGTTGCTGACCAATTGTTACTGTCTCGTATTTGAACTGTTACTGTCTCGTTTTTGAACTATTACTGTGTGACCTCTCCTCAGATATTTAAGTATATCTGGAGTTATAGAACTCCAACACAAGCAACATTAGTATCGTTGGAAAGCTAACACATGAGGCTACAAGTTCTATGATTTAAGGAGAACCCAGTTCTGCCTCTAAGATAGTCAAAATAGCTCATCAACAAACACTTTGACTCTTGTTGTCCAACTGTTACTGTCTCTTTTTTGAATTGTTACTGTCTGACCTCTCTTCAGATATTTAAGTATATTTGGAGTTATAGAACTCCAACACAAGCTAGATTAGTATCATTGGAAGCTAACACATGAGGCTAAAAGATCTATGATTTAAGGAGAACAAAGTTTTACCTCTAAGATAGTCAAAATTGCTCATCAACAAACACTTGGACTGTTGCTGTCCAACCATTACTGTCTCTTTTTTGAATTGCTACTGTCTGACCTCTCTTCAGATATTTAAGTATATTTCGAGTTATAGAACTCCAACACAAGCGAGATTAGTATCGGTGGAAACTAACACATGAGGCTACAAGTTCTATAATTCAAGGAGAACAAAGTTCTGCCTCTAAGATAGTCAAAATTGCTCATCAACAAACACTTGGACTATTACTGTCCAATTGTTACTGTCTCGTTTTTGAATTGTTACTGTCTGACCTCTCCTCAGATTTTAAATTATATCTGGAGTTATAAAATTATGATTTAAGCGAGATTAGTCTTGTTTGAAAGCTAACACATAAGGTTACATGTTCTATAATTTAAGGAGAACCCAGTTCTACATGTAAGATAGTCAAAATTGCTAATCAACAAACACATTGACACTTACTGTCCACTTGTTACTGTCCAACTGTTACTGTCTCGTTTTTTAACTGTTACTGTCTGACCTCTCCTCGGATTTTTAAATATATTTGGAGTTATATAACTCCAATTCAAGCGAGATTAGTCTCGTTTGAAAGCTACACATGAGGCTACAAGTTCTATGATTTTAGGAGAACCTAGTTCCGCTTCTAAAATAAAATAAACTTGCTCATCAACAAACACTTTGATTATTGCTGACCAACTGTTACTGTCTCGTTTTTGAACTGTTACTGTCTGACCTCTCCTCATATTTTAAAAAATATCTAGAGTTATAGAACTCCGATTCAAGCGAGATTAGTCTCGTTTGAAAGCTACACATGAGGCTACAAGTTCTATGATTTTAGGAGAACATTGTTCTGCCTCTAAAATAAAATAAACTTGCTCATCAACAAACACTTTGATTGTTGCTGACCAACTGTTACTGTCTTGTTTTTGAACTATTACTGTTTGAACTCTCCTGAAATTTTTAAATATAACTGGAGTTATAGAACTCCGATTCAAGCGAGATTAGTCTCGATGGAAAGCTAACACATGAGACTACAAGTTCTATGATTTAAGGAGACCCAGTTCTGCCTCTAAGATAGTCAAAATTGCTCATCAACAAACACTTGGACTGTTGCTGTCCAACTGTTACTGTCTCTTTTTTGAACTGTTACTGTATGACCTCTCTCTTCAGATATTTAAGTATATTTGGAGTTATAGAACTCCAACACAAGCGAGATTAGTATCGGTGGAAACTAACACATGAGGCTACAAGTTCTATGATTTAAGGAGAACAAAGTTCTGCCTCTAAGATAGTCAAAATTGCTCATCAACAAACACTTGGACTGTTATTGTCCAACTGTTACTGTCTGACCTCCTCAGATTTTAAACTATATCTGGAGTTATAAAATTACGATTTAAGCAAGATTAGTCTTGTTTGAAAGCTAACACATAAGGTTACATCTTCTATAATTTAAGGAGAACCCAGTTCTACATGTAAGATAGTCAAAATTAATCATCAACAAACACTTGGACTGTTACTGTCTCCTTTTTGACCTGTTACTGTCTGACCTCTCCTCACATTTTTAAATATATCTGGAGTTATAGAACTCCGATTCAAGCGAGATTAGTCTCGTTTGAAAGCTAACACATGAGGCTAAAAGTTCTATCAATTAAGGAGAACCCAGTTCTGCCTCTAAGATAGTTAAAATTGCTCATCAACAAACACTTGGACTCTTACTGTCCAACTATTACTGTCTTGTTTTTGAATTGTTACTGTCTGACCTCTAATCAGATTTTAAACTATATCTGGAGTTATAAAATTACGATTCAAGCGAGATTAGTCTCGTTTGAAATCTAACACATAAGGTTACATGTTCTATAATTTAAGGAGAACCCACTTCTACATGTAAGATAGTCAAAATTGCTAATCAACAAACACATTGACACTTATTGTCCACTTGTTACTGTCTCCTTTTTGACCTGTTACTGTCTGACCTCTCCTCAGATTTTTAAATATATCTGGAGTTATAGAACTCCGATTCAAGCGAGATTAGTCTCGTTTGAAAGCTACACATGAGGCTACAAGTTCTATGATTTTAGGAGAACCTAGTTCCGCCTCTAAAATAAAATAAACTTGCTCATCAACAAACACTTTGATTGTTGCTGACCAACTGTTACTGTCTCGTTTTTAAACTGTTACTGTCTGACCTCTCCTCAGATTTTAAACTATATCTGGGGTTATAAAATTATGATTAAAGCGAGATTAGTCTCGTTTGAAACCTAACACATAAGGTTACATCTTCTATAATATAAGGAGAACCCAGTTCTACATGTAAGATAGTCAAAATTGCTAATCAACAAAGACATTGACACTTACTGTCCACTTGTTACTGTCCAACTGTTACTGTCTCGTTTTTTAACTGTTACTGTCTGACCTCTCCTCAGATTTTAAAAAATATCTGGAGTTATAGAACTCTGATTCAAGCGAGATTAGTCTCGTTTGAAAGCTACACATGAGGCTACAAGTTCTATAATTTTAGAAGAAACCAGTTCTGCCTCTAAAATACTTAAACTTGCTCATCAACAAACACTTTGATTGTTGCTGTCCAACTGTTACTGTCTCTTTTTTGAACTGTTACTGTTTGACCTCTCTTCAGATATTTAAGTATATTTGGAGTTATAGAACTCCAACACAAGCGAGATTAGTACCGTTGGAAAGCTACCACATGGGGCTACAAGTTCTATGATTTAAGGACAACAAAGTTCTGCCTCTAAGATAGTCAAAATTGCTCATCAACAAACACATTGACTCTTACTGACCAACTGTTACTGTCTCGTTTTCAAACTGTTACTGTCTCGTTTTTGAACTATTACTGTCTGAGCTCTCCTTAGATATTTAAGTATATCTGGAGTTATAGAACTCCAACACAAGCGAGATTAGTATCGTTGGAAAGCTAACAGATGAGGCTACAAGCTCTATGATTTAACAAGAACAAAGTGTTGCCTCTAAGATAGTTAAAATTGCTCATCAACAAATACTTGGACTGTTATTGGTCAATTGTTACTGTCTCGTTTTTGAACTGTTACTGTCTGACCTCTCCTCAGATTTTAAACTATTTCTGGGGTTATAAAATTATGATTAAAACGAGATTAGTCTCGTTTGAAAGCTAACACAAAAGGTTATATCTTTTGCCTTTAAGGAGAACAAATTTCTGCCTTTAAGATAGTTAAAATTGCTCATCAACAAACACTTGAACTGTTGTTGTCAAACTGTTACTATCTCTTTTTTGAACTGTTACTGTCTCTTACTGCCTGGCCTCTATTCAGACATTTAAGTATATTTGGAGTTATAGAACTCCAACACAACCGAGATTAGTATCGTTGGAAATCTAACACATGAGGCTAGAATTTCTATGATTTAAGGAGAACAAAGTTCTGCCTCTAAGATAGTCAAAATTGCTCATCAACAACCACTTGGACTATTATTGTCCAACTGTTACTGTCTCATTTTTGAACTGTTACCGTTTGACCTCTTCTCGGATTTTTAAATATATCTGGAGATGTAGAACTCCGATTCAAGCGAGTTTAGTCTTGTTTGAAAGCTAACACATGAGGCTACAAGTTCTATAAATTAAGGATAACCCAGTTCTGCCTCTAAGATAGTCAAAATAGCTCATCAACAAACACTTGGACTGTTAGTGGTCAATTGTTACTGTCTCGTTTTTCAACTGTTACTGTCTGACCTCTCCTCAGATTTTAAACTATATCTAGAGTTATAAAATTTTAATTCAAGCGAGATTAGTCTCGTTGGAAAGCTAAGACATGAGGTTACATGTTCTATAATTTAAGAAGAACCCAGTTCTGCCTCTAAGATAATCAAAATAGCTCATCAACAAACACATTGACTCTTACTGTCCACTTGTTACTGTCCAAGTGTTACTGTCTTGTTTTTGAGCTGTTACTGTCTGACCTCTCCTCAGATTTTTTAATATATCTGTAGTTATTGAACTTCGATTCAAGCGAGATTAGTCTCGTTTGAAAGCTAACACATGAGGCTGCAAGTTCTATGATTTAATGAGAACCCAGTTCTGCCTCTAAAATAATTAAACTTGCTCATCAACAAACACTTTGATTGTTGCTGACCAATTGTTACTATCTCGTTTTTGAACTGTTACTGCCTCGTTTTTAAACTGTTACTGCCTTGTTTTTTAACTATTACTGTCTGACTTCTCCTCAGATATTTAAGTATATCTGGAGTTATAGAACTCCAACACAAACGAGATTAGTATCATTGGAAAGCTAACACATGAGGCTACAAGTTCTATGATTTAAGGAGAACAAAGTTCTGCCTCTAAGATAGTTAAAATTGCTCATCAACAAACACTTGGACTCTTACTGTCCAACTGTTACTGTCTCGTTTTTGAACTGTTACTCTCTGACCTCTTCTCGGATTTTTAAATATATCTGGAGTTATAGAACTCCGATTCAAGCGAGATTAGTCTCGTTTGAAAGCTAACACATGAGGCTACAAGTTCTATAACTTAAGGAGAACCCAGTTCTGCCTCTAAAATAATTAAACTTGCTCATCAACAAACACTTTGACTGTTACTGTCCAACTGTTACTGTCTCGTTTTTGAACTATTACTATCTTACCTCTCTTCAGATATTTAAGTATATATGGAGTTATAGAACTCCAACACAAACGAGATTAGTATTGATGGAAAGCTAACACATGAGGCTACGAGTTCTATGATTTAATGAGAACAAAGTTCTGCCTCTAAGATAGTCAAAATTGCTCATCAACAAACACTTGGACTGTTACTGTCTAACTGTTACTGTCTCGTTTTCGAACTGTTACTATCTGACCTCTCCTCAGATTTTAAACTATATCTGAAGTTATAAAATTATGATTGAAGCGAGATTAGTCTCGTTGGAAAGCTAACACATGAGGTTACATGTTCTATAATTTAAGGCGAACCCAGTTCTACCTATAAGATAGTCAAAATAGCTCATCAACAAACACTTTGACTCTTACTGTCCAACTGTTACTATCTCATTTTTGAACTATTACTATCTGACCTCTCTTCAAATATTTAAGTATATGTGGAGTTATAGAACTCCAATACAAGCGAGATTAATATCGTTGGAAAGCTAACACATGAGGCTACAACTTCTATAAATTAAGGAGAATCCAGTTCTGCCTCTAAGATAGTCAAAATAGCTCAAAAACTTGGACTGTTATTGCTCAATTGTTACTGTCTCTTTTTTGAACTGTTACTGTCTGACCTCTCCTCAGATTTTAAACTATATCTAGAGTTATAAAATTTTGATTCAAGCGAGATTAGTCTCGTTGGAAAGCTAGCACATGAGGTTACATGTTCTATAATTTAAGGAGAACCCAGTTCTACCAGCAAGATAGTCAAAATTGCTCATCAAAATAGCTCATCAACAAACACATTGACTCTTACTGTCCATTTGTTACTGTCCAAGTGTTACTGTCTTGTTTTTGAGCTGTTACTGTCTGACCTCTCCTCAGATTTTTTAATATATCTGTAGTTATTGAACTCCGACTCAAGCGAGATTAGTCTCGTTTGAAAGCTAACACATGAGGCTGCAAGTTCTATGATTTAATGAGAACCCAGTTCTGGCTCTAAAATAATTAAACTTGCTCATCAACAAACACTTTGATTGTTGCTGACCAATTGTTACTGTCTCGTTTTTGAACTGTTACTGCCTCGTTTTTAAACTCTTACTGTCTGACTTCTCCTCAGATATTTAAGTATATCTGGAGTTATAGAACTCCAACACAAGTGAGATGAGTATCATTGGAAAGCTAACACATGAGGCTACAAGTTCTATGATTTAAGGAGAACAAAGTTCTGCCTCTAAGATAGTTAAAATTGCTCATCAACAAACACTTGGACTGTTTCTGTCCAACTGTTACTATCTCGTTTTTGAATTATTAATATCTTACCTATCTTCAGATATTTAAGTATACGTGGAGTTATAGAACTCCAACATAAGCGAGATTAATATCGATGGAAAGCTAATACATGAGGCTATGAGTTTTATGATTTAAGGAGAACAAAGTTCTGCCTCTAAGATAGTCAAAATTGCTCATCAACAAACACTTGGACTGTTACTGTCTCGTTTTTGAACTGTTACTATCTGACCTCTCCTCAGATTTTAAACTATATCTGAAGTTATAAAATTATGATTGAAGCGAGATTAGTCTCGTTGGAAAGCTAACACATGAGGTTACATGTTCTATAATTTAAGGAGAACCCAGTTCTACCTATTAGATAGTCAAAATTGCTCATCAACAAACACATTGACTATTATTGTCCAACTATTACTATCTGACGTCTTCTCGGATTTTTAAATATATTTGGAGTTATAGAACTCCGATTCAAGCAAGATTAGTCTCGTTTGAAATCTAACACATGAGGCTACAAGTTCTATAATTTAAGAAGAAACCAGTTCTGCCTCTAAAATAATTAAACTTGCTCATCAACAAACATTTTTACTGTTGTTGTCCAACTGTTACTGTCTCATTTTTGAACTGTAACTGTCTGACCTCTCCTCAGATTTTAAACTATATCTGGAGTTATAAAATTATGATTCAAGCGAGATTAGTCTCGTTGGAAGGCTAACACATGAAGCTACAGTTCTATGATTTAAGGAGAACCTAGTTTTGCCTCTAAGATAGTCAAAATTGCTCATCAACAAACACTTGGACTCTTGTTGTCCAACTGTTACTGTCTCGTTTTTGAACTATTATTGTCTGACGTCTCTTCAGATATTTAAGTATATTTGGAATTATAGAACTCCAACACAAGCGAGATTAGTATCGTTGGAAAGCTAACGCATGAGGCTACAAGTTCTATGATTTAAGGAGAACAAAGTTGTAAATCCCGAGAAAAAAACCAAGGCTGGATTAAAATAAAGAAAATAAAGTAAACTAAAAAGAAGTGGGGGCAAGAACGAATACACTTAAAGAAAATGGGGCCTAAATGCAAATAAGAATAATTATAGAGCATAAACACTCCTATTCTCACCAAAAACAGATCTGCAGCTACGTAAAGAAAGAAAAGAGAGTTTTTATATCTAATTTTACAAATCAAGAGAGAAACACCAAAATTTCAAAAACCCATCCCAGATTGAGGGTTATAGGTAAAATAAATCCTGGTGGGAAAGGGATTAACAAGAAAAATTGAACAAGAAGAGAAGAGGGGAGGGTCGGCTGTCATTAGAAAGAAAAGGAGGGATTGAAGCCTTGATTCGCATCAGGTAAGATATTCTAAACCTGATCTTATGAGTCATTTCAAGTCGATTATGAATTGATGCCTGGATGTTAATTTATATATTGAGTTCTTAGACTTGAATTGAGGAAAAAGTATGAGTTGTTAAAGTAAAGAACTTCATGTGTTGTGTGTAAATGGAAAGGTGGATGAATCTGGACAGTTTCGTCTTTTGACCTTCAAAGAGATTTTGGGTAGGAGAATGAAGGAATTAGGATCAAGTTCCTTCATAGAAATTGTAGTTTTGGATGTTTACTAACTAATGAAATTGGTCTTGCTCAATTTGGAGTCATAGAACTCCAGTTATGGGTCACCAACCGAGACTGGGTCATGACAGACCCTATAGGGTAGTAGGTCTGGTTCATTGATGAGCAATTTTGACTATCTTAGACGCAGAACTGAGTTCTTCTCACATAGAACTTGTAGCCTCATGTCTTACCTTTCCAACGCCATAAATTTTGCTTGAATCAGAGTTCTATAACTCCAGATATAGTTAAAAATCTGAGGAGAGGTTAGACAGTAACAGTTCAAAAATGGACAGTAACAGTCCAAGTGTTTGTTAATGAGCGATTATGACTACCTTAAAGGTAGAACTGGATTCTTCTTAAAACATAGAACTTGTAGCCTCATGTCTTACCTTTCCAACGCCATAAATTTCGCTTGAATCGGAGTTCTATAACTCCAGATATAGTTAAAAATCTGAGGAGAGATCAGATAGTAAGAGTTCAAAAACGAGGCAGTAACAGTTGGACAGTGATAGTCCAAATATAAAGAAAGGAATGATAACTAGGATTGGACAAAGAACGACAGTAATAATGAGTGAAATGAGAAAAATATAAAGTACTAAGAAATGACTGAAAGAAAGACTTATTGGTTATTGATATGGTTATTATAAAACATATCCTTGAGTGAGGAAAATTTATGAGATAAACCTGTGATTTGCAGGAGGGACCACAGACGTGGTGCAATAGCAGCAGCAGGGGAGCACGAGTAGAGCTTCTATTGCAGGTAGGTGATTTACACCTATGCTTTCTAGTTAAATTCCATGATTTAATATATTTTTGATGTGAAATGTGAATTACTGAATGTATGTGTGTATTCAAGGTGAAAAGTTGTTATGTGAATTGCCAAGTGATGAAATTATCACTGACAAAGGAAATATAAGAAGTATGATTTGAGGCATAATCTATCATACATTGAGTGTATGTTAGGATCCCGGGTAAGGGGATCACCATGTATTGTCTAGCATACAATGAGTGTATGTTAGGATCCCGGATAAGGGGATCACCTTGTATTGGCTAGCATACATTTAGTGTATGTTAGGATCCCGGGTAAGGCGATCGTCACGAATGGACTAGCATACATTTAGTGTATGTTAGGATCCCGGGTAAGGGGATCTCCACGTATTGGCTAACATACATTCAGTGTATGTTAGGATCCCGGGTAAAGGAATCACCATGTATTGGCCAGCATACATTTAGTGTATGTTAGGATTCCGGGTAAAGGGATCGCCTTATATCGACTCCTATGGGGTGGTGATGACGATACCAGTGAAATTGGTATCGGTAATGTGATAAGCAAAAGTAATCACGTTGATCTTATAAGGTCTGGAATGAAGGTTGATAGTGGCAGAGGGAACGATTATTAATAGTTTGAATAAGGAAGAGATTTTAATTAAAAAAAATTAGAAGGGAGAAGTAAATGAAATATGAATGCATGTCACCCTGTTGAAATTATTAGATACTCATATTGTTATATTTATTGTGATATTCACCTTGCAATAATATGTATTTTGTTTCAGGATCATCGCATGCACAACAGAAGTAGATCCTAGCTTATGTTCCCTTCTTGAAATCTAGGTTCTAGGGAGTATACCCTTGTATTTTGTAAACATGAAAATGTTTGTATAACTTAATTTGTATAATAAATGTTTAAACTTGATTGGATGAATTTAACGTTGTAGTTTATATAACCATATTTCATGTCTATGTATTTATATTTATTTAAATTATCCATCCATAATGATATTTTTATTATATAATGCATATCATAAATATTATGGTTGATAGGTGTGAGTATAATTGTGGAATTGAAACCCAGAATGATTGGGTCGGGAATTAAATTATGAGATGCGAACTGTTAGAAGTGTAAACAGGTTACATGTCGATAACTTGGGACCTTCCGGTATAGGGGGGACTCCGTCGAAATTCCGGTAGATGTTAATACGAAGACCATGAATATGTATATATATATAAAAAAAAAATTTACTACTCTGTTTTTCTATTGACATGAGATTGTGGTTTTATCCCAGAAATAGAGGATGTTACATTTGGTATCAGAGCTCAGGTTGCTATTCCAGGGATAGGAATGATTATATGGTTTTGGAATGTGTTTCAGGATTGTGAGAACAAGGCAAGGAGCCAGGACTGATCTATCCCCAGTTCGGGGAAGTGGCCAGAGTATTCGTAATGAAAGTGATCTAGACTGGGATCCCTTGGCAGACACCTCCTCTCATATACCTGCAGCATCAGTGTACTCAGAAGGGGGCGAGTCAGTGAGACTTCAAGATGATTCACCATTCCGTCAGGCAGATGTATCCATGCCCGAGGGATCAGACAGACAGGGGTAGATAATATAACTCCACCAATGGCACTGGTAGCTGAATCAAACCTATTTTCGGATCCTGCTTTTATGGAACATATAGTGAGAGCTGTGGCAGCAGGAATGGTAGCGGGGGCGTCCAATACGACTCCTAGATCAGGAGGAATAGTCACCATAGTGCAATGGGTGAAGGGTATGAGAGAGATGGATTGTATGACTTACCGGGGTGAAGAGGATGCTGAGGTTGTTAGGCATTGGCTGAGGAAAGTGGAAAGAGTTATAAATCAGATGCAGGTGCCAGATGAGCTACGAGTGGATTTTGTGACTTAGCTATTGGTTGAAAGTGCCCACTCTTGGTGGGAGACCATTAGAGAAAGGAGACCAGGGGAGGTATTGAGATGGAGGGATTTTCGTGAAGAGTTTGAGGAGAGGTACTATTCTTGGGAGCATAAGAGGGAGAAAAAACATGAGTTTTTGGAATTGAAGCAGGTAGATTTGACAGTGCTGGAGTATGAGAGGAGATTTCAAGATTTAGCAGCTTTTGCCTCCACTTACCTTCCCACAGAGCGCCATAGGGTGGAGAGGTTCCGTGATGGACTGAGGCGGGAATAGAGGATGATATTGATAGCCATGCAGTTTCAGTCGGTACGAGAATTGGTACGTGCTGCTCAGGGTATGGAGAGGGTAATAAAGGATACCCTGAAGCCAGTGGTCGAGCAGAGTCAGGCAATGAGAGCTAAGAGGAGAGATTTTGAGTTTATAACTGGGAGACCTCCTCTCCCAAAGAAGGGGAAGAACGGGCCATCATCAGGACCGTTCCAGAGAAGGGGTGGGAGTTTCACACCAGGAGGGAGCTCAGGAGGATCTAGACAAGTTAGTGGAAGAGGAGCTTGGGGAGGACAGTCTAGACAGGGAGTCAAAACTACTGGAGGGTCTACAGAGCAAAAGGGACCGGTATATCCATTTTGTCAGAGGTGTGAGCAGCGACACCTGGGAGATTGATCTGTGATGCCGGGGAGTGTTATATTTGTAGAAGTGAGGGGCATCGATGGAGAGAGTGCCCGCATGTAGGAAGAGGTTATTACTATTGTGGGGACACGAGTCACTGGAAGAAGGATTGTCCTCGTAGAACTACCGAGGGAGCCCATGGTAAGAGGATTGAGGTTCAAAGCCAGCAGCAATCGATGACAGTCAATCATCCTATCAAGCCTACCCAGTCAGGGACGAGTGCTACTCGTGGGAGGCCTAGAAATCAGGAGGGGAGGACTCAGGGCCAGGTATATCACATGACCTATGAGGATGTGGGAGTTGTACCTGATATGGTGGTAGGTACTTTATAGTTAGATACAATGCAAGTTTATGCTTTAATTGATCCTGGAGCTAGTCATTCCTTTGTATCTTATAGAATTGTGAATAACTTGCATGTGTTATTTAGTAACTTGCGAGTAAGGGTGACGGTTAGTACACCTTTGGGAGAGAATATACATATTGATGATATTTATAGAGGGGTAAAACTATATATTGGAGGATTAGAGTTGAGGGCAGATCTTATGTCGTTAGAGTTATATGATTTTGATGTGATTCTGGGCATAGATTGGTTAAGTAAACATAAGGCACAAGTGGATTGTTTCACCAAGACGGTGACAATCCAAGGAATAGGTGATAAAAGAGTAGTGTTTAAAGGGGAAAGAAAAGTAATTCCAAGTTGTGTAATCTCAGTCTTGGTGGCTAGAAAATTACTAAGAAAAGGTTGTTCTGCTTGGTTAGCCCATGTAAGAGAGTTGGAGAAGGGTAGCATAGATTTAGCTAGTATTCCTGTTGTGAGGGAGTTTCAAGATGTATTCCCAGAAGAGTTGCCTGGATTACCTCCAGTTAGAGAAATTGAAGTTTCCATAGAAACTATTCCGGGAGTTTCTCCTATAGCCCAGTCTCCTTATAGGATGGCACCTATGGAATTGGCGGAAATGAAGGTCCAGCTTCAGGAATTGTTAGATAAAGGCTTCATCCGGCCTAGTAACTCACCCTGGGGAGCTCCGGTATTGTTTGTAAAGAAGAAAGATGGCACCCTTCGTTTGTGCATTGATTATCGTCAATTGAATAAAGTGACGGTGAAGAACAGGTACCCACTCCCACGGATAGATGACTTGTTTGATCAGTTGAAGGGTGTTAGGGTATTTTCTAAGATAGATTTGAGATCTGAATATCACCAGTTGAGAATCAAGGAACAAGACATACAAAAGACTGCCTTCCGAACCCGTTATGGGCATTACGAGTTTTCGGTGATGCCTTTTGGGTTAACCAATGCTCTGGCCATGTTTATGGACTTGATGAATCGGGTGTTTCGGCCTTACCTGGACCAATACGTGGTTGTATTTATTGACGATATTTTAGTGTATTCAAACTCTCACTTGGAGCATGAACAACATCTAAGGGTTGTGCTACAGAATTTAAGGGAAAATCAATTATATGCAAAGCTGGATAAGTGTGAGTTCTGGCTTAAGGAAGTGGTATTTTTAGGCCATGTAATATCCGCAGAAGGAATATTTGTAGATCCAAGAAAGGTTGAGGCCGTGTTAAAATGGGAAAGGCCTACCAACGTGACAGAAATCCAGAATTTCTTGGGTCTTGCTGGATATTACCAAAGATTTATTGAAGGATTCTCCACCATAGCATCACCTTTAACTAAGCTGACCCGCAAGGAAGTCCAGTTTGTTTGGTCAGAAGAGTGTGAAGCAAGCTTTCAAGAACTGAAGGAGAGGCTCACTTCTGCTGTAACAACCCGGTTTTTCAAGCCCAAAACAATAGTAAATATATAAATAAATAAATATATATATATATATATATACCTAACACACATGGTGCCGGTAATCAGCAAACCTGATCCCTCACATCATCAAGATACAATCCATACAATCAACATTTCATTTAAAAGTGAATCTTACATAAACACGTAATATTATGGTTGCATGATTAGAAGTTCATATTAAAAATATACATACATAGACATGAGTTTGCATTCCTATCCTACTAATAACCATTACAAATTTAAACAAAAGGATCTAATAAAAGTTAAACATTTAGTACATTGATTCATACAAAATACATTGTGATTTAGAATGCATCTACATGATTCCTTGCAAAAGTAGGTTCCCGTGTATCGGGTTTCCTAGACGTCTCATTGGTGTGACGTCCCTGCAGCAGTACAAAACATTTAAGAGAATGTAATTACTTAATAATAATAATGATAATGGTACCTAAACGGTCTGGCAATTAAATGAAGCATTAACATTTATAATTTCTTCATGTACTTGGTATAAACAACTTGTAGTACATATAGATGCACAAATTTTTAGCAATCAACCATAATCTTAAACCCGGCTATCCTCTTAAGGCATCATTTGTTGAGGTTAACTGTTCACTCACCCCGGTCATCCACTTCGGATGCCATTAGCCAAAGCTAATCAATCGTTCGTCCCGGCCATCCATTCGGATGCCATTAGCCGAAGCTAATCATTCATTTGTCCCGGCCATCCATTCAGATGCCATTAGCTGAAGCTAATCATTCATTTCTCAACATTTAAGCGTTTGACAATCTAATATCGGTTCTAACACAATATGGTAATATTCATGTTAAAGTATTTCATTATTCAACGTATGAAAAAGGAAGGTGCAAGTCACCTACCTACTCCACCTGTGGGTTGTTCTTGTCTTGACGATGGTCCAATCCCGACCGAACCACCTAAAACATCAATGGTCACAAATTAATACATTTGTATTTTTGAATCACATTCGTCACCACACTTATTTCAAGAGTTCATATGTTCACATTCAAGTGTTCCATATTTTACACCATCATACCATGAAATTGTTACTAGCATTTAAGTCATTTCTGCCTAGGAGGCTTATTGTAGAAATCGGCAGAGAGAACTTGTTCGCTGCAGAACACGCCACTCAGCAGCGAATGCTAAGTCGCTGCAGAAGACTCAGTTTCGGCAGCGAATCACAAATTCGCTGCAGACACTCAGTTTCGGCAGCGAATGCTAATTCGCTGCAGCCGACACAGTTTCGGCAGCGAATCAGAGTTTCGCTGCACAACACAATTCGGCAGTGAATGCTAGTTCGCTACAGCCGACACTGTTTTGGTAGTGAAATCACAGTTTCGCTGCACAACACAGAACTCGGCAGCGAATGCTAATTCGCTGCAGCTGACACAGTTTCGGCAGTGAATGCTAATTCGCTGCAGAAGACTCAGTTTCGGCAGCGAATCACAACTTCACTGAAGAAAACTCAGTTTTGGCAGTGAATGCTAATTCGCTGCAGCTGACACAGATTCGGCAGCGAATCAGAGTTTCGCTGCACAACACACAATTCAGCAGCGAAATGCTAGTTCGCTACAGCCGACACAGTTTCGGCAGCGAATCACAGTTTCCCTGCACAACATATTTTGGCATGAACACACACCACACATGTTGTAACAACCCCAACATAGCTAAGTTCCAGCAGAACACACACATTGAAACCATCAATTCCAGCACATAATCATTCAACAAAATCTCAGCAGAACACACATTGAAAACCATCAATTACAAAATATAATCTTTCAATAAATGCTAGCAGAACACACACATTGAAACCATCAATTTCAGCACATAAACCTTCAACAAATCCCAGCAGAACACACACATTGAAACCATCAATTTCAGAACACACACATGCATGCTGGCCAACCCCATAGTTAAAGCCAGCCCTCTACCATGATTTGTTATTTCCATTTTATTCATTTTTCTTTGTTAGATGTTCTGAAATTGGCTTCATTTCATTTCTGTTTCCTTGTTCTCCTAGTTAATTTCAGTTTCCTTCACAGCTAGCTTAGGTCTTAGGTCAATTTTCTTAGGGTTTTCTTCTTCATTTTCGTTTCTGGTCTTAAGGAGAAGAGGAAGGGAGTTTCATGACCCATACCTTTCGAATCTAACTAAGTTTGAGGAAGGTTTGACACTATTCTCCCTCTTCTCCTGCTGGTTCTCCTCCTTCTTCCTCTCACGTTTTCCAGCCCTCCTTTTCCTTTCCTCTAGGCAGCTGACCACTCTTCTCTCAAGGTCTCATCTTTTCCTCACACGTTCACAAAGCACTCTCTACTAGTTTGGTTTAGGTTTTTGTTCTGAAAGAGGAAGGGAAGAACGACATACAGTTGCTGTTTGGGAAGAGGATGGATCATCCTCTCTCTCCTCCTTGTATTTATACTCCCCATGAAATGAGGTGGGTTATTTGGGGGTTGGTTTAGATGTGTTCTTATCCTAGTTTTGGTCTATCTAAAACCGGTTTTACCCCTCCCTCCCAGCTCCTTAAGTTAATTAATTTAAAAAAAACAAAAACTGCGTCTATCTGTAGCGTTATGTGTTAGATTTCCAACGAGACTAATCTAGCTTGAATCGGAGTTCTATAACTCCAGATATATTTTAAAATATGAGGAGAGATCAGACAGTAACAGTTAAAAAACGAGACAATAATAATTGGACAGTAAGAGTCAATGTGTTTGTTGATGAGCAATTTTGAATATCTTACAGATAGAACTGGGTTCTCCTTAAATTATAGAACATGTAACCTCATGTGTTAGCTTTCCAACGAGACTAATCTCGCTTGAATCATAATTTTATAACTCTAGATATAGTTTAAAATCTGAGGAGAGGTCATACTGTAACAGTTCAAAAACGAGACATGTTTTAAGGAGAACCCAGTTCTACCTTTAAGATAGTCAAAATAGCTCATCAACAAACACTTGGACTGTTATTAGTCAATTGTTACTATCCCGTTTTTGAACTGTTACTGTCTGACCTCTCCTCAGATTTTAAACTATATCTAGAGTTATAAAATTATGATTCAAGCTAGATTAGTCTCGTTGGAAAGCTAACACATAAGGCTACAAGTTCTATGATTTAAGGAGAACCCAATTCTGCCTCTAAGATAGTCAAAATTGCTCATCAACAAACACTTGGACTGTTACTGTCCAACTGTTACTGTCTCGTTTTTGAACTGTTACTGTCTGACTTCTGCTTAGATTTTAAACTATATATGGAGTTATAAAATTAAGATTCAAGCGAGATTAGTCTCGTTGAAAAGCTAACACATGAGGATACAAGTTCTATGATTTAAGGAGAACAAAGTTCTGCCTCTAAGATAGTAAAAATTGCTCATCAACAAACACTTGGACTCTTACTATCCAACTGTTACTCTCTCGTTTTTGAACTGTTACTGTCTGACCTCTCCTCAGATTTTAAACTATATCTGGAGTTATGAAATTATGATTCAAGCGAGATTAGTCTCGTTGGAAAGCTAACACATGAGGATACAAGTTCTATGATTTAAGGAGAACAAAGTTCTGCCTCTAAGATAGTGAAAATTGCTCATCAACGAACACTTGGACTCTTACTGTCCAACTGTTACTGTCTCGTTTTTGAACTGTTACTGTCTGACCTCTCCCCAGATTTTAAACTATATCTGGAGTTATTAAATTATGATTCAAGCGAGATTAGTCTCGTTGGAAAGCTAACACATGTGGCTACAAGTTCTATGATTTAAGGAGAACCCAGTACTGCCTGTTACAGAGTCACAGTTGCTCATCAACAAACACTTGGATTGTTCCTGTGCAACTGTTACAGTCTCGTTTTTCAACTGTTACTGTCTAACCTCTTCTCAGATTTTTAAATAAATCTGGAGTTATAGAACTCCGATTCAAGCGAGATTAGTCTCGTTTGAAAACTAACACATGAGGCTACAAGTTCTATAATTTAAGAAGAACCCATTTCTGCCTCTAAAATAATTAAACTTGTTCATCAACAAACACTTTGACTGTTGCTGACCAATTGTTACTATCTGACCTCTCTTTAGATATTTAAGTATATCTCGAGTTATAGAACTCCAACAGAAGCGAAATTAGTTTCGTTGGAAAGCTAACATATAAGGCTACAAGTTCTATGATTTAAGCAGAACAAAGTTCTGCCTCTAAGAAAGTTAAAATTGCTCATCAACAAACACTTGGACTGTTACTGTCCAACTGTTACTGTCTCATTTTTCAATTGTTACTGTCTGACCTCTTCTCAGATTTTTAAATATATCTGGAGTTAAAGAACTCCGATTCAAGTGAGGCTATAAGTTCTATACATTAAGGAGAACCCAATTAATCCCTTGCCTACCAGTGTTTATTTTTTTTTACCTATAACCCTAAATCTTGGGTGGGTTCTTGAAATTTGGTGTTTCTCTCTTGATCTGTAAAAATAGATACCAAAACTCCTTTTCTTTCTTTACGATAGTTACAGATATGTTTTTGGTAAGAGTAGTATTTATTCTCTATAAGTATTCTTATTTTCATTTAGACCTCATTTTCTTTAAATGTATTTGTTTTTCCCCCACTTCTTTTTAATTTAGTTTATTTTCTTTAATTTAATCCAACCTTGATTATCTCGGGATTTACACTTAAGGAGTCCAACGACCCCGTCGGCACAACCAGACAACCAGTGAGGTCAGCTCTAATACTAAATGTAACAGTTCGACCCAACTTGTCATATATTACTCGCTTTGGGCCTTACCGCCTTCATGTTTTTGTTCCTGGTGACACGAGCCAAATCTAAACCTGACACCCCAAAACACGTATGACAAGTTAGCAAGCAGCACTCTTAATAAGGCCAGCTGTCAATCCCTCACATACCCCAAAACGAGGGTCACCTCCGCATAGCTAGTTAGCAGGCTGAGGTCTCGTTCGTTAATGGAATTAACCAGACAAATCGCTCCACCGACTAAGACGGCGTCCTGCCTTACACACAGCTAGGATTCAGTCCAGAAGTTGCTCGTCGGTGCAATCCCCTTCACCAAGTCGGGTTGACCCCATGGGTTCCCCATCAGGTACATCACATTCCCCTTCTCTTGTTCACTTCCCCGACTTAGCATCCTCTGCTGCATGTCATATTCAGGGTAGTGATATTAGTGAACTAGTTCATAAATGGCAGTTTTGCTTGGTCGGCTATGTGGCTGGGAAATTTCCTAGGTATTCTGCAATGCTCTTGTTTATTAACTGCACTTGGCCGCATAAAGCCAATTTCTCAATGCATGATTCGGGTTGGTTGATCTTTGAATTCTCTTCTCAATCAGAAATGCTAGATGTCTTTGGGGCAAGTCCATATGTTGTATTTGGTAGACCTCTTATTCTGCAAATCATGCCTAAATTTTTTTATTTTCAATTTACTAAGCTTACTACCATGCCCATATGGGTACGTTTCCCTAATCTGCCATTACGCTACTTGAGTCCTCATTGAAATAGACCTCCTTTATTATTTACCATCAACTGTCCAAGTGATATTACCCAATGGTAACGCTTTGGTTCAGCAACTGGTATATGAATCTCTGCCTCGTTACTGTAAGCAGTGCAAGTCTCTTGGTCATTCCACTCTCACTTGCAACAAAGGCCATGTTCCTCGAAATAGAAAGCGGCCCCATGGCACTCCGGCCTATTCAGCCAGCTCTAGTCCCTCTACAAAGACTGCAGCTGTTGAGAAGCAGGATCAATATTGTGCAGGGCCTTCTGTTCATCCTCAAGAGGACCCTATGTCCTCAGAAGCTGCTGCAAATGGTCCTATAAGCGCCCAATCTCCTGGTCGCAAGAGACCCAAGGCTGCTGATCCTGAACCCTCTAATGCTGAAAAGGTGGGCACAATACCTCCTAAGAAGCAGTATCTCACTCGAAGTAAAGCCGCTACCATCCCTCGTCTGGACCCGCAATCCAGAACCCCTGCTAGTCTTTCAGTCGCTGCATAGCTCTGATGACTCTACCCCCTCATCCACCCTTTGATGGTTTGTTCCTTTCGCCTAGCAGAGTTCGTGGTTCCTTGAGGATGCCATGTATCTCTGGCCTGTCTGTATAGTTGCTTGTGACTTTTGTCTTGCGCAGTTAATTTGCTGGTTATATGTTGCTTGCTTTTTTTGTTCCTGCTTGTCAGGATTGTAGGGATTTTCTTATCTCTTGTGTAGATTTATCTCTGTTTAGTTCTGCTCTTAGCGGTTGCTGGGTTTTCCCCCTGCTTGGTTTGAGGATCTTGTGCTAGGAGAATGTTCCCTCCTGGTTCCTGCACATTGCTATTTGCTTGTGTAGTTTTGGTTCTATTCACTTGCTGGGAGTCTGTTCCCACTTGCTTGTTTGTACAGATGTTTTGGCTTGCTGGTTTTTCAGCTCGTCTAACTTTTTGATATATATATTTCTTACATTTGATCAAAAAAAAAGAAAGAAGAAAGAGCTCTCAGTAAGAAAGAGCTCTTAGTGGTAGAAAGTGACCAGCTAGAGAGAGAAACAAGAGAGAGAGACTCTCCTTCCACCCGAAGATGTTTTCTCTAGTGTTCATGGTCGTTCACTGCACCCGTTACCAAAGCTATTTCCTGTAACTTGTACCCCGTTTCTTTCAACCCGTTTTCCTTTCTTTCCCGCTTGTTTCGTAAATGGCAAAAAGCAAACATGAACTTGCAACAGCTGTCAAGCGCCCACAGGTCCTATTGCATGCTCCTGTTCCATCTCACACAAACCAAGGGGGTTCATTGGTTCTTGGACTCAAGTCAGCTCTTGGTACGCTTGATGGCTCTATTTCCCATTTATCAAGAGCAGATCTATCCCCTCCCCCCATTGCCATCCCATCCAGCAGCGCAGGTACAAACACTGCTAGAGTGACAGATGGGTCTCTGATGGACAACACAAATGCTTCTCTTGATGGGTTCTTTGAGGACAATTGCTCTGAAGATGAAGAACTTGAAGAAGAACTTGATTTCTCTTGTTCTGAGGAAGAATATTAAGTGTCTCCCCCACCATCTTCTCCGGCTCCGGTCAGTCCAGAACTACCATCTTCTTCGACTCCGGTTGTTCCAGAACCACCAGCTAGTCCCAAAGGTGCACCTCCTGTTCCCCCACCTGTTAATGGTAAATGGAGATATCTATTCTCTTCCAACAGAAACGTCTCATCTTGCTCGAAGGTCATGCATTTTTCAGCCTTACATGATATTCAGTCCTGTCCATTTTTAACTGAAGACCTAGACCACTCTTGTGATGACTGGAAACTGTGTGCCATTAGTTATGTTTCTGGCAAATTTCCCGGTTACAGAGCTTTAAATAGCATCATTGAGAATGTATGGAAATGTGATGCCACCCTTACCATACATGAATCGGGTTGGCTTGTCTATAAGTTTCAAAATGAAGAAGATAAGTTTTCTGTGTTGTGTGGAGGGCCTTACCTAGTATATGGTAGACCTCTCATCTTGCGTTCCATGTCTGAGTATTTTGATTTTTCTAGCCCTGAAATGACTCAAGTCCTTGTGTGGATTAAGTTCCCAAACCTGCCATTGAAATGCTGGACACCTAGGTGCTTATAAAAATTCACAAGTGTCTTTGGTAAGCCTATACAGTGTGACAAATTAACTGCCACCAAGGAGAGAGTATCATACACCCGGGTGCTTGTGGAAGTTGATCTCCTAGCTGATCTTAGATCCTCCATCAATGTTACCCTGTCTAATGAAAACCCACTCATTCAAAGGGTTATCTACGAGACGCTGCCCGAATTTTGCAAGCACTGTAAAGTGCTAGGCCACTCCACTAGAGCATGCTCTAGGGGTAAGGAAGAGGCCAGAACAGTTGAGAAGGCTGGCTCTGCTTATGTAGCTTCCAAAGAAAATGTCAAAGCAAAGGAAGTGTCAAAGCAAAGGAAGTGTCTTCACTCGTCTTAGCCTTGTTGTTGATACTCTGGTTGATGCCCCATCTGCTGCTGCTCCCCCGTTAAAGTCTCCCATGTTGCTCCCCCTCTAGTGGATGCCCCTGAACTTGATACTCCCACTGTCCCCTAAGAGTCTTGTGTAGCTCAGGTTGCGCAACCTTGCTCCCAGACCACAGCTGCAGGTTTAGAAGAGTGGCAAACTGTTCGTAAAAAGAGGCATAACTCAGGGAACAAGCGGCAGACACCAACGCTTTTGCCTGTTGAATGTGAACCACCAACTCAGCAAAATGTTTCCTCCAAGAGGAAAGCTCCTGCTTTCTCAGTTGATATTGCTGGCAACAAGGCTCCCCATCGTCCATGTTCAGGTGTGCTCACTAGGAGCTCGGTTTAAAGGATTTCTAATAGATGTTCTGGCAGTGGTGGGGTTCCTCCCACCCTCCCTCACCCATGATTGTTCACTGTTGGAATGTGAGAGGGCTTAATAGGCCCTCTCAAACAACATGAGGTCTTCGGCCTCATGAAGAGTAAAAAGCTTGATGTATGTGGTCTCCTAGAGACTAAGTTGTCTCCGGCGGAAGTAGCATGTATGCATAAGCTGCGGTTGAAGACTTGGTAGTTTGTAAGCAATGCTGAAGCTACAGCTTATGCATGTATAGTTATGTTTTGGAATCCTGAAACAGTGAAGGTTGAGATGCTTCACTTCTCTGCTCAGGGGATTCACGTTTTGGTTACAAGCTTGGTGCAACAATTTTGTTTTACAACCACCTTCATATATGGTTTCAACACCATTACAGCCAGGAGAGCTTTGTGGGCAGACCTTAGAAGATGGGGCGTGGACTCTTCATGGCTTTTTCTTGGGGACTTTAACTCTATCCTCTCTCAAGAAGATAAACATAATGGGGAGCCAGTATCTACCTATGAAACTTCAGACTTTAAGGAGTGTTGCTCCGATCTTGGGATTGCAGACTTGAACTTTACAGGCTCTCACTTCACATGGACAAACGGCACAATCTGGACAAAGATTGATAGGGTGATGGTGAACATCCATTGGTACACTACGCAACAACAAGCAAGTCCATTTTGGTACCCCAGGGGCATTTTCATATCATTCTCCATCTACTGTCAGCTGGGACTTCGGGAACCTCATGGCAAAAGGAACTTTAAATTTTTCAACATGTGGACATCTCATCCTCAGTTCTTGGAAACCATCTCTCAGAATTGGTCTTTGGATGCCTACGAGACACATATGTATATCCTTTGTAAAAAGCTCAAACAGTTAAAGGGAGGTCTAAAGTCTCTAAACAATCTTCACTTTAGCTATATTTCGGAGAGGGTAGCTAGAGCTGAAAAGGTCTTGGATGATACTCAACTTCTTCTACAGAATGACATGGACAATGGTCATCTCCTTGCTCTTGAAAAGCAACAGAGGCTGAGCCTTGTTAATCTTAAATCAGCTGAAAAAATGTTTTTTAGCCAAAAGTTGAAGTGTGCTATCTTTAAAGATTGTGACAAGGGCACTGGATTCTTTCACTCCTTGATGAGCCAGCGCCACAGAAGACGCCACATTCCTGCCATTGTTAAAAGTGATGGTATGCTAACTTCTTCGGTTGAAGAGGTTGGTAGAGTGTTCGTCTCGTACTATAAAGAGCTACTGGGGACGTCCAAACACACTATTCCACTGCGTGCTGAGGTGAGGTGGTACAAAGTAGAGCCTGCATTAATGTTGATTCCCATGATTATCTCCTTGCTCTAGTTTCGACCGATGACATTAAACAAGTTCTCTTCAGTATAGATGATAATAAAGCTCCAGGCCCGGATGGATACACTTCTGCATTCTTTAAAAAAGCTTGGAACATAGTGGGTGCAGATTTTTGTTCAGCTGTGAAGGACTTCTTTGCCTCAGGGGACATTCTTAAGTAGCTTAACCATTCTACCATAGCTCTTGTTCCAAAGTCAGCTAATGCCAACTCTGCTACAGATTACAGACCTATTTCCTACTGCAACGTCACTTACAAAGTTATCTCCAAGATACTTGCAGGGAGGTTGGCTCACGTGCTAAATGATATCATCAGCCCTTCTCAGAATGCTTTTTTTGGTGGGAGACGCATGGCTGATAATATTAATCTCATGCAAGAACTGCTGAGAAGTTATGGGAGAAAGCGTGTATCACCCTGCTGCACCATCAAGATCAACTTTAGGAAAGCATTTGATACAGTGCAGTGGTCTTTTCTTGGTGATCTCTTGCACCTTTTGGGGTTCGCTGATAGGTTTGTTCATCTGGTTATGAAATGTGTAGAGACTGCCTCCTTCTCTATCTGCATTAATGGTAATCTCTTTGGTTTCTAACAAGGCAAGTGTGGTGTTCGGTAAGGAGATCTATTATCTCCTTACCTCTTCATTATTTGCATAGAGTACTTCTCTAGATTACTGAAAAGTAATATTCAGCACTCTAGTTTTCACATCCATCCAAAATGCCAAGCTTTGGGGATTAGTCACCTTGGTTTTGCTGATGATATTCTTTTGCTCTGTCGATGTGACATGGTCTTTGTTAGCACTATCATCCAGCAGCTTCGAGTCTTTGGGGAGTCTTCTGGACTTGTAATTAATGCAGCCAAGTCCTTTATTTTCTTTGCTGGTGTAACGGGGGATATGAAGCAAGCCATTCTTAATCTCTCCTAGTTCACTAAAGGAACCTTTCCCTTTAAATACCTCAGTGTCCCTCTCAGCCCTCACAGGCTTCTTGCCAATCAATTCTCTTCCCTCATTCAAAAGTTAGAATTGGCTATCCAGAGTTGGATGGGAAAATATCTCTCGTATGCAGGCCGGCTGGAGTTAATAAAATTTGTCCTACATGGCATGGTGCAATTTTGGATTAGCGTCTTTCCTATTCCAGCTGTAGTTATCACCAAGATCACCAGCCTATGCAGAAACTTTCTATGGACCGGGGATGTGTTTAAAAGTAAATCTACTCTTGTTGCTTGGAAGCAGGTGTGTTTGTCAAAAGATGAAAGGGGTCTGGCGGTCCTTGACATCAAAGCTAGAAATGACAGTTTCTTTGCCAAGCATCTCTGGAATATTCACTTAAAGTCTGACTCCCTCTGGATTACAAAACACAACTATACATGCATAAGCTGTAGCTTCAGCATTGCTTACAAACTACCAAGTCTTCAACCGCAGCTTATGCATACATGCTACTTTCGCCAAAGACAACTTGGTCTCTAAGAGACCACATACATCAAGCTTTTTACTCTTCATGAGGCCGAAGACCTCATGTTGTTTGAGAGGGCCTATTAAGCCCTTTCACATTCCAGCAGTGAACAATCATGGGTGAGGGAGGGTGGGAGGAACCCCACCACTGCCAGAACATCTATTAGAAATCCTTTAAACCGAGCTCCTAATGAGCACACTTGAACCTGGACGATGGGGAGCCTTGTTGCCAGCAATATCAACTGAGAAAGCAGGAGCTTTCCTCTTGGAGGAAACATTTTGCTGAGTTGGTGGTTTACATTCAGCAGGCAAAAGCATTGGTGTCTGCCGCTTGTTCCCTGAGTTATGCCTCTTTTTACGAATAGTTTGTCACTCTTCTGAACCTGCAGCTGTGGTCTGGGAGCAAGGTTGCGCAACCTGAGCTACACAAGACTCTTAGGGGACAGTGGGAGTATCAAGTTCAGGGGCATCCACTAGAGGGGGAGCAACATGGGAGACTTTAACGGGGGAGCAGCAGCAGATGGGGCATCAACCAGAGTATCAACAACAAGGCTAAGACGAGTGAAGACACTTCCTTTGCTTTGACACTTCCTTTGCTTTGACATTTTCTTTGGAAGCTACATAAGCAGAGCCAGCCTTCTCAACTGTTCTGGCCTCTTCCTTACCCCTAGAGCATGCTCTAGGGGAGTGGCCTAGCACTTTACAGTGCTTGCAAAATTCGGGCAGCGTCTCGTAGATAACCCTTTGAATGAGTGGGTTTCCATTAGACAGGGTAACATTGATGGAGGATCTAAGATCAGCTAGGAGATCAACTTCCACAAGCACCCGGGCGTATGATACTCTCTCCTTGGTGGCAGTTAATTTGTCACACTGTATAGGCTTACCAAAGACACTTGTGAATTTTTATAAGCACCTAGGTGTCTAGCATTTCAATGGCAGGTTTGGGAACTTAATCCACACAAGGACTTGAGTCATTTCAGGGCTAGAAAAATCAAAATACTCAGACATGGAACGCAAGATGAGGTCTACCATATACTAGGTAAGGCCCTCCACACAACACAGAAAACTTATCTTCTTCATTTTGAAACTTATAGACAAGCCAACCCGATTCATGTATGGTAAGGGTGGCATCACATTTCCATACATTCTCAATGATGCTATTTAAAGCTCTGTAACCGGGAAATTTGCCAGAAACATAACTAATGGCGCACAGTTTCCAGTCATCACAAGAGTGGTCTAGGTCTTCAGTTAAAAATGGACAGGACTGAATATCATTTAAAGCTGAAAAATGCATGACCTTCGAGCAAGATGAGACGTTTCTGTTGGAAGAGAATAGATATCTCCATTTACCATTAACAGGTGGGGGAACAGGAGGGGCACCTTTGGGACTAGCTGGTGGTTCTGGAACAACCGGAGTCGAAGAAGATGGTAGTTCTGGACTGACCGGAGCCGGAGAAGATGGTGGGGGAGACACTTAATATTCTTCCTCAGAACAAGAGAAATCAAGTTCTTCTTCAAGTTCTTCATCTTCAGAGCAATTGTCCTCAAAGAACCCATCAAGAGAAGCATTTGTGTTGTCCATCAGAGACCCATCTGTCACTCTAGCAGTGTTTGTACCTGCGCTGCTGGATGGGATGGCAATGGGGGGAGGGGATAGATCTGCTCTTGATAAATGGGAAATAGAGCCATCAAGCATACCAAGAGCTGACTTGAGTCCAAGAACCAATGAACCCCCTTGGTTTGTGTGAGATGGAACAGGAGCATGCAATGGGACCTGTGGGCGCTTGACAGCTGTTGCAAGTTCATATTTGCTTTTTGCCATTTACGAAACAAGCGGGAAAGAAAGGAAAACAGGTTGAAAGAAACGGGGTACAAGTTACAGGAAACAGCTTTGGTAACGGGTGCAGTGAACGACCATGAACACTAGAGAAAACAGCTTCGGGTGGAAGGAGAGTCTCTCTCTCTTGTTTCTCTCTCTAGCTGGTCACTTTCTACCACTAAGAGCTCTTTCTTACTGAGAGCTCTTTCTTCTTTTTTTTTTGATCAAATGTAAGAAATATATATATCAAAAAGTTAGACGAGCTGGAAAACCAGCAAGCCAAAACATCTGTACAAACAAGCAAGTGGGAACAGACTCCTAGCAAGTGAATAGAACCAAAACTACAAAAGCAAATAGCAATGTGCAGGAACCAGGAGGGAACATTCTCCTTCAAGAACTGACGCAAGAGGAGCTTGCAGAACATAAATACAACACAAAAGACATGTGCAGGGGAACAGCCTCCCCAAACAAGCACACTGAAAACATAACAAGAGAACATGCTCCCTTGGACAAACAAAATAAGCCAAGCCAGCATACCAGCCGAACCATCCAATAGCAAGGGGGACAAGTGCCCTCAGCAAAACAGTAGAGTAGGCAATAAGCCTACCAACAGGCCTCGGCCATTGAAGCAGGAGGCAGTAGCTCCGGGCAAATCAGCCAGCGGTTAGCCTAGCACAAGATCCTCAAACCAAGCAGGGGGAAAACCCAGCAACCGCTAAGAGCAGAACCAAACAGAGATAAATCTACACAAGAGATAAGAAAATCCCTACAATCCTGACAAGCAGGAACAAAAAAAGCAAGCAACATATAACCAGCAAATTAACTGCGCAAGACAAAAGTCACAAGCAACTATACAGACAGGCCAGAGATACATGGCATCCTCAAGGAACCACGAACTCTGCTAGGCGAAAGGAACAAACCATCAAAGGGTGGATAAGGGGGTAGAGTCATCAGAGCTATGCAGCGACTGAAAGACTATAGCAGGGGTTCTGGATTGCGGGTCCAGACAAGGGATGGCAGCGGCTTTACTTCGAGCAAGATACTGCCTCTTAGGAGGTATAGTGCCCACCTTTTCAGCATTAGAGGGTTCAGGATCAGCAGCCTTGGGTCTCTTACGACCAGGAGATTGGGCGCTTATAAGACCATTTGCAGCAGCTTCTGAGGACATAGGGTCCTCTCGAGGATGAACATAAGACCCTGCACAATATTGATCCTACTTCTCAACAGCTGCAGTCTCTGTAGAGAGACTAGAGCTGGCTAAATAGGCCGGAGTGCCATGGGGTCGTTTTCTATTTCGAGGAACATGGCCTTTGTTGCACGTGAGAGTGGAATGACCAAGAGACTTGCACTGCTTACAGTAACGAGGCAAAGATTCATATACCAGTTGCTGCACCAAAGCGTTACCATTAGGTAATATCACTTAGACAGTGGATGGTAAATCAGAAAGGTCTATTTCAATGAGGACCCGGGCATAAGAAACCCGGGACAATTGAGCAGTGGGGCCATCATAGTGAATCGGTTTACCAACCATGCTTGCAATTTTGGATAAACAGAGATGACTCAAGCAGCGTAATGGCATATTAAGGAAACATACCCATATGGGCATGGTAGTAAGCTTAGTAAATTGGAAATAAAAAAATTCAGGCATGATTTACAGAATAAAAGGTCTACCAAATACAACTAATGGACCTGCCCCAAAGACATCTAGCATTTCTGATTCTGAAGAGAATTCAAAGATCAACCAACCCGAATCATGCATTGAGAAATTGGCTTTATGTGGCCAAGTGCAGTTAATAAACGAGAGCATTGCAGAATACCCAGGAAATTTCCCAGCCACATAGCCGACCAAGCAAAACTACCATTTATTAATTGGTTCACTAATATCACTACCCTGAATATGACATGCAGCAGAGGATGGTAAGTCGGGGAAGTGAACAAGAGAAGGGGAATGCGATGTACCTGATGGGGAACCCATTGGGCCAACCCGACTTGGTGTAGCTTTGCCTAGAGGATCCTGAGGAGCCCCCTCAGAAGGCAGGGAGGGGGAGATAGAAGGCCAAATCACCGAAGGATGACCCTGAACTGGAAGGGGTGAAGTAGCAGTCGGGTTGGAGTGCATGCGAGAACCGCTAGCTTTAACCTCACAACAGTGCACCACATGGTGATCCAAGGACGAAGGGATGGCCCTAGAACTACCAGCGGAGCCATCGGTACGACCACTAGAGGAGGGATAGTGATGGGAGGGAACAGGGGAGCCTCACATTTGCACGGGTTTGTTTCTGCGAGAAGACAAAACCCTAGCATCACTAAAGAAATTGGCAAAATCAACGAAAGCAACCTTCGATCGAGGTGGAGTGGAAGTCGGAGAAGGGGAGTGCACCGGCGAGCAACTTCTGGACTAAACCCTAGCTGTGTGTAAGGCAGGACACCATTCTTAGTTGGTGGAGCGATTTGTCTGGTTAATTCCATTAACAAACGAGACCTCAACCTGCTAACTAGCTATGCGGAGGTGACCCTCGTTTTGAGGTATGTGAGGGATTGGTAGCTGGCCTTATTAAGAGTGTTGGTTGCTAACTTGTCAAACGTGTTTTGGGGTGTCAGGCTTAGATGTGGGCTCGTGTCACCAGGAACAAAAACATGAAGGCGGTAAGGCTCAAAGCGAACAATATATGGCAAGTTGAGTCGAGCTATTACATTTAGTATCAGAGCCGACCTCACTAGTTGTCCGGTTGTGCCGACGGGGTTGTTGGACTCCTTAAAGGGGTGGATTGTCATATCCCACATCGGCGGGTGAGGGATTGGTAGCTGGCCTTATTAGGAGTGCTGGTTGCTAACTTGTCATACGCGTTTTGGGGCGTCAGGCTCAGATATGGGCTCGCATCACCAGGAACAAAACCGTGAGGACGGTAAGGCCCAAAGCGGATAATATATGGCAAGTTGGGCCGGGCTGTGACACATAATGTGTCAATGGGAATGAACTTCAGGCGGTCCTTAGTGCGAAGCTTCCCAAGCATGGCAAGCCATAAGGTGAAGTTATGCCTAGGAAGGGCCCATTGCTCCTAAACTATCTTCTCCCAGTTGATTACTGGACTTTGAGGTCTGAGAGAGGCATAAGCATTAGAAGTGAACCCACCGCCATGCTGATCCCAACTTGCCATTAAATCAATAACTTGTTGGTGGCCCTGTATAGCTCAACAAGTTGATTTTTGAGAAGAATGATTGATTTCCACAATGACGAGGAGGTCCTTTGAGCAAGGGCATTCCAAATGGAGTGCGTGGTTAAATAAAAGTGCTTCAAATGAATGTTCCAGAGGTGTTTGGCAATAAAACAGTTGTTACTCACTTGGATATCAAGCAAGATGATAAACCAAGAAAATCTGTAAAAGTGGCAATGAAAAAACCCAGAGTATTTGGACTAAGAGTTGTCACGTAAATGCAATTTCCATATGAAGGAAACATGCAAGGAGAAGGTTTGTTTGCCAAAGATATTGGGACTAAGAGCTGTCACGTAAATGCAATTTCCATGTGCAAGAAACATACAGGGAGAAGTTCTATTTGCCAAAGACTTGGTTTAAGTTGTTGGTCATGTCCACAAAACATGCTTGCTTAGGAATAGGTCTAGTAGTTATTTGATTTTCAATCTGAAATCTGCGGAAAAAATATTCTTTGGCCAGAAGATCAAATGCAAATTCCTCGAGGAGAGTGACAAAGGCTCCAGTTTCTTTCATGCTCTAATGAGTCAATCATCGGAGGAACTTTATTTCAGCCATCATGTGTAGTCATGGTCGTCTTAGCACCTCCTTGAAGGAAGTGGGAGCAAAATTGGTATCTAGCATCCAATCCCAGGAGTTCATCGCCTTGTAACAACATACAACCCATCTCACCAAAAAATTTAGGCAATTCTCGGTGAATTATGAAAAACTCTGCCAAGTGGTTATGGATATGAGATCACAGATGAGTGGTAAGTGTCCACTTCTTTTTTTACCGTATGGTCTTAGGAACAACCAACCTCTTCCTCCAACTTCGCCACGCCGCCACTGTTATAGTTTAATTTTTAATTGAACATATAAATTTATAATGAATATTTGAATTTTATATTATTCAAATTTATTTTTACATATTTGAATTTTATACAATTTTACTTTTTTAATTATTTTACTTTTTTAAAAAAATTATTTTTATTTTTTTTAATTATTACATACTGGTATACCGATGGACACAATCCATCAGTATATTCCAGAAAGTTTGTTACAATTTACTTCATATATCACATAGAGTTGAAATAAAATTACAATGAATGCCACTACGAACACCGACAAAATCGTTATGTCGATATATTAAAGAGGATAATTTTTTTCTTTTGGCACGCATTTTCCATCTATAAAACCATCGATGTTTTTTTTTTACTAACATAAATGAAATTACCAATGAACGGTTTATGTTTGTGAATCTATCGGTAAATTTATTAAGACACTAAATCAAGACCTATTAAGAGCGTGTGTTAAAGTTTGGAGGAAACTAAAAGGAACATATAACATTGATGTAGTTCACATTCAACAATAGCCATCAAGCAATTATAGGGATGGTCCTGTATGAAGCCTTGTATGGTAGAAGGTGCAAGACTCCCTTATATTGGAAAGAAATCGGGAACAAAAAGTTGTATGACGTGAAATTGGTGTAGGTCATCATTGAAAAAATAAAAACCATCAAAGACCGGATAAAAGCCACCCAATATAGACAAAAAAATAATATGTGGATGTGAGGAGAAGACCCCTCAAGTTTAATGTGGAGGATCAGGTATTCTTGAAGGTAGTCCTGTGGAAGAATATGATGAGGTTTGGACTGAAAGGAAAGCTAGCTCCTCGTTTTATCAGGCCTGTTAAAATCTTGCAACGTATTGGACTAGTAGCCTACAAAGTAGACCTGCCCCCGCAGTTAGCTAAGGTCCACAATGCATTCCATGTCTCCTTGTTATGAAAGGCCAACATAGATCCCACTCGGGTTCTACCTAGGTTCTGATAAGAGTCAAAAAAGACCTAACGCTCAAAGTTAGGCCCACAAGATTTCTAGATTGGTGAGTGAAAGAACTATAAAATAAAAGGATTCTCATTAAATAAAAGGATTCTCATTGTTCGGATCTTATGGCAGAGCGCACAAATAAAAGAAGAAACTTGAGAGAAAGAATCTAAAATGAGGAAGAAGTACCCCCAAACTATTTGAACAATCAGGTATGGAATGCAAGGCCTCTTTAATTTGAAGGATGAAATTTATATTAGGAGTGGAGAACATAAAAACCCAACAAAAAATAGTATTGATTTTTTTTATAGGTTTTAAATAAGTGCAGCCATGCATTATTTGTTTTTATAATTGTTGTTAAATAAATTTTATGTGGGTCTAACATGATTGTTAGGCTCAAGACACTCGGGTCTGACAAAGTGTTCCGAGTGGGAAAAAGGAGAGTAAACCAGGTGAAGCTTTTTGAAGGCTATATAAGATATCAACTATCTTATATGATTGAAATGGTTATTGTTTGTCATCATCTTTTGTGATGTCTATTTATTAGTAAAGGTAATGATAGTAGTGATAATGATAGTGATAAAAAACCAAGAAAATGATGTCATGGATAATGAAAGGTAATGGAAGGATTTAGATTTAGAGGTGAATTGAGTTAAGAGTTTGGTACTCAAATTAAAAATTCTTGATAAATAATAAGAAAATGAAAGCTGCATGAAAATCGTAGTTTTGAAACTCGGCCCAACCCGGCGGGGGCTGGAACCAGGCCGGGTTGAAGAAAAAATAAGGTAAGGAGAAACCCGGTGTGACCCGGTTGACCCGGCGGGTTGACCCGACAATACCCGGTTGTAAATCGTTGACTTTTGTTTTTTTACTAAAACGACGTCGTTTTGATTTAAAAAAAAACGAATTGACCCGGTCAAAACCCGAAACCCGGATTAGTCACTAGATTGGGTCTGAAAACTATGATGAAAACCATGACAACAACTTCATCTCTCTCTATTCTTATTATTAGATGCTACTACTACTATTAAGAAATTAAATTATCATTACTACAAAATTCTATATTTTTAAACCTCAACATAGATGGTCATACAAACCGGCAAAATGAAGATGATGGATGAAGTATACATGAAGGTAAATCATTTTCTTACCTGCCACCTGTTGCGCTATCCATGAGAATCCAATCAACCAAGGAACATTCTTCATCTGAAATTTGATTTAGAAGGTTTCCATTCTCATTTGCATGGAGAACATACACCATTCGATTTTTTCCCTTTAAATCTAGAAAAGCTGCCCGTGAACCTTTCCCATGAAGCTGAATAATAGATATCAAAGTCGGAAACAAAAATGATATACTAGATACGAAGTAGTCAGAAGTACGAAAATATACCTGCACAAATTCAAGGTTTGCTGCATCCGCAACTCTCAATAGCGTGTCTGCATCATCATCCACAAACACCCCTACCGGTGCTGCTTCATATTCTCTTGCAACTTTCAAAATTTCCTTCGCAACTGGAAGTGAAATGGAACGTTTTGAGTTGGGCTAAAGAATCATCCCAATAAAATTAGTACCAGCTTCTGCTGCCATCACAGCATCTCGAGCTGAGGTAATCCCACACATTTGAACCAAAAGACACTTTTTTTCATGATCTTCATGAGTGAAGGCAGCTTTCTCTGATGGGGTGGAAACGCAATTAACCTTACTCCTTGGATGAGATGTAATTCTCGAGAAGTTCAGTTCACTCCCAACTAGACCTGCAAATACTCAGCATTCTCGACTCTTAAAATATACACTATCAAAATCTCATTTAAACATTCAAAAAGAAATTGCATAAGAGTTATTTATGGATTGGGGTTTAATCCGTTGTCTATTGGGGTAAATGGGGCTCTAATTGTAACAGGCAGAAACAAAAGAATATTATATTCTAAAATAACAGAGGATGAAAAAACTACAAGGAACATGACTTCTTTGCCAGTGACCTCCAGTAGTCAACCCTATCAATAAAGAACAAAGATCAATGAAAAACTTAAAGACCCAGCGATCTTTATTAAAAAAAAAAACACATTTACAATTCTCAAATCATTAAAAACCAAACAGGATGTTGCTCCTTGAACTAGTATGATAAATGGATAGTTCAGACTTTTCATTGAATGTTTCGTCATTTCAAGATCATTTTGAAGCACAAAGAACAATAAAATTTTAAATTATGTATTAACGAAGGTTAACAACTTAGTTGATATTTCAACTTAGTTGTTTAGAGAAAAACTAGTGTTGGTGCCTGTGCAAAACCGAGGGCAACTGGCATTGATTATCGAGGAGCTGAAAAGATAGTGTGTGAGTATAAGCTGATTTAGTCTATCTTGGATAGTCCTTTAACAAGAAGCTTAATGAGATGTCCTTGCAACGACGACATCTGTTTATAATATTTGAGTCGTATATTTATTGCATACGTTTCGATTAACTATCCTGATAATAAAAAGATGAAGGTTTCTTGTTAAAGGACGATTAGGAAAAACATACAATAAATTCAACATGAATGGTTGATGGTTGATTAACTATCCTGATAGTGGATGAAGACTGAAAAGGTAAAATAGGCTTGTAAAGAAGATGGTTGTTCCCTGTAAATAGGAATCCGCCTTTAGCGAAAAGAGGCCAACAAATTAAAGCATTATAATGTTTGATCTCGTGTCCTTATTCTCAGTAGAAAAACAGCAATTTGAGATCAGTTCTATGTAAGAGGTTGAACCCGGTAACTTGTTTAGTCATTTTTCCATTTGACCAAAACAAATAACAATTTTAATGCTTCAAATGTCAAACTCAAACCTACCCCTTCCTCTTCCACGGTAAGTACCTCGGCCTCCACCTCTACCTCGTTGTTGGGGTCCATGACTGATTTGAAAGGCTTGTTCCATGCCACCTGATTTCAGATCTGGTACATCAAACACATGGAATCTATGAAAATGAAGCAATCATTTCATACAAACCATTAAGTCTCTGGTCCAAGTATACTTCATTAAGACACAATCTACATCAAATTATGTAAATCAAGAACATCAAACTAATAGTGTAGACAGCGAGAGAGGTTGAGCTTGCCTGGAGAGGCGGCGTATCTGGATATGGAGTTGAAAGTTCCATGAGAAGGAAGACGAAATGAAGCAGGAATAGAACCAAGTGCGCTTCGAAGGGAAGATAAAGATTGCATTTCCTTCTCTACTTTTCTTACAATTCCTTTTTCTCTGGTTTTTGTGTTATTGTAGGGTTTTTCGGGTTTCAGTGATGAGGGAGCCACTGTTGAATTACGGGCCAGCCCATTTCATTTTCTTTTTAGGTTGGCGAGTTGTGTTTTTCTCTCTTCTTTTTTTTTTCTTTTCATTTCTTCTTTCAAGTTTTCTTTTTTTTATCTCGAAGAACAAAAACGCATTTAATTTTGATTTGGGAATAAAACAATAAAAATAAAAAGAAGGGAACCTCATGCACCATAAAATCTTTTTCATTGATAGATTTCATGATTTTAAAATTAAAATTAACAAATAATTTTATTTTTAAAAAAATATTTGAAAATTAATAAAATGATCTAGATAAATAAGAAAAATTTTATATTATACAAGTTGTAACCAACAATTACTTAAATTACTTACACAAGATGAGAAATAAACTCACATCTAGTTTCACACAAAAAAAAATTGATAAGAATTCCTATATTTTATTCTTCTCTCCTCATTTTTGTTTATGTATTTTCTAATAAATTTTTAAAATAAAAAAATAAAAAAATCTTAAAAATAAATTTGTAATCTTAAAAATGATTTAACTCAATTTGACCTTGCTATGGTAGACTAGTAACGAGAGTTGGGTATTTAGTGCTAATCTAAGGATAAACTAGAAAAAAAATTCAATTATTTTACTAAAATACATTAAGATGTTATGAAAGAGTTTCAATAATGTTTTCAGGTTGAATCCCTCTCACCAAGAGCTTTATTACTAAAATGGCTTCTTTGCAAGTTAACAAATTATGATTATAAGTGACCTCTAACAGTCAACCTTGTCAATAAAAACTGAAAATCATTGAAAAACTTGAATACCCAGTAATCTTTATTCCAAAGAAAAACATTTACAATACTTAAATCATTAAAAACCAAATAGAATGTTGCTCTATAAACTACTATAATAAATGAATAGCTCAGGCTTTTCATTGAATTTTAAGATCATTTTGAAGCTAAAAAGCACAATAAAATTTTAAATCATGCCTCTAGCTTTACTTCTTTTTTTTTTATCAAAATCTTGTGACAAATCACTTAAATCCCAACCTAAAAATAATAAATTTAAAAAAGAATTTGTGTGATTGTGATGAAAATTCCTAGTGAATTAGCGTAAAAACTTTGGATGAAATAAGAGGATAAATATGTAACTATAAGATGTTAAATGAGTGGTATTTTGGTAAATTAAAAAATTTATTTTCCCTTTATAAAGGAAGGCCAATGAAAATGGAGAAAAAAA
Organism: Populus nigra; assembly: GCF_951802175.1. NCBI lineage: Eukaryota > Viridiplantae > Streptophyta > Magnoliopsida > Malpighiales > Salicaceae > Populus > Populus nigra. Next base: position 26,372,604 of record NC_084853.1, read on the forward strand.
AAGAAGCTAAAAATTCATTTTCTTCTCCATTTTTGTAAACCCTCAATTAATTTTTTTTTATCCAATTAAAATCTTAACTTGGTTATAGAATGAGTAAAATTAAATTAAGAATATAGAACTAAACATCAAAGGATGAAATTAAAAAAAAAAAAAAAGTATAACACTTATTGTAAGAAAAACAAAATGGGGACAAAATATACTAACCAAACAAAATGGGTTCAATATACAAATATTGGAAGATTTGATTATAAATACCCTATTTTTTCCTCTAAAAAACTAGCGACAAGAGTGAAAAAAAAAAGGTGAATGTTTTCAAGCCTATTTACAAAAAAAAACTTAGAGGAAATCCTGCAAATTGAAGGGGTTTGGGTGAAATTTAGGCTAAGTAGTGCGGAAATAATATCAAGGTAAGAATCAAAGGAAAATAAGTGATAAGATTTGGGAATTTGAAGAGGATAGGAAGCTAGCCAAGAGAAAGGAAGGAGTGCCGAAAAATTTTGACAAGTTAAGGTTTGAAGCTCATTTTATCACCAGGTAAGGGGTTTTAGACTCAATCACATAAGTTATATTGAATTTGATTAAGAGTTTATGCCTAAATTGTGCATTCTAGATTATGATTCATGAGAAAATAAGGAGAAATAACAAATTTGCCATGTTTGATGAGAAAATGAGGAGAAATAAGAAATTTTAGTGTAGGACCTGATTCGTCGGGAGCACATCAAACAAAAGCTTTAGGTAAGGGTTGCCCCCTAACCTCTTTAATTATTTAAACTTTCTTGTAATGTTAGATGCAACAAAAAAAAATTATATGTATTGTGTACAATTGACATTACGAGAAATTATATTTTCGAGGCCGAAGAAAAAACAATTTCATAGAAATGATATCTTTGGCAAAATAATTACATTAAAAAAAGATATGCATGCAAGGCAGATAAATAACTTAAAAAGGGCTAAGCATTATTGGTGAGGACTAAAAACGTTAACTTAAGTCAACCATAGGGTTGGAGATTAGTTAGGTGATGATAAACTATTAGTAATGAAAATATTTAAAAGAAAAGGGAGGAACCAAAAAGATAAAATAAAATGAAGAATAATAAAGTTGTAGTGCAACTGTAAAGTAGTAAAGTTGTATGTGTAAACTATTATTTTATGCTTATTTATTGTCTATATTATTATGTTTTCAAGTCCATCTTGGCCACTACCAAAACAATGATATTCTTTTTAGGAATTGTATATTTTTATTTAGATAAAACTTTTGTATATGCTACCTGTATTTTATAAATAAGATTTTTATATATATAATTTTAAATGCATGGCCACTAAATGAACAATGTCTATGTCATTAATTCTTCCTTTAATTATGCATGGTTTTCTTAATTAAAGGAAGAATTAATTGCACAGCCATTATTCACGCATTGGCCATGCATCTTCCCTTTTCTTTATTTATTCTTATTTTGTTACTATTTGTTGCCAAACAGCTTTTGTTTTTTTGGATGTTCTGTCTTTCTAGCTTTTCTCTTGGGGTATGCCCCTCTAGAGACTATCATTTTATCATTAATATACTCCTTAACTTTTCCAAAAAAAAAAAAAAGTTTTGGGGTTTAGCGTTTAAGGCTTGGGTTTGGGGCTTAGTGTAACGACTCGACTTTTTCAAGGCTAAAATTGCTGGAATTTTTTTTCGTTTGGTTTCTAGATGTTTTTCACCATATCATTCTTCAGATTTATCATTGCATTCTGTTCATTAACAAGGCACAATCTATGTAGGATAACGTAAATCAACATTTCCATATAACAGATTCTCAATACACGTGCCCATAATATTATTTTTCCATACTAATAGGTTTACATTACATCATATTGACATACTCATAAATTCATATTCTTGTTCTAATCTCATTATCATCATGAGTTCATACAAGAGTATCGAACAACATGTTACACAACTAGTACTTTTGTTATCCTACTCGCATGTAATTTTCACAACACGACATCCTCATTAGATGAATACCTCTTATGAATATTCATACACGTCACATTTGTGTTCCATTTCAATTTTTCATTACTAGTCTTTACAAAAGGGGGTCGGACGACTAATTGAGTGATTAACATGTCCGTTCATGCAGAACTCATATCACCCATAACATGAGAATATATATTTGTTTTCAAAATGTGTGAGCCATGAAACGAACTTCCTTACGCACCATGTTGGTATGATATCCTTGTTACAGCACAGGGTAATTTCAAGAATTATAGACAATTTAAAAAAACATAATAAAACAATATTAATGTTACATTTCATTCATGGACCAAAAGAGCATAATTCTTTCATTTCTCCTTGCTTATGTAAATACCACCGTTAATAATTCATCAATTACCGAGGCCAATTACAATAATCAAACCCGATCATTCATCTCGAATACCATTAGTCGAACTAATGTTATTCTTTGTTTAAAGAATAACAATCGTAGTTCTTTCATATACTTTGTATATACAAAACGTAGTATACATGAACACATCAGTTCTTAAAACTAACCCATAACACTCAAATCCAACTATCCTCTTAGGATGCCATCAACCAAATCCAATCATTTATTCATCCAAGTCATTTACTTAGGATGCTATTGGCCGAAGCTAGTCATTTACTCATCCTGGTTATCCAAATAGGGTGCCATTTTTCGAAGCTAATTATTTATTCATTCTAGTCATCCCCTTAGGATGCCATTAGCTAAAGCTAATCAATCATCTATCCTGGTCATCCATTCAAATACCATTAGTCGAAGCTAATCAATTATTTATCCCAGTCATCCATTTGGATGCCATTAGCCGAAGCTAATCTTTTATTCATTTTGGTCATCCCCATAGGATGCCATTAGTCGAAGCTAATCAATCATCTATCCCGGTCATCCATTCGAATATCATTAGTCGAAGCTAATCAATCATTTGTCCCGGTTATCCATTCAGATGCCATTAGCCGAAGCTAATCATTTGTTCATCTCGATCATCCGCTTTGGATGCCATTAGCCGGAACTAATCAATCATTTGTCCCGGTCATCCATTCAGATGCCATTAGTTGAAGCTAATAATTTATTCAATCTGGTCATCCCCTTAGGATGCCATCAGCCGAAGTTAATCAATCGTCTATCCCGGTCATCCATTCGAATACCATTAGCCGAAACTAATCAATCATTTGTCCTGGTCATCCATTCAAATACCATTAGCCGAAGCTAATCAATCATTTGTCCCGGTCATCCATTCGGATGTCATTAGCCGAAGCTAATCATTTGTTCATCCTGATTATTTGCTTTGGATGTCATTAACTGGAACTAATCAATCATTTATCTCGGTCATCCATTCAGATGTCATTAGCCGAAGCTAATCAATCATTTGTCCCGGTCATCCATTCGAATGCTATTAGCCAAAGCTAATCATTTGTGAGTCCCAGATACTGAAGCTAATCATCCACTTAGGATGCTATTTGTGAGTCCCGACCATCCACTTAGGATGCCATAAGCCAAAGCTAACCACTAACCTGTCAAACATTCCAGAGGCAGTTCATGTAATCACTATAACAAGATATTATATCCTTTGTACTACACCAACAAACATTTCATAACACAAATTCGGCAGCGAACACCTGATTTTGCTATGAAATACACAATTCGATAGTGAACACCTGATTCACCATGGATAACACAATTCGACAGCGAACACCTGATTCGATGCTGACAACACAAATTGGGCAGCGAACACCTGATTCGCTGCAGACAACACAAATTCAGCAGCGAACTCCTGATTCACCATGAAATACACAATTCAACAGCGAACAATAGTTCGCTGCAGACAACATAACTTCGGCAGCGAACGTTGATTGGCTATAGACAACACAATTTGCGACAGCGAACACTAGTTCTTTGCGGACTGCACAAGTTTGTTTAGCAAGGTTTTTCTGAATTCATTCATTCCATGTTTTCACTTACATTATGGTAATACATCAACATCACTACTAGCAATTTCATAATTCACAAGTGTTCATTTTTTGTCATGGACTTAATTCCCTTAAGGTGTTCGTTACAGTGAATTCTCTCATTGTTCCCTCAATCCTTATGGTTGGACATTGCTGCCCATTACACTTAGCTACACATGCAAATCATCACATTTCTCATAAGTATAATCACAATCACAATTCAAAATTCACAATTCATTCTCTAGATTCACAATTACACATGTTCATTCATTAAATAAACCAAACCGAAGCATTATATGGTGTGGTTCCTATTTCAGCTGCAACATGTTTTTAAGGTTCATTAATAACATAATTTGCACTTAACATCATTCCACCATCTTTCCATATAATTTCATCAATCAAGTATGCAGAATTTACATCATTAACACAAGTATGATTCTATTATTGATTAAAAAAATGTTCCTAGAAGTCTCACGAGATCATCATCCATGCATTTTGTCACTTTAATTCATATTCTATCCAGCCCTTACCATGGCCGACCCTCCCCTAGGTTCATGCATTTAAAATCGTTCATGTATCTTGAGTAAGGGTCTGTGCATGTGTTCATTCATCTTTTATTCTATATAGGTCTGTCCATTTAGTCAAGATTCCTTGAGTTATGGTGCAAGAACACCACCCCTTTCATTTTCGAGTTTTCTTCCCTTTCCCTTTTATCTGAAATTTGGGGTAACAGCCAGCCAAGAGAAGGATATTGGTCTTACCTCATGTTTTTAAACAGTCATTGAGCAGGTCTTGGTGGTATGGTTCTTCCCTCAAATCTTGGTTTTTTGCCCTTCTTCCTCTACTGGCTGTTTCTAGCCGGCCCTAGGCTCCCTTTTTTTCATGATTTCGGTTGTTCAACCTTCCTTCTCCCTCTCACTTCTCTCTCACGCCTAAGGAGGGCACATGCAGCTGGGGTTTGGTCAATTTTTTCTTTGGAAAGGGGAAGAGAAGAAAGGGCATGCTGCTGGGCACATGCAGCAGAGTGATTGAGCTCTCTTTGGGAAGGAGGAAAGAACAAGAGCATGCAACTCATTTTGGGAAGAGGGAAGAGGACAAGAGCATGCAACTCGTTTAGGGAAGAAGGTCCCTTTCTCTCTCTCCTTGCTGCATTTATACCTCTTTTAAATGCAAAAAAGGGGGTGTTTGGACGTTGGACCAAGGCTATCCTAATCCCTCTTTTGGATTATCCTTGAGCTGGTTTCCATCCCTTCTCCTCTAGAATAAGTCGGTCCAACACCAGTTTTTTTTGTTAGGTTTTACAGTGTCGCTACCGATTTAGAAATCAGTAGCCACAAACTGTGTCGCTGCCGATTCAGAAATCAGTAGTGAGAACTACGCTGCTACTGATTCATAAATTGGCAGCCAAATTATGCTGCTGCCAATTCAGCAATCAGCAGCCAATTGGGCCGCTTCTAAATCAGAAATCGGCAGCAATGGTGGAGTCATTTCGGTTTACTTCTTTTTTTTTGTGTTTACAGTTATGTCTCAGGGCTCAGGACTCAGGGGTCGGGGTTCGGGTTTAAGGGTTAGGGGTTTAGGGGTTAGGGGTTTTGGGTTTAGGATTTGAGTTTGGGTTTTGGATTTCGAGTTTAGGGTTTAGAGTTTTGGGGTTTGGGGTTTTGGAGTTCGGGGTTTTAAAATTTAGGACTAACTTTAAGTGAGAGAAGGTCTTAAATAGGAGATCAGAGAGAGATTGTGCTGCCGGAGTAATATCTCCTCCGGTCACCATTGGAACACCTCCATTTTCAGATATATGGTGCACCTCACTCCTCATTGGAAACTGATTGTTCGGATCTTGGATACAGTCCACCAATAAAGAGTTTTAGTTTTTTCTCTCACCCCTGCCTCTTCCCCTGTCACTCGTCGACCCCCCCTATTTCATCCGTTTGCCTGCTATAGCTTCCTCCAAAAATCCCATCACACTTCAAATAGCTCCACCAACTAGTCATCACTCAAACACCCCCTACAAGATACACATAGCCTTTACCCCACCCTACAACACCAAAAAACCAATCTCACTCCCCCTCCCCCTCCCCCCAACCTCTTGGGCAGAAAGAGTTCGAGTCACAACTCTAGTACCAGATTTTCATTAGAGGGCATCCTCAGGCAATCTATCGGAGCTAGACTCGTTATTCCTGAGGAGATTCTGCTAGACACAACAGGGAAATGAGAAAGATGCATGGTTGGATTATTTCCTGGCTTCAGAATGTCATACCATGCGGTGAACACTATTGCATTCAGAGTGTGGAAGAACAGGGGCTGGAAAATGTCATGACAACAACAAATGGTTTTATGCTCTTCAAATTCAAAACCGAACTTGAGAGGCAAGAAGTGCTAGAAAAGGCCCCTGGATGTTTGGAGGCAAAACTATCATTTTGCAGCAATGACACCCCTATTTTGTTTTTGATAAAAACAAAATATCCAAACTCCCAGTTTGGATTCGGTTGCATGGACTATGCTTCCCCGTGTGGTCAAAGAGTGGATTAAGCTTAGTTACAAGTATGGTGGGAAGACCTCTCTCCTATGATGAATAGACTTACAACTGCACCCGCCTGGACTATGCAAGAGTCTGTGTGGAGGCTGATGCTTCACTACCCTTCATTCATCAATTTGAGATTGAAACTTCCCTCACAGCAGACCTTATCTTGATCCATGTGGAATATGAGTGGAAGTCACCGAGATGTGATAGGTGCACCCTCTTTAGCCATGTTTGCACAAAAGGAAAAAGCACAGACAGAATACCAGGAAACATGCCTTATTCTGGGATTCCCCGGTAACAAGAACTAGCAGTAAAACAAATGATGGGGAGACTACGTGCACTGTTAGCAAAACCATTAAAGTAGGAGATGGGGTGAGCAGGAAAACTTTTGGGGTAATGGATGGCAGCAACGCACATGTGGATGGGATGGGCAACAAAACTTATAAGGATGGGATAGGTAGTACTGGTATTGCCACCAAAACATCTGAGAATGGGGATGGTTGCATAGTTCTATCCAAAACTAAATCCACATGCCCTATAGATGATACACACTTTGCAGTAGCCATGCAGGTAACATCTTCTGTTAGCAGGAAAGTTCAGCCGCAGGCCAAATGCTTGGAGCAGTTGACTATGCATGCTACTTCCTTGCAGGTGGCGTCTGCTAATAGTAGAAGGTCTTAAATACCCCAAAAATCTTTGGAGCAGCTGACTAAGCAACTGGTGGGACTAAGCAGCAACCTGTTGGCTTTAACAGGAAGTAGTCCGGGTGATAATATTGAGGATGGTTCAGACACAGACTCAGCTCATGACCCACACTCCATTGAAGAAAACCAGCACCTCATCACATGTTTTGCTAAATGCTGAAAAGTTCTAGTGAAGCATCTACATCAGCAAGACACAACTCTAAAGAAACATCTTCGATCCCCAAAGGTAACCCTCTCTCCTTCTCTACTAAACAAGTAGGGAAAAAGAAAGGGAAGAAGCTGAGACAGGCCAAAGGCCTATAACCCTCTCGGTTGTAGCACCTGCACACACACACACATATATTTATGTTTAAGATAGGATGCTGGAACATATAGGGACTTAATAGCCCCAAAAAAACAAAAAACTATTAGAGAATGGATTTGTAAATCCAAGCTAGGCATAATTGGATTGCTGTAAACCAAGATAGCTGGCCCCAACTTGAATACAGTCTTTGTCGGTCTTACTCTGCACTCTTGGAGCTTTGTTTATAATATTAATGCTTCCCCCATATGCCAGATTCTAGTAGGATGGGATCCTACAGTTTTTAACCTTTCTTGTATGCATTATTCCGACCAATGGGTCACTTGTAAAGTAACTACCCTATCCACTAAGGAATCCTTCAAGATCACTATAGTGTATGGTCTCAATATTCTAGCTGGGAGGAAATTGTTATGGGAATACATGCTATAGCAAGCCCCCTTGTTTGCCTCTTCACCTTGGGCATTGATGGGTGATTTCAATGCCATACTAAAATCTTCTGACAGGTTAGGTGGGGACATGAATTGGTATGGCCATCATCATGAATTCAGCAATTGCATTCAAGACACTTAGCTCATCCAAGTCCCCTTCATAGGGCCTAAATTCTCTTGGCATAATGGTCAGTAAGGAAGGCATACCATCCTGAAAAAGCTTGACCGGATCTTTTGCAATCCCTCCTTCCTCTCCACTTGGCTAGCAACACATTCAAAATTTCTCCCTTGAGACCTATATAACCATAGTGCAATGATTATGGATCTCAATGTCCATAAGCCACTACCCCCTCCCCCCTTTAAGTTCCTAAACATATGGGCTGACCGAGAAGAATTTATGGACATTGTTAGAGCAGTATGGCAAAATCAAATTAGTGGCAACCCTATGTATTGCTTCACAACCAAGCTTTGTCTTCTAAAAATTACACTCATAACTCTCCATAGGCACCATATAAGCCATATCTCATATAGGGTGGCTGAAGCAAAGACTCAATGGAACTTAGCTCAGATGGCTCTAGATGAATCCCCTGCCTCAAAGGTTTTGATAGCCATAGAAAGGAACCATGGAAGATTATACAATCAGCTTTGCAAGGATGAAGAAGCAATCTATAAGCAGCGGTCCAGGATTCAGTGGCTGCAACTTGGTAACAGAAACACCAAGTTTTTCAATAGATCCCTTGTCCATAGACAAACCAGAAATGCTATCCATGTCCTAACTGATGAGGCAGGAAACTAGGTATATGATAAGGAAAAGCTGGGCCTATGGCAGTTATATATTTCCAAAAGCTTCTGACAACCCCTTCTCCTGCACCTGAAGTTAACATCTCCAGGCTATATCCTACTACTATTCAATTCATCTCCACTCCCAACCTCATTCAGCTGATCAAAGAAGAAGAAATAACGATGGCCTTATTCTCTATTCCAGATAACAAAGCCCCGGGGCCAGATGGTTTCATTTCTTACTTCTTCAAACAAGGCCGGGAGATCATCAGAGCAGATTTTATTACAGCAATCCAATTCTTCTTTGATCGAGGTTCTCTCCTAAGATGCATCAATGCAACCAGAATTGCCCTGGTGCCCAAGGATAGGAACCCGACTTGCATGAATGACTATCGACCTATTTCCTGCTACAATGTCATGTATAAATAATGTATATCCAAGATCCTAGCAACAAGGCTGAAGACTATCCTGTCAGATGTCATTAACCCTTCTCAAGTAGCTTTTGTCCTAGGTAGACAGATCTCAGACAACATTCTACTTACCCAAGAACTCATGCACAAATACCACCTGGGGAGTGGGCCAGTTAGATGTGCTATGAAGATGGACTTGAGGAGGCTTTCGACACAATTAGAGGGAATAGTTGAATAAGGAGGAGATTCTAATAAAAACGAGAAGGGAGAAGCGAATGAACTATGAATGCATTTTTACCCTGTTGAAATTGTTAGATATTCGTGTTATTATATTTAATGTAACATTCACCGTTCAATAATATGTATTTTGTTTCAGGATCATTGCATGCACGACAGGAGTAGACCCTAGCTTATGTTCCCTTCTTATAATCTAGGTTCTAGGGAGTATACCCTTGTATTTTGCAAACATAAAAAATGTTTGTATAACTTAATTTGTATAATTAATGTTTAAACTTGATTGAATGAATTTAACCCTATAGTTCATATAACCATATTTCATGTCTATGTATTTATATTTATTTATATTTATCCATCCATAATGATATTTGTTATATAATGCATATCATAAATATTGTGGTTAATAGGTGTGAGTATAAGTGTGGAATTGAAACCCAGGAAGATTGGGTCGGGAATTAACTTATAAGATGCGAGTTATTATAAGTGTAAACAAATTTCCATGTCAATAACTTGGGACCTTCCGGCATAGAGGGACTCCATCGAAATTTTGGTAGTTTTTAATATGAAGACCATGAATATATATATATATATATAATTTACTCTGTTTTTCGATTGGCATGAGATGTCATTTTTATCCCGGAATGGGGGATGTTACAAATCAGGCAATCAATTTCGGATTTATGTTTTTCTCTATTGCAATTTAACTTACACGAAAAAATTTTAACCTAACTTTCTCAATCTCAGGTGTTATTCTATTGTATAGATTCATCTCGCTCACCTATAACTCAAGAACATAGGTAATAATTTTTTTTATCGATACTTTGAATAGTGGTTTTAGGCTATTAATTCGATTATATAAGGTTTATGAAGTGTTTTTATCATGATTTATAACCTAATTATGCATGTTTAATTGAAAATTTATCAAAACCCCTAATTTAATTTTTAGGGTTTCGGTTCATAAATTGAATGATTTTAGGCAACTGGACCAATGCTGGCAATTCATGTGTTTGGAAGAGAGTGATTGATGGAAATTATGTATGTTTGATTGAAAATTTATCAAAACCCCCAATTTAATTTTTAACAAGTAGTTTTATTGATGTTGGGTGTTCTTTGATGCCTGCAAGTTTTTTTTGCTCCTATGCGCCGACACCTAGGTGATTTGCATGTATTCATATGCTTATATATATATATATAAGGAAATTTGCTTGTTGATGTTATGTTTCGTTAATAAGATTGTTGTTTTATTTTTGTATCTTCATTCATTCTTTTTTTTTTCTTGTTGTTTTACTTGTTATATATATAAGTAGCAGAGTTGGGTAGTGAAAGAGGTTAGAATTCATGGTTGCCTCCTCCTTGCATGGTGATCAGTTAATTTCCCACATTAGCTATATATGTTGTCTGTTTTCACTTGATTGTCCTGTCTTGAGGTCAGCATGCATGATTTGAAAACGTTATTGATCACCAAATGGTTTAGGTGGCAGGCTTTTAATTCAGTTCAGCTAAAAATGTTAGATGATATGTAATTTTTCTTTTTAATCCTTCCTTCCCCCTAATTAATGTCCATTATTCTCACCTTGCCTAGCTAGACCAGCAACCCACCCGTAAGGATGCATGATCCCAAACCCTAACTATTTTTTTTAATCTATAATGCTCTTAATTATTTTTTTAATATGATAGTCACATTGAGAATTTAAAAAAGTTAGAGAAATAAGGTAAGAAATGGGACATGATTTTTTAGTACATGAAATATAGTAATTTCACTATTTAATTTTATTTTTTTTAATATTCTTTCTCTGTTTTAAAAATTTCCTTAATTTAACTATTTTTTTATTTTATTTTGTTCAACTCAAAGGCATTCTAGATATAATAGGGAGTTTGGAACTGGCTATATAATTCATCTACATGTATGCTTCAGCTATTGAATTTCGGATAAAAATCTGTAATATTTACTCTTGTTGTTACAGTACCTAATGCTTGCTTTGTTATTTGGCCATTTTTTTTTTAATTTCTGGGTCCTGACATGACTTTGTTCAATATGATGGCTTAGGTTTTTAAGCGTGGCATCAAGTTATCTTCCTCAATAATTAATCAACCTTTGGGTTCTTCTTGGCACGAAAGCGGTGTGTTGCGTTCTTACTATTATTTAATATGATCTCCATAATGCTTTGTTCTTTTGAGGTCTTGTGCTCTTAGACTACATGTCATTTACATGGAATATTAGGCGTGCATCCAGCTTCCTTTGTTAATGCAATTTTTCTACATGTCATTTACTGTCTTTATACAAACTGCTACCATTTTCTGCATCTGCTACCATTGTTAATTAGAGTTAATTATAATTTAGTCTATGCATTTTTTATGATTTTATAAGTTAGTCATTATGTTTTTGAGAACCATAAGTTAGTTCTTTGTTATAAATTAAATGTTAGTTATTTTAAAATTTCAAAATGAATCATGTTCAAGATTTAAATTTTTCAGGTTAGATCTTAGAAAAAAAAAATTATTATGAGAAGACAAGTGCCAAAAAAATATTAAAAATTAATAGTTTAACTTGGATATGCTTTTTGTTTTTCATAGTTTAACTTGGATTTGTTTTAAAGACTAGCAATGGTTATAGCTAGATGGGTTTAACATACTGTTTATATTTTTTTACTTTTCCAGCAATATGAATGGCTTATTGGATCACAATATAATCCAATAGAGTTAGCTAAGTCTGATTGAGTTGTAATAAGAAAACCTCCACCTTGGGCCATTGATTCTTTGGGCTTAGGTAAGTCTATTTTGCTTCATTTTTAGATGGTTACTTAATTATATCATGCTTAATTTGTCTGTTGTGCATGCCTATCCTAATATTTTCAATTAATTGGAACTCTACCTTTCATTGGGACAAGATAATTCATATTTAAATTTATTTTCCTTGTAGATCCTAGTTTTGGAGGTTTATGTGGACATGATGCTGGTTATATTCAATTAACTTTTCTGGGCATAGGACTGTCTTTTTTCTTTCCCTATTCAATGACAGTTTGTATAAGAAAACTAATTGAATGATTTTCTTTCATTAAATCTGATATTGAGTTTCTTTTGGATGGAAATTATGAGATCAAAATGAAACCTGGAGGTGGCTGAATAATATATCAATTAACTACAAATTTATTTTGATTGTTGCTGTGAAGTCAGTAGTTCCTTGCTGTGAATTCTTGGTCATGTACTGCCTTTCTATTGATCTAACTTTTGGTTAGCTAGGTTTATTTACAGCTAAGTTATTTATGCTATGCTTTTTGTACCTTGTTGTTTTGCTCTTTGAACTAAAAGCATCTCATTGGAATTTCCTTTTATGCAAAGGCTCGGTTTTGTAGAAAAATTATGTACTAACCATACAGATTCCTATTAAGAGATAGGTTTTAAGAGATAATAATTAGAGTAAATTATAATTTAGTCTATGTATTTTTTATGATTTTATAAGTTAGTCATTATGTTTTTGAAAACCATAAGTTAGTTCCTTGTTATAAATTAAATGTTAGTTATTTTGAAATTTCAAAATGCATTTGTAATCTTGTTCAAGATCGAAATTTTTCAGGTTAGATCTTAGAAGAAAAAAAATTGTTACGAGAAGACAAGTGCCAAAAAAATATTAAAAATCTATAGTTTAACTTGGATATGCTTTCTGTTTTTCATAGTTTAACTTGGATTTGTTTTAAAGACTAGCAATGGTTATACAAATTAGATTGGTTTAATATACTGTTTATGTTTTTTATTTTTCCAGCAATATGAATGGCTTATTGGATCACAATATAATCCAATAAAATTGGGTAAGTCTGATTGGGTTGCAATAAGAAAACCTCCACCTTGGGCCATTGATTCTTGAGGCTTAGATAAGTCTATTTTGCTTCATTTTTAGATGGTTGCTAATCTATATCATGCTTAATTTGTCTGTTTGGGCATGCCTATCCTAATCTTTTCAATTAATTAGAACTCTGCCTTTCATTGGGATAAGATAATGCATATTTAAATTTATTTTCCTTGTAGATTCTAGTTTTGGAGGATCATGTGAACATGATGCTGGTTATATTCAATTAAATTTTCTAGGCATAAGACTGTCTTTTTTCTTTCCTTATTCAATGACAGTTTGTATAACAAAATTAATTGAATGATTTTCTTTCATTGCAATCCCTATCTTTGAATTCTAACATTCCTTAATATGTGTTTTATGTGACTATTAATTTGGGCCTACAAGGTTGGCATAAAAAAAAGAGACAAAAAAAAAATCATGGTAATCTATGGTAATTTGTTTCCTGCTAAACTTTTACAATCATTTATGATCTCCCAAAAGTCATTGGAGAAAACTTTAAATGCCTTAAAAAGCAATATCAAGCAATCTAGCATCATGGTGGTAGATTAATAGGACCTAGTTTCTTGTTTTGTTTATTCACAGCATAGGTTTATTATCTAAGATGGTCTCAACCAAGATTTTTTTTTTATCATTACAATTCGATACAAATTATAAACAAGAGAGATGATAAATTGTAATCAAACCCAATGAGCTATCAGGGTGGCTCTATATTCTTGTAAGACACTAGCTGGCTTTGCTGTATTCTAATATTATTTCAATAAACAAGATAGATGAATTGTAATCAAACCCAATGAACTATTTGGTGGACTCTGCACTTAAACTCTTGGTAAACTCCACTATGCTTTTATCATTTTCCTTGGTTTAAAACCAGCTTAAAATTTGCTTTAATCCCAGCATACATATATGCCAAGATCAACAAGCTATCTGAAGTTGATCCTTCTAAAATTTGTTAATAAGATCAACTTTATTAACAAGAGTCTTTATCCTGGGATAATTTTTTTGCACGGTAGATAGAATATATACACCAATTGTTTTAGATTATCCAGACAAAACTATCAGTTAAAAAAAGGGCATCCAAACAGTAAAGCCACCCAACCAACAAAAACTAAAATGAGGAAATTCCAGTTAAGATGCTTTAAGAAAATTGAAATAAAAAGGCACATGCTAGACATGAAAAACAACTAGTCCTTGAAAAACAAAGTTAAGAAAAATGAAGTATGCGTGAAGTAAAAACTTACATCATAAATAACCTTAGCAATAACATCCTTGTAGGGAAGCAGTTCATCATGTATATTTAGATGGGCAATTTGACCTGCAGGCATAATAAAAAAATAGCAACTCACACATCCTTGGTGAGGTTCCTCATGTTAAGCATTAACAATCCATCATGTAACAATGTCTTGGAATCAATGTCACCTTGAACAGCTAACAAAGTATACAAACAACTCAGGCGTGTTTAGAAAGCTGAAAAAAGGAAGGATGACAACAAAAACAGAATACTTACCTATTGTTTTAAAATTTGCTTTAATCACAGCATACATATACTAAAAGGAGGATAACATTTTTTCGCACAACACCTGATATCAAAAATAATTTAAAAAGATAAATAAAAAATAATATTTCAAAATGCATTTGTAATTTTGTTCAAGATTGAAATTTTTTAGGTTAGATATTAGAATAAAAAAAATTGTTATGAGAAGACAAGTGCCAAAAAAATATTAAAAATTAAGAGTTCAACTTGGAATTGAGTTTTTTTTCAAACCAAACAGACCAATCATTATTTCACTAAGAACATAAGGATAAAATAATAGTTTACTCTAATAATTAAAAAGGAAACGGATAACAATATTGTTTAAATTTGGATTAAATTAATAACCTATTAGAATTCTTATATTTCAAATAAATTATTAAATCATGTAATTGAATTCAAATTTAATGCTTAAAATATATGTGAAAATGAATTCAATTCAAAAGCTTTATAGGATTTATGTGATGAAGCTTGTTAATTAGTATCACCTCATTTTTGAACTCATTTAATCCTTGTCTAGAACTCCTTGTCTATATATATGTGTGAGCTGGACAAATCATTTAAGTTTGTTTATGTGATATATATTTTATTTTAAATGATTGTTTAAGTACTAGTAGTTAAAGAAGTATGCTTATTTCTAAAAATGCTTATTAGTGTTATCATGTTAATTAGATTAACATGAATGATCGATTGTGGATGTATCGTCGTCTTATGGATGGTCGCCTTCGTCCTGAATACATTACAGGTGTTAGAATATTTATCAATTTTGCCTTTTCAATTGATAAAAATATATTCAGGGAAAAAAATAAATGTCCTTGTGTGAGGTGCAAAAATCAAAAGTTTTTAAAGGAAGATGATGTTTGTAAGCATCTATTGGCAAAAGGTTTTTTACCTTGTTATGAAAATTGGACTGTACATAGGGAGCCTTATGTCGCAGAACCAATATTGGCTGGACTTTCATCGGTTGGAATTAGTCATGTTGTGAATGATGTTTGTCTAGAAAATCCATATAGGAATCTGGTTATGGATGCAATGGGGGTTGGTGATGCATACTCTAATGATAATGTGTCTAGTCCTGTGGTAGCAGAGGAACTTCCAAATCCAGAGGCAACTAATTTTTTTAAGCTTTTGAAAGCTGCAGAGGAGCCTTTGTGGGATGGGTGTACCAAGCAATCCAAATTATCTGCTTGTGTACAATTGCTTAATATGAAGTTAACTTTAAATTTGACTCAGACTGTCTTTAACAAGTTTATTGATTTTACAAAAAGTTGCATGCCTAATGATGAAAATTTGGTATCCAATTTTTATGATGCCAAGAAATTTATGCGGCCACTTGGACTTGGTTATGATAAATATGATGTGTGTCCTAATTACTGTATGTTATACTATGGGGTAGATGCAATGAAAATAAATTATGATTTTTGTGAAAGTTCACGATACAAAACTAGAAATCCAACTAGTAAAGGTTCCAATAAGGCAGAGAAGAAACTCTGATACTTTCCCTTGACACCAAGGCTTCAGAGACTGTTCATGTCTCCATATCATGCCAAAGATATGACATGGCATCATTTTCATAAGTCAGATAATGGGGTTATGGTGAACCCATCTGATGGGGAGGCATGAAAGGAGTTTAATCGTGTCCATTTAAGCTTTGCATCAGATCCGAGAAATATTCGGTTAAGGTTATGCACTGATGGGTTTTATCCATTTGACATGTCTTCAAATACATACTCTTGTTGGCCAGTAATTGTGACTGTTTATAATTTGCCTCCGTGGAAGTGCATGACTAGACCATTCATGTTTTTGACAATGATGATTCCTAGGCCAAAGAATCCGGGGAAAAAGCTTGATGTTTTCCTAAGACCTTTAATTGATGAGTTTAAGAATTTGTGGTCTGTTGGTGTTGAAAAATATGATGTATACAGAAAGGAAAATTTCCAATTAAGGGCAGCTTTGATGTGGACCATTAATGACTTTCCAGCATATGACATGTTATCGGGGTGGAGTACTCATGGAAATCTATCTTGTCCTTATTGTATGGAGCATAGCAAGGCTTTTAGATTAAAAAATGGAGGGAAAACTACATTTCTTGATTGTCATCGACGATTCCTACCCATGAACCACCCATATAGATGTCAATCTGATAAGTTTTTGAAAGGAGTAATTGAAAGGCTTTCTCCTTTACCTTGTCCATCTGGTTTGGAAATGCTAAACGAAGTGTCCAAGTATACTGAGGGACGTAATAGAGGTTCATCATTTAATGATAAAATTCCTGGCTTTGGTGTGAAACACAATTGGGTGAAGAAAAGCATTTTCTAGGAGCTTCCATATTGGCATACAAATTTGATTCGTCATAATCTTGATGTCATGCATATTGAGAAAAATGTCTTTGACAATATTTTTTATACAGTAATGGATTGTCCTAATAGAAGCAAGGACAATTTAAAGGCTAGGTTGGATATTGAATTGTATTGTAAGAAGCCAAATTTACATTTGCAACAATATATGAGTGGTCGGGTTTACAAACCTAAAGCCATTTATTGTCTACACAAGAAACAACAACAAGAAGTTTTGTCATGGATGAAGGAATTATCATTTCCTGATGGTTATGCTTCAAGCATTTCAAGATGTGTGAAAGAGGCACAATGTAAGGTTTCGGGGATGAAGAGCCATGATTGTCATGTCTTCATTCAAAGACTTCTTCCAACTGCTTTCTGACCTTACTTACCTAGGCCACTGTGGGAGGCATTAACTGAACTGTTCGTATTTTTTCAAGATATTTGTACAACCAATTTAAATGCCCAACACATGGAGTTAATGCAGATGAATATAATTGAAATAATTTGCAAACTTGAAAGGATTTTTCCTCCATCCTTCTTTGACTCCATGGAACACTTGACGATACATCTACCTTATGAAGCAAAAGTTGGTGAACTAGTTCAATATCGATAGATATATCCATTTGAACGGTATGTTTTCATACTATGTTAATTTTATTCCCTTTTTATTTTAAAAAATAAACTAATTGACAGAAATGATATAGGTATATGTTTTATTTGAAGAAGAAAGTGACCAATAAAGCTAAAGTTGAGGGTTCCATATGTAAAGCATACTTGATTGATGAAATTACCAATTTTGCATCTCATTATTTTGGTGATGATGTGCAAACAATTTGGAATCGAGTTCCACGAAATGATGATGTTGGCCTTAAAAGTCTAGATGGACGTCTCTCTATTTTTTCCTATCCAGGGAAACAATTATCCAAAAGATTTTATAAAAGACAGTTGTCACATGTTGAAATGCAAATTGCGCATAACTATGTGATATTCAATTGTCAAGAACTGAAGCCTTATTTAGAGTAAATATGAAATATTATTTTATATTTAATTTATAATAATTTATTATTAACTTTAACATTTTAAAATTTTAGGCAATGTCGTCAAGAGCTAAAGTCACAACAACCACATGTGAGTGATGTTGAAATTGAAAAATTATGCAAAGAGATCTTTCCAAATTGGTTAAAAAATAATGTAAGTATTTTAATAAAATTAATTTATATTTTATGTCAATTAGTTACTTTAAAAATATTACTAATCTCTTTTAAATCACTATTTCTTATGGAGTTAACTATTATGCTAGGTGGAATACCAATCTAACGGAATTGAAAATCAACTCTTTGGACTTGCTATGGCCCTTCAACTTCAGTGAAATGTTATAATGGGTATTATGTGAATGGTTTTAAATTTCATACTCAACGTTATGGTCGTTTTAAAAAGACAATGAATAGTGAAGTTTGTGTGAAAGGAAGTTGCTATGATGATAATGAACGTGATTATTATTGAATGCTTAAAGAAGTTGTTTGGCTAAAATACTTGGGGAGTAAGTGCAAGTTATTTATGTTTAAATGTAATTGGTTTGATACAAAACGAGGGATTAGAGTGCATCATTAAAATGGTTTGGTTGAAATCAAGCATACATCTCGACTACACGGGAATGAAGATTTTGTGTTAGCACAACAATGTCAACAAGTCTACTATACATATCCACCTGGTAATAAATCCTTTGAATGGTGGACGGTTATTAAGACAACTAGTAGAAGTCATTATAATATTGACATGGGTGAATTTATTGAAGATGCCAACAATGTGAGATCATTTGATGTTGATCAATCAGATGAGATTTCTCAACCATGTCGTGTCCTTCCTACTCAAACACTTGATGATCAAAATATACTTGTTGAATCATCTTATTATAAAGAAATCGGTCAACATGAATTGCTTCAACTTGACATAAATTGGGGAAACGAAGATGAAGAAGAAGAAGAAGAAGAAGAAGAAGAAGAAAATGATGATGATGATGATGGTGGTGGTGATGGTGATGATGATGAGGATGAAGATGATTATTGTGGTGGTGGTGGTGATGAAGACGACAACATGGTTTTGTGTGATGATGACATGTTTAGGAGTGATGATGATAATGAGTAGCACAAGTTAATTATATTTCGTAGTATATGTAATGAATTATCTTTATTATATGTATGGATTATTTCATATTATTTCCTCATATTATTTGACAATGTTTAGGCTTTCAATGTTTTTTTTATTATTTTATTCAAGTGTGTGTTATGGATCACATTACATATATCATTTTCATTGACCTTTGAAACCATTTCTAACCTTTCAAGTATCAATCTTTAAATTGTGATTCTGATGTTATAATTTATTTTGTGATTTGTCTTTTTGCTGATAGATGCTGAAGCATGAATGAAAGGGTTCTTCCTACTCAATGTTTTTATTTATAGGAACAAACATTAAGGTAAGCATACTCATAATTTTGATTTCTACTTAATTAATTATTTTGATTTTGATTTTTATTATTGTTTGTGTTAATTGGATATTGTTTGTAATGAAGCTGCACTTACAAAAATACATCTCAGATATTGTTTGTTTTCATTCTAGTTATGGTAGTATTGGGAAAATATCTGTGAATTTTTTGTTCCTGATAGTTTAACTATGAGCTAATTTATTGTTATGCTATATATATTCATATGATAATGTATATATTTTTTCTGGTTTTTAGCATGCCTCAACGAGGATCCATATTAGATTCTAGGAGTGATAGGTCCACTTCATCCAAATCATTTCAAACTAAATCAAGGCATAATAACAAAGGATCCACATTTCATCAACCTGTGTATTAGAACGCAAATGAGTATTATATACCTACTTTGGGGAGTACACATCCTCCTCAACATGATTATGGGAGGGTTGAAGCATATCAATATTGTGAGGGTTTTGGCTTCCAAGATTTGCTTCAAACTCAAAGAGGTTTCTCTCGAGATAACGAACTTGTTTATGCTGGACATAATTCATATAGGAGTTATGAGAGAGTTGATGGTGATGATGGTGATGTGAACATTAGAGATGAAGATGAGGGAGACGGTAGTAATGAGAGAGGTTTATGTGATGAGAGAGGTGTATGTGATGAGGATGAAGATGGTCTTCCATCAAACCACAGTTCAACATCTTCTCCATACAATTATGATCAAAGTGTTAAAAGGAAGGGTTTTGACACACCAATAGATCCCATTACAAAAAAAAAAACTTTGTTTGTATGGAACAACAGAGTAAGTTCAAACTTTTAAAAACTAACTTATTAAGGTTATATTTTCATGTATGAACAAAATTACTTATTATTGTGTAATTATTTGTTTAATATAAGTTTGTTATTATATATTTTCAGTTCAATAACGCATCGTATGGACGTGCAATAAGAGATATTTTGAGGTCCAATTTTAAGGGAGCATGGCACTCTTGGGAAAAAGTAGATTCAATGTGCAGGGATGAACTCTTTAAAGAGTTTAAGGTAAGAACCAACACTAATTGCCATATTCTTTTCAATTTTGATCACTTTAATGTAGCATTATGAAAATTATCAACTAAATAGCTATAGAAGTGTGCTGGTAATTGTCTTGTTATTTGTAAACATAAATTATTAACTGAATAGCAGGGACTAATTTGTGTTATAATTTGTTCTTATTTCTTGTTTATTTCTTAATATCATTTAATTTCTTTAGTTATTACATCATCTTGCAAATTTTGAACAAGGTAACACAATATGATTAATTATATATATACTTTGAAATTTTGTGCACTCTTTTTACTTGGTATATTTATTATTTGGTAGAAAAAATATTCCTTTCCTAAGGAAGATGAGTCGATTGTTCGTAATATTTGGGAAGATAAGGCTAGGATAGCTTTGAATCAACAATTGACACGAGCTTGTAAGAAAGCCATGTCAAAAGAAAACACTACAAATATTATAGATTGCCTTGATAAAAGTCCTGCTTGGATAAACAATGACGACTTGAATCAAATGATCAAAGATGTTTGGTCCACCCTGAATTTCAAAGGAGGTCGAAATCTGCTAAGAGGAATCGATTAACCAAAACAGATGGCAAAATAAGCACTCATTCTAGAGGAACAATGTCATTTGCATCATATCGAGCTAACATGGTAAGGATTTTTTTTTTATGCTTAAGATAATGAATTAAAATTTGTATATTTATCTTTTATAATATTTATTAATCTTGAAAGCAAGAGGAAGCTGGTGGAAAAGAACCTCCATGGGATGATGTCTTTTCAGCTTTGCATCAAAGTACTAAATAGTCTGGTAACTTCGTCAACAACAAGTCTAAAAAAGTGGTTGTATGTATTTTTATTTGACTATTTATTAATATAACTTAAGTATTATTTAACATTCAAATGAATTTATTGTTGCATGTATTTTATTTGTAGGAAAATTATAAAATGGAAATGATTTCAAAGTATGGAACTAATCAGGAAAATCATCCTTCATTTCATGAAGCAGCTTGGTGTGTGGCTTCAGGAGGAGTTTCAAAGGGTAAGGTATATGGTGCACCTCGTATGCCAAAATCTATAGTTAGTACAAGCTCTTCATCACATTCCTACTCGGTGGAGTCATCATATCCCAGTTCATCATATCGAGCATTGCAAAAGAAGATAAAGAATAAAAAAGAGGAGATAAAGAAAAAAGATGATTTTATTCTTGAAATGAAATGGCAAATGGATTCCATGAAAGAATATTTTGTGAATAATCTTGGATACCATGGTGGGACATCAAATATTGGCCAAGGTATGCCACCACCTTTGACCCCATCAATGACACCACCTATAGCTCCCCAGATAATGACACCTATAGGTCCCACATCTCAGCCAATTTATCGACCTACACCTCGACCACTATATCCTGATCAATCTTGTGTCAATCCACAATATCATGGTTCGTCTTCGCAACCAGCACCATGATTGTATCTTTTGTTGTTTTTTTTTTTGTATTTCGACTTAATTGTGTTAATGCAAGTTTAACTAAATTTTTATAATATGAATATTATTTTTATTCCATTTTGTATTAGTGATGCAATTATTTTTAATATTAATTTATGTTGGTTATATATATTCTACAACTTTTAAAATATCCATAAATAATTAATTAAATAAATAAAAAGCCATTTTAATAAATAAATAAAAATTAATTTATTAAAAATAATATACTCAGCAACGGATTTTCCGTTGAATATATTAGCAATGGATTTTCCGTTGCTAATTTTAGCAACGGATAATCCGTTGCTAGGTTTGTGAATCAACAATGGATTGTCCGTTGCTGATTGATGAATTATTTGCAATCAACAACGGAAAATCCATTGCTGTTGTTAGCATCGGATTATCCGTTGCTAATTGCAAGCAATGAAATTTTTATTGCTGCGAATCAGCAACAGATAAATTCGTTGCTGCGAAATCAGCAACGACAAATCTACATTCAATATTTATCGTTGCTTATTCCGTTGCTAAATTATTTTAGCAATGGATTTTAATATTATTTGTAACGGTGTAGTTCTATATTTTTTAGTAGTCACCGTGGAGACCTCTTCTACTTTCATTGCTGCCCATGATGCACCCCCAACTTCTTCTCCAAAAACAGTCCAGAAAAAGAAAGGGGGAAGGAAGCGAAAGGAGGTTAGGGGCCTCTAATCTTGTTGTTGTTTTCTTACCTTATTTGAATAAATGTTTAATATAGGTAGCTGGAACACATGGGGACTTAATACCTTCAAAAACAGAAAACTGTCCACGACTGGACACAAAAGAATAATCTTGACATCTTTGGTTTACTGGAAACAGAAAATTTATGATGTTTATAAATAATAAAGTATTCTCTAAATAATTACGAGAGGCATACCGCAAGAGAAATTAGCTTGAATGACATAGCATAAATAAAAGCAGGAATTGTTTATTGGCTTCGGCTAACAGTAAAGATAAAACAAAGGGGTGAAAAGAAGAAAATTATGCATGGTCGCTGCGTGAACAGTGGCTATGTAATTAATTTTCTCCCAAGCGTAAAAACCATGCAAAGCCTTCATGTGAACAATGGGTATGTAATTAATTTTCTCCCAATGATCATTCCATAGCAGGCATTCTTTCCAGCATCGTCTAGTGCTTTCTTTCATTGATCCTGATCCCAGAGATCATTCCATAGCAAAGCATCCTTTCCATCATCCTCTGGTGCGTTCCTTCTTCAATCCTGCTATGTCAGCGCAGGAGGTTGCAGATCCAGGATGCCCCATATGTTGCAGATAGTGGTAGGGATTCTGACACTAAACTCCATAGTTGTTACTTGTGATCTAACCTGTTGAAAAACTTCCTCATCTATGTTGTGGCAGATTGGTATTGGTTGTTGAAGACTCGCTTGTTGCGTTCATGCCAAAGTAGGTATGCTGTGGCTGATAGCAAGAGACGAGTTATTAGATGCTGAATATCATTCTTCTTGCAATAGTTTGTTGAACCCCATTGGAGAAGATGCGGCCAAGTACAGCACGACCAATATATGTTGGCTCTTGCATTAATAGTTTGCCAAACAGTTTGAGAGGTTGGGCAGTCAAAAAATAAATGTTCATGTGTCTCTGTGTGAAGTCCACATAAGATGCATGTTGCGTTCCTTATTATCTCAGCTGAGTGTAGATGATCCATAGTGCGCAACCGACCGAGACCGGCTAGCCATAGGATGAAAGATTGTCGTGGAATGTGGCCTTTGAACCATAACAACTGATGCATGTTGTTAAGTGGCCTTTTGTCATGAAGAAGATCTCATGCTGAGGCGATACTGAAGTTCCTTGATGGATGGCCTTTCCAAACCCACTGGTCTTCGTAATAGTGCTTTGGATGGAAGAGGATGGAATGCCAGCTTGCATGCAATGCTGTTATATCCATGGGGAAGTCCCAATGCCCTCCATTGATAATGTTTGAGACTCGAGCATTCCATGGCAACCTCGTGGCAGTGGGGGTTCACATTGAGTAAGTGTCTATGAGTCTCTTCCCCGCGTGCAGCCAGTAATCATACCACAAAGACGTTGAGGAGCCATTGCCTATATTTACAATGAACCATCCTCTGCACCATTCTCGACTCTGCAAAATCTTCCTCCAAAACTAGGAGGGGTTGGATGGTATATTGATTTGCTAGAACGATCTTCCACTTAAGAGAACTGCATGGATCCATGATGTCCATACGGAGTCTTTATTTGTGAGAAGGTGACAAATATGCTTTAGTGTTGCAGCTTGGTTCCAGATTTTAAGCCGTTTGACGCCTAATCCTCCTTCTTGCAGCGGGTAGCATATGGCCTTCTATGCCACCTTTGCTCCTTCGGGGGAAAGTGAGGTGCCTCTCCATAAGAAAACTGCCAAAATGCTTTCTATCTTTTTTATGGTTGCACATGGGAGAATGAAGATATATGACCAGTACACTTGGATTGGGAACAATACTGATTTTATTAGTTGCAGCCTGCCAGCATACGTGAGTGACGAAGATGTCCACAACTTGATTCTAGTAAAGAAATGCTGTATGTGTGAGTGAGTCTCGAGGAGATGAGAGGAACTCCAAGGTACCTTACCGGTAGTGACGTTTCCTGTATGCCTATCATCTCAACAATGGAGCTGCGCAATCTACTATCAATACCTGACATGTAAAGGGAGCTTTTGGCAAGATTAATATTGAGGCCTGAGAGTTTTAAGAATCTGTCTAAACTAGATTTTAGTACCCTTATTGATTCAAGATCAGCGTGGCAGAACAATATAAAATCATCTGCAAAACAAAGATGACTTACATTACTAAAAAAAGGGGATTATTAGCATCTGATTTTAGTAATTTCATTGCTAAATTCAATAACGGATTTGCCATAGATTATATATTTATTAATTTTTTAATATTAGTAACAAGTTTTAGCAATGAAAAATCCGTTACTAAAAACAATATAAAATTTACAACGGATTATCCGTTACTGATTGAAAAAATAAATATTTAAATCTTAATCTAAAATTAAAATTACACAGACCGTTGATGAAGTATTTAGCTTTGACAATCTCAACCGTTAATTAGCAATCCTAAACTTACACTCTCTCCTCTTCAGAAATGTAAACAGAGCAAATGAACAAACAACCCAGAAAATGCTAATTAACTTGCAGTGAATCTCTTCATCCCCTTCGTCCCCTGATCATAACATCCATAACAGTAGAAAAACAATTAACTTAGCATTCTCTCTTCATCTATCTGATTTTCCTTTGTCCCTAACATTTCTCTTCATCTTCTTCTCATTTGTCTCCAACATCCTTAATAGATTCAATCTTTCTTCGTAAACCACCAAAAACATAAACCCATGGCAACATCCCACTATACCCATCATTATCACCATCGAACATCCTGATTTACCCCCACTCTTTGTATATGGATTGGGTTTTGCATTCTTTTATTCAATAATTTAGGTAATTAATCTTAGGATTTATTTGTTTCTCTGTTGTAATTAAACTTACACTTAAAAGGTTTTACCTAACTTTCCCAATCTCAGGTGTTTTTCTGCCGTGTAGATTTCATCTTGCTCGGCTAGAACTCAAGAACACAGGTAACAATTTTTTTTTATCGCTACTTTGAATAATGGTTTTGGGCTATTCATTCGATAAAATAAGGGTTCATGAACTGTAGTCAGTGCAAATCTATTTATGAACACAAGTTTCTCTCCCCCGTTTGCACAGAAATACATCATCAGGCATAAATATAGAGCATAACTAAATTAGCAACCCCCACCCACCACACTACCAAAACATAATAAAGAAAAAATGCCACATGGTTAACAGAAAAATTTATCCTAAGATTATTCTCACTTGGTGCTTCATTGTGTATTTAGAACAGTTAATCAATATATTTCTTAAATCTTTAACAAACTAAGGAAACTTAAACATTTTAAATATTTGCAAATATGAATTTAAACATAAATATAGGTTACTCTTTTGTTATTTTTTTTTAATTTATCCTTTAGAATCAAATTACATATAGTTTGGTGCCTGATTTTTATGTTTTGAATTTCTTTTCTGATATGTAGACCAAGAGAACCAAGAAGGCTGGTATTGTCGGGAAATATGGTATGCTTTTCTTAACATAGTTTTGTCTTGTGTGTTTTTATTATGTGCTAAGGGTAAAATGAATTGGGAAAGAAGACATGAAAACACAAATAATTGGTTCCATGATTATATTAGCTTACCGTGCATACAAGCGAATTTAGAAAAAGAAGTTGAATAGATAAGATATGTCCTTTCCTTTCCCATGAAGATGACTCTGATTGTTTTACAAATCGTTTGTCTATTTGGTCTCTATATGGTGGATTAGTTTTTCTCAATCTCCCTTTAATCTGAATACAGCTTGCTTGTTTTTGTGCACAAAAGATCTCTACAATAAAAGCAAAAGAATATAAAACACACTCTTAAGAAATACAAGCCAGTGTAAGAATATTATAAAGCATAAGCGAATCGGAATAACCAGGCACACAAGAAAACTTCAACTGTCAATTTGCTTTGCCATGCTAAAGATTCAATTACATGAACCATAGGTACAAGCATTGATATCATTGCAACAAATCTAAATAAAAGCAAATTAATGATATAGTTAATTTCATATACCCCCTAATTAGTAGTAATACAAAAGCACAATCCCCCCACATCAACCAAAACATTAAAATCTAACCAACCAGAATAAAGAACATATGGGAGATTAAAAAAAAAAACCCGCAAGTGAAAGCAGCTTTACCATGCCTTACTCAGCAGAAAAAGTTTGTAATCCAGTCCTCCATTATCAATTGTGCAACCTTTATCTGCCATGTCTGCAATATCTGTAGTTAAGCAAACATGAAAAGGCATGAGTAAATTAAGCAAGATAATCTTCTGCGGCAGTTATAATGTTTCGATAATCTTCTGTGGCAATTATAATGTTTCAATCAAACCTAAATTAGTAGAGCAACTACCCTTATCGATCTTGTCAATAACATAATCACTCAATGCCTCTTTTTTGTCCTTGCGTTCTTCCTGCAGAATCAATCCATATTAAGTAAAATTCACAAGTCTCAACAAAAAAAAAAATGTTTACAGTTCATGAATCAGAAATTGTTCCTTTCAGTTTCCTTACCGTCTTTGCTTCTTTTTAGTTTAACAATTCTTATGCTATTCGGATTTATAGTTATCATGCGACTTTAACAAGTCCTTTTCCTATATGAATTAGGATTAAGTCCTTCAACTAGTATATATAGACTGCCAAGACTAATTTACATAATATCTTTTATTATTTACTATCAATATATTCAGACTTTAGAGGTTCTCAGCCCTCAGTCTTATTTTATAATTTTAGCTTCTATCTTCTTCTAGTGTTAGCGTATTATTGTTCTCAGTCCAGAGGAAAAATGTTTGGTTTATGTGTATAATGCATGACTTTATGAATATGGTTCGCCACACATAAAGAAATATGAGGTTTAAAAATGATCTCTAGAGAACAAAGATAGATACATAAGAAACCACCTCTCCAAAAATGTTTGGTTTGGCTGCATTCCCAGCAAGTAACAAGAGAATCTTGTGAAACTTCAATATCCTATTTTGTAGCAGTGATAGGATCTATAACTAGTGTAGCACCATCCCCATCATATTTTGTAAGCTTTTGGTATTAATCATCACGTTGGTGTGACTCTATAGCAGCAACATTGACACTGATAGCCACAAAAATTGAAAGTTACACATAATGAACAAGTATGGAACCCAAAAAGGAAGAATGCTATTGAAATTAGATCTTGCAAATTCTGAACAAGATAACACAATATGATTAATCATTTCCATACTTTGAAATTTTGTGCACTCTTTTTACTTGGTGTGTGTATATATATATATAATTTGGTAGAAACAATATTCCTTCCCTGAGGAAGATGAGTCGATTGTTCGTAATATTTGGGAAGATAAGGCTAGGATTGCTTTGAATCAACAATTGACATGAGCTCGCAAGAAAGCCATGTCAAATGAAAACACTACAAATATTATAGATTGCCTTGATAAAGGTCCTGCTTGGATAAACAATGACGACTGGAATCAAATGATCAAAGATGTTTGGTCCACCCCTAAATTTCAAAGGAGGTCGAAATCTGCTAGGAGAAATTGATTAACCAAAACAGATGGCAAAATAATCACTCATTCTGGAGGAACAATGTCATTTGCATCATATCGAGCTAACATGGTAAGGAATTTTTTTTTGCTTAAGATAATGAATTAAAATTTGTATATTTATCTTTTATAATATTTATTAATCTTGAAAGCAAGAGGAAGCTGGTGGAAAAGAACCTTCATGGGATGATGTCTTTTTAGCTTTGTATCAAAGTACTAAGTAGTCTGGTAGCTTCATCGACAACAAGTCTAAAAAAGTGGTTCTATGTATTTTTATTTGATTATTTATTTATATAACTTAAGTATTATTTAACATTCAAATGAATTTATTATTGCAAGTATTTTATTTGTAGGAAAATTATAAAATGGAGATGATTTCGAAGTGTGGACCTAATCGGGAAAATCATCCTTCATTTAATGGAGCAGCTTGGTGTGTGGCTTCAATAGGAGTTACAAAGGGTAGGGTATATGGTGCACCTCGTATGCCAAAATATATAGTTAGTACAAGCTCTTCATCACATTCCTACTTGGTGGAGTCATCATATCCTAGTTCATCGTATCGAGCATTGCAAAAGGAGATAAAGAATAAAGAAGAGGAGATAAAGAAAGATTTTATTCTTGAAATGAAACGGCAAATGGATTCCATGAAAGAATATCTTGTGAACAATCTTGGATATCATGGTGGGACATCAAATATTAGCCAAGATATGCCATCACCTTTGGCCCCATCAATGCCACCACTTATGGGTCCCCAAATAATGACACATATGGGTCCCACATCTCAACCAATTTATCGACCTACACCTCGACCACTATATCCTGATTCATCTTGTGTCGATCCACAATATCATGGTTCATCTCCGCAGCCAGCACCATGATTGTATCTTTTGTTGTTTCTTTTTATTGTATTTCGACTTATTTATATTAATGCAAGTTTAACTAAATTTTTATAATATGAATATTATTTTTATTCCATTTTTTATTAGTGATACAATTATTTTTTATATTAATTTATGTTGGTTATATATATTCTACAAATTTTAAAATATCCATAAATAATTAATTAAACAAATTAAAATTCATTTTAATAAATAAAAAAAATTAATTTAATAAAAACAATATAGTCAGCAATGGATTTTTCGTTGCTGATTGTAAATAATTCATCAATCAGTAACGGAAAATCCGTTGCTGGTTTCGTGAATCATCAACGGATAATTTGATGCTGACAAACCAGAAACAGAAAATCCGTTGCTAATATATGCAACGGAAAATCCGTTGCTGATTGTAAGCATCAGAATTTTCGTTGCTGCGAAATCAACAATGGACAAATCCGTTGCTAAAAAATGAGCAACGACAAATCTGCATCAGAGATTTGTCGTTGCTGATTCCGTTGCTAAATTGTTTTAGCAACGGATTTTAGTATTATTTGCAACGGAGTAGTTAGTTTCTAATTAATACATTTTTTAGTAGTGTTATTTTGGTTGGCTTGCACCGTCGATGATATTTGAACGTGCTGTTTTGGATGGACTGTCGAATGATGCCTCCCAATCCCAAGCCTTCCATTGCCAATACAAAAAGGTAAGGTGAAAGGGGATCTCCCTGTCGAATGCCTCTTGTAGCCTTGAAAAAACCATGCAATTCACCATTGATGTTGATAGTGTAGTGGACCTAAACCCTAAACTTTTTTTTAGAAAAATTTAAGATGTATATAAATATTTCTTTTTTCATAGTTTTTGTAGGTTTTATTTTTTTATAGTACTTTTTTTGGTCTAGGTATTATGCATCAATATCTTCCTAGTAATTCAGAATTCTTTTTATCACAACAAAATCTATCCATTCCTTTCACTACAAGATTTCATAGTTTTACCGACGAAAATATTCTATTGGTATGTGAATAAGAGTTCATTGGTAATTTATTTACCGACATCATCACCGACAGAATACGTCCATCAGCTTTCTGTTCGTTGGTAATACCACCGTCAGTCGCTATATCGGTCGGCAAAATAAAAAAAAAACATTTGCTGATGGTTTTACAGACAAAAATTGCGCACCAAAAAATGTTTCCTGCTTGAAATATACCGACGGATTTATCCCATCGGTGATAGTGTAACATACTGACGGATAGATACCATCGACAAAGTTGTCAGTGAGTATTTGAAATACTGACCGAATATATCTGTCTGTACACTCGTCGATCATTGTGGCAGGTACTGTCAAATACAAACAGATTAAGTTCGTCGGTAAAGTTCTTGGTGGGTGTGAAATACCGACCGAATATATTCGTCTGTAAATTCATCGGTGACTGTGGTAGCTACTGTCAAATGCCAACGGATATATTCCGTCGGTAAAACCCTTTGTGATTATTTTTAAATATGTTTTTAAAAAATTATTTAGAATACATAATATAAAATTATATAAATTAATGGTAATAAAAACCAATTATGCAAATAAATTTTTTATTAAACATCAAAAACAAAAAAAAGGTTAAATAATATTCATTACAAACTGAATGTGTTTCAAAAAAATATATTAAATGAACTATTAAAGGTAAATAATATTTATTACAAATTAATATAAAGGTGGAGGAGGAGGAAGTTGGTGGTTACACGACCAAAAAGGATGAGGCGCACATGTATCACCACTCGGTGATGCCATGTTCATGATCATTTCACGAAGCTGTTCATGATCTGCCTTTTGTTGTGCATACTCTGCCTTTTGTTGTGCATGCTCCGCTTTGAGTTGTGCATGCTCCGCTAATAGGTGGTCGTATTTTTCGGTGAGCTGAGCCGTGTGTTGCTGCAAGGCCACGAACTCCTTAGATTGGGTGCTCGATACTGATTGAGAGCTCCCAATAGTTGAAACACTACAGGCCGCCAACACGTTCTCGCCCGTAGTGTTGGAGAGCCTGTAAACACTACAGGCCGCCAACACGTTCCCGCCAACACGTTCTTGCCTGTAGCTCCACTAGACAATCCAACCTCCATCCACAAATCCGGATTGAATTTCGGATGGGTCAAAGTATCGTCCCCATATCTCTCCCTCAACCGGCTATTATAGGTCTCCTGAAAATAAAAAAAGTAATCATCATATTTAATTCAATAAAAATAATAACTTACAAAATAAAATGGTTGAACAAACATACCACGAAGTGTTGAGCACGGTTGTCAACGAACTGTTGCGTCCCCTTTTGGCGGTCTTGACTCCGCACGTGCGTCTCCACAAACAGCTCTATCGGGCTCGGCTCACATCCAAGAGACATAGCCTATAATGAAAAAAGATTAATTAACAACAAATTAATTTAACGATATATTTAATTTAAATTAATCTTACCATCCGTTTCGCATGTGCAGCAAATGGAACGGAGTCTCCGGTGTGCGTTGTCACCGAGCCATGAATTGGCTGATTCCAGTTGCCAGCATCGGACTGTGAGCGTCGTGTGAACCGCTCAGATGTCACGTGCTCAAGATAGCGCGGCCATATATCTTTCAGGATGTATATCGGTTTGAAATCCCTGCAAACCGCCACGTCGTTCCAGCCTTGGAGACCCCTATCTCTTATGGGTTTTTTTGCCTTTTTTTGTGATTAATACTAAAAATCACGCAACCTACTTCCATAATGATAAATTAGACGTTGAAACATAAATTGTTTTCTAAAAAAATCTTGTATTGTTTTCGATGTTACCTAGTTGCCGCGTGATTTTCCCACTCCCTCCTCACAACTTTGTCACGCGCCTTGTCCCAAGCGAATTTGTGTTGTGTATAAATAATTAGATAAATAAAAATAATAATTCATTTACAATTATATTAATAAATTATTAGAAATAAGCTGGAAATTAGAAATTAACACCAACCTCAAATTTGTTAAACCATGCATCGATTTGAGGTATCCATTCAGGATATCTGGATACCTGACTCCATTGAAATAATAGAATCTCCATCGATGATTTAAATGCCGATGATATTACTCAGGCGGCCTTAATGTTTGTGAACCTGAAAATAAATTAAATTAATGAAATATTAATTAGTTGTTCATAAATTATGTTATAATTAAAAAGAAAAAACTAAAACTTTAACAAACTTACATTGAAAGGTCGTCCTTCCACTATGCCTCGTACTTGCGGATGAATTGATTCCGCTGCGAAGGCACGCCACCTCTGTGTTGTGAACCCGCGTTAGAAGAGACAACATTGGTTGACGGCATAGGTGGCGTAGGTGCCTCTTCTTGAGAGGCACCTAAGGATACGTCATCCTCGCTGCTAGAAGAACTAGCTGCGACCATACGTGAGCAATGAGCTGTGGTTTTCGTTCTACGCATCTACACAATTGTATATGAATAATTATATAATTAAATTCGAATGTTAAAAAAAATTCGACAACACCTCCCCTATACTGGATATTACCCAAATCCACAAATCTGCAAATATTGACAAAAGCCACAACCAATTGACTCCATCTATACTAATATTGTATATAACATAACATCTATACATATAACATTCATACTAATTAGAAGGTATATTTAACATTAACAACATATTCAATAATTATGCTAATACAAACAATAAAAAATATTCAATAAATTAAAAAAAAACTCTAGACTAACAATTAAAATTAATGCAAATAATTAAACACAAATCATGCAATAATGTAGTAAAATTACTAATTACTCCAACATATTCAATTACTTATTCTAAGGTTTTCAACATTAACAATTATAATTCAACAAATTATTCAATAACTATGCCAATACAAAAAATTAAAAATATTAAAAAAAAAACTCTAGACTAACAATTAAAATTAATGCAAATAATTAAACACAAATCATGCAATGATGTAGTAAAATTACTAATTATCCCAACATATTCAATTACTTATTCTAAGGTAAATTCAACATTAACAATTGTAATTCAACAAATTATTCAATAATTATGCCAATACAACAATAAAATATATTCAAAAAATTCAAAAAAAAACTATAGACTTTAGGAATGAAATATCCTTACCTTAATAATGTGTTTATTTCAAGACTTTATCTACATTATAAAAATACACCAAAATAAAAAGCATAACAAAAATAAAAATAGCTAAAATAAAAAAAATTCCTTAAAGTAAAATGAAATAGAGGAAACACTTACCTTTTAATTTGATGAAGATTCAAAAATAAAACTAGTAATCTTTGCAAAAATCTTGAAGGAAATGAGAGGAAAAAATCAAAGAAGAGGGGAAATTAAGAACAGAGTAGATGAAAAAATGAACTGAAGGGGCGGTCGCTGGCATTTATAGGGCAGTTTTACCAACGGAATCACTGACGGAAATTAAAAATAATATTATTTTAATTTATTCTGTCGGTGATGTTTTGAAAATCCGCCGGTAATTTTTGAATTTCGCACCAACGTTTTGTATTACCCTCCATATTTTTCAACTCTCTGTGAAATGCCGACGAAAGTTTTTCCATCGGTATGGACGTCAGTGATAGTGGCATTTCAAGTAATTATTTTTCAACTCTCTGTAAAATGCTGACGAACATGTGTCCATCGGTAAGGACGTCGATGATAGTGGCATTTCTAGTAATTATTTTTCAACTCTCTGTGAAATGCCGACGGAAATGTGTCCGTCGGTATGGACGTCGGTGATAGTGGCATTTCAAGTAATTATTTTAATTGCTAAACTATCCATCGCACAAAACAATAACAATAATGCTTAAAAAAATACATAAACTTATAAAATAAATATTTCATGTTACGAAATATATCATCCATAATATATATTACATGAAAAAAAAAATTTACACAGGGCTTCATTCTGATAGTTAGTCCAATTTTTCTTCTTCTTCGTCGTCAATTGAATAGTCATCACCTTCATCACAATCTTCAATATGGATATCATCATCTTCATCGACATTTGCTTGTCCGCTAGAGCTCAAAACAACATTCAACTCCTTTGCGTCAACATCGATATGGTTCAACCAACTCATTAACTTGAAAGACTTCATCTCGCACACTCGTGTCTTCATTCTCATCCTGAACAAGCTCGACACGACCCCTGGGTTTCGTTTCTAAAATGGACAACCAATCCACTCTTGATCTATCCTTTCTAAAATAAGGGGTGTATGTGTAATAAACTTGTTGACATTGCTTTGCGAAAACAAAGACATCGTTGACGGTGCGGAGTCTAGCTTTTGAGTTGATTTCGACCAGACCATAGTGCGGATCAAATCTGATTCCTCTGTCAGTCGTGTCATACCAATAGCATTTGAATAAAAACACTATATTCTGCTCGTTATGATATTGCAGTTCGACAACCTCTTCTAATCTATCATAGTAGTCAAGTTCTAACTCACTACTAGTCGATCCCTTAACACAAACACCGCTGTTGTATGTCTTTCTTCCATGCCCGTATTCATCAGTATGGAAAACATATCCATTGATAAAATACCCATTGTAGCACTTAACTTTTCTTTCACGGCCCAAGCTTAGTGAAGACAATGACGTGGCAACACTTTTTCTCATTTGATAAACCTTGTATATAATGTACATCAATTAACAGTAAACAAGAATCACGTAATGACATGCATATAATAATTTTGCAAGTGAGAATGAGTTTGTGATAGTGCTTACTTGTGTTCTAAACCATGTGACAAATTGTTCATCTTGTAATTGAAAGATATGGAATTCGGTCAGCTGTGAGTTATTGGACAACAAATATTATCGATGTTCCCTGCAAGTGGTAATGAGTGTATTATATTACAATATATAATTAACAGTATATTATTGACAAAGTTTAATTAGTATTACACATATATACACGTACTGAATAAAAGGTCTCAGCTCATCACAGTTAAATAGAACATAATTGTGTGCTTGTTTGAACTCTATTTTTGACAAATATCTTCCTCTTACGACATTTTTATGTGTGGGTCATCCAGGATTGGAGAATATTGACAAGTTCCCACTGGAAGACACTTCATCGCCATCATCATGCCATGGAACGCGATTGATTCTCATTCTTAAATGAGGTTCGAAATAGTACGAGATAAATGTTGAGATCTTCTCAACAATATAGGCCTCACATATTGAAGCCTCAACATGCGCCTTGTTCTTAACCTTTTTCTTGAGATTGAACAAGTACCTGCATTGAATTAATTAAATAATTTCAATGAAGAAAAACAAAGAAAATACTTTTATATATGAATTACATTGCAACTGTAATATCTAACCGTTCGAATGGGTACATCCATCTATGCTGGACTGGTCCTCTAACTTTTGCATCGAATGGTAGATGTATGGGGAGAAGCTTCATTGAGTCAAAAAATGATGGAGGGAATATCATCTCAAGTTTGCATAGTGTCTTGATGATATTCGTTTCAAGACTCTCAATGTGATCAACATTCAACTTGCTGGAGCATAAATCTCTAAAGAAATGATTGATCTCCGTGAGTGCATCCCATATCCCCTTTGACAACAAATCATGAAAAGCTAATGGGATGAGTGTTTGCATAAACACGTGGCAGTCATGACTCTTCATTCCATACAATCTGCATTCCTTCATATTAACCAGCCTTGATATATTCGAGGCATGTCCATCCGGAAAACGCATACTCTTAAGCCATTTGTAGACTAGTAGTTGTGTGTTTTTCTCTAACACGAAGCTTACTCTTGGTTTTGCGACCCGTGACTCATCACAAACCAACTCCATATTTTATCGGTTACAGAACAAAGCTACATCCAATCTAGCCTTGATGTTGTCCTTTGTCTTCCCCTTCACATCCATGACGGTGTTGAAAATGTTCTCAAACACGTTCTTTTCAATGTGCATGACGTCAAGGTTATGGCGGAGAAGATTGGTCTTCCAATAAGAAAGCTCCCAAAAGATACTTCGCTTTACCCAATTATGGGTCAAACCAAAACCAGGGAACTTCTGCTTACTTGATTGGAGACCAAACACAATGTTACCGTACTCTGATACAACATTATGCAATTCTTCACCAGAAAGACACGGGGGTGCAACATCTTTATCAACTCTACCAACAAAAAAATCTTTTCTGTTCTTTCTGTACCTGTGATCATGTGGCAAGAAACAACAGTGACAGTAAAAAAAAGAAGCTTTACCTCCGTTTGTTAGCGTGAATGCCTTGTTGTTTTCTATTCAGTATGGACATGCTAGTTTCCCATGCGTGCTCCAACCAGAAAGCATTTCATAAGCTGGAAAATCATTGATAGTCCACATCAAAGCCGCCCTCATAAGGAAATTTTGTTTCCTCGATATATCATAAGTCAAAGCTCTTGAGGATCACAACTGCGCCAACTCATCAATCAACGGTCAAAGACAAACATCTATATTCCGAACTGGGCTGCTCGGACATGGTATGACCATAGATAAAAACATGAACTCCGACCTCATACACATCCCTGGTGGCAACTTATAAACCGTTAGTATGACCGGCCAACAAGAATAAGGAGCAACAAATGACTCGAATGAGTTGAATCCGTCTATACATAACCCAAGACGCATGTTCCTTGATTCAGCTGAAAAGTGAGGATGCACACTATTAAAGTGTTTCCACGCTTCGTCGTTAGAAGGATGCACCATCACTCCATCAACCGCATCATATGATTGGTGCCATGTCATGTGCTCAGCAGTCTTTGGTGACATGTGATTAGTACTTAAAAGTGCATTTTTATCAAGGTTTTATATCATCATTTTGCACTTGAAGTATCAATAACTCCTTAACTAAAGCAAGTTTTATAACATATCTAATAATATAAGATACCTTTAATTTATGGTAAATCTTCATCTTAAATGCAGGCCTATCACATAAATGAAAGAATTGATTGATGAGTTGAAGTACTAAAATTGAAAGGACAAAGAGATGGCCAAACTTAGAAAAGAGATGTTGGTGCAGTCCAAACTGGAACATTGTTCGGTAATCGGGTCATATCTGGAGCTGTAGATCTTAAATTTAGGTCTACTTTATATGGATGGAAAGGTAAGACATAGGCCTACAACTTTCATGGGAGTCTGAGATTTAACAAGGTCATTTTCAAGTCTAAATTGTAGCAACAACGAAGAAGTCCGAATCTATCATGTAGCCCAGACATTGTTCAGTGTTCACCCCATATCTCGAGTTCTAGAAGTCTAAATGATCTCAATTGTTTACCCTGGAAAGCTGAGACAATTTCCTAGAACTTTCATGATTTAAGTCTGTTCAAATTATGACGTTATCAATGATGTTTTTGGCAGACAAGAAGATAAAAATTGTCATCAAGTCAAGATGTGGCCACCTACTCATCAATTAGTCAACAAATCAATAGTTCTGAATTTTGGCCTATAAAAGGAGGCATTTGCCATGTATTTAGACATCTTGGTGTTCACATCAAGATCATTTATAAACTTAACATGGACCTTAATGTTGGATACTAACATGCTTTATATTTGTTATCTTGTTCACTTTTAATACTTTGCTTATTAAATGGTTAATCTAGATTTATGTTGTATAACACTTGGTATAACAAATACTTGGCACTTTCATAACTCATATTGTATGGTATATCCGACACCTGAGCTATGAAAGGAACTTGATTTGTTGCTAACATAAGTTATAATCATGAATGCCTGACAACATTTACAAGTATTAGCATTATTCAAATAAGATAACTAATGTAATCATGTTAACAATTTATAATCTAATTGGAACCTCCTTTGTGTATGGTTTCCAATTGAATAATAAGAGTTTATACTATACTTGTTTAAAATACTATTAGTGGATCCTCTAACCTTGACATTTGTTCTTATCATTGTTTAATCCTTACGTTAATCTTCCATATTAAAGTTCTCATCAACTTTTTCTTCTTTATCTTTATTATTATCATTATTAAAAGTATTATTGGTATTATTATTATTATTACTACTATTACTATTATTATTACTATTATTATTATTACTACTACTAGTATTATTATTATTATTATTATTATTATTATTATTATTGTTATTATTGTTGTATTATTGTTGTTTATAATTTATACAATTAAACAAGAAGATAAGAATTGTCATCAAGTCAAGATATGGCCACCTACTCATCAATTAGTCAACAAATCAATAGTTCTGAATTTTGGCCTATAAAAGGAGGCATTTGCCATGTATTTAGACATCTTGGTGTTCACATCAAGATCATTTATAAACTTAACATGGACCTTAATGTTGGATACTAACATGCTTTATATTTGTTATCTTGTTCACTTTTAATACTTTGCTTATTAAATGGTTAATCTAGATTTATGTTGTATAACACTTGGTATAACAAATACTTGGCACTTTCATAGCCCATATTGTATGGTATATCCGACACCTGAGCTATGAAAGGAACTTGATTTGTTGCTAACATAAGTTATAATCATGAATGCCTGACAACATTTACAAGTATTAGCATTATTCAAATAAGATAACTAATGTAATCATGTTAACAATTTATAATCTAATTGGAACCTCCTTTGTGTATGGTTTCCAATTGAATAATAAGAGTTTATACTATACTTGTTTGAAATACTATTAGTGGATCCTCTAACCTTGACATTTGTTCTTATCATTGTTTAATCCTTACGTTAATCTTCCATCTTAAAGTTCTCATCAACTTTTTCTTCTTTATCTTTATTATTATCATTATTAATAGTATTATTGGTATTATTATTATTATTACTACTATTACTATTATTATTACTATTATTATTATTACTACTACTAGTATTATTATTATTATTATTATTATTATTATTGTTATTATTGTTGTATTATTGTTGTTTATAATTTATACAATTAAACAAGAAGATAAGAATTGTCATCAAGTCAAGATGTGGCCACCTACTCATCAATTAGTCAACAAATCAATAGTTCTGAATTTTGGCCTATAAAAGGAGGCATTTGCCATGTATTTAGACATCTTGGTGTTCACATCAAGATCATTTATAAACTTAACATGGACCTTAATGTTGGATACTAACATGCTTTATATTTGTTATCTTGTTCACTTTTAATACTTTGCTTATTAAATGGTTAATCTAGATTTATGTTGTATAACACTTGGTATAACAAATACTTGGCACTTTCATAGCCCATATTGTATGGTATATCCGACACCTGAGCTATGAAAGGAACTTGATTTGTTGCTAACATAAGTTATAATCATGAATGCCTGACAACATTTACAAGTATTAGCATTATTCAAATAAGATAACTAATGTAATCATGTTAACAATTTATAATCTAATTGGAACCTCCTTTGTGTATGGTTTCCAATTGAATAATAAGAGTTTATACTATACTTGTTTGAAATACTATTAGTGGATCCTCTAACCTTGACATTTGTTCTTATCATTGTTTAATCCTTACGTTAATCTTCCATCTTAAAGTTCTCATCAACTTTTTCTTCTTTATCTTTATTATTATCATTATTAATAGTATTATTGGTATTATTATTATTATTACTACTATTACTATTATTATTACTATTATTATTATTACTACTACTAGTATTATTATTATTATTATTATTATTATTATTATTGTTATTATTGTTGTATTATTGTTGTTTATAATTTATACAATTAACCTTTATGTGGTTCGACCCCGGTCTTGCCGGGTTATTTATTACTTCGACACTCCTGCACTTGGGAGAAGACATCAATCTTTTGGTCGTGTCAACATGAATAACCTCTACAGTCTAGATGTGATTGGGAAGTATCTAAGTTTTTTATATGCCACTAGAGTCTTTCCCCTACCAGTTTTGAGTTTGTAACGGGAATGTCTGCATGTCATGCACTCGGTCATCTCAGCATTTTTAAGATAGTATAACATGTAGAAGTTAGGGCACATGTTAATTTTCTGGTATCCTAAACCAAGAGGTTTCATCATGGACTTCCTAGCATAGAAGTTCTCTTTCAGCCTGTTCCCTTTAGGTAAAATGCTTCTCGTCCATTCAATAATCTTGTCATACCCAACCTCACTCAACCCGTGATCTGACTTGATGGTGAACACTTGTGCTACGACCGATAATTTACTGTGGTTCGTGCAGCCATCCCATAATGGTTCATCGGAATCTTTCTACAAATAAAAAAACCTAGCTGCATCTGCATTAGGTTCTTCTACAATTAGACATTGACTGACATTACCTTGATTCATTCTCATTGCATCCATAACCATATTACTATAAGGATTAGTGTTGTCATTTGCCGCTTCATGCACGTTACTAGCACTAGAAGTTGACCCAACCATCTTTTCTCCCATTCTCCTCTTACTAACAAATACTTCTCCGTGTGTATACCAATATTGATAATTCTCCATAAACCCTTTGTGTAGAAGATGCATCATTACAACATCTGGATATAAATACTTTTTATTTTGACATTTCCTGCATGGACACCTAATACCGCCTCCAGTAAAATTTCTGGGAATAGATGTTGCGAAATTAATAAAACCCTGAACCCCATTACAATAATCCATCCTCCGCAATCCTTGGAGTGAATCTCAATACATCCATGAACGATCATCCATGACTTCTATCGAACCTCTATAAATTTATGATGGCAACATGTATTAATTAACTATGTTAGGTAAATAAATTTGGAAAAATATTGGTTTACCTCGAGATTATCCAACAAACCAATTACAACTTCTCATAAATATTAAATATTCATTATCAATTATCAATGTCCATACAAATTATTACATATATATCAATTTACAGAAATTACAATCCGTAATACCATTGATGATAAAAATTAAAACGGACCCATTAAACAAGCTATTAATTATTTCAAAACAACACATGTAATTCAGTAATTCAATAAAGTTTCAACAATTTACAAACAAATAAAATCTTATAAAATCTAAAACAAACCATAACAAGTATAAAATTATACATTCATATACTACAAGTTTGTTTGAGAAATAATAATAAAACATGTAAATCTACTAACAAAATACATATACTAAAAAAACAATAAGATTCATATTTAAATGTTAAAATTTAAAAAGATAGAATTACTTACAAAAACTGATAAAAATTCGTCGGTAAATCAGAACACGGATGCTGTGATGAAAAGACTTAAAAAAATATAACTTGTTGTGTTGAGAAGAGGGAGAATTTTTTTTTTTTGGGGGGGGGGGGCTAGTTGTTTGTAGTTGGCGAGAGTTGAGATGGGGAAGAAGAAAGAGAAATAGGGGAGGAGAGGGTCGCCAATATATTAACTTTTGCCGACGGCTTCACCGACGGACATAATCCGTCAGCTCGTCTGACGGTAAACAGGGCACGTCACCGTACGGAGCTACCGTTTTGAATCCTTCAGTGATTTCGTCGGCATTTTCATCGGTGAATCGGTCACATCACCATACGGAGCTGACGTTTTGAATCCCTCGGTGATTCCGTCGGTAAAAAATACCCGCAATAACCTCCACGTCAGCGAATCGCCCTTTTTTTATATTCTCAACATTTAATTCCATCAGTACATTCTGATGGAATTTGGTCGTCGGTATACCGATGGTGTAAATTCCATTGGAAATTCCGTTGGTATTAAGCCAATTTCTGGTAGTGTTTTATTTGTTTGGCTGCTCTCTGTGTTGTACATGTTTTTAATATATATTCTTGTAATATTATTATCCTGGCTCCTAAAGTGTATGGGATTATTTCTTAGTTTCTAGTTCTCCTGTAACAACCTGGCTTTTCAAACCCAAACAACGGTAATTTTTTTTTTGTATTTGACACACATCGTGTTGGTAATCAGCGAACCTGCTCCCTTAAATCATCAAGATACAATCCATACATTAACAACAATCAACATTTCATTTAAAAGTGAATCTTACATAAACACATAATATTATGTTTGCATGATTAGAAGTTCACATTAAAAATATACATGCATAGACATGAGTTTGCATTCCTATCCTAATAATAGTCATCACGAATTTAAACAAAAGGATCTAATAGTTATACGTTCAGTACATTGATTCATACAAAATACATCATGATTTAGAATGCAACTACATGATTCCTTGCAAAAGTAGGTTCCCGTGTATTGGGTTTCCTAAGCACCTCGTTGGTATGACGTTCCTGCTGCAATACAAAACATTTAAGAGAATGCAATTATGTTTAATGAAGCATTAACATTATCCTATGTTTGAAGCGTGGCATTTATAGTTCCTTCATGTACTTTGTATAAATAACTTTTAGTACATATAGATGCACCAATTCTTGCAATCACCATAATCTTAAATTCGTCTATCCTCTTAAGGCATCATTTGCCGAGTTTAACAGTTCACTCACCCCGGTCATCCATTTCGGATGCCATCAACCAAAGCTAATCAACCTTTTATCCCGGTCATCCATTTGGATGCCATTAGCCGATGCTAATCAATCATTTGTCCCGGTCATCCATTTGAATGCCATTAGTTGAAGCTAATCATACGTTTGTCCGGTCATCCATTCTAATGTCATTAGCCGAAGCTAATCAATTGTTTGCCCCGGTCATCCATTTGGAT
The DNA here is from genome assembly GCF_951802175.1 of Populus nigra. NCBI lineage: Eukaryota > Viridiplantae > Streptophyta > Magnoliopsida > Malpighiales > Salicaceae > Populus > Populus nigra. Next base: position 26,415,387 of record NC_084853.1, read on the forward strand.
GCCATTAGCTGAAGCTAATCAACCATTTGTCAACTTTTAAGCATTTGACAATCTGATATATGTTCTAACACAATATGGTAACATTCATGATAAAGTATTTCATTACTCAACTTATAAAAAAGGAAGGTGAAAGTCACCTACCTGCTCCACCTATGGGTTGTTCTTGTCTTGATGGTGGTCTGATCCCGACCACACCACCTAAGACATCAATGGACACAAATGAGTAAATTTGTATCTTTGAATCACATTTGTCACCATACTTATTTCAAGAGTTCATATGTTCACATTCAAGTGTTCCACATTTTGGGAAGCAAATCACAAATTCGCTGCAGACAACTCAACTTCGATAGCGAATCACAAATCGCTGCAGAACACACAATTCGGCAGCGATTGCTAATTCGCTGCAGGCAACTCAGTTTCAGCAGCGAATCACAAATTCACTGCAAACAACTCAACTTCGGCAGCGAATCACAAATTCACTGCAGGACATGCTATTCGGCAGGGAATGCTAATTCGCTACATACAACATAGTTTCGGTAGCGAATCACAATTTCGCTGCAGAACACACGATTCGGCAGCGAATGCTTATTCGTTGGAGACAACACAGTTTCGGCAGCGAATCATAGATTCGCTGCAGAACACACAATTCGACAGCGATTGCTAATTCACTGCAGGCAACTCAGTTTCAGCAGCGAATTACAAATTCATTGCAGACAACTCAACTTTGGCAGCAAATCACAAATTCACTGCAGGACATGCTATTCGGCAGTGAATGCTAATTCGCTGCATACGACATAGTTTCAGTAGCGAATCACAATTTCGCTGCAGAACATACAATTCAGCAGCGAATGCTTATTCGCTACAGAAGACTCAGTTTCAGCGGTGAATCACAAATCCGCTGTAAAACACACATTTCGGCATGAACACACACATACACATGCTATAACAACCCCAACACATAAACTGTCACTAAGTTCCAGCAGAACACACACATTGTAACCATCAATTCTAGCATATAACCTTTCAATAAATTCCAGCAGAGCACACACTTTGAAACCATCAATTCCAGCATATAATCTGTCAACAAATTCCAGCAGAACACACACATGCATGCTGGCCAACCCTATGTTAAGGCCAACCCTCTACCATGATTTGTTCTTTCCATTTTATTCATTTTTCTTTGTTAGATGTTCTGGGAATTGGCCTCATTTCGTTTCTATTTCCTTGTCCTCTTAGTTAATTTCAGTTTCCTTCACAGCTAGCTTAGGTCTTAGGTCAATTTTCTTAGGGTCTTCTTCTTCATTTTCGGTTTTGGGTCTTAAGGACAAGAGGAAGGGAGTTTCATGACCCATACCTTTTGAATCTAAGTAAGTTTGGGGAAGGTTTGACGGTATTCTTTCTCCTCTCCTGCTGGTTCTCCTCCTTCTTCCTCTCATGTTTTCTGGGCCCCTTTTCCTTTCCCTCTAGGCAGTTGTCCAATCTTCTCTCAAGGTCTCAATTCTCTCTCACACATTCACAAGACACTCTCTGTTGGTTTGGTTTAGGTTTTTGTTGGGAAGGAGGAAGGGAAGAGCAATATGCAGCTAGACATGCAGCTGCTACAAACAACTTCGGGGAGAGGAAGGGTCACCTTCTCTCTCCTCGTATTTATACTCCTAATTAAATGAGTTGGGGTGTTTGTGGTTGGTTTAGATGTGTTCTTATCCTTGTTTTAGTCTCTCCAAAATCGATTTTACCCCTCCCTCCCAACTCCTTAAGAAAATCCAATTTGTTTCCCTTAACTTTTAATAAAACTATGTCGCTGCTGATTTAGAAATCGGCAGTAATGGTGGAGTCATTAATTACCCTAATTTATTTGAACTACCAGGTATGGAGTATGAAATCTCTTAAATTTTGAGGATGAAATTCATATTAAGGACGAATATATATATATATATATATATATATATATATATATATATATATATATATATATATATATATATCTCGGCCTCCCTCTCCCAAGTTTCCTCTTCTATTTGAGCATTTCGCCATAAGATTCTAACGATGGGCATCTTTTTGCTTTGTAGCCCCTTAACTTCCCGATCTAGTATCCTTATAGGCCTCAATTCGAGTGTTAAGTGAGTCGTTGCCGATTTCTTGAATCGGCAGTGACAGTGGAGTCATCAATTATATATATTCTTTTGGGTGTTTACATTCTCCCCCCTTAATATGAATTTCGTCCTCAAAATTTAAGAGGTTTCATACTCCATACCTGGTATTTCAAATAAATTAGGGTACTTTCTCCTCATCTCGGCCTCCCTCTCCCAAGTTTCCTCTTTTATTTGAGCATTTCATCATAAGATTCTGACGATGGGGATCTTTTTGCTCCGTAGCTCCTTCACCTCTCGATCTAGTATCCTTATAGGCCTCAATTCGAATGTTAAGTCTTCCTCAACTTCTACTGGAACTTGGGGTAGGATCCGGGAGGGGTCCACCTCAGCCTTCCTTAACAACGAGACATGGAACACATCGTGGACCTTGGCTTACTATGGGGGCAAGTCCACTTTGTAGGCTACGGGCCCCACTCGCTACAAAATTTTGAAAGGTCTGATGAAGTGGGAAGTTAACTTCCCTTTCAATCCGAACCATAACATGTTCTTCCATGAGGCTACCTTTAGGAACACATGGTCCCCCATACTGAACTCGAGAGGTCTTCTCCTCACATCAGCATATTTCTTTTGTGTATCCTATGCAGCTTTGATGTGATCTCTGATAGTTCTCACTTTCTCCGTGGTGACTTGGACCAACTCCGCGCCATATAACTTCTGGTCCCCAATTTCCTCTCAACATAAGGAGTCCTGCATCTCCTACCATATAAGGCTTCATACGAGGCCATCCCTATTGTGGCTTGGTGACTATTGTTATACGTGAACTCCACCAACGCCATGTGTTCCTCCCAGTTTCCTCCAAATTCTAGCACACATGCCCGTGGTAGGTCTTCCAAGACTTGGATGACTCTTTCTGATTGGAAAACAGTTTGAGGGTGAAACGCAGTGCTCATGTTCAGTCTTGTCCCCAAGACATGTTGTATGCTTGGCCAAAGTCAAGAGGTGAACCTGGGATCTCGATCCGATACAACAGACACTAGAATCCTATGGAGCCATACCACCTTGTTTATGTAGATCTTGGCAAGATTGTCTACTAAGTCGGTCATCTTTATAGGCAAGAATAGTGCTGATTTCATCAACCTATCTACGATGACCCATATCGTGTCATTTCCTTTCCTCCCTTTTGGAAATCCTAACACGAAATCCATGGTGATCATCTCCTACTTCCATTCTGGAATTCATAATGGTTGTGATGGTCCCGCAGGCCATTGGTGTTCAACCTTGACTTGTTGACATATCCCACTGATGCAGAACAATAAATAATAAAATTAAAGCACGAACAGAAAGAAGCTTTAGAAAATAAAGAAGTTGAAGAAGAGAAGAAAGGGGATTGGAGATATGCAAAGTCTGCAAATTTTCATTAATCATCAAAAACTGTCTCTCAAGATGACAGAAGAACATATAAATAGTAAACCCTAAAACATCCTACTATTAGGCTCGGCTCATTAAATCAAATTGTTTAACATAAATAATAAAATAACAATGAGTAGGCCCAAATGGGCTAAATAAATAAAATAACAATGAAATAGGTCCAAATGGGCTTAGTCTCCCAACCAAAGCGTGACAGGCTGGGCTATCTTACATCGTCTCCATCCATATACCCGTGTAGTTTGTGGTGTGGGTCTGGTATCCCCACCAACTCTCCTGGGGTTAGAGAAACTCGACCCCGTCGAGTGTAGTACTGGCCAACTCTGATAGTACTCCCAAAGATCTAGGTCAAGCTGCTGCAAAGTATCTCTAGTAATCCAAGTGCAATCTGAGTCAGGTTGACCCACCTAGCGAACTAGAAACCGTTAAACCTCACCATTCCTGTTAAAAACAACTTGTTCATCCAGAATAGCATCAATATTATCCTTTTGTCCTGATGTCAAGGTGAAAGGGATAGAGGTTTCAATAGGATCATCAGAAGGGGAGTTAAGTGGTATCTCAAATGGATCATCTAGAATAGGAAGTGGTTTGTGGTATGCAACTAGATCCTCAGTATTAAATGTAGAGCTAATGCCAAAATTATGTGGTAAATCAAGAACATAAGCATTTGGACCAACCCATTGTAGCACTTTGAAGGCTCGGCACTACGTGCATGTAATTTTCAATTAGCTCCCGAAGGAAACCGCTCGGGTCTAATCCGTATCATAACATAGTCTCCCACATTGAACTCATTATGCCGTCTATGTAAATCAGCTTGAAGTTTCTATTGCGCATTACTTGCTTGAATCTGTTTAATGATCTCAATATGCAAATCCTGAATTCTACGTGCAAAAGACTCGGCTGACTCAGACACTCTAACATGAAGGGACATGGGAAGAAGGTCTAAAGGTTTCCTAGGCTTGTAACCATGTACAACTTGAAAGGGACTCATGCCTATTGACCTATTGATAGAGTTATTATAGGCAAACTGGGCCGTAGGAAGAATCAGATCCCAATTCCGATTATGATCACTCACTAGACACCTTAAAAGGTTACCTAAACTCCTGTTAACCACTAGTTTGACCATCAGTTTGGGGATGGTAAGCAGTAGAAAACTTCAATTTGGTTCCCACCATATGCCAAAGGGTTTTCCAGAAATAACTTGTGAATCTAACATCCTTATCTAAAACTATGGTTTGGGGAAGACCATACAACTTGACAATCTTGACAAAATAGAGTTTTACAACTTTGGAAGCATTTGTGGTCTTAGTACAAGGAATAAAATCGGCCATCTTAGAGAAGCGGCCGACAACCACAAAAATAGAATCATGTTTCTTTGTAGTACGTGGAAGCCCAAGCACAAAATCCATGCTCACATCTTGCCAAGGGCAAGTAGGAACGGGCAATGGGGTGTAACGACCAGTATTTTGTTTTCTATGCTTAGCTAGTTGGCAAGTTCGACATTGACCTACCAATTTAGCGACATCTCTTTTCAAACTAGACCAAAAAAACTGGTGTTCCACTTATTCAATGGTTTTATTCCTTCCAAACTGTCCTGAGAGACCTCCAGCATGAATCTCCCATATCAAAAAATCACGCACAGATGTTTTTGGGATACAAAGCTTATTATCCCGAAATAAGTATCCATCTTGGAGGTGATAACCATTTATAAGACGGTGATTCTCATCCTTCAATGTCAAGTATATTTCTCTAAATTCTGAGCAAGATTTATACTCCTCTTTGAGTCTCTCAAATCCTGTGACTTCAACACTCATTACAGATAACAGCGTTACCCAACGACTCAAAACATCTGCAGCCTTATTCTCTATTCCAGATTTATGTTTCAAAACAAAAGAGTATGCTTGCAAATATTCAACCCAATGACCATGCCTATGATTAAGCTTCTTTTGGGAGTTAAGATAGCGGAGGGTCTCATGGTCGGAGTAAAGAACAAACTCTTGTGGTAGCAAGTAATGGCGCAAATAACGCAAGGCCTGAACCACCGCATAAAACTCCTTATCATAAGTTGAGTACTTTTGTTTTGCCTCATTAAGTTTCTCACTAAAGTAGGCTACAAGGTGATGTTCCTGACTAAGTACTCCACCTATACCGACTCTTGAAGCATCACATTCTACTTCAAATACTTTAGTAAAATCAAGTAGCCGCATTACTGGGGCCTCCTTCATTTTCTTCTTAACCTCCTAAAATGCCCTATTAGCTCATTTACTCCACTTAAACTCACCTTGTTTCAAACAATCTGTAATAGGTGACATGATGGTGCTAAATCCCTTAATAAAACGACGATAGAAAGTTGCAAGCCCATGAAAACTACGAACCTCATGAATAGTCTTAGGTTCAGGCCAACCTACTATCGCTTGAACTTTCTGGGGATCAACAGAGACTCCTTTCCATGACACTATAAACCCTAAAAAGACCACTTGATCTGTAAAGAAGGAACACTTTTTGACATTTGCAAACAAATTTGCCTTTCTTAGGGTGGTACAAACTTGGATAAGATGATCGAAATGTTCTTCCTTGGTTTTGCTATAAATAAGAATATCATCAAAGTATACCACCAAGAACTTTCCCATAAAGGCCAAAGCACTTGTGTCATTACTCTCATAAAAGTGCTTGGTGCATTGGAAAGGCCAAAAGGCATGACTAACCATTCATATAAACCATCTTTAGTCTTAAATGTCTTTTTCCACTCATCGCCCTGACGAATCCTAATCTGATGATACCCACTCTTCAAGTCAATCTTAGAGAAGATCCGGGCTCTTGCCATCATATCTAGCATGTCATCCAATCGAGGAATTGGAAAACGATACTTGATTGTAATCCTATTGATGGCTCGACTGTCAACACACATTTTCCATGATCCATCTTTCTTGGGAGTTAATAGTGCAGGTACTGCACAAGGGCTCAAACTCTCTCGTATAAATCCCTTTTGTAACAACTCACATACTTGCCTTTGCAATTCAGCATGTTCACTCGGGTTCATCCTATAGTGAGGCAAGTTTGGTAATGTGGCCCCAAGGACAAAATCTATGGCATGTTGAACATCATGCATAAAGGGTAAAACATTAGGTAGTTCAGAAGGGAAAACATCTAGAAATTCTTTCAACACTTCTCTTACCTCTTCAGGTGGCTCCTCTAAAAAGTCTTCTACAATCTCTTTAGCCACTACAGCAAACACAACAGACTCCTCACAAATCTCCTTATCAAACTCCCTAGGACTTATTACGTTAAGCCCTCCTTCTTTCACTTTATTCTTCTTTTGACTATTATCATTAGACCTTGGAGGGAATCCAATAAGTTGGATTTTTTTACCTTGAAAAGTGAATGAGCAAGAATTTGATCGTCTAAAGATTGTAACGTCCAAATCATATAACCAATGCCTACCCAAAATGACGTGCCCTACATCCATGGGAATGACATCACACCAAATTCCATCATGATAGTAAAAAATCTTAATGGGAAAAAGACATCTCTCTTTGACCGCTATAGCTGTATCATTAACCCAAGACACACTATAGAGTTTAGGGTGTGGAACAGATTTTAAGCCTAAGCGGGATATACTACCTGAGGAAACTGCATTGATATAACTACCATTGTCTATGATGTTCTTACACCCTTTATCTCCACATTTAATGTAAGTGTAAAAAATAGCAGTCCTTCTCCAATCCTCAGTTCCTTTAGGTTGTGTTAAAGCACATCTAACCACACCTAACCTGGTTCTCTTGAGTTGAGTGGATATAGACCTAACACATCCTAGCAAGTTAGACTCATCATCCTCATCATTTAGATCTTGAAAATCATCGGGATTGGGTTCATATACTTTATCATCACAATTATCTTCTTCACCCATATCCTCTTGCCCCTTGATGAACAAAGTCTTATTAGGGTAGCTAAAGGAAATATGACCAAAACCCTAACACTTAAAACACTGAATTCTTGAAGTTTTAGGTGCTTCATGAAAAATACCCTTACCCTTGTCTTCTCTAGGTATCTGGGAAATCAAAGGATTGGGTTTATGAGGTGGGGCACCTAATATGGAGTGATTACTACCAGGTTGAGATCTAGAAGGGGTATTATGAGTGTCTTGACATCTTGTCTACTGGCTTTTTGTGACCAAGTCATAATTTTGTACTAAGGTATAAGCTTCATCAAGGGTGGAAACACCCTTAAGCACAACCTCTCTTCTAAGGTCATCGTTTAAGGCTTTTTGAAATCTACTTAGATTCATCACTTCATCCTTCCTAACTGCACACCTCATCCTATACTCATCAAATTACGCCATATATTCATTGGCAGACTTGCCTCCTTGCCTCAAGTTATTCCACTGGTCCAAAAGATTTTCTCTATAAGAACGAGGTAAGTACTTTTCTTCTAACTTAGTCTTCATTTCAACCCAGTCAGTAATAGGGGGTTGACCTCTCCTAATCAAAGACTCTTCTACACTTTTCCAATAGAGCTGAGCGGTTCCACTAAGTTTCATCTTTGCAAATCTTACCCTTCTATTCTTAGATAGATTATACCAGCCAAAGAATTGATCCGTGTCATGGATCCATCTATCAAAAATCCACGGGTCAAGTTGACCCTTAAAAGTTGGGGCTTCTACCTTGATATGCCTCATAACTCGCTCGTCAGGGTCATTATAGTCGTGATGGCCCTGATTGCGGTTGTATTGACGGTTCCTAGGATGAACTGGTCTTTGACGGTAATCATTGGAACGCTCACTATCATGAGGGTCATCAAAGTCATTGTGACCCTGGTGTTGGTTATGGTGGCGGTTCCTACGAGGAACTGGTCTTTGAGGATTCCTATGGTTGTCACTAGAATGCTCACTCTCACTAGACTGTCTTATTTGCAAAGTTTCTGTCGTACGTCCCCTGCGCGGCGTCCGATGGTGATTTTTTGTTTGTTTTGCTTGATTGGTTCTTTGGAGTCGCCACCTAGTATTATGGTCACTAGGAAACCTAACTGGTCTTTTAGAGATTCTAAGGTAAGGGACTGGTTGCGTAAAGGGAAGGTATTAGCACCCCTAGTACACCCTACCTAAGGTAAGTTGCTTGGTGTTTGGTTTGCCTTATAATTGCTATGGTGTTGGTGTTTTATAATCTCATCAGTTTTCCTAGGTTTGATACAAACTAAATTTATTAAGATAGAAATCCAAGGAGATTCCATGTGCTTTAAAAGCTCATTTTCCCTTAGTATTTCAAGAGTTTGCGACTCGTAAATCGCAAGGGGAGGGATAAAGATTCAGAAATCTAAGGAAATTCAGAGCGCTTTAATAGCCTCTTTTTGCCTTAGTGTTTCATACTCATGGCTCGTAAACCGTGAAGTCAAAAATTAAAATATCCTCGATTATAATCGAGGCTTCTTTCAAGGATATGGTGACTTATTATTCCTAGAAAATTACTTTGGATATTTACCACTTAGGGTTTCTTTATCCAAACATTAACAGCGAATAATAACAAGTTATTCCCAATAATATTTTGTATATTCATCCCTTTAGGATTTCTTTATCCAAACATGAACAGTGAATAATAACAAGTTATTCCCAATAATATTTTTGGATATCCATCCCTTTAGGATTTCTTTATCCAAACATTAACGGTGAATAATAGATGAATTCCCTCAAAATAAGATTTTTGTATTTTTTTGGAATATTGGTCAATACTCTTTGGAGTTTTACAAACATGTTGTAAAATCAAAAAATGCAAAAGAAATAATTTTTTTATTGTATTTTAAGAAATCCATGCAAAAACACATTTTCTTTTAAACTTCAAATATTAAAAAAAAAACAAATTCAAAATATGTTAGGATATTGGCCGTATGCAACACACAAAAACATTTTTTTATATTTTTCTTTGTAATTAAAGTCAAAAAACCACATATTAGTCAAATTCTTAAGGCTTTAATAAATCAGTTATTAAATCCCAAAAAAATATATAGAAACATGTTCTTACATTTTCACAGGAAATATAACATGATTTTATTTGTCCTTCAGATACTTGACCATATACAAAATAAAACATTAAATTCATGTTTTCCTTTTTTTATATAGTTAAATAACATATTAAAAAAAATACAAACACACGTCCCTCACTTTTTACTTACTCACACCCATATAATTACATGTTTACAAAATATATGAATTCAAAATAAACCAATCAAAACACTAAACAATTTAAAATTTACAAATAAACCCAAAACAGTCCTGGAATTGCAAGAAAGGCATTCTGGAGTTGCAGGAACAGTGGCGGCGCGTCTTCTCCACGCATGGCCGCCACTGGCGGCGCGTGGGTTCACGCGCTGCCGCAAGAAATAACAGGGGTTGGGGGCATCTAGCTTGGCTTCCTCCCTTCTTCTCTTTCTCACCGGCGGTGACCTGCAAAATAAAAAGAACACAGCAAGCAAATATGTTCTCAGTCTTCTTTCTTTTTAGATCTGTTTCACTGCAGATCATTTTTTTTGTTTCACCTTCTTCTCCTCTGCTTCAGATGGCTGGCGACAAGGAGGAGGGATGGACGAGAGAGGGGCGTTGTTGCTGGAAGAGCTGGAGGAGGAAGGCGCTGCTGCACGGGGAGCGGGTCGTCGCTGCTGGATTGTTGTTGTCGCTGGAGGCTGTTCGGCCGCCACTAGGGGCCAAATGGAGGAGAGAGCTGGCGATTCCTATTTTACATGTGTGAGGGCAGTTGGATCTGTGAGGGGGAAGATCTGTGTTTTGTTTCAGGGAGGGAGGCGGCTCCTCTTGGTGAAACAAGAGAAAGCGACCGAGAGAGGGTAGTGTTGTGGTCAGTTGAAGAGGGAAAAGAAATGGTCGAGTTCAAGGAAATGGGAAGAGACCAGCTGCTTTGGCCAAGGGAGGGGCGATGCTTTGAAGAGGGAGAATATTTGAGACGGGAAGTGGAGTGGCAGAGAGGGACAGGTCTGGTGAGAGGCTGTCTTGGCTGAGAAGGAGAGGGGAGTGTTGTGATCGGCTGAAGAGGGAAGATGATCAATAGCTGCTACTAGGAGATGAAAGGAAGCTGAAAATTCCCAAAGCAAAAGCAGGGGGGCTGGCTGCAGAGGGAGAAATGGTTTAGGTTTCTAGGTTTTTTTTTTATTTTTTAGGGTTTTTTTTCTTGTGGTTTAGGGTTTTTTTGTGGTTCTCTTCAATTGTGTAAAATTCTCCCTTCTTCCCTTTTTTTTTTCTCCCCCTAGTGCATATGGTTGGAGGTTCATTTATATAGAAAATCTTTACATATGCTATTTAAAGAAATATTGCAATAATTATTGCAGAGATTGTCTTCTATAACCAGCACCAACAAATCCTATATATATGGTATTTTATATTGCAGTGATTTTTTTCCATAATCAGCACGAATCAAATCATATATCTATGATATTTTATATTGCAGTAATTATATATGATTCAGTAATTATCTCCTTGACATATTGATTCCTTAATATTGGCCCTCATGCTCTATGTTATCGCCACATGTAAACCTTTATTTTTTTTATTTTTTATTTTTTATTTTTGAAATTTATCAAAACATGGGTCAAAAATTGAGTAGCAACAGTTTCTATGGACTCCATCCTCTCAGAAAGGTTGTTCATTTGATTGGACATGTTGCTCATTTCCGTTCGCATAAGTTGTAATTGTTCTTGAATATCTCTAAGAACATTACTAGAGTTCGGGTCCATGGTAGTTATGACTTCTAGATTGTGTACTAGATGACCACTATGTAAATGCATGCAAAAACTAATCTTGAGACTAAGATCACAAAATAACCCTTCAAGTAAAACGTAAAATAAAATTATAGCTAATAAAATAAAGAAAACAAAGAAAATAAATTTTTAAATTTTTATTTTTATTATTATTATTATTATTATTATTATTATCTTGGAGACTAAGTAATGACAGATTAAACCAGGAAAATATGCACGCAAGCAATGTAAGTCCTCTAAATGCACACAAGTAATCCAAACACAATGTTTCAGTTTTCCCACTAATTTAACCAAGCTCCACAATTAATTAAGAGGATCAGATCTTCAATGCTAAACAAGCTCAAAATTAAGGTAATTCAATGTAAAGGCGGGCTATGTAATTTAGCTATGGGCAAGCACAAAAAAATAATATTAATGCTAAATCTTGGTTAACAAGTGTAAAAACATACCAAGAATGATGATTTTCAATGGGAAAAATTTCTGACCGTATGATGTGGCAGTGAAGGATTATGTGGCAGCTGACATGGCAGGATATGCTGATGAGACAGATGATGTGGCGGGGCACGCTGATGTGGCAGAGTTAATGGCGTGGCTGACGACATGGCAAGAACTGATGGCGTGTCAGATGACACGGAGGCTCTGACATGGTGCTGACGTGGCTAGGTTACTTATTTTATCAGCTTCTGTTTTCTTGCTTCCCTAGCTTCTGTGAACTGTTGCCGCCGCTGTCGGCGATGGCGCACAAAGCGAAGCTTCGTGATTCTACTTGGGCCCGGCGGTGCGAGGGAAGAGGCGGTGGTGTCTATGGTGTCGCTGCTGGACGGGGGCCTATTGATCCATTGTCGCTGCTGAAGGTGAGGGCACTGTGGATGGTAGCGTCATGGCTGGTGCTACTGCTGGGGTGCGGTTGATGGCGCTGATGGTTAGCAAGTTTGGAACCGAAGACAAAGAGCTGTTGTGGCTGCGGCACTGCGGGTTGTTGAAGGCAGTAAATTGGCGTGGACTTGTGATCGTTGGCTGTGATCGGCGTTGATGTAGAATGGCCGATCATTCTGTGGAACTGATGTGCAGGTCTTGTTGGTGGTGGGTCGGCCGCTATGATTGCCTGAGGCGCCGCTGCTGAGGATCGATGATGAATAGTGCTGATAAACAATGTTTTTTTTTGTAATCAGAACAATATGCTTTTTTTTTAAATCAATCTAGGGTTAAACATAAACCTATGGATTGTTTAATTGTAAGAACAATTAAAATCCATGCTCTGATACCAAATTTGATGCGAGACAATAAATAATAAAATTAAAGCAGGAACAGAAAGAAGCTTTAGAAAAGAAAGAAGCTAAAGAAGAGAAGAAAAGGGATTGGAGATATGCAAAGTCTGCAAATTTTCATGAATCATCAAAAACTGTCTCTCAAGATGACAGAAGAACATATAAATAGTAAACCCTAAAACATCCCGCTATTGGGCTCGACCCATTAAATCAAATTGTTTAACATAAATAATAAAATAACAATGAGCAGGCCCAAATGGGCTAAATAAATAAAATAACAATGAAATAAGCCCAAATGGGCTTAGTCTCTCAACCAAAGCATGACAGGCTGGGCCATCTTACGTCGTCTCCGTCCATGTACCCGTGTAGTTTGTGGTGTGGGTCTGGTGTCCTCTCTACCCACACTTAGATACATACTTAGCTATTTCCCTTTTCATATTAGGCCACCAATATAGGTGTTTCAGGTCTCGATACATCTTAGTGCTGCCAGGATGTATGGAGAACTTGGACTTATGTGCTTCTTGTAGAACTATCCGTTTGACTATTTTGTCATTAGGCATGTACAACCGTTGTCCCATCATTAATGATCCATCATCCGCTTCCTGGAATTTTGTTTCTACCCCGGCCTCCACATTCTTCCTAATCTTGGACTCCTCCTTGTCACGGAATTGGGCATGTAGTATTTGTTCCTAATACGTTGGTCACATCAATAGTTGGGCTACTAACCCACCTCCTGCATTATTGCCCAAATCTGCACCCATCTCTTTCAATTCTGCCAATTGTCGATCCTTTCCCACTGTTAACCTTCCCAGGGTGGCTTTTATTTTTGTGATTGAGGGCATCTGCCACCACGTTTGCTTTCCCCGGGTTGTATTCTATTGTACAGTCATAATCCTTAATGAGCTTTATCCACCTTCTTTGTTGCATGTTCAACTCTTTTTATGACATCAGATACTTCAGGCTTTTACAATCAGTAAAAATTTGGGTTCGAGACCCATACAAATAGTGTCTCCATATCCTCAAGGTAAATACTACAACAGCCAACTCTAGGTCGTGCACCGGGTAGTTCACCGCATGAGTCTTTAACTGCCTTGATGCATAGGCGATCACCTTCTCATGTTGCATCAAAACACACCCCAATCCCTTCTCCAACGCATCACTATAGATCACAAAACCCTTGGACCCTGAGGGAAGGGTTAACATTGGAGTAGTGGTGAGCTTCCTCTTCAATTCTTGGAAGCTTCTCTCATATTCTTCCGACCACACCCATTGAAAACACCTTCGGCTGAAATGACATGTCCTAGAAATGTCACTCTCTTTAGCCAAAATTCATATTTACTCAATTTTGCATATAACTGGTGATCTCTCAGGGTTTGTAAGGTCTGTCTCAAGTGTTCTTCGTGCTCCTCGAAAGAATTCGAGTACACCAGTATATCATCAATGAATACCACCACAAACTTATCAAGGTATGGTTGGAAAACCCGATTCATCAAGTCTATGAAGAGGGCTGGGGCATTCATCAACCTAAATGGTAGCACCAAAAACTCATAGTGTCCGTAACGAGTTCCAAATGCAGTCTTTGCTACATCCGCTTCTTTAATCTTCATCTGATAGTACCCTAATCTCAAATCTATCTTTGAAAATGCCCTCGCTCCCTTTAATTGATCAAACAAATCATCTATCCGAGGTAACAAATACTTGTTTTTCATTGTTATTTTGTTCAACTATCGATAGTCAATACAAAGTCTACGGGTTCCATCTTTCTTTCTTACACATAGGACTAGTGCTCCCCAATGGGAATTACGGGGTCGTATGAACCTTTTGTCTAACAATTCTTATAGTTGAGTCTTTAACTTGTTCAATTCTGCCGGAGCCATCCAGTATGGTTGTTGGGCTATGGGTGGGACTCCAGGAAAAGTGTCTATAGACACCTCTACCTCTCGCTCTAGGGGTAGTCCCAGTAGTTCTTCAGGAAACACATTTGGGAATTCCTTCACCACAAGAATATCCTTCAGTCATAGACCTTCATCATCAGTGTTTAAGATGTATGCGAGGTATCCCATACATCCCTTTCTTAGAAGTCTTTGGGCTGTTACAACCGATATTAAGGCGATCAGTTTGAGAATTCTTTATTCCTAAAAAATTATCCTCTCGCCCATAGGTGTTTGGAAAGTAACAGTTTTAGCATAACAATCTATTAGAGCCTTGTATTTACTCAACCAATTCATGCCTAGGATTATGTCAAAATCATGCAGCTCTAAGGGAATCAAGTCCACTTTTGTTCCATACCAAATAGACTAACCCCCACATCCACATACACAATATTTATTTCAACCATGTTTCCTATTGGAGTTTCAATTACGAACCCCTTTTCTACTATTTCTACTCCCTTTCTCAATTTAGTGACAATTCTCCTAGAAATGAATGAGTGGGTGGCACCCGGATCAAACAACACATGCACATTAAAATTATTCACTAGTAGTGTACCTGCCACCACATCTGATGCAGCCCTGACCTCCTCTTGTGTCAGGTAGAAGACCCTCCCCGAGGTCCGATCATTTTGTGCCCTCGGTCTCCCTCGACTGGAGTTTGCTCCTGATTGAGAAGATCTCACTAGCCTATTCACGGTGACTGATTGTTGGTGGCTCTGACTCGGCTGCCTATAGCTCTGTACCTGCCCAGTGTTCCTTTTGGGGCAGTCCCTCTTGTAATGACCTTTTCCACCACAGTAATGACACCTTTGACCCAGATACTAGCAATTCCTCCACCTATGACCTTCTCCTCTGCACATAAAGCATCGCCCGGGGGAAACTGAGTAGTCCCCAAGGTGTTTTTGTCCATATTTTACACAAAAAGGATAGTCAACACCCTTGCGGTCACCGGTCCCATTTAAAGAGTCTGCCCTTGAGTGCCACTGCCCAGCCATCACTCTCCCACTTGACTGTTGGTGGGGTGGTAACATCAAACTCTCCTTTCTTCTGTACTGCTCAAACACTCCACTTTTTCCTTTCTTTGGGAGTGGTGGTTTGCCGTTGAAATAGTCCCCATCTCTCTTTTTGCCTACACACTGATGTCCCCCTTGGCTTTCTCCAATACAAGCCTCCAAAACTTGTGCAGCCTCAATCAACTCCCTCACAGATTTAAACGGCAAGGCTATCAATCCTTGCCTCAAATCCTGTCGCAAACCATCTCTCAACTTCTCAATCATATGTTCCTCTATCGGTACATAGTGTGGGGCGAACAATGAGAGATCATGGAACCTCCTTTCGTACTCCAATACCGACATATCACCCTGTCTTAATGCCAAGAACTCTTGTTCTTTCACCTTGCGATGGTACCTGGAATAAAATTGATTCTCAAACTCTGTCTTGAAGTCACTCCAAGTTAGTGTCCCGGTTGCACACCTCAGCTGAATTGTTTCCCACTATGTCATGGCCCTATCAGATAGTAACTAGGTTACACAATTTACCCTCAAACCCTCAGGTGTGCTTATTTGAATCATGGTCTTTTCTACCTTCCTAATCCATCTCCTGGCTATCTCTGCATCTTGTTCCCCCATATATGGTTCACAACCCATTTCCCTCATACTCTTGACTAGTCGCACCACGTTGTCTGTGGTCGTGCCAATCACAAGGGTTGCCTGTAGAATCTGTATTGTGGGAATTGTTTGTGTCATCGAACCAACCATGCCCTCCATCACTGCTTTAACTATTTGTACAAGGAGTCTCGCATCTACATACCGCGAGGGCGCACTAATTGGAATAGTTGATGATTGTGCTTCTGATCTTTCTTGCTACTCTACTGCAACTAGGGGTACTTCCTCTATCTGGTTAGGCCTCCGGCCTTCCCCCGCTACCACGGCTTCCCCCTGCAAGGTTTCAGGTGGTATTACCGAAGCATGAGATGTCATATCATCCAAGAGATCTTCATCTTGCCAACCTTGCGCACCTTGGTTCCCACCCCTCCTTTCTAAGGAGGGCGACTCAATTCGTGTCCCTTATCAGGTGCGTACCATCCTGAAATTCACCACAACAACACAATTATCAGTGATCTTTAGGATCCGGACCAAGGCTTCTGATACCAACTGTAACAACCCGGCTTTTCAAGCCCAAACAACGATAATTTTTTTTTTGTACTTGACACACATCGTGTTGGTAATCGGCGAACCTGTTCCCTCGAATCATCAAGATACTCCATACATTAAAAAAATTCAACATTTCATTTAAAAGTGAATCTTACATAAACACATAATATTATGTTTGCATGATTAGAAGTTCACATTAAAAATATACATACATAGACATGAGTTTGCATTCCTATCCTAATAATAGTCATCACGAATTTAAACAAAAGGATCTAATAGTTATACATTCAATAATTGATTCATACAAAATATATCGTGATTTAGAATGCAACTACATGATTCCTTGCAAAAGTAGGTTCCCGTGTATTGGGTTTCCTAGGCACCTCGTTGGTGTGACGCTCCTGCTGCAGTACAAAACATTTAAGAGAATGCAATTACTTAATAATAATAATGATAATTAAACGGTCTGGCAGTTTAATGAAGCATTTACATTATCCCATGTTTGAAGCGTGACATTTATAGTTCCTTCATGTACTTGGTATAAACAACTTGCAGTATATATAGATGCACCAATTCTTGCAATCAACCATAATCTTAAATTCAGCTATCCTTTTAAGGCATCATTTGTCGAGGTTAACCGTTCACTCACCCCGGTCATCCACTTCGGATGCCATCAACCAAAGCTAATCAACCGTTTGTCCCGGTCATCCATTCGGATGTCATTAGCCGAAGCTAATCAACCGTTTGTCAACATTTAAGCATTTGGCAATCTGATATCTGTTCTAACACAATACGGTTACATTCATGATAAAGTATTTCATTACTCAACGTATGAAAAAGGAAGATGAAAGTCACCTACCTGCTTCACCTGTGGGTTGTCTTGTCTTGACGGTGGTCCGATCCCGACCACACCACCTAAGACATCTATGGTCACAAATCAGTACATTTGTATCTTTGAATCATATTTGTCACCATACTTATTTCAAGAGTTCATATGTTCACATTCAAGTGTTCCACATTTTACACCATCATATCATGAAATAGATACTAGCATTTAAGTCATTTCTGCCTAGGAGGCCTATTGTAGAAATCGACAGCGAAAACTGGTTCGCTGCAAGCTGCGCAATTCGGCAACGAAAACTGGTTCAGTGCAGGTTGCCAATTCAGCAGCGAAAATTGTTTCACTGCTGGCGCCACAATTTCAGCAACGAATGTTACTTTGCTGCAGACAACTCAATTTTGGTAGTGAGTCACAAATTTGTTGCACATAATACAACTTCGGTAGTGAATCACAATTTCTCTGTAGAACATATAATTCAGCAACGAATCACAATTTCGCTGTAGAAAATACAATTTGGCAGCGAATACTAATTCGCTGTAGGCAACTCAATTTCAACAGGGAATCACAAATTCGCTGCAGCCAACACAATTTTGGCAGTGATTCACATATTCGCTATAGAACACACGATTCGGCAGTGATTCGCATATTCGCTATAGAACACACGATTCGGCAGTGAATACTTATTGATTAGTACGTAAATGTGTATTTTTATCAAGGTTTTATATCATCATTTTGCACTTAAAGTATCAATAACACAACTAAAGCATGTGTTTATAATAACAAGTGTGATACTATAAAATACCTTTAATTTATGGTAAATGTTCATCTTAAATGCAGGTCTATCACATAAATCAAATGATTGATTGATAAGTTTAACTACTGAAATTGAGAAGACAAAGAGAGGGTTAAGCTTAGAAAAGAGATGTTGGTTGAGTCCAAACTGAAACACTGTTCAGTCATTGAGTCATATCTGGAGTTGTAGATCTTGGGTTTCAATTTGGTTTATATGGCTAGAAAGCTAAGACATAGGCCTAAAACATTCATAGGAGTCCAAGACTCAATTCTGCTGTTTGGAAGTCCAAATCTTAGCAACAACGGAGAAGTCAGAATCTGTCCTGCAGCCTAGACACTGTTCAGTGTTCAGCCCATATCTCGAGTTTTAGAAATCCAAATGCATTGATTCTTTTTTTGTTGGAAAGCTGAGACAATTTCCTAGAACTTTCCTGGGGACAATCTCTTCAAATTCTGATGTTAGCAATGATGTTTTGTTCAAACAAGAAGATAAGGATTGTCACCAAGTCAAGAAGTGGCCACCCACTCAACAATTAGTCATCAAATCAATACTTCCAAAATTTAGCCTATAAAAAGGTATAGATTTCATGGGTCCATTTCCTCCATCATTTGGTTTCTTATACATATTAGTCGTAGTAGATTATGTTTCAAAATGGATAGAGGCAATTCCAAGTCAAAACAATGATGAAGTTTTTGAAAGAAAATATTTTGAGTCGATTTGGAATCCCTCCAGCCATGATAAGTGATGGTGGAACACATTTCTGCAACAAGTCATTTGAGTCTTTAATGAAGAAATATGGAATCACACACAAAGTTGCCACCCCTTATCATCCTTAGACAAGTGGACAAGTAAAACTTATTAATAGGGAGATCAAACAGATCTTGGAGAAAACAGTGAACCCTAATAGGAAAGAGTGGTCTTTAAGACTTAATGATGCATATTGGGCTTATCGAACTGCTTATAAAACATCATTAGGTATGTCACCCTATAGACTAGTCTATGGAAAACCTTGTCACTTGCCTGTGGAACTTGAACATAAAGCTTATTAGGCTATTAAAACTTTCAATTCAAACCTTGATGATGCTAGTCAGCTATGAAAATTATAGATAAATGAGCTTGAGGAAATAAGAAATGATGCATATAAAAATTCAAGAATTCATAAAGCAAGAATCAAAGAGTTTCATGACAAGAAAATACTAAGAAAAACATTCAATGTTGGTCAAAAAGTCTTGCTTTATAATTCTCGACTCCATTTATTTCCTGAAAAACTAAGATCAAGATGGAGCAGCCCTTTTATTGTGAAACATGTGTACCCATATAGGGCCTGTGATATCGAGAATCCAAAGAATGGTAATGTTTTCAAGGTAAATGGACATCATTTGAAAGTTTACTTTGACAATTTTTCAATTGAAGATGACTCTATTGAATTGGGCAATCCCGTATATAAAGATTAATTATTTTCCTCACATTGTTTTTGTGTTTCTTTTTGGTGTGAGTTTTGTTTTGCTAGTCTCTCTCACCCCGGTCAAATGGCAGATAATGGTACTCCGTGACTCTTAAGTATGTTCTTTTAGTTTCCCATGATAACTGATATTTGTGTATATATTTGTGCAATTCTTTGCTCTTTCTCCCTTCTTTGAATCTCTTCTCTAATTCTCATTTGAAAATGGACACCACTCTTGAAAAATTGAAAAAGTATTTTCCCGCTCTACCTCAGAATGCGATTACAAAAATTTACCGTGCTAGGTGTGTAAGATTGAGGTTGTTAATGAATCATGGAATTCCTGAAGATATTTGTTGGCTAATTGAAGCAAAGGTCTGATTATCAGGTGAGTCCTCTAATTCTTTCATTTCATACATGCCTGGAACAGGTAAAAGCACTTTTGCAAAGAAACGTTGTGCAAAACGATTGAAAGTCTGTCACAGATGTGCCAGATGGACTTGTAATGCAACATGTTATTCTTTAGGAATGGTATCTATAAATCATGAAGATAAAATACAATTCATTAAGGATTGCCTGAGTAAGGGGTCTTTAGATAATCTTCTATCGACTCTTGAGACGCATCTTAGTGGAGATGTGCATAGTGCAATTCATGATTTATGGCCACAATTCCATAAAGAACATGCTCGACATAGTCTTGGGAATCTAACTAAAAAAGACCATGTTTGCTAGTTTTTAAGAAAATTGGACGGGAAGCCTATCCCCGACCTATAGAGGGCGTTTAAGCCGTTCTTGGATGTAAAACCAAGGGAAGTTATGAGCCACAATCATAACTACCTGTACATACACATGCTTTTTCAAAATAAATAAATAAATCAATCAATAAAGAGAGAGAGAGAGAGAGAGAGACTCCAGCTGGCCTACATATAGGTGGTATGATTGCATTTTCAATTTCTCATCTATAAAATCTTCTCTTCCTTCCTTTCATTTCTACTCAACCCATACATTCAACAGATATAGAAGTGTGTAGAAATGGTAGGTTCCTCAAGTCATCACTTAAGAAATATTTGTGTTTTTGGTGGATCCAGTCCTAGGAAGGAAATAAAGTTTTTAGAATCAGCAAATCATCTTAGTCAAGTACTAGCTGAGAGAAAGATTCATTTAGTGTATGGGGGAGGCAGCCTTGGGTTAATGGGGGGGTGTCAATAGCTGTATGTTTAGGAGGTAGTCAAGTTTTGGGGGTCGTCCCCAAAGCTTTAGCAAAAGAGGACATCATTGGAAAAACAATTGGAGAGAAACTACAAGTCTCTACAATGTCTGATCGAATGAATACAATGTTTAACCATGCTGATGCCTTCATTTCCTTACCAGGAGATCTGGGCATATTGGAAGAGATCTTTCATATTTTCTCTTGAGCCCAACTGCACATTCACCATAAACTCATGGGTCTATTAAATGTTAACGGTTTTTATGATAATTTGTTGTCTTTTCTTGATCATGCCGTGAAACAGAAATTTCTAACATCTTTGGCACGACAAATCATAATGTTCGCTACTACTGCTGAACAATTGATTGACCAACTACAATCTTTCATCTTGTAATTGATCCCTCCATGAGTCGCATAAATTGGTCAACTAAAGAAAGCGGTAAAAAGCTTAGATTGGATTTGAGCCTTTATTTGTGAAACCTTGTGTCTTTTGGTTTTATTAATAGCATATTATTTTGTTTTTTTATTTCTTATATTTGTTTAAGTGTATTACAGGTTTGTCAGTGTTCGCTGTTTCAAGTGATGTCTTCTATACTCTATCTTTCTACCTTAGAACATTGAGGACAATGTCTCGTTCTGGTTAGGGGGAGAGGGTAGTAGTTGACATTAAAAAAAATAACTTACTAATTGTTTTTGCTATTATTAAAACCATTTGACAAAGCTGTTATTAGGATGATAGAGTAAGGAGGAATTTTATTGACTCTTGAAATGCATCTTAGTAAATATTCTTATCAAGGTCTATCAGAATACTTCTTGAAATATTCAGGTTTACAAACTCTCGCATTGGTATCACTTAATTCTGCTCATATACTCATTTAACAAGTATTCTCAAACCTTCATTTTCACACACACACACACACTTTAACATATGATTGTGGGTTGCACATTGGATTATTACATTATTTATGTTCTTTTGTCAAAGGTAACAACTAAGGGAAAGGGATTGGTATATAATTTGCAAAAACAAAAATTGATAATATTGATGATAATAAAAACATAGATAAGTTTCTTAACCTAAGCAATTAAGCCTGAAGGGGTGTTTTAACATGGGTTAAGAAGAAAAGCTTAAGGGAATCAAACATTGCACTATCTACGTATCAGTATCTGCAACTCGAGTTACTAAGTTTGTAGGGGTGTCTCAACACCTAATGCCCTAAGACCAACTGGTCTGGGAGTCATTAGCCGAAAGCTCATTACATGGGTTAAAGATGCATTGTGTTATCTGTATATATATATTAAAACAAAAAAAGAGAAAAAAAAAAGAAAAAAAGAGAGATAATAATTCCAACCCAAGGAAGTTAACCTTAGAAAAACATTAGAACATAACATTGTTTTCTTCCAATAAAAGCCCCATCATCTATGATTTCATACATTGAGCATATAAAAAAGAAGGTTTATTAATATCTTGTTTAAGAAGTATGAAGCAAATATATAAATTTCATGAGAGTTTGTTTACTTGGACAGATTAATGGAAGTTGAATGATGAATACCTTGCTTTGTGAAACTTGCAAATTGTTTTTCTATTTTAACACTTTGATTACTAAGGACTAGTAATAAGCTGGTTGGGGGGTGTGATTAGTACATAAAAATGCATTTTTATGAAGGTTTTATATCATTATTTTGCACTTGAAGTATCAATAACTCCTTAACTAAAGCGTGTTTTATAATAACACGTGTGATACTATAAGATACCTTTAATTTATGGTAAATGTTCATCTTAAATGCAGGCCTATCACATAAATCAAAGGATTGATTGATGAGTTTAACTACTGAAATTGAGAAGACAAAGAGAGGGTTAAGCTTAGAAAAGAGATGTTGGTTCAGTCCAAACTAGAACACTGTTCAGTCATTGAGTCATATTTGGAGTTGTAGATCTTGGGTTTCAATTTGGTTTATATGGCTAGAAAGCTAAGACATATGCGTAAAACATTCATGGGAGTCCAAAACTCAATTCTACTGTTTGGAAGTCCAAATCTTAGCAACAGTGGAGAAGTCGGAATCTGTCCTGCAGCCCAGACACTGTTCAGTGTTCAGCCCATATCTCAAGTTCTAGAAATCCAAATGCACTAATTCTTTTTTTGTTGGAAAGCTGAGACAATTTCCTAGAACTTTCATGGGACAATCTCTTCAAATTCTAACGTTAGCAATGATGTTTTGTTCAGACAAGAAGATAAGGATTGTCACCAAGTCAAGATGTGGCCACCCACTCAACAATTAGTCATCAAATCAATAGTTCCAAAATTTAGCCTATAAAAGGAGGCATTTTCCATGCATTTAGGCATCTTGGTTTTCAGATCAAGATCATGTTCTTGCTCTCTCTCTTTATATTTTTGTAATACTTAAGTTTTATTTATATTAATCTCTTGTTTATGCTCTTCATTTCCTTTCCTTTACTTAGTTAACTTATATCTTATTTATGTTCTTATCTTGTTTATTTATGTTTCTCTTCTTCATTATGTTTAGCTAAGTTTATTATGTCAAGATGAAAAGGTTAAACTAATGGTGTAAGAATAAATATAGTATAAACTCAACATGGACTTTAATGTTTGATACTAACATGTTTTGTATTTGTTATCTTATTCACTCTTAATACATTGCTTGTTAAATGGTTAATCTAGATTTATATTAATACTTGGCACTTTCATAACTCAAACCGTATGGTATAACCGACACCTGTGCTATGAAAGGAACTTGATTTGTTGTTAATATAAGTTATAATCATGAATACCTGACAACATTTACAAGTATTAGCATTACTCGAATAAGATAACTAATGTAATCATGTTAACAATTTATAATCCAATTGGAACCTCCTTTGTGTGTGGTTTCCAGTTGAGTAATAAGAGTTTATACTATACTTGTTTGAAATACCATTAGTGGATCCTCTAACCTTGACAATTATTTTATCCTTGTTTAATCCTTATATCAATATCACATCTCAAAGCTCTCTTCAACTCCTTTTCTGTTATTATCTATTTCTTTATTTGTAGTTTATATAGTTAACCTCCCTGTGGTTCGACCATGGTCTTCCCGGGTTATTTATTACTTCGACACTCCTATACTTGGGAGAAGACATCAACTCTTTGGTCGTGTCATGTTTTTGGCGTTGTTGCTGGGGAGGTAAATTCTTGTATAAATTATAATATTTATTCTATTTTCTCATTTCACTTTTTTTGTATCTAACTTTGTTTCTTTTCTTTTGTTTCCTTCTCTTTTCTTTTGTTTTCTTTTTCCTTTTGTTCTCTTCCTACGCGTGCACGAGAGTTTGGTCATGTACATTAAGTGTAAACACCTAAGAGGAATATATATATATATATATATATATATATATATGAATTGACGACGCAATTTTCGCTGCCAATTTCTGCATCAGCAACGATGTAGTTTTCGCTGCTGATTTTGTGATCGACAGCGACGCAGTTTTCGCTGTCGATTTCCTGATCGGCAGCAACGCCGTTTTCGCTGCCGATTTCTGCATCAGCACCGATACAGTTTTCGCTGCCGATTTCGTGACCGGTAGCCACGCATTTTTGCTGCCGATTTCTGCATTGGCAGCGAAGTAGTTTTTGCTCTGATTTCTGGATCGGCAGCGACGCGGTTTTCGATGTCGATTTCATGATCGACAGCGATACAATTTTCGTTGTCGATTTCGTGATCGGCAGCGATGCAGTTTTGGCTGTCGATATCGTAATCGGCAGCGATGCAGTTTTCGCTGCCGATTTCTGTATAGGCAACGATACAGTTTTCGCTGCAAATTTCTTGACCGGCACCGACGCAGTTTTCGCTGCCAATTTCGTGATCGGCAGCGATACAGTTTTCGCTGCCGATTTCGTGATTCGCAGCGACGCAGTTTTCGCTGCCCATTTCTACATCGGCAGCGACGCAGTTTTTGTTTAAAAAAAAATTAATTAACTTAAGGAGCTCGGAGGGAGGGGTAAAATTGGTTTTAGATAGACCAAAACAAGGATAAGAATACATCTAAACCAACCCCCAAACAACCCACCTCATTTCATGGGGAGTATAAATACATGGAGGAGAGAGAGGATGATCCATCCTCTTCCCAAAAATAGCAGCTGCATGTCGTTCTTCCCTTCCTCTTTCAGAACAGAAACCTAAACCAAACTAGTAGAGAGTGCTTTGTGAACATGTGAGGGAAAGATGAGACCTTGAGAGAAGATTGGTCAGCTGCCTAGAGGAAAGGAAAAAGAGGGCTGGAAAACGTGAGAGGAAGAAGGAGGAGAACCAGCAGGAGAAGATGAAGAATAATGTCAAACCTTTCTCAAACTTAGTTAGATTTGAAAGGTATGGGTCATGAAACTCCCTTCCTCTTCTCCTTAAGACCAGAAATGGAAATGAAGAAGAAAACCCTAAGAAAATTGACCTAAGACCTAAGCTAGCTGTGAAGGAAACTGAAATTAACTAGGAGAACAAGGAAACATAAATGAAATGAAGCCAATTTCAGAACATCTAACAAAGAAAAATGAATAAAATGGAAATAACAAATCATGGTAGAGGGCTGGCTTTAAGTATGGGGTTGGCCAGCATGCATGTGTGTGTTCTGCTGGGATTTGTTGAAGGATTATGTGCTGAAATTGATGGTTTCAATGTGTGTGTTCTGCTGGAATTTATTGAAAAATTATATGTTGTAATTGATGGTTTTCAATGTGTGTTCTGTTGGGATTTTGTTGAACGATTAGGTGCTGGAATTGATGGTTTCAATGTGTGTGTTCTGGTGGAACTTAGTGACAGTGTATATGCTGGGGTTGTTACAGCATGTGTGGTGTGTGTGTTCATGCCGAGTTGTGTGTTGTGCAGCGAAACTCTGATTCGCTGCCGAATCTGTGTCAGCTGCAGCGAAACTGTGATTCGCTGCCGAAACTGTGTCGGCTGTAGCGAATTAGCATTCTCTACCGAAACTGAGTTGTCTGCAGCGAATTTGTGATTCCCTGCCGCAACTGAGTCTCCTACAGCGAATTAGTATTCGCTGCCGAATTGTGTGTTGTGCAGCGAAACTGTGATTTCGCTGCCGAAACAGTGTCGGCTACAGCGAACTAGCATTCGCTGCCGAATTGTGTGTTGTGCAGCGAAACTCTGATTTGCTGCTGAAACTGTGTCGGCTGCAGCGAATTAACATTCGCTGCCGAAACTGAGTGTCTGCAGCGAATTTGTGATTCGCTGCCAAAACTGAGTCTTTAGTAGCGAATTAGCATTCGCTGCCGAATTGTGTGTGTGTTCTGCAGCGAATTGTGATTCGCTGCCGAAATTGTGTCGTCTGCAGCGCGTTAACAATTCGTTGTCGAGTGGTGTGTTCTACAGCGAACTTGCAATTCGCTGCCAAAGTGGAGTTGTCTGCAGCAAATCGCTGCCGAAGTTGAGTTTGCTGCAGCGAAATTGTGATTCGCTGCCGAAACTGTGGCGCCAGCAGCAAAACAGTTTTCGCTGCTGAACTGGCTGCCGGTAATGAAACAGTTTTCGCTTCTGAATTGGCTGCCTGCAGCGAAACAGTTGTCGCTGCCGAATTGGGCAGCCTGCAGCGAACCAGTTCTCGCTTCTGATTTCTACAATAAGCATCCTAGGCAGAAATGACTTAAATGCTAGTAACAACTTCATGGTATGATGGTGTAAAATATGGAACACTTGAATGTGAACATATGAACTCTTGAAATAAGTGTGGTGACGAATGTGATTCAAAAATACAAATGTACTGATTTGTGACCATTGATGCTTTAGGTGGTGCGGTCGGGATTGGACCATCGTCAAGACAAGAACAACCCACAGGTGGAGCAGGTAGGTGACTTGTACCTTCCTTTTTCATACGTTGAATAATGAAATACTTTAACATGAATATTACCATATTGTGTTAGAACCGATATTAGATTGTCGGATGCTTAAATGTTGAGAAATGAATGATTATCTTCGGCTAATGGCATCTGAATGGATGACCGGGACGAACGATTGATTAGCTTGGGCTAATGGCATCCGAATGGATGGTCGGGACAAAGAATGATTAGCTTCGGCTAATGGCATCTGAATGGATGGTCGGGACAAATGATTAGCTTGGGCTAATGGCATCCGAATGGATGGCCGGGACAAAGAATGATTAGCTTCGGCTAATGGCATCTGAATGGATGGCTGGGACAAATGATTAGCTTCGGCTAATGGCATCCGAATGGATGACCGGGACGAACGATTGATTAGCTTTGGCTAATGGCATCCGAAGTGGATGACCGGGGTGAGTGAACGGTTAACCTTAGCAAATGATGCCTTAAGAGGATAGTCGGGTTTAAGATTATGGTTGATTGCCAAAAATTGGTGCATCTATATATACTACAAGCTATTTATACCAAGTACATGAAGAAATTATAAATGTTAATGCTTCATTTAACTGCCAGACCGTTTAGTTACCATTATTATTATTATTATTAAGTAATTACATTCTCTTAAATGTTTTGTATTGCTGCAGGGACGTCACACCAACGAGACGTCTAGGAAACCTGATACACGGGAACCTACTTTTGCAAGGAATCATGTAGATGCATTCTAAATCACAATGTATTTTGTATGAATCAATGTACTAAATGTTTAACTTTTATTAGATCCTTTTGTTTAAATTTGTAATGGCTATTAGTAGGATAGGAATGCAAACTCATGTCTATGTATGTATATTTTTAATATGAACTTCTAATCATACAACCATAATATTACGTGTTTATGTAAGATTCACTTTTAAATGAAATGTTGATTGTATGGATTGTATCTTGATGATGTGAGGGATCAGGTTCGCTGATTCCCGGCACCATGTGTGTTAGGTATATATATATATATAAATTACTATTGTTTTGGGCCTGAAAAACTGGGTTGTTACATTAAGTGGTAGACTTTGTAGGGTATCCTCATCAATTTTCAGAAAATTTGGTCGAAGAAGATAAGCAGTCGCTTCATAATGAGAATAATAAGAATAATCGTGTGAGAACACTTAGAGACCACATGAATCCCACAAGAACAAGTGCACCCTCATGCATAGTTTTTCCTCCTGGTGCATCTCATTTTAATTTTAAGTCAGACATTATTCAACTTTTACCTTCTTTTCCTGGCTTAGACTTAAAAAATCTATACTTGCATTTAAGGGAATTTGAGGAGGTCTGTAACGCCTATAATGACTCAAATTGTAGCATGAACACCATCAGATTAAAACTTTTTTCTTTTTTATTAAAAGATAAAGCTAAAACATGGCTACAAAATTTAAATAATTCGCTGAAGGCAACTCAATTTCATCAGCGAATCGCAAATTCGCTGCCGGCAACTCAACTTCGACAGCGAATCACAAATTCGTTGCAACCAACTCAGTTTCAATAACGAATCACAAATTCCCTGCAGACAACTCAACTTCAGCAGCGAATCACAAATTCCTTGCAGAACACACGATTCGGTAGTAAATGCTAATTCGCTGCAGGCAACTCAGTTTCGGCAGCGAATCACAAATTTGTTGTAGGACATGCCATTCGGTAGTGAATACTAATTCGCTGCGGACGACAGAGTTTCGGTAGCGAATCACAATTTTGTTGCATAACACATTTCGACAGCAAATGCTAATTCGTTGCAGAAGACACAGTTTCGACAGTGAATCATAAATTCGCTGCAAAACACACATTTCGGCATGAACATACACATACACATACACATGCTGTAACAACCCCAACACATAAACTTTCACTAAGTTCCAACATGCATAATAGCAAACCCTATATTTAAGGCCAACCTTTTACCATGATTTGTTCTTTCCATTTGTTTCATTTTTCTTTGTTAGATGTTCTCAGAATTGGCCTCATTTAGTTTCTATTTCCTTGTCCTCTTAGTTAATTTTAGCTTCCTTCACAGCTAGTTTAAGTCCTAGGTCAATTTTCTTAGGATCTTCTTCTTCATTTCCGGTTATGGGTCTTAAGGACAAGAGGAAGGAAGTTTCATGACCTATACCTTTTGAATCTAAGTAAGTTTGGGGAAGGTTTGACAGTATTCTTTCTCCTCTTCTGCTGGTTCTCCTCCTCCTTATTTCCTCTCATGTTTTCCGGCCCCCTTTTCCTTTCCCTCTAGGCAGCTGTCCAATCTTCTCTCAAGGTCTCAATTCTCCTTCACACGTTCACAAGGCACTCTCTGCTGGTTTGGTTTAGGTTTTCGTTGGGAAGGAGGAAGGGAAGAGCAACATGCAGCTGCTGTAGACAACTTTGGGAAGAGGAAGGGTCACCTTCTCTCTCCTCCTTGTATTTATACTCCCCATTAAATGAGGTGGGGTGTTTGGGGTTGGTTCCAAATCCCACATTGAAAAAACATAATTTTTTTCTTGGGAATATAGAGTATATATACAAAAGGTCTTCTAATCCCACATTGAAAAGATATTATGTTATCCTTTTAAGTTGAAGTATTTAAACCAAAAGGTTTTTTATCCCACATTGAAAAAAGATAATTTTTTTTCTGGAGAACATAGAGTATATATATTAATGGTTTCAAATCCCACATTGAAAAAATATAACTTTTTTCTTGGAAAAATAGAGTATATATACTAATGGGTTTCAAATCTCACATTGAAAAAACATAACTTTTTTCATAGGAATATGAAGTATATATATGAAAGGGTTTCAAATCCCTCATTGAAAAGATACTTTGTTATTCCTTTAAGTTGAAATATTTAAACCAAAAAGTTTGTTATCCCACATTTAAAAAACATAATTTTTTTCTTGGGAACATAGAGTATATATACTAATGGGTTTCAAATCCCACATTTGAAGAAAACAAAACACCAGGTCTCGTCCAGGTTCGCCCAGGTCATGGGTTAACCTTCCGGGTCGACCAGGTTTTGTCGGGTTATTACCCCAACCGGTCTTTTATTAAACTTAAACCGGTATAGCCACTGGGTCCTGGGTCGACCCACCAGGCCAGGTTTAATAACCAGGGTTTTTATGTTATATAATTTTGATGTCAACACTTGAAATGTTTCAAATACAAAGAAGACTGTCAAAATTTCAGAAGAATCTTAATAAGTTAAAAATATAAATACTTTTAGATTGATTTGATTGACCACTGAAATTGTTATATAAAATGGTCAACCATTCCATCAACCAATTAAAAAGACACATTATTTTCAGACTTAATATAAAAGAATTTATATCCAAAGTTTAGGGATGTTACCTATAACATCAAATCGTGCTATAAATAAAATATTTCAATGATATTGCAATACTTAGGATAACTAAAAAAATTATTCATGCTAGAAAATACTCTAAAAGAATTTCAAATTAGGGCTGAGCATTTTCGGTTCGGTCCGGTTTTGGACCAAAATAAACAACCAAACTGATTTTTTTTTAGTTTTTGAACCGAACTGAACCAAAAACTGGTTCAAACCGATTAATTTCGGTTCGGTTTGGTTTTTCTCCCTTCCAAACCAGTTCAAATCGAAATTATTGACCACATTTTTCAGGACTTTCATTTTTGAAACTGAACAAACATAACACAAGGGATTTAAGAGATGAAACCCTTAAGCAAGGGATTGAATCCCCATCGAAAGATCTTAAAACCCTCCGGTCCATAAAACCAAGATCTGCTCCACCTTTCGAAACTACAAAGTCATTCCATTCACGAAGCAAAGACTACTGAAAGGGCTCAAGCTAAAGTTTAGGGCATGTCCCTGAGATGAGTGGCTGACTTCCTTCATGAAAGGCCTTGATTTTCATTTTAAGAGGGGGTGGCTGAGGGGTGAAAAACTGAAAATGTATTTAGGTTTAGGTTTAGGGTTAGAAGCTATTTATACTTTCTTTTTTTAAGTGCTGGCCTGGTTGAACCGGTATGATTCGATTCGGTTTAATCGGTTTCAGACTTTAGAAACCAAAACCGAATCGAACCAGAATTTTTTTATGATTTTCTAATCGGTTAATTCGGTTTTTTCTCGGTTCGGTTTTTTCAATTATTTTTTTCTAATTTTCTCTATTTAATCAGTTATTCGATTTATTTGCTCACCTCCATTTAAAATAATTAATCGAGAGACACATTCTACAAAATTCTTGAATTCTTTATTATCTTTCACAGGATATTGCGCTTGGCAAAACCTTTTAAGGTGGTCTACATGATTGTTCCTGCTGTTGCAAAGGAGGCTAAAACGATCATTTGAATGCAACAAAGCCTCTCTGCCTTTTAAGGTTGTTTTTTAAGATAATAATACCATCACAAGTTAATGAAACTTTGTGAAGAGAGGCACAAATTTAAGTTTTCGATCCTAAAGATTTCAGAGCATGGCATGCTGCAATGCTACACAGAAGGGTGTATGTTATGGCTGCTAACTATATGGTTTTTTTCCTTCATGTTTCCACCAGTAATGAAAATGCATGGAGATCTCCTTGAAACATCGACCGATGTTGTTTCAAGTGCCAATTTACTATGTTTTGAAATCATTAGAGCAAAAATATGATAGCCAAGAACTCGATTTAGAACCCTATTGCAACTAAATTTGGATCGTTTTCTTCTCTGTTTGGTTGCTCTTATTTGCAACAGGTGACTGGAAGCTTTAAACTAACAGAACAGCATGTGCACTTCATATGAATGGAAAGACTTCAGGCATATTACAGAGGCTTACGCTGCCTTACAAAAAAAGAAACTGATAGGGACTTGTTGAAGTTTCTGAAACGGCATAAAGAGTAATCCGTCGAGCTACATTTGCAATTCCAAGGAAGAAGAGAACAGCATTCCTTTCAAGCTGGAATTACCTTGAAAATACTATTAGAGAAGTTTTTCGAGTAATTACCCAAACATTGCTGGGATCTTAAAAGACTTCAAATTCAACAGTGCTTCATAGCCAATCCCTACATTATCTCAGTCCAAACATAGCTGGGATACTACTCCATTAGTTAGTTATACCTGAATGGCTATTCAAAGCTAGACACAGATCGGGGGTTTAATTTGCCACACACAGTTGGCATCAAAAGACCTAGTATTAGGGACACAATAAACATAGTATAAACTAACCCCCAGGTGATCTGTCTCTTCAAAATACAAAACAGGGACAATCCATCTATTCTATGATCCATCTACCCTTGCGAAGGAATTCCCAGTACCTAGTCAACATGTGATCCTCTGGCACCACCCTGTCCCACCTCCCTGTGCAGAATATTGCATATGCATCAGCGGCATACCTGAACAATCAGACAATAAATTCAAATGAGTCAGATCAGTTTGGAAAAACCATCAATGCAAATAGCTATAGCAGACAGCGAACTGAACAGAAATTTCCCTACTTTCCAACACCAGGCAGAAAGGTGACATGGGTCCAGTCCTCTTGCAAGTAAATCTCAGAAAGGCGTTTTATCTTCTCAGCCCTCGTGTTTTTGAAACCTAAACTGCGTGTTAGCTGGGCAATATCGTTCTGGTCAACATTAGTGGTGGTCTTTGCATCAGGACATAGGGTGAAGAAGTCATTTAAAATTGGTCTGACCTGCAATGAGAAATTTCTTTGGGATTATGCTTTTTCTATGCTGATTTCCAATAATAAAAACAGGTATGGATCTTA
This sequence comes from Populus nigra, assembly GCF_951802175.1. Classification (NCBI taxonomy): domain Eukaryota; kingdom Viridiplantae; phylum Streptophyta; class Magnoliopsida; order Malpighiales; family Salicaceae; genus Populus; species Populus nigra. The sequence continues at coordinate 26,447,905 of NC_084853.1, forward strand.
CCTGGCCACCCGATGTGCAGTTTAATAGCATACAAATGACGAGAACTCTCCAAGGGTCATGGTAATGATTCTCTTGAAGAAGCTCGTGAGGAGATCTGGGCGGAATCCAACGGTTGTTGGGTCGTCTCCTGAGGTATGCCACATCACGCATTTGAGCAGCAGTGAGCCTGGGTGATCTCTTCCTCTTCTTCTTCTGAGCTTCTTCTTCCCTTTCGACTTTCTTGATGGAAGGTCGAGTGGAGGGGGCGGAGGAGGAAGCTTGCCCTTTCCCCCCTGAACAACCTGTAAACGCGAATTCAGAAAACAACCCCATCACACTAGCACTGACTTCTACCGGCCGTCCATGACCACCTCCTGCTTTGCCATCACACTCGAAATCCTTCTTTTTCTTCTTACTTTCCCTTCTTCTCTTCTTTTCTGCCCCACCCTCCATTAGATTAGATTTGATTTGATTTTGTTTCTCTAGGGCAAACCTTTTCATTATGTATAGAAGAGGAGGGCAATAGGGTTTCTGCTTGTGCTGGTAACACACTCCCCTTGTTAACGAAATATCGTTTCATATTCCAGGGCTTTCTTGGAATTCCACTCTTTCTTTCCGCTATTTCCAAAATTGTAAAATCCAATCTTTTCGTTTAGCCCGCCCATCCCATATCTAGAGCGGGAACTTTTTATTAGTATTTTTTCTGTTCATTAATTCAGTGCTCACTTGGGAGTTTAACGAGGCATAAAAATCCCATAAAATAACAAAAATTATTAAGGCATAAAAATTGTGTCTCCATTAATATTTCCATAGATTTAGTTTTAGCTGCCCCATAGTTATTAAACCCGGCTCGGGGGTTGACCCGGCCAAAGAGTCGGGTCCCGGGTTTCATGGGTCAACCCGGGTCAACTCGGGTCAACCCGGAAAAATTAAAAAAAAAATAAAATTTTAATATTTCATATGAAAAAATCCATGTAAATATAAATTATACATATTATGAAGTTTAAAAGAATATTTTAAAAAGTTTTTTATCCCACATTGAAAAAACATAACTTTTTTCTTGGAAACATAGAGTATATATACTAATGGGTTTCAAATCCCACATTGAAAAAATATAACTTTTTCCTTGGAAACATAGAATATATATGCTAATGGGTTTCAAATCCCACATTGAAAAAACATAACTTTTTTCATGGGAACATAGAGTATATATATATGAAAGGGCTTCAAATCCCACATTGAAAAGATAATATATTATCCTTTTAAGTTGAAGTATTTAAACCAAAAGGTTTTTTATCCCACATTGAAAAAACATGGTTTTTTTCATGGGAACATAGTGTATATATATGAAAGGGCTTCAAATCCCACATTGAAAAAACATGGTTTTTTACATGGGAACATAGAGTATATATATGAAAGGGCTTCAAATCCCACATTGAAAAGATATTATGTTATCTTTTTAAGTTGAAGTACTTAAATCAATAGGTTTTTTTATCTCACATTGAAAAAACATGGTTTTTTTCATGGGGACATAGTGTATATATATGAAAGGGCTTCAAATCCCACATTAAAAAGATACTTTGTTATCCTTTTAAGTTGAAGTACTTAAACCAAAAGGTTTTTTATCCCACATTGAAAAAACATGGTTTTTTTCATGGGAACATAGTGTATATATATGAAAGGGCTTCAAATCCCACATTGAAAAAACATGGTTTTTTACATGGGAACATAGAGTATATATATGAAAGGGCTTCAAATCCCACATTGAAAATATATTATGTTATCTTTTTAAGTTGAAGTACTTAAATCAATAGGTTTTTTTATCCCACATTGAAAAAACATGGTTTTTTTCATGGGGACATAGTGTATATATATGAAAGGGCTTCAAATCCCACATTGAAAAGATACTTTGTTATCCTTTTAAGTTGAAGTACTTAAACCAAAAGGTTTTTTATCCCACATTGAAAAAACATGGTTTTTTTCATGGGAACATAGTGTATATATATGAAAGGGCTTCAAATCCCACATTGAAAAGATATTATGTTATCCTTTTAAGTTGAAGTATTTAAACCAAAAGGTTTTTTTATCCCACATTGAAAAAACATTGTTTTTTTCATGGGAACATAGTGTATATATACTAATGGGTTTCAAATCCCATATTTGAAAAAAAAAAAAAACCGGGTCTCGTCCGGGTTTGCCTGGGTCGCCCGGGTCCCGGGTTGACCCGCCGGGTCGCCCGGGTTTGGCCGGGCTGTTGCCATAGCCGGTCTTTTATTAAACCCAGACCGGTCCAGCCACCGGGTCGACCGGGCCGGGTTTAATAACTATGAGCTGCCCTATTTAATTTAATTTAATTTCAATTTCCTTAACCTAGGAAAATGTAAGAGTCAGCTAAATAATAACTGGCAATCTAAAATCACTCCTACTAATTAATAAGTAGAATTTGGAAGGTCATCTCGATCCCCCCCACGCGGTCAAGTAGGTTATTTAGAGAGCATGAAATTCTTTGCAAAGGTTTGACAGTATTCTTTTTTCTCTTCTGCTAGTTCTCCTCCTCCTTATTTCCTCTCATGTTTTCTGGCCCTCTTTTCCTTTCCCTCTAGGCAGCTGTCCAATCTTCTCTCAAGGTCTCAATTCTCCTTCACACGTTCACAAGGCACTCTCTACTGGTTTGGTTTAAGTTTTCGTTGGGAAGGAGGAAGGGAAGAGCAACATGCAGCTGCTATAGACAACTTTGGGAAGAGGAAGGGTCACCTTCTCTCTCCTCCTTGTATTTATACTCCCCATTAAATGAGGTGGGGTGTTTAGGATTTGTTTCAAATCTCACATTGAAAAAACATAACTTTTTTCTTGGGAATATAGAGTATATATACAAAAAGTCTTCAAATCCCACATTGAAAAGATATTATGTCATCCTTTTAAGTTGAGTATTTAAACCAAAAGGTTTTTTTATCCTACATTAAAAAAACATAACTTTTTTCTTGAGAACATAGAGTATATATATTAATGGTTTCAAATCCCACATTGAAAAAATATAATTTTTTTCTTGGAAATATAGAGTATATATACTAATGGGTTTTAAATCTCACATTGAAAAAACCTAACTTTTTTCATAGGAATATGGAGTATATATATGAAAGGGTTTTTCATAGGAATATGGAGTATATATATGAAATGGTTTCAAATCCCACATTGAAAAGATACTTTGTTATTCCTTTAAGTTGAAGTATTTAAACCAAAAAGTTTGTTATCCCACATTTAAAAAACATAATTTTTTTCTTGAGAACATAGAGTATATAACGACCAATGTGATTGTGTTTTTTTTTTTATGGTTGAATTATTGTACTTTTTATTAAATGAGGTTTGTGTTTCTTACCTTTTTTCTCACTATCAGAAAATTAATAAATACAAACGGAAATACTAACGGAATGTTTTCATCGGTAAATTGCAGTGAATTTTATCGATGAAAATATTCCATAAGTATTTTTCGAGAGAATTACATGGGGGGAAAAGAATTAAAACAAATTCAACAAGTATAATGACATGTTATTTATACCAATAAAATTACCGACATTTTTAATTTTATCGATAAACTCGTTGGTAAATTGTTTACTATCATTGATGAAATAGTTAAAAATATTAATATTTAATTATTCATTGTTAAAATGTCTCAATAAAAAGACTAGAGTCCCTAAAAAAACAAAAAATAGCAACAACAAAAAACCCAAAAATATGCTTTTGACATCTTTACGTCACTTGCAACGTCTTTTTTCTATGCGTTTAGTTGTCAATGCATGTTTTTCAAGTCGACGTTGAAGTTATTTTTTCTAAAAAAATTCAAAATACAAAAAAAATAAAAATTTCAAGAAATTAAAGATCAAGAATCAAAGTGAAAAGTGAGAGTACTGTAGGGAGCTTAATTGATTTTTTCAAGGGTAATTTAAAAAAAAATTAAAAGTTAAAGAGTTAATTAAAAACTAAATTGAATAATTTAAAAATCAAAAATCATTTTGTAAATGGTGCTGAATTGGAGGGTCCAATTACAATTTACCCAGTGGTTTTGATTACAACGACTAAACTGAAAATGACTATTCTAATCTCAAAACGGCGCAGTTTCAATGGAAACTGTTCATCACCTTCTTTATTAGACCAGGGAAGTCGATTCAGCAGGAAGAAGAAGAAACTTCGGTTGCCCCACGATGCATGCTGTTACAAAAAGCATAAACGCATGTCATTCTCTGGCTTTATAAAAACCAGAGAAAGGCCATGACGGGAAGGGGGACACGAAGAGAAAAAGAGAGGGAGAGGGAGAATAGGAGACGGAAAAAAAAAACAAAAAAACAGGGGGAAAACCAGAGAGAGCAAACACAGGGACGAGGAGAGAATACCAGAGGACATAAAAAAACGAACAGAGGCATAGACCCAAAAACAACACAAAAACCCAGAACAGAGAGACAAAAAACGAAAGACAAAAAAAAGAGAGTGAACAGAGCAGACACAGAACGAAAGACGAACAAAAAAACAGAGGATGAGCGGAAAACAATAAAGAAGAGAAACCTTCTGGGCTTCCTTTCAGAACTTCAATCAAAAAACGTTTGTTGTCTTTTAAGCAACAGATTGCTTGAACCAAACCAGCAACGAAGGAGAATCCCAGGAGAACAAAAACAGAGAAAAGAAATGCAGAGAGAACACGAGAGAGATAGCAGGAGAAGAAAATTCAGAAAGGCAGGGAAAGAGAGAATAAAAGATCAGAGGGGAAGGGAAGCTAGAACTAGAACAACGAACGGAGCCTTTCTTCAGAATCTCAGAACCAGGCGAACCCCAGCGACCAATGTTCCCCAGGTGAGTTCTTCTCTTTCCCACTTTTCATTTTAATTCATTTTTATTGTTGCATGAAAATTTTATTTCATTCGTTATTGTGCACGTGCGCGAGAGTTGATTCACGCGTAACCAAGTCACTAGTTTGGATAGTGATAAGGTTAGGTTGATTGGTCCAGCCCAGTTTGTATAGGCTGAACCAAACCTAACTCCCATCCTAAAAACAGAAGATAAAATTATAAAAAAAAATTGAGATTTGATTGGTTGTCTACTTGGTAAAATTCTGAAAAAATTTCAAAATCTTTTTCAAAAAAATGTGTGGTTTTCTGACGTATATTTTTATTATTTTTTTTATTAATATTTATACTAGAAAAGTAAATGTAATGCAAGAAAAATAAAAAGAGAAAGATCATGGAAATCACATCCAGCAAAGTCAAATCTCGCATTCTGCCAGTGTTGACCTTTGGCCATTAAAATTTTAATATATGGAGCTACAGACGTCCAATTGATGCAAACGCAATTTTCTTGGATTCCTAATTCAAAGACCTATCCACGCTCCAAATTTCAGCCAAAAAAAATGTCATATGAGGGAGATATGATTTTCCAAAGATGACAACTGAATTCTGCCAGCAAACAGGTTTCGTGAAGAAACGAGTCCAAATTACATTCCGAAGCATCTAAACCGACATCCAAGTTTTTATATCAGCAATTTAGCTCCTCTGAGTCAGAGTTGAAGATTTCATGCAAGGTTATTTCTCTTTTTTAGGAAAAATAGTTATTGAAGTACTTAAATGTAAACTGTCAACTTAAGGAAGGACTATTTTGTAAAATAGAGACTAGGGTTTCTTAGCATATAAAAAGAAAGAGAGAAGGAGGCAGCAGCCAGCAGAAAGAGGGAGAGCAGAAGGAGGCAGCAGCCAGCAGAGAATAAACACAAATTCTCTCCTCTACAAACCCAAAAATCATGCTCTTTTCATTCTTTAGAAGTAGTTGTTCAATAGTTATGCAAGGCTAAGCTCTTTTCTTGGTTGCAAGGACACAACAAACCTTCGGACTTCAAGAACTGTGAGATTTATTCTTCCTTTTATTTTCAGTTTATGTTATGAATGAGTATGATTGTTTTCCTATGAATATTTCCTATGATTGTTGTTGATGATTGCTAGAGCGGACTCTAAGTTATTGTTGTGAACAATCTATTGCTAAGTTTAATATCAAAACCGGAGTTGTGATATATGAACTTGTGAAGCAACTAAGCTTGATAATTGTGGCGGAACTACATTATTGAACTTAAGGAGAACATTTGAACAAAGTGATACAAGCTGTGGACAGCTTGTATGTTAATCTTGATGAAATTATCTAGTTCTTAAAGCTACCATTAAATTGAATCATTAGTGCGGACACTTTGATTGTTTGTTGGTTAGGATTATTTATACGGCGGATCCGTTAATTAATCAACATTAAGAAAAGATAAAATTTCAGAACATAAACTGCAATTTTTGTTTCAAGGATCGATTCTAATTTACGTTGGTGGATGTGTGCTTGCGACCAATGTTTGTTTTCTTGATAAGTTTCGGTTTTAATTGATTTTGTTTGCTAGTTTAATTGCTGCCATAGTTTAGATAATCACAAACCAAATCCCCCCAATTACATAACGTACAACATAAAAATCTGACTTGAAACTTCCTTGTGGGATCGACCCCTTGCTTGCTCTATACTATCTTGTGTGTTTTAAGCTAGGGTAATTAATTTGTGCGACCGCGACATCGCATCAAATATTGGCGCCGTTGCCGGGGATGTAATTTTAGTTGATTGTTGTGCTTGTAATGTTATTTTTATTTGTTATGATTCAAAAAAAAAAAAGAGAAATAGAATTTTTGCTTGCGATGATACTGTTCATTTGCGGCAGCGGTACTGTTCAAAACAGAGTTTTTGGTGGAATTAGGTATTGGTCTTTTGTTTCCTGAAGGAAAACAACGTTCTGAACAGGATTAGTGACATTTCAGTAGCCCCACCCTATTGAGGCCAAATTCCGCTATTTTCTAGTGTTTTTAGGCAGTTTTAGTTTTCTACCGTAGGATTTTCATACAATTTGCATTGTTTTCAATCTCTTGTGTGGTTACTTTCTTTTGAGTTTTCTTAGCAATTTATGCCTGTGACCCGTTCTACTAATCAAATTCAAGTGCAGATTGATCTTGAAATAGAAAGCACTTTACGCAGGTTAAGAAAGGAAGCTCGCCTCAACACCATGGCTATTGCACGACAACAAACACTCAAGGAGCTTGCTGCTCCTAACGTGGAAAATCAACCATTGTGCATAAACATTGACAATAATGTAAACTTTGAGCTCAAATCTGGTTTTATACATTTGTTACCAACATTTAATGGTCTTGCAGGAGAAGATCCTCATACCATCTCACAGAGTTCCATATGGTTTGTGTTGGCATGAAACTGAATGGAGTTGATGAAGAACAAGTTAAGTTGAAAGCTTTCCCTTTCTCTTTGAAGGGGGCAGCAAAGGCATGGCTTTTCTCTATTCTCCCAGGATCTATTGGAACTTGGAATGCTATGAAGAAGATTTTCCTTGAGGAGTATTTCCCAGCATCTCGAGTTGCCAACATAAGGAAAGAAATATGTGGGATTCGGCAATCTCATGGAGAGACACTCTCCGAATATTGGGAAAGATTTGAGCAACTCTGCATTCAATGTCCTCATCATCAAATACCCGATCAGCTGCTCATTCAATATTTCTATAAAGGATTGATGCCTACTGACCGTAGTATCATTGATGCTGTAAGTGGAGGCGCATTGGTGGATAAGACATCCGAGGCTGCACGCCAATTGATCTCAAACATGGCAGCCAACTCAAAACAATTTGGCACTCGTGGAGACTTCTCCAACAAACGAGTAAATGAGGTAAGTATCTCTAACCTTGAAAATAAAGTTAATGATCTTACTTCTCTTGTGCGTTCTTTGGCTTGTGAAAATGTGCAGCAGGTGAAAGTTTGTAGCATATGCTCCTTACAAGGACATGCTTCGGATATGTGCCCAACAATGCAAGAAGATTACATTGAACAAGCTCATGCAATTGATGGAGCATTCAACGGACAGCCCCAGCGTAAATATGATCCCTTTTCCAACACGTACAATCCCGGATGGAGAGATCATCCCAACTTACGCTACGACAACCCATCCCAACAAGGCAATCAAGGCCGACAGTTCCATCCCCATGGATTTCAGCCCCAACAAAGTTATCAAGCAAGACAACCCCCTCCATTCACAAACTCCAATGTTATGGGGTCATCATCTAATGATGATCTTCGTGAGATGATGAAAACTTTGGCTTCTAATACTGTTACCTTGCAACAAAATGTCATGTCTTTTCAACAGGAAACAAGGTCAAATATTCACAACTTGGAAAAGCAAATGGGGCAAGTAGCTTCAAGTGTAGGAAAATTGGAAGCACAAATGAATGGAAAGTTGCCCTCCCAAGCATTGAATCCAAAAGAGAATGTTAGTGCTATCATGCTGCGAAGTGGGAAAGAACTTGAAGAGAAAAAGTTGAAACAAATTGAGATGGAGGAGGAAGAAGAGATAGAAACTGAATTGAGTACAAAGAAAGAACATCCTCCTCCTCCACAAACTGAAACAAAGACCAACACTCCAAAGGTAACTTCTCACTCAATTAATTTCAGTTTTAAAACAATTCCACCCTTTCCTGTGAGTTCTTCTAGGTCAAAGAAAGAAGACAAAGAAAAAGAGATTTTAGAGGTTTTCAAGAAAGTGGAACTCAACATTCCTTTGCTTGATGCTATCAAGCAAATTTCCAAATATGCAAAATTCTTGAAGGAGTTGTGTACTACCAAGAGAGCTTTCAAACTGAAAGGTCATGAAACGGTAAGTATGGGTGAAGTTGTATCTGCCGTTATTCAAAAGAATCTGCCTTTAAAACAAAAAGACCCAGGTGCGTTTACTATCCCATGTGTTATTGGTAATGCTAGTTTTAAAAGAGCTTTATGTGATTTAGGTGCATCCATTAGTGTTATGCCCAAACATGTTTATGATTCTCTTAGTCTTGAGCCTTTGAATAAAACTAACATTGTAATACAACTTGCGGATCGTAGTTTTGTTTACCCACTTGGTGTGATAGAAGATGTCCTAGTCAAGATTGATAGTTTAGTTATTCCATTTGATTTTTATATTCTTGATATGGAACATGATTCTTGTGATTCATCAACCAACACTCCTATATTGTTTGGGAGACCATTCTTGAAAACCGCCAACACAAAGATTGATTGTGGTAAGGATACCTTGTCTATGGAAGTAGGAGATGAAAAAATTGAATTCAATTTTCATGATGCAATGAAATATCCTTATAGCAATGTTTATTCTATCACATGTTATGACCAAATTGATAAGTGTGTGCAGCAAGTTTGTGATTTTGATTGCGAAGACGGATTAAGCATAGCTTTGAGCTATGGCTATGATTTCACCAAGATAGAAGAGATGGAGAGGCATGTGTGTGTTCCCCAAAACGTGCATGAATCAGTATTGGCCTTACAAGCTTTGCAAACCGTTCCCCATGGTAATGTTTTTGTTGATTTAGTACTCTCACATAAAAAGCTTTTGCCATCTATTTTACAGGCCCCCGAGTTAGAATTAAAACCTTTGCCCGATAATTTGAAGTATGTATTCATTGGCGACAACAATACACTTCCCGTTATCATAACAAAAGGTTTGACAAGTATGCAAGAGGAAAAACTTGTGAAGTTGTTGTGTGATCACAAGACGGCCATTGGATGGACTTTAGCCGACATCAAGGGCATTAGTCCCTCAATGTGTATGCATCATATACTATTGGAGGACAACGCAAAACCAACAAGGGAAATGCAAAGGAGGTTGAACCCGCCTATGATGGAGGTAGTGAAAGCTGAAATTTTGAAACTATTAGATGCAGGAGTCATTTACCCCATCACTGACAGTAAATGGGTAGTGCCAATCCATGTGGTGCCCAAAAAGACCGGAATCACATTGGTGAAAAACAAAAATGATGAGCTCATTCCTACTCGCATCTCGAGTGGATGGAGAATGTGTGTTGATTACAGAAAGCTCAATCTTTCTACACGTAAAGATCATTTCCCATTACCATTCATGGATCAAATGCTTGAATGCCTAGCAGGTAAGTCTTTTTAATGCTTTCTTGATGGATATAGTGGATACAATCAGATTGTTATTAATCCTGAGGATCAGAAAAAGACTACATTTACATGTCCATTTGGTACATATGCATATAGGAGAATGCCTTTTGGTCTCTGTAATGCTCCTGTAACTTTTCAAAGATGCATGATGAGTATTTTTTCTGACTATGTTGAAAGAATAATCGAGGTTTTTATGGATGATTTCACGGTGTATGGTGATTCTTTTGATAAATGTCTAGAAAATTTATCTTTAATCTTGAAAAGGTGTATTGAAACTAACCTTGTCTTGAACTATGAAAAGTGTTATTTTATGGTAGAACAAGGAATAGTTATTGGGCATGTTGTGTCTTCACGTGGATTAGAGGTTGATAAAGCTAAGATAGATGTTATTTCATCATTGCCTTACCCCTCATGCGTGAGGGAAGTTCGTTCTTTTCTAGGCCATGCAGGTTTCTATCGACGCTTTATCAAAGATTTCTCGAAGATTACAGCACCCTTGTGTAAACTATTAGCCAAAGAAGTGGATTTTGTGTTTGATCAAGCATGTAAAGATGCCCATGATGAGCTTAAAAGACGTGTCACATCTGCCCCTATCATCCAACCACCAAATTGGGATGAACCTTTTGAGATAATGTGTGATGCGAGTGACTATGCGGTAGGAGCTGTGTTTGGCCAAAGAATTGGGAAGAATTTGCATGTTATCGCCTATGCTTCTCGTATGTTGGATGGAGCACAATGCAATTACCATACAACTGAAAAGGAACTTTTTGCAGTGGTGTTTGCTCTTGAAAAATTCAGGTCATATCTACTTGGTACAAAAGTCATTGTTTTTATTGACCATGCAGCTCTCAGGTATCTTTTGAAGAAGAAGGAGTCCAAACCAAGACTGATTAGGTGGATCTTGCTTTTACAAGAATTCGATCTTGAGATCAAAGACAAAAAAGGTGCTGAAAACCATGTGGTTGATCACTTGAGCCGACTGAGGACCGAGGATATACAGATCGAAACAATAAGAGAGACATTCCCCGATGAGCAGTTGTATATGTTGCATTCCTCTACAAGACCCTGGTATGCTGATTTGGTAAACTATTTAGTCACCAAAGAATTCCCTCCAGGTTTGTCTAAACCCCAAAAAGATAAGTTACGAGCTGATGCTAAATATTATTTTTGGGATGATCCTTTCCTTTGGAAATTTTGTGTGGATCAAGTAGTTAGGAGGTGTGTACCACAAGATGAATTTCATTCCATTCTCACTTTTTGTCATTCTCATTCTTGTGGTGGGCATTTTGGAGCAAAAAGACAGCCCACAAGGTACTTGAAAGTGGTTTCTATTGGCCTTCTATTTTTAAAGATGCATATCACTTTTGCAAATCATGTGAAAAATGCCAAAGAACAGGTAATATCACTCATAAGAATCAAATGCCTTTAACGGATATTCTTGTAAGTGAAATTTTTGATGTTTGGGGTATTGACTTTATGGGTCCATTTCCTTCTTCATCTGGCAATCTTTATATTCTTCTTGCTGTTGATTATGTGTCCAAATGGATTGAGGTGAAAGCCACACGAACTAACGATGCTAAGGTTGTTTTAGATTTTGTCAGGACTCACATATTTGACAGGTTTGGAATCCCTAAAGCTATCATTAGTGATCGTGGCACTCATTTCTATAATCGTTCCATGGAAGCATTGCTACGCAAATATCATGTGACTCATCGAACTTCCACAACATATCATCCTCAAATGAATGGCCAAGCTGAAATTTCAAATCGAGAAATCAAGTCCATTTTGGAGAAAACAGTGCAACCTAACCGGCGAGATTGGAGTCTACGTCTTGGAGATGCACTTTGGACTTATCGGACTGCTTATAAATCACCTATAAGAATGTCACCTTATAGAATGATTTATGGGAAAGCATGTTATCTACCGGTGGAACTTGAACACAAAGCTTTTTGGGCCATTAAACAATGTAACATGGATTATGATGCTGCTGGGATTGCAAGAAAACTGCAACTACAAGAGTTGGAAGAAATTCGAAATGATGCTTACGAGAATGCAAGGATTTACAAAGAAAAGACTAAGAATCTTCATGACCGAATGCTTACAAGAAAGGAGTTTCATGTTGGAGACAAAGTCCTTCTTTATCATTCGCGTTTGAAACTTTTTCCTGGAAAATTGCGCTCTCGTTGGATTGGACCCTTTGTTGTTTCTAATGTTTTTCCTTATGGTGTAGTTGAAATTACAAGTTTAGAAACCAACAAAGTACTCAAGGTCAATGGGCATCGTTTGAAACCTTTCTATGAAGGTTGGACGGCAGAACTCACCGCTTCTATAGAGTTAGCTGAACCAATTTATGAAGAATGAGCATGCCACATGTCAAGCCAATGACATAAAACAAAAGCACTTACTGGGAGGCAACCCAGCACAAAAAAAAAATCAGATTTGCTTTCTTTTTCCTTATCTTTTATTTTTTCGCATTTTAATTTATTTTCTGTCATTCTCTTATGTTCCTTTGCTTTTATTTCAACATTGTGGACAATGTTGTGTTTTAAGTGTGGGGGTATTGGGAGTATTTTAGTTTTCTTTGTTGTTCTAAAAAAAATAAAATTGTGTTTGATCTTTTTAACTCCCATTGGTTTTGAGAATATGAGTATTATGTATGAGAATTAATTGAGATAGATGAAGATATAAATCAAATGAAGAAGTATGCATGTAAATTTTAAGGTTTAATTGGTTTAGGGATTGACTTTGAGAATATGCCATGTTGACTTTATAGTGTTATACCAATGTAAGCTTTTGAGCCTTCAACATTATATTCTTTGAATGTGCATTCTTTCAATGATATGTATCTCTAGAACTTGCTTCATATCTTATTGAGATTATATTCCATTACAAATATACATGAAGATGATAAAGGCATTAGGAATTTTAATCACTTGAACCAAAAAGTCAACCTAAAGCATATTATTCTTAGTGAGCCCCTTTTGAGCTTGTTTATCTTTTCTTTGCTTTATCCATGTATAAGCTTTAACTTTTTATATGTTTTCCTTTTCCCCTGGCCAAGGATTAGTAGAGCATATACTTATGATATCTCATGGAATTATGGTTGGAAATTATGTGAAAAGAAAGAAGTGATGCTTGATGAAAAGATGGGCAAAGTTGCCAAAGGTAAAAAAAAAAGAAAAAGAAAAAAGTGTTCCTTTATGTTCTTAAGATTTTATGTTGAAAGAGCTTGAAATCAAAAGAAGTTAAGCATTGGTGATTAAAGATGAAAAATTTATGTGCTTTGATGGAATATCTTGTTTGAAATATTATTTTTCAGAATGCTCTACTTTCTTTGGTTTGAACCTTTCCTTTTACTTTCTTTTACCTCACCTTAACCTTAGCCCCATTACAACCGGAAAATAAGACCTTTTGATTCATGTAGTACTTGTAATAAGTTGCTAATGGAGATGAGATTGAAAAACAAGTTTATGGTAGAACATACTCTTTGATTGGATTTGAGAGATTTAAACACATAAACCCTAAACACATGAGTGTTGGAGTGTATATCAATGAGAGGACCTATCACTTTGGCATGACATAGATTTCATTTAAATCCCGACGATTAATTGAGTTTTGAAGTTTGCATGTAAATGAATTCATGAGAATTATACTATTTATCCTTCATGATTGTATTCTTGTTTATAATGCATACATTCTTGGACATTGATGGGAGATTAAGAGATTGATCATAGTTATTTTCAATTTGATTTTATTTATCCTTTCTCGAGGACGAGCAAGAGCTAAGTGTGGGGGTATTTGATGTAACCATATTATTCGATAGTTTTACCCACATCTACCTAATGTTTTGTCTATGTTTTATATATAAAATGCCTTGATATTCGTTGTTTTATGTTTTCAAGGCATTTTTTGGATGAAAGATGCAAAAAGGAGTAAATTGGAGGTAATTGGCAGATTTGACGTTCAGTCGATGTTTTGTGCAGAGCGTGAGTTCTAGAGATCGAAATGAAGTGATTCCAGTGGCACTAAAAAACTAACATCCATACCTTTCTGGAAATGTAATGCAAGAAAAATAAAAGGAGAAAGATCATGGAAATCACATCCTGCAAAGTCAAATCTCGCATTCTGCCAGTGTTGACCTTTGGCCATTAAAATTTTAATATCTGGAGCTACAGAAGTCCAATTGATGCAAACTCAATTTTCTTGGATTCCTAATTCAAAGACCTATCCACGATCCAAATTTTAGCCAAAAAAAAATTTCATATGAGGGAGATATGATTTTCCAAAGATGACAACTGAATTCTGCCAGCAAACAGGTTTCGTGAAAAAACGAGTCCAAATTACATTCCGAAGCATCTAAACCGACATCCAAGTTTTTATATCAGCAATTTAGCTCCTCTAAGTCAGAGTTTGAAGATTTCATGCTAGGTTATTTCTCCTTTTTAGGAAAAATAGTTATTGAAATACTTAAATGTAAACTGTCAACTTAAGGAAGGACTATTTTGTAAAATAGAGACTAGGGTTTCTTAGCATATAAAAAGAAAGAGAGAAGGAGGCAGCAACCAGCGGAAAAGAGGGAGAGCAGAAGAGGCAACAGCCAGCACAGAATAAACACAAATTCTCTCCTCTACAAACCCAAAAATCATGCTCTTTTCATTCTTTAGAAGTAGTTGTTCAATAGTTATGCAAGGCTAAGCTCTTTTCTTGGTTGTAAGGACACAACAAACCTTCGGACTTCAAGAACCGTGAGATTTATTCTTCCTTTTATTTTCAGTTTATGTTATGAATGAGTATGATTGTTTTCCTATGAATATTTCCTATGATTGTTGTTGATGATTGCTAGAGCGGACTCTAAGTTATTGTTGTGAACAATCTATTGCTAAGTTTAATATCAAAACCGGAGTTGTGATATATGAACTTGTGAAGCAACTAAGCTTGATAATTGTGGCAGAACTACATTATTGAACTTAGGGAGAACATTTGAACAAAGTGATACAAGCTGCGGACAGCTTTTATGTTAATCTTGATGAAATTATCTAGTTCTTAAAGCTACCATTAAATTGAATCATTAGTGCGAACACTTTGATTATTTGTTAGTTAGGATTAGTTATACGGCGAATCCGTTAATTAATCAACATTAAGAAAAGATAAAATTTCAGAACATAAACTGCAATTTTTGTTTCAAGGATCGATTCTAATTTCCGTTGGTGGATGTGTGCTTGCGATCAAGGTTTGTTTTCTTGATAAGTTTCGGTTTTAATTGATTTTGTTTGCTAGTTTAATTGCTGCCATAGTTTAGATAATCACAAACCAAATCCCCCCAATTACATAACGTACAACATAAAAATCTGACTTGAAACTTCCTCGTGGGATCGACCCCTTGCTTGCTCTATACTATCTTGTGTGTTTTAAGCTAGGGTAATTAATTTGTGTGACCGCCACATCGCATCAGACTTATTTTATTTATGCTTTTTTTTTCTTATCTATGTGTATATGTCTTTATGCATTAGTAGTTTTTGAGAGATTGCTCTGGTTTACACACATGGATACTTTAGGTTAGGTGAGGGATTAACATCTTACCTTATGATTTTTAGTCAAGGTTTAAGTTTGTGTAAACCTTAACTCCTCGTTGAGTGCTTATATTGGTAATGATTGGTACACATGCTATTACATTGCCTACTGAGCCCCCATATTACCTTCAAGAAGGTGATCACTAGGACAACAAGAGATCCGTTTTAGAGATCAAATAGCAAACCTACCCCTTGTCTCATGTAAAAAGATTAGAACCTGTCTTTAGGGTGTATGGTCCCTACACATTGTTTTACATCAAGGCAAGTCATTTTTGAAGCATCTTGAACTCAAGACTTGTGGGTGACATAATGACCATTACTTAGGAAATTTCCATTATAAATTTTGGAAAAAAAATCAAATTCTTGTTTCATTATGCAATATTTACGACCATATGTCATCCTTTGAAGGACGAGTTCATCATATAAAAACATGTTCATGCATTTATCATGCATGCTCCAAGGTTGAATCATAGGTTCCCCCACCTGAGATCTACTACACTGGACTGAGAAAAGGATGAAAAATGAAGAAAGGGGTCAAATAAAGGCTTATTATCAAAAGGAAATTGAGAGCATCAAATGTGAAGTAGCTAGACTCAGAAATCTACTTGAACAAGTGTTGATTTTCAGGAATGGAAAGGGAACGTTTGCACAACCTCCTGTGAAAACATTGTCAATCCACGTCCCACATAAGGAAAAATAATTAACTCTTCTCCTCAGCACTACACTAGCTGCGACCACAAGCATCGAAGCTGGACATCCTCTCCTCCTTTTAGTCGTGAACATGAGCAGTAACGCCTTCAATCATCAACGAAAGATAACCTCCTTTCTTGTTCAACTGCACCATTAGTTTTTCACAACCTCCATATCTCCTTTCAGTAGCATCCAACAATTGCTAGCCTTCCGCATCATGAGCCGGGGATATATATATATATATATATATATATATATATATATATATATATATATATATATATATATATATTTGAGATTAAAAAAATGGTCTCGAGAATTGAGTAAATTAATTGATATGATTTGTACAAGTATGAAATATGACAATTGCTAGCCTTCCGCATCATGAGCCGGGGATATATATATATATTTGAGATTAAAAAAATGGTCTCGAGAATTGAGTAAATTAATTGATATGATTTGTACAAGTATGAAATATGAAAATTTGAATTTTTGATGAAAAATCACAAATTGACTAATTTTACATTGTAGCACGTACCTTTCAATCTGGTCATTAGATTAAGTTGCAATTTTGCGTGGAGTCTTATAAAATATTATTTTAACTTAGGTTAAAGTTTCAAAATTTGTAGTGATAATGTTTTTTTTTCCAGATAAAAAAACAAATAGCACATATGAGTGTCTAGAAATTTCTTTAGGGATCAAATTGTAAATTTGCCCAAAACAACCGCCTTTATAACCTGTTAGCAACGAAAAAAAAGAAAAAAAAGAGGGAGTGTGCAGCCGGCCAAGAGAAGAAAATGGGAAAAGAGGGCTTTTGTTATCTTTCATGGAAATTGCTTGAAAAATAAAAAACAAAGTGTAAGTTAGAAAGAGTGTTAAGTAATTAAAGAGAGGGTTTGATACATTAAAGAGCCTATAAGGAGTTTAAAGATTTTAAATGTGCTTTTAGAGAAGGAAAAAAATTGAGCTTAGAGGGAAGTGTGAAGAGAACTTGATTCAACTTTTTTGGCTTTTGATTCTTCATTCCTTAAGGGAGAGGTTGGAGGCTCCGAACAACAACAAGGAGCTACTAGTCGAGCATCAGTAGTAGGTAGGTGTCCGACATCTTGAATTTTTATAAAGAGATTAATTGAAAAACATGTGTTAATTTTAATTATAAATTTTGTAATTTATGTTTTGATGTCAATGGATGAACTAGTGCCCGGTAATTGGGCGGGTGAACTAATGCCCGATAATTGGGTAAATGAATTAGTGCTCGGTAATTGGGCAGGGGGTGAACTAATACCCGGTAATTGGGCGGGTGAACTAATGCCCGATAATTGGGTAAATGAATTAGTGCTCGGTAATTGGCCTGGTGAACTAATGCCTGGTAGTTGGGCGGATGAACACATTTAGATAGATGAACTAATGCCTGGTAATTGGGCAAATGAACACATTTAGGTGGATGAAGTAGTGCCCAGTAATTGGACGGCTGAACTAATGCCTGATATTTGGGTGAATGGATTAGTATCCTAATGATGGAGTGGCACCCTCGTGAAGTGGCTAAAATTGGAATTAATTGGATGAATATAGAGGTGTAAGATATTAATGATTCATAATAAAGTATATAGAAAAAATATTTTTATATGGGTGTAGTGAAATGATACATTGCATTTATTGATAATTATGTTGATAAAATGTTAATTTTATTTTCAGGACCCTTGCAGTAGTAAAATAAATCCTGCTTGAATATATGATAGTTTTTGTGTATTTATATCGATCAACATGTATTTTGAAATTAATGAATGATGTAAAAGAGATTGAATGAACATTTTTATATGTAGAACAAAATTGTTATATGTAATTAATGTGAATGTCCTACTTAAAAATATGTGTTATATCAAGTAGTTAGATTTTATCATAGTTGCTTATAGGATTAGAAATGTTAGAATGATAAAAAAGAAGAAGAATATTTTACCCCAAAATTTTATATTTAACTAAGAAATTGTCCTGGATAAAAGAGCGGGAGCGTTACATTCATAATCTAAGTTTTTATTCTTTTTCTTAGAATCAATTAATTCTGCAAGTTATGTAAACCTTAGAATTATTTATGTATTTTGTTTTTATTGATTGCATCTTTATTAGCGGACAATACATGTCTATTATTTTTTTTGTGACATATTGATTAAGAATGAGGTTCAAGATGATTGGATCATAATTATGATATAAATTGTGTCAGGAATGAAGATGTCGATAACTTGGTATGATCCTATTATAGGGAAAACTCTGCCGAATTTTTAGTTAAAAATATTGCATCGAATAAAAATTAACTCTTATAAATATTTTTTTTTTCGTGACAAAAGATGAAGATAAAAGTAGAATCAATGGTAAAAGAAGGCTAAGAACAAAAGCCTAATGATTGAGAAAGGAGTAGAAAGGTTAAGAAAAACCAATTTAAAGGTTCTCAAGGTTGGGGATCGAATAATGAAAATTGTTTACACTTAAATGCAAGTCAAAGATAAAAAAAGGAGAACATCTATTTTCTTTTCGAATCCATATTGGTATCAGAGCCATGATTTTAATTTTTTTTATGCAATATATTTGTTACTGTATAAACGTTAGGTGTAAATTTTGTGTAAAAAAAATACTTCCATTGAGTCTTGGACTTTATTTATACTGCCATAAGAAGTGCTTAAACCTTGAACTTTTTGATAAATTAGAATAAGGTTTGTCCTGCTGTGCTAGCTATTGATAAAGCTCTCAAACCGAAATGAAAATTGTTCCAATTAAGTCCCTTGACAGATCAGTTGCTTTTGTTTTTGGTCATTAAACATATTTTTTTATTGGAGGATTTAAAATTATAATTGTAAGAAAAGTGAAAAAGAGAAATTGGCTAAAAAAATGAAAGCATGAAAGATCAAGTCAAAGATTTTAAAATAAAAAAGGCTTTGTATTTTTAAAAATTAGAAGTTATCATGGCAATAAAATATGATAGCAAAAATCTTGTAAATTTTTACATTGATAATGACTTTGCTCATGAGTTTTGAACACTAAGAACTTCACGGTAAAATAAGGTTATTGAGAGAAGAAATCAATCACTTTAAGAAATTAGAGAAATTATGTTGGGTTTCATGAAACTCATAAATGTAGTGAAAATAACAATTATAAAATCTTTAGGAAGCCCAAGAATCTCGTTAGATAGTTTAAGGCTCATGCAAAGATTACTTCAAGATCATATCTTCTTTTGAGGTTACATTAACTCTTGAAGGTTGTGTTGTCTCAAACAACAAGTTGTTCAATTGTTCAATCTCTAATAGTAATATACATGAACTATCAAATAAAAAATCTTCTAAAAACCCTTTTAGAAAGAGCGATTGATATGCCTTTACTACTAGTTCTTTTTTTTTTTTGAGGTATATCTTTGTTTGATCACATCAAATTTTCCATCATTATCTTATCCATTCAACAAATATGAGGCATAACATTCTATTTATAGAAAAAATTTTATAACCATATTAATCACTTTGCCCTTAGAAAAACATCACATTTATTATTTTATGATAGTTTTAGAAATGTATGCAATCAAATCTATACTTGATTTGTCTAGGTCTAGAATTATAATCCTTTGTATAAATTACATTATAGTTTTTAATTTCTAAAATGTATTTACAATCAAGTTCCACTTGATTAATCATCCCAACTTAATTTCTAATTTCCCAAAAATAGAGAAAAGACAAGAAACGCATGCCCTATTTAATATTACAACCATTCAACCATCAACAAAACATAATCATATTTGCCTTTTGATATCCATAACCTTCCATCATGCATAAAAACACATTGATACATATAATTTAATATATTGCATGCTTCAATCCTAGTTATTAGCTTTTTGTGTAATTTTAAAATAATATTTTTAACATTTAGAAATATTAAATCAAACTCAATTTGATAATTTCTCAAACTTTATACTTTTATTTAATTCATTTTCTTAAAAAAATCATTTTAAAGATTTCATAAGAAAATTAATCATATTAAACTTTTTATGCGGAAAAGAAGGTAAAACTTGTTATAGTTGAGTTTAGTAACTATGCTATTATTTGTTGGGATCAAATTATTCTAGGTAGGAGAAGGAATGACGAAAGACCCATAGAGACTTGGGATGAGAGGAAAGCAATCATGAGAAACAAGTTTATTCCTAGACATTATTATAAAAGAACTATTTCAAGGATTGTAGAGTTTGACTCAAAAGTGTAAGAGTGTGGACGATTACCGCAAGGATATAGAGATTCTCATGATTAGAGTCAATATTGTGAAGGATAGATAGGCTATAATAGTGAGGTTTGAATAGAGAGATACTTAATGTGGTTGAGTTACAGCATTATATTGAGATAGAGGATATGATTCACATGACTAATGTAATATCCCAATAATTCAAAGCCGAAATCAATGGTAAATTTTTTTTGTAGGCCATCATAATCTCAATGCTTCTCATAGTAGCATTTCAAAGGTTAGTACATGGGTTCCATCCATTAGCATGACACATTACTCATACGATTGCGTAAATTCAACTTCTATATATAGTAAGTACTCAATACACATACCACACAACATCATATTTACATATAAATAGGTTTACATTATATCATAATAACATATGCTTGAGTTCACATCCCTATTCGAATATTGTTATTGTTACTAGATTATACAAAAGTGGCAATTCTACAACTAGTACATTCGCTCCTACAAAATACATAACGCCTAAACATGCGAATACACAGTTCTTTTAAAAAATATATGAACCTGTGGATTAGGATCTCCTACACACCTTGATTGTGTGTAGTCTCTGTTATAAAATCAAAATGGATCCAAGAATTATAAATAATCTAAACATGGTGATAATAAACAACTAGAAGAATATTATCGTTACTTTTCGTTATCAACTTGGTAGGTACTTTCCTTCTTTTACTTCTCATATGCATGTTACAATCCTTATTATTTTGACCATTGTGTTATCCTTACTCATGCGCCCTAACCTCTTCATACCCAACTATCCATCTAGGATGCCATTAGCCGAGGCTAATTGTAACAACCCGACCTTTTCATAGTAAAAAATTGGTGGAATTTTTTTTGTAAGTTGTTAGGTTCTCGATACTTTTTCATAATATCATTATGTGAATTTATAAATACATTACATTCATTAGCAATGCACAACTCACATAGGGTAAAGTAAATCAACATCCTATAAAGAGTGACAATACACATTCTTGCAACAATATTTAGGGTTTATCGTAATAGAATTCATCTCTTAGTGTAGTGCATAATCATGTGATTTCACAATACAACATTCTCATAAAAGAGAATATCACATACATACATTCACCACATCATGTTTACAAGATTGTACTTTCGTATACGTATTCCATTACAATATTTTTGATATAAGTCTTTATAAAAGTGCCGAATGGCAAAATGTTCATCTAGTTCGTTCATTCTTATCAAATACATAACACCTAAAAACATACTATTACATACCACCTTTCAAAATATGTGAACCCGTGGAACGAGCTTTCCTATGCACCTTGATTGTGTGATGTCCCTATTGATTAGTACTTAAAAGTGTATTTTTTATCAAGGTTTTATATCATCATTTTGCATTTGAAGTATCAATAACTCCTTAACTAAAGCATGTTTTATCATAAAAAGTCTGATACTATAAGATACCTTTAATTTATGGTAAATATTCATCTTAATTGCAGACCTATCACATAAATCAAAGGATTGATTGATGAGTTTAACTACTGAAATTGAGAAGACAAAGAAAGGGTTAAGCTTAGAAAAGAGATGTTGGTTCAGTCCAAATTGGAACACTGTTCCGTCATTGGATCATATTTGAAGCTGTAGATCTTGGATTTCAATTTGGTTCATTTATGGGGAGTCCAAGACTCAATTCTGCTGTTTGGAAGTCCAAATCTTAGCAACAACGGAGAAGTCATAATATGTCCTGCAGCCTAGACAGTGTTAAGTGTTCAGCCCATATCTTGAATTCTAGAAGTCCAAATGCACTAATTCTTTTTTTGTTAGAAAGATGACACAATTTCCTAGAACTTTCAGGGGATAATCTATTCAGATTCTGACATTAGCAATGACGTTTTGTTCAGACAAGAAGATAAAGATTGTCACCAAGTCAAGATGTGGCCACCCACTCAACAATTAGTCATCAAATCAATAGTTCTAAATTTTGGCCTATAAAAGAAGGTATTTGTCATGCATTTAGGCATCTTGGTATTCAGATCAAGATCTTGCTCTTTCTCTCTTTCTTTGTATTTTGTAATGTTCAAGTTTTATTCCATGTTATATTTTTCTTAATCTCTTGTTTATGCTTTTCATTTCCTTTACTATACTTATATAATTATGTTTTTATCTTGTTTATTTATATTTCTCTTATTCATAATGTTCAGCTAAGTTTATTATGTCAAGGTGAAAAGGGTACACTAATGGTGTAAGAATAAGTGTAGTATAAATTCAACATGGACTTTAATGTTTGATACTTACATGTTTTATATTTATTAACTTGCTCACTCTTAATACCTTTCTTGTTAAATGATTAAGCTAGATTTGTGTTGAACAACCCTTGGTACAACAAATACTTGGCATTTTCATAGCCCAACTGTATGGTATAACCGACACCTGTGCTATGAAAGGAACTTGATTTGTTGTTAACATAAGTTATCACCATGAATACCTGATAATATTTACAAGTATTGGCATTACTCGAATAAGATAATTAATGTAATCATGTTAATAATTTATAATTCGAGTGGAACCTCTAGTCAAGTAATAAAAAGAGTTTATACGGTACTTGTTTGAAATACCATTAGTGGATCCTCTAACCTTGACAATTATTTTATCCTTATTTAATCCTTATATTAATATCACATCTCAAAGCTCTCTTCAACTATTTTTCTGTTATTATCTATTTCTTTATTTATAGTTTATATAATTAACTTCCTTGTGTTTCGATCCTGGTCTTGCCGGGTTATTTATTACTTTGACACTCCTACATTTGGGAGAAGACATCAACTCTTTAGTTGTGTCAAGTTTTTGGCGTCGTTGCTAGGGAGGTAAATTCTTATATAAATTATAAAGTTTATTTTATTTTCTCTTTTCTCTTTTCTTGTATCTAACTTTGTTTCTTTTTCTTTAGTTTTCTTCTTCCTTTTATTCTCTTCCTACAAGTGCATGAGAGTTTGGTCACGTACATTAAGTGGTAGACTTTGTAGGGTATCCTCATTATTTTCAGAAAATATGGCCGAAGAAGATAACCAGTCGCTTCATAATGAGAATAATAAGAATAACCGTGTTAGAACACTTAGAGACCACCTGAATCTCACAAGAACAAATGCACCCTTATGCATAGTTTCCCCCCTTATGCATCTTATTTTAATTTTAAGCCAAACATTATTCAACTTTTACCTTCTTTTCATGGCTTAGATTTAGAAAATCCATACTCGCATTTAAGGGAATTTGAGGAGGTCTGTAACACCTATAATAACTTAAATTGTAGCATGAACACTATCAGATTAAAGCTTTTTTCCTTTTCATTAAAAGATAAAGCTAAAACATGGCTACAAAATTTAAGATCAAGATCCATTCGTGCTTGGGATGAAATGCAACAATAATTTTTAAAGATGTTTTTTCCATCTTACAAAACAAACTCTTTCAAAAGACAAATCACCACATTCATTCAAAAGCCAGGAGAAATATTTTACCAATATTGGGATAGGTATCAAGACTTGCTTAATACTTGCCCTTATCATGGTTTTGAAACATGAAGATTGGTTTCACATTTTTATGAAGGGTTAACACCTAGAGATAGGCAAATGGTTGAATTGATGTGCAATGAAACTTTTGAAGATAAAGACCCTAATGAAGCAATGAAGTACCTAGACTTACTAGCTGAAAATGCTTAAAATTGGGACACTATAGGGAGGTATATACAACCTTAGGGAAGATCATGACCTCCAAGACAAATTTGCATCTTTAGCTAGAAAAGTTGAGGCACTAGAATTGAAAAAGAGTGGTCAATTAAAATCTGTTCAAGACATTGTATGTTAAATCTGTGAAACCAATGAAAACTCAACAAATGATTGTCCAACTTTGCTTTCTTTTAGGGAATGCCTTCATGAACAATCCCATTCTTTAAACAATTTTTAAAGGCCCAATCATAACCCATACTCACAAACGTATAACCTTGGTTGGAGAAATCACTCAAATTTCAGTTGGAAGAGTGATAACAGCAATGCAAAAACTTCACAACCACCGTTTCAAGCACACCATAATTTCTAAAATTCTCATGGATATGCACCTCCTTATGCTCCACCTCCTAGAATAAATCTTGAGGAAACATTGCATGAATTCATTGAAAAGCAGGAGACAATCAACACTCAACTTGCTCAAAGCATAACAGATTTTAAAGATACTCTTGCAAAATTCACATCTACTCTCAGTTTTCAAGAGAAAGGTAAGTTTCCATCTCAACCACAACAAATTCCCAAGGGGCAATACAATGCAAATGCAAGTAGTTCCGGAAGCCAACACATGAATCAAGTCAAATCAGTCATCACTATTTGCAGTGGTAAGGTTATTCAAAAACCCACTCTTGAACCTTGTAAGAAAGATGATGAGTCAATCTCTGAGGGTAAGGAAGGGGTTGAATCTGAACATTGCTAAGAAAAGACTGATTCCCCGCCAGCACTTCTATTTCCTCATGCCATGACCAAACAAAGGAAAGTCAATCACAACTCTGAAATCTTTGAAACCTTCAAACAGGTAAGGATCAATATATCTTTGTTGAATGGTATTAAACATGTACCTTCTTATGCTAAATTTTTGAAAGATCTGTGCATTGTGAAGAGAAAACTGAATGTGAAAAAAAAGCCTTTTTAGCCGAACAAGTAAGTGCCATTCTTCAGAACAATAATGCTTTGAAATATAAAGACCCTGGTTGTCCTATAATTTCTTGCTTTATTGGAGAACATAAAATTAAAAGAGCCTTGATCTCGGAGCTAGTGTGAATTTACTTCCATATTCAGTCTTTCAAAGTCTCAATCTAGATGAGTTAAAACCAACCTCTATAACTCTTTTACTTGCTGATAGATCTATAAAAGTGCGTAGAGGAATAGTTGAGGATGTGTTAGTACAAGTTGATAAATTCATTTACCCTGTAGATTTTGTTGTCTTGGATACACAACTTGTTGAAGCATGTAATTCAATTCCTATCATTTTAGAACGTCTATTTCTTGCAACTTCTAATGCATTGATTAATTGTAGGAATGGACTGATAAAGTTATCATTTGAAACATGACATTGAAGATGAATATTTTCAACATTTGCAAACAACCTGAAGATGATAATGATTTATAGGAAGTGGACTTTATTGAAAAATTAGTTCATGATCAATTTCAAACCACTTCTAGTGAAACTGAGATTGATGAATCTGACGACTTGCAAATGGTCTATTTTCATGAAGAATCAAAGGAATATAATTGGAGACCACAAATTCAAGAATTGCCACCACAATCAATTGAGTCCATATCTTCAAGTGTTCAACCATCAAAACTTGATTTGAAGCCATTACCATTCAATCTTAAATACTTATTTTTAGGAGAAAATGAAACCTTTCCAGTAATAATCTCTTCTAAACTTAATGAACATCAAGAAGGTAAGTTATTACAGAATCTAAAAATGTACAGAAATGCATTAGGATGGACCATAGCTGCTATAAAAGGAAAATGCTAAACCCTTTAGAGAAATGCAATGAAGGCTTAATCCTAATATAAAAGAATTAGTGGAAAATAAAGTCATTAAGCTTCTAAATAATGGAATCATTTATCCTATTTTTGACAGTAAATGGGTAAGTCCTACCCAAGTTGCACCCAAGAAGTCTGGAGTCACTGTGATAACAAATGTGAAAAATGAATTAATTCCAACTAGGATTATTACTGGTTGGCGCATGTGCATTGACTATAGGAAACTTAATTCAATGACTAGAAAAGATCATTTCCATTTACCTTTCATGGATCAAATCTTAAAAAGAGTTGCAGGTCATGAATTTTATTGTTTCCTAGATGGCTATTCAGGTTATAATCAAATTGAAATTGCATTAAAAGATCAAGAGAAAACTACTTTCACATGTCCATTTAGTACTTTTGCATATCAAAGAATGCCTTTTGGATTATGTAATGCACCAGCCATGTTTCAAAGATGCATGCTAAGTATATTCAGTGATATGGTTGAATGTTTTCTTGAGATTTTTATGGATGATTTTTCTGTTTTTGGTGATTCATTTTATGATTGTTTGACTAACTTAGAAAAAGGTTTTGAGTAGGTGTGAAAAGAAGAATCTTGTACTAAATTGAGAAAAATGTCACTTTATGGTAACAAACGGCATTGTACTTGGTCATATTGTTTCATCGAAATGAATTGAGGTAGACAAATCTAAAATCGAGTTAATTGCTAACTTGCCAACACCAAAATCTATTAAAGATGTTAGATTATTTTTAGGACATGCTGGTTTTTATAAAAGGTTCATCAAAGATTTTAGTGTAATATCTAAGCCATTAAGTAACCTTCTAACAAAGGATATTATTTTTGAATGGACTGAACATTGTAAAGAAGCCTTTGTTAAACTTAAAAACTTGCTTACTTCTGCTCCTGCCATTCAACCTCCTGATTGGTCATTACCTTTTGAAATAATGTGTGATACTAGTGATTATGTCGTGGGTGCTGTCTTAGGACAAAAAAAAGGATAAGAAACCTTATATAATTTATTATACAAGTAAAACTTTAAAGAGTGCTCAAATGAATTACACCATCACTGAAAAAGAATTACTTGCAGTAGTATTTGCATGTGAAAAATTCAGGTCTTATCTTGTTGGCTCACCTGTTGTTGTTTTTAGTGATCATGCAGTATTGAAATATCTTCTTTTAAAAAAGAATTCTAAGGCTAGATTGGTGCGGTGGATTTTGTTACTTCAAGAATTTGATATCACAATCAAAGACAAGAAAGGCACCGAAAATGTTGTCGCAGATCATTTGTCAAGATTGACAACAGATTCGAGATCTGACATCACACCAATCGATGACTACTTTCCTGATGAATCTTTATTTTATGTCTTTACAATGCCTTGGTTTGCTAATATTGTTAATTTTCTTGTTTCAGGACAATTGCCAGCTCATTGGAGTACCCAAGACAAAAAAAAGTTCTTGAACGAAGTGAAGAACTTTTATTGGGATGACCTTTATTTATTCAAATATTTTCCTGATCAAATCTTTCAAAGATGCATTCCTAACAATGAGGTAAGCAGTGACATTAAATTTTGTCATTCTAAGGCATGTTGGGGTCATTTCTCATCAAGAAAGACAACTGCAAAAATTTACAAAGTGGATTTTACTGGCCTATCATGTTCAAGGACTTACATGCATTCTGCAAGACTTGTGAAAATTGTCAAAAGTTGGGATCTATTTCAAAACATCACATGATGCCTTTAAATCCTATTCTTGTCATTGAGATCTTTAACTGTTGGGGTATAGATTTCATGGGTCCGTTTCCTCCATCATTTGTTTTCTTATACATATTAGTCACAGTAGATTATGTTTCAAAATAGATAGAGGCAATTCCAAGTCGAAACAATGATCACAAAACAGGGATGAAGTTTTTGAAAGAAAATATTTTAAGTCGGTTTGGAATCCCTCGAGCCATGATAATTGATGGTGGAACACATTTCTGCAACAAGTCATTTGAGTCTTTAATGAAGAAATATGGAATCACACACAAAGTTGCCACCCCTTTTCACCCTTAGACTGGACAAGTAGAGCTTGCTAATAGGGAGATCAAATAGATCTTGGAGAAAACAGTGAACCCTAATAGGAAAGACTGGTCTTTAAGACTTAATGATGCACTTTAAGCTTATCAAACTGCTTATAAAACATCATTAGGTATGTCACTTTATAAACTAGTATATGGAAAACCTTGTCACTTGCCTGTGGAACTTGAACATAAAGCTTATTGGGCTATTAAAGCTTTCAATTCAAACCTTGATGATGCTAGTCAGCTGCGAAAATTACAAATAAATGAGCTTGAGGAAATAGGAAATGATGCATATGAAAATTCAAGAATTCATAAAGCAAGAATCAAAGAGTTTCATGACAAGAAAATACTGAGAAAAACATTCAATATTGGTCAAAAATCTTGCTTTATAATTCTCGACTCCATTTATTTCCCGGAAAACTAAGATCAAGATAGAGCGGTCCTTATATTGTGAAACATGTGTATCCATATGGGGCCTGTGATATTGAGAATCCAAAGAATGACAATGTTTTCAAGGTAAATGGGCATCGTTTGAAAGCTTATTTTGATAATTTTTCAGTTGAAAATGATTATATTGAATTGAATGATCCTGTATATAAAGATTGATTCTATTTCTCACATTGTTTTGTGTTTTATTTTGTTGTAACTTTTGTTTTGCTAGTCTCTCTCACCCCGGTTAAATGGTGGATAACGGTACTCCGTGACTTAAGTCGGTTCTTTCAGTTTCCCATAATAACTGATATCTATATATATTTGTGCATTTTTTTGCTCTTTCTCCCTTCTTTGAATCTCTTCTCCAATTCTCATTTGATAATGGACACCACTCTTAAAAAATTGAAAAAGTATTTTCCTGTTTTGCCTCCAAATGCGATTGCAAAAATTTACTGTGCTAGGTGTGCAAGATTGAGATTGTTAATGAATCATGGAATTCGTGAAGATATTCGCTGGCTGATTGAAGCAAAGGTCCGATTATAAGGTGAGTCCTGTAATTCTTTCATTTCATACATGCCTAAAACAAGTAAAAGCACTTTTGCAAAGAAACGTTGTGCAAAACGGCTGAAAGTCTGTCACAGAAGTGCTAGATGGACTTGTAATGCAACATGTCATTCTTTAGGAATGATATCTGTAAACCATGAAGATAAAATACAATGCATTAAGGATGACTTAAGTAAGGGGTCTTTAGATAATCTTCTATTGACTCTTAAGACGCATCCTAGTGGAGATGTGCATCGTGCAATTCATGATTTATGACCATAATTTCATAAAGAACACGATCGACTTAGTCTTGAGAATCTGACTATAAAAAACCCTGTTTGCCATTTTTAAGAAAAATTTATGGGAAGCCTATCCCTGACCTATAGAGGGCGTTTAAGCTGTTTTTGGATGTAAAACTAAGGGAAGATGTGAGCCACAATCACAACTACCTGTATATACACATGTTTTTTTCAGAATAAATAAAAAGAGAGAGAGAGAGAGAGAGAGAGAGAGAGAGAGACTCTAGTTGGCCTACATATAGGTGGTATGATTGCATTTTCAATTTCTCATCTATAAAATATTCTCTTCCTTCCCTTCATTTCTACTCAAATCATACATTTAACAAATATAGAAGTGTGTAGATGTAAACCCCCATAAATAAAAATAAATAATAATAAAAAAAAAAAACACATAGGATGGCAGCAATGAGGTTTCGATGAGTAATGGATATTCGGTACAAAAGAAATGAATAAATAGTAGGAATGACAATAAATGTGTCATGTGAGAGAGAGAATGATCTCTATAAAAAAATTTTAAAGGTAGTGTTGAAGTTGAAAAGAGAATTATGATTTTTAGTTTAAAACTTGTAACGTTGGCGAAACCAGTGACGAGTTTCAATGGATAAAAGAATAAGAAAAAAATCAGAAGATATGTAAACCTTGGTCAAAAAACTTATTTTGACAAATTAGTGATAAATGTGGTAATATTGAATTTTTTGAGTATAAATTAAGGGGAAATGTCATGAGGATCTAAGTAAATAAAATAATGCATGAAATTCAAATTTTAGCATAAAAGACACTGATTGTCTAGTTTTACAGTATCGATGATATATATCAATCCGACCGTTGGATCGAGCTGCAATTTTATAAGGAATCTCCAAACATATTGTTTTATATGAGGTTCAAATTTCATGTCAATTGGAATTTGGGAAGGCTTTAAGAGAGTACTGAACATCGAGTAAATTGAAGAAGATGACAGGGCATTTTTGTAATTTTATCAAAACAAATATTCTCATCTCCTCCTTTAAAGATAGATCACGTCCTCTATAAAAGGAAAACAGGAGGGAGACCATTTGTTTTGTCCCATTTTCTTCATTTTATCTTCATATCTTCAAGCTAAATAAAAAAAGAGTGTTCTTAGAAGGATTAAATCCAAGAAAACAAATTAAGTGACAAGTTAGAGAGTTATAGAGCTTGAGAGAAACAAAGAGAAGAAGCTGGAAATTGGAAGAGGAGGACATGACTTTTGTAAATTTTTGTAAGAATTCATTGAAATAAGTTAAAGTAGCAAAGGTAAGCAACATACCCTTTAGTAATTTCGTTTTTCTCTCTTGTTCTTGCATGAGGAGAAGAAAACCTCCAAGTTTAAAATTCTAGGGTTCATGTAAATATTTTGGGGGAGTAATTGCTCTTATGAATTTCAAGATTAATTGCATGGTAATGGCTTGATTTGTTGAAAAATAGAAGGAATAAATTGATTTGAAACTATAGGTTTTGGGATTGCAGTAGGGTGGGAACTTTGGCAGCCATATTTTGACTTTCCACCACTAGATTAGATTGATTTTTGGATATGTTATTATGCTCAATGTCACTTACATTCTGACCGGAGGGATTGTCAATAGCAGACTTTGTTTGAGGGCTGTCACTGGAGGAACATTTCTGGAAAATCACCTTTCAAGACAGCCTTGTTCGTTGGCCGTTTTATCATCCTTTCACCATTGGATTGGTCTGGATTTTGGATATGTTGTTCATCCAAATGTTATATAAATTGTGAACAGTTAAGATCAGAAACAAACTCTCCTAGCAGAAATGTACTTCCCAAACAGTGGGTCTCTAAATTTCAGGTCAGTCCGGTATTGTTTTGATATCGGGAGATTTAACCGTTGGATGTATATTAATTTTGGATATGTTATTCTAATGATGATGATGTATAATTCCACTGTTTGGAGTTATTGAATTCTAAATTTACAGAATGATGTTTTAAGTTTGGTTTGAGAAATATTAAATGAGAATATGAGGTTTAGCATAAAAAGTATGTTTTGGGACTAAGGATAATGGCAATTGGTTTAATGATGATGCTTGTGTTTAGTTTGTGTTTGAGTCATGTTTGATGTGTTGATAAGTGATGGTATAGTTAAATTTTATAAAGAATAGTGATTGACTAATACTTTGGTTGTGTTGGAATAGGAAATTATGGTAAGGGATGTTGTAAGTTGAATTATGATATAAGGAATCATTTTAAGTGTGCTTTTGGAAACAATTTGGCATGTGTAGTCATTGATGAAATTTAAGTTAAATTACATTTTTTGGTGATAGATTAAATGTCTTGGGACATTAGAAAATTGTTGACGAGAATTCATGTCTTTGAACACCAAAAAAAAAGAGAAGAAGAAGAAGAAGAAAAAAATCGGTAACAAAAAGTCATGCCCTTTAGATATTGAAAATCATTGATGAAGAATTCAATTAAATGGATATTTAATGTCAGTGTAAATAAATTCTAATGTAAATGAATTTAAATGACAAGTAAGAAAATAAAATACATTCATGGAAATTGTTTACGAAAGTATTTGATTTTGTGAATTTATGAATATTATGAATAAATTGGGAAGATTCAAATATTAATTCAGGATGTTATATTAAAAATGTAGGAGAAGTATTCACTCAACTTCTCAGGAGCTCGTATAGTAGGAGCATAAGGTGGGATTGCAGGAGGGGCACAACAACAACAAGGAAGAGCTAGTTGAGCTTCTACAGCCGGTAGGTGTTCTATACCTACACTTTTTACGTAGAGTTAATTTACTAACTTATTAAATTCTTGGTTTGTGCGTCTATGGGTGAAACCACAAAGAGAAAGGATAAAGTGAAATAAACGAGAAATTAAAAATGGATTTGAGTACTTGATTGGGTTAAGAATATGAATTACATTAATAGACTTCATTGATGATCATTCCTTGAACTTGATTAGCCGGTCCCGAATGCGGAGGCTAATGATGTTAGTAAGGTTTACCAACATCAACATAATCATCCCTGAAAATGAGGGATGCTGAACTTGATTAACTATTCAGGTGAGAATAGTTAATGATATCGACCAGGTGCTGTCGATATCGGTAATCACACGAAACTTGATTAGCCGATCTCGAATGCGGAGGATAATGATGTTAGTAAGGTTTACTAACATCAGCATAATCATCCCTGAATTTGAGAGATACTGAACTTGATTAACTATTCAGGTGAGAATAGTTAATGATATCAACCAATGCTGTCGATATCGGCAATCACACAAAACTTGACTAGCTATTCTTGAAGTGAAACCTAATGATGTCAAGAATCTTGACATCAACATTTCCAGAAATATTCCAAGGTATTATGGAAAGAAAAATATGATTGGCTATTTCAAGTTAGAAATAGTCGATGACATCAATCAGTGGTATTAATTTTGACATTTACAATGAACTTGATTAGCTGGTCCTGATATGGGAGACTAATAACACTAATGAAAATTTATTAGTGTCAGCATTCCCTTCCAAGTTTAGGGGAGAGGTATTATAATGATATTTTTGATAGGGAATAATTAAAAATATTAATGAAATGGGGATTCACATCTTGATATGATTATTCATTCGGCCTTGAAGAGGCGGATATTGATTGGAAATTATGAAATAAGATGGGCGGAGGAACTAGTTACTCACTGATGGGCTAGTGGCATCAGTTTTGTTTTCTAATGACTGGAATATGCAACTTGAGTTAAACTTACTTGTGTGGTTTTAATATTGTCGGGATGACTGACTTGTTAGATTATAAATGGAATGTTCTAAGCTTGACTTGTAGTTCATCTGGATGCGAGCGAAATTGGAGTGCATTTGAGATGGTAAGTTTTTTTCTTCTTAATTTTAATGTTTTTATATTTGATAAGAATCTTATATGTTATCAATTTGAATTGCTTACATAGGTTCATAAAAAAATGAAGAAATCGTTTGCACCAGAAAAAACTGAATGACTTGGTATTTGTAATGTGCAATCTGAAATTAAATGATAACCAAGTCGAAAAGCAAGCTAATAATTTTGGTGAAGTTTTTGATCATCTATCATCTGATGATGATTGGATAACCGAGGGAGATAAACATGATGGTTCATCAAACTTTGATTTGCTTGGTGTCATTGATAGTGCAACACGAAGGAAAAATGATAAAGAAGATGAAAGTGACGATGAAAAAAATCTTAATGATGCTGGGATGGATTGTCATGGAACTGAAGATGATTTAGAGATTCAGAATGATGTCAATCCAGATAATTCAAGGAGCTTGGAGTTAAATATTGTTGATAATATTGGTGTTGGTGTTGATACTAGTAGTAGCACTAATATTCATAATATCAGTGCTGGTACTACTAGTAGTAGTAATAATCCTTTAGATGATAATGATTTTGATGAATGTTTTAGGAATAATGAGGAGGATAAAGGCAATGAGGGTGTGTTTAGTTTACATGACACACCAACAGATTGTTTGTTTTAGGTTTGCTAACTTTTAGTTATTGAAATTCTATGGACATGTATGAATTTTTATTTGAATTATGTATTTTATGATGCTTGGATATTTGTTTTGTTTATTTCACTTTTATTTGAATTATGTATTTTAAGATGTTTGGATATTTGTATTGTTAAAATAATTTACTTGCAAATTTACGATTTTAGTTAAAATATTTTACTTGTGATTTTATGATTTTTAGTATAAAAATTTTACTTGTGATTTTACAATTTTACGATTCGAGTTTATCTTGTATGTTCCGTGTCGTGTCAAAAAAACATTTTTGACAACCTTGATGTCTTCTATACTCTATCTTTCCACCTTAGGACATTGAGGACAATGTCTCGTTTTGGTTGGAGGGAGAGGGTAGTAGTTGACATAAAAAAAAACTAACTTGCTAACTCTTTTTGCTATTATTAAAACCATTTGACAAAACTGTTTTATTCTCTTGAGACACTTCTTAATAAACATTCTTATCATGATTTATCAGAATACTTCTTAAAATATTCAGGTTTACAAACTCTCGCATTGTTATCACTTGATTCTGCTCATATACTCATTTAACAAGCATTCTTAAACCTTGATTTTCACACACACACTTTAACATACGATTGTGGGTTGCGCATTGAATTATTACATTATTTATGTTCTTTTGTTAAAAGTAACAACTAAGGGAAAGGGATAATATATATTTTCCTAAAAAAAAACAAACAAACAAATTGATAATATTGATGATAATAAAAACATAGATAAGTTTGGTTTTGTAGCCTCCCTAACCTAATACCCTAAAGTCAACTAACTTGGGAGCTATTGGACCAGCGCTTGTTACATGGGTTAAGGAGAAAATCTTAAGGGAATCAAACATTGCACTATCTATGTATCAATATTTGTAACTCGAGTTACTAAACTTGTAGGGGTGTCTCAACACGTAATGCCCCAAGACCAACTGGGGTGTTTTAACACGTAATGCCCCAAGACCAACTGGGGTGTCTCAACACGTAATGCCCGAAGGGGTGTTTTAACACCTAATACCCTAAAGTCAACTAACTTGGGAGCTACTGGACCAAACTTGTAGGGGTGTCTCAACACGTAATGCCCCAAGACCAACTGGGGTGTTCTAACACGTAATGCCCCAAGACCAACTAGGGTGTTTTAACACGTAATGCCCCAAGACCAACTGGGGTGTCTCAACACGTAATGCCCGAAGGGGTGTTTTAACACCTAATACCCTAAAGTCAACTAACTTGGGAGCTACTGGACCAAACTTGTAGGGGGTGTCTCAACACGTAATGCCCCAAGACTAACTGGGGTGTTTTAACACGTAATGCCCCAAGACCAACTGAGGTGTCTCAACACGTAATGCCCGAAGGGGTGTTTTAACACCTAATACCCTAAAGTCAACTAACTTGGGAGCTATTGGACCAACGCTTGTTACATGGGTTAAGGAGAAAATCTTAAGGGAATCAAACATTGCACTATCTATGTATCAATATTTGTAACCCGAGTTACTAAACTTGTAGGGGTGTCTCAACATGTAATGCCCCAAGACCAACTGGTTTGGGAGTCATTAGCCGAAAGCTCGTTACATGGGTTAAAGATGCATTATGTTTTAAGTTTTATATATATATATATATATATATATATATATATATTAAAAAAGAAAAAAAACAGATAATAATCCTAACCCAAGGAAGTTAACCTTAAACATTAGAACAAAAATTTTGTTTTCTTCCAAGTAAAGCCCCATAACTATGTGTTGATATATTAAGCAATGATGTTTCGTTCAGACAAGAAGATGAGGATTGTCACCAAGTCAAGATGTGGTCACCCACTCAACAATTAGTCATCAAATCAATAGTTTCAAATTTTGGCCTATAAAAGGAGGCATTTGCTATGCATTTAGGCATCTTGGTGTTCAGATCAAGATCTTGCTCTTGCTCTTTTTCATTGTATTTTGTAATGTTCAAGTTTTATTTCATGTTATATTTTCCTTCATTTCTTGTTTATACTTTTCATTTCCTTTACTATACTTATATAATTATGTTCTTATCTTGTTTATTTATGTTTCTTTTATTCATAATGTTCAACTAAGTTTATTATGTCAATGTGAAAAGGTTACACTAATGGTGTAAGAATAAGTATAGTATAAATTCAACATGGACTTTATTGTTTGATACTAACATGTTTTATATTTATTATCTTGTTCACTCTTAATACCTTACTTGTTAAATGATTAATTTAGATTTGTGTTGAACAACCCTTGGTAGAACAAATACTTGGCACTTTAATAGCCCAACTATATGGTATAACTGACACCTATGCTATGAAAGGAACTTGATTTGTTGTTAACATAAGTTATCACCATTAATACTTGATAATATTTACAAGTATTAGCATTAATCGAATAAGATAATTAATGTAATCATGTTAACAATTTATAATCTGAGTGGAACCTCCTTTGTGTGTGGTTTCTAGTCAAGTAATAAAAAGAGTTTATACTGTATTTGTTTGAAATACCATTAGTGGATCCTCTAACCTTGATAATTATTTTATCCTTATTTAATCCTTATATCAATATCACATCTCAAAGCTCTCTTCAACTCATTTTCTGTTATTATCTATTTCTTTATTTATAGTTTATACAGTTAACCTCCCTGTGGTTCGATCCCGGTCTTGCTGAGTTATTTATTACTTTGACACTCCTACACTTAGGAGAAGACATCAACTCTTTGGTCATGTCACCTATTACAAAAAAAACATAGATACAAGAATTGTAAATAATCTAAACATGATAATAAACAACTAGAAGAACTTATCATTACTTTTTGTTATCAACTGAAAATGAGTACATTCCCTCTTCTTCTCATATACATTGTACAATCCTTATTATTTTGTTAAGTGTATTATTCTCACTTATATGCCCCAACCTCTCCACAGGAATTCTAGGGCCAACATTTAAATATCAATTGGGGTTAATTACTTCACTTTAACCCAATCATCCACCTTGGATGCTTTTAGTCATAGTTAATTGCAACATCCAAAACTCGGTCATCCGTCTTAGATGCCATTAACCAAAACTAATCACAAAATCAAATTTGTCATCTTTTATGGATACCATTAGCCGAAGTCAATCATCTTAATCAACTCGGTCTTCCATCTATGATGCGAACCTTAGTGGAATTTAATGGAATTTGCGACCCCGAGATCAATCAAAGCCAAGTTTGTTGAGATTTGAATGAGCTTATCATAATGGAAGACTTGCTCTAAGGTAAAAAAGACTATAAACCAACTCGATCACAACGCCTACACTTGGAGACGAGCAAAAGAAGTATAAATTCACAACAAAGAATGGTCAATTCTTTGAAGAGTTGAAAGTTCAATCAAGAACCAAGATTGAGCAACCAAAACTAGGCTATAATGTTGAACATATCATCAAATCTACCCCAAAATTATTCCTAAGAGTATTTAAACTTCAAGCCAAAACCCAAGTTTCCCTAATGGGTCTTATATAAGCCCAATTTAAATAATAATCAACCCAAGCTAAAACTAGCCCAAACTAATTAAAATAAACAAAATAAACAAGTTTAAAACCCAAATAAAATGTCTCCTCTTAAAATAAATAAAGTTTGATAGCCCAACTAATTAAATAAGACAATTTCGTTGTTTCCTTATTATGTCTGGCAATAGCAAAAGTTCAACTTAAAACAGATGGTTCTCTATCGTCTTAATGAATTAGAAGGCGTACCATATATTGTTAGAAAGGTGTGGAAGTCTAGTTTGCAGCCCAAATAGAATCACATCAAAAGTTTATCTGTAGCTTCAGTTATGACTCAAAGAGTAACAAAAGGTCAAACTGTCCGAATCTAGTCTTGTTGTAAATCCCGAGAAAAAAAAATAAAAAGGCTGGATTAAATTAAAGGAAACAAACTAAACTAAAAGGAAGTGGGGGAAAAACTAATACACTTAAAGAAAATGGGGCCTAAATGCAAATAAGAATAATTATAGAGCATAAGTACTCCTCTTCTAAAAAAAAAAACAAATCTGCGGTAACATAAAGAAAGAAAAGAGGGAGTTTTTATATTCATTTTTACAAATCGAGAGATAAATACAAAAATTTCAAAAACCCATCCAAGATTAAGGGTTATAGGTAGAATAAACACTGGTGGGAAAGGGATTAACAAGAGAAATTGAACAAGAAGAGAAGAGGGGAGGGCCGGTTGTCATTAGAAAGAAAATAAGGGATTGAAACCTTGATTTCGTACCGGGTGAGGTATTCTAAACCTGCTCTTATGAGTCATTTCAAGTCCATTATGAATTGATGCCTGGATGTTAATTTATAGATTTGATTTCTTAGACTTGAATTGAGGGAAAAAAAAGTATGAGTTGCTAAATTAAAGAACTTCATGTGCTGTATGTAAATGGAAAGATTAACGAATCCGGACAGTTTCATCTCTTGACTTTTAGAGAGATTTCCAGTAGGAGGATGAAGGAATTAGGATCAAGTTCCTCATATAAATTGTAGGTTTGGATGTTGGCTAACTAATAAAATTGGTCTTGCTTAATTTGGAGTTATAGAACTCTAGCTATATGTCACTAACCGAGACTGGGTCATGACAGACCTTATATGGTAGTAGGTCTGGTTCGTTGATGAGAAATTTTAACTGTCTTAGAGGTAGAACTGGGTTCTCCTTCCTCAGAGAACTTGTAGCCTCATGTTTTAGCTTTCCAACAAGACAAATCTTGCTTGAATCGAAGTTCTATAACTCTAGATATAGTTAAAAATCTGAGGAGAGGTCAGAGAGTA
Source organism: Populus nigra (assembly GCF_951802175.1). Taxonomy (NCBI): domain Eukaryota; kingdom Viridiplantae; phylum Streptophyta; class Magnoliopsida; order Malpighiales; family Salicaceae; genus Populus; species Populus nigra. The sequence goes on from NC_084853.1 coordinate 26,486,589, forward strand.
ACAATTCAATATCTAGACAGTAACAGTTCAAAAATGAGACAGTAATGGTTCAATATCTAGACAACAACAGTTCAAAAATGAGACAATAACAGTTCAAAAAATGAGACAGTAACAGTTCAAAAAATGAGACAATAACGGTTCAATATCTAGACAGTAACGGTTCAAAAATGAGACAATAATAGTTCAAAAATAAGACAGTAACGGTTTAATATCTAGACAGTAAAAGTTCAAAAACGAGACAGTAACAGTTTAAAAAAATAAGACAGTAACGGTTCAATATTTAGACAATAACAGTTCAAAAACGAGACAGTAACAGATAAAAAACGAGACAATAACAGTTCAAAAATGAGACAGTAACAATTCAATGTCTAGATAGTGACAGTTCGAGATTTAAACAAAAACGGTTAATATATATATATATATATATATATATATATATATATATATATATATATATATATATATATATATATAAAGAATGATAACTATGGTTGGACAAAGAATGACAATATTAATGGGTGAAATGAGAAAAAACATAAAATATTAAGAAATGATTGAAAGAAAGACTTATTGGTTGTTGATATGATTATAATAAAACATATTATTAGGTGAGGAAAATTTATGAGATAAACTTGTGAATTGCAGGAGGGACTACAGGCGTGGTGCAACAGCAGCAAGGGAGCACGAGTAGAGCTTCTATTGCAGGTAGGTGAATCGCACCTATACTTCCTAGTTAATTCCATGATTTATTTATATTACCAATGTGAAATATGAATTACTGAATGTATGTGTATTCAAGGTGAAAACTTGTTGTGTGAATTGCTAAATGATGAAATTACCACTAACAAAAGAAATATGAGAAGTGCGATTTGAGGGGAAAACTAGCATACATTTAGTGTATGTTAGGATCCCGGGTAAGGGGATCACCATGTATTGGCTAGCATACATTTTAGGATCCCTGTCGAAAGTTATGAGATACGAGCTATTAGAAGTGTAACAGATTCCATAACAATAACTTGGGACCTTCCGGTATAGGGGAGACTCTGTCAAAATGTTGGTAGATTTTAATACGAAGACCATGAATATATATATACAAAAAAAAATTAATTACTCTATTTTAGAATTGGCAAGATTGTCATTTTATCTCGAAATGGGGGATGTTACAGTTTGGTATCAAAGCCCAGGTTGCTATTCTAGGGAGAAGAATAATTAGATGATTTTGAAATGTGTTTCAGGATGGTGAGAACAAGGCAAGGAGCCAGGACTGATCCATCCCTAGTTCGGGGAAGTGACCAGAGTTTTCGTAATGAAAGTGATCCAGACTGGGATCCCTTGACAGACACCTCCTCTCATATACCTGTAGCATCAGTATACTCAGGAGGGGGTGAGTCAGTGAGACTTCAAGATGATTCATTGTTCCATCAGGCAGATGTATCTATGCCCGAGGTATCAAACAGATAGGAGGGAGATAATATACCCCCACCAGTGGCACCGGTAGCTGGATCAAACCCATTTTCAGATCCTGCTTTTATGGAACATATAGTGAGAGCTGTAGCAGCAGGGATGGTAGCGGGAGCCTCCAATATGACTCCTAGAGTAGGGGGAGTAGTCACCATAGTGTAATGGGTGAAGGGTATAAGAGAGATAGGTTGTATGACTTACCGTGGCGAAGAGGATGTTGAGGTTGCTGGGTATTGGCTGAGGAAAGTGGAAAGAGTTATAAATCAGATGTAGGTGCCAGAGGAGCTACGGGTGGATTGTGTGACTCAGTTATTGGTTGAAAGTTCCCACTCTTGGTGGGAGACCATTAAAGAGAGGAGATCAGGGGAGGTATTGAGATGGAGGGATTTTCATGAAGAGTTTGAGGAGAGGTATTATTCTTGGGAGCATAGGAGGGAGAAAGAACAAGAGTTTTTGGATTTGAGGCAGAGAGATTTGACAGTTCTGGAGTATGAGAGGAGATTTCAGGATTTAACAGCTTTTGCCTCCACTTACCTTCCCACAGAGCGCCACAGAGTGGAGAGGTTCCGTGATGGACTGAGGCGAGAATTGAGGATGATATTGATAGCCATGCAGTTTCAGTCTGTGCAGGAATTGGTACGGGCTGCTCAGGGTATGGAGAGGGTAATAAAGGATACCTCGAAGCTAGTGGTCGAGCAGAGTCAGGCAATGGGAGCTAAAAGGAGAGATTTTGAGTTTTTGACTAGGAGACCTCTCCCAAAGAAAGGGAAAAGTGGACAATCATCAGGACAGTTCTAGAGAAGAAGTGAGAGTTTCACCCCAGGAGGGAGCTTAGGAGGATCTAGACAGGTCAATAGAAGAGGAGCTTGGGGAGGACACTCTAGACAGGGAGTCAAAACTGCTGGAGGGTCTACAGAGCAGAAGGGACTAGGATATCCATTTTGTCAAAAGTGTGAGCAGCGACACCCTGGAGATTGCTCTGTGATGCCGGGGAGATGTTATATTTGTATAGGTGAGGGGCATTGATGGAGAGAGTGCTCGCATATAGGCAGAGGCTGTTATTATTGTGGGGACATGAGTCACAGGAAGAAGGATTGTCCTCGTAGAACCACCAAGGGAGTCCATGGTCAGAGGATTGAGGTTCGTAGCCAACAGCAATCAGTGACAGTTGATCGTTCTATCAGACCTACACAGTCAGGGACAAGTGCTACTCGTGGGAGGCCTAGAAATCAGGAGGGGAGGACTCAGGGTTGGGTATATCATACGACTTATGAGGATATATGAGCTGTACCTGATGTGGTGGCAGGTACTTTACAGTTAGATACAATGCAAGTTTATGCTTTAATTGATCCTAGGGCTAGTCATTCCTTTGTATCTTATAGAATTGTGAATAACTTGCATGTGTTATCTAGTACCTTGGGTGTAGGGGTGATGGTTAGTACACCTCTAGGAGAGAATATACATATTGATGATATTTATAGAGGGGTAAAACTATATATTGGAGGATTAGAGTTGAGGGTAGATCTTATGCCATTAGAGTTATATGATTTTGATGTGATTTTGGGCATGGATTGGCTAAGTAAATATAAGGCACAAGTGGATTGTTTCACCATAACGGTGACAATCCAAGAAATAGGCGATAAGAGAATAGTGTTTAAAGGGGAAAGAAAAGTAATTCCAAGTTGTGTAATCTCAGTCTTGGTGGCTAGAAAATTACTGAGGAAAGGTTGTTTTGCTTGGTTAGCCCATATAAGAGAGCTGGAGAAGGGTAGCATAGATTTGGCTAGTATTCCTGTTGTGAGGGAGTTTCGAGATGTATTTCCAAAAGAGTTGCCTGGATTACCTCCAATTAGAGAAATTGAAGTTTCCATAAAAACTATTCCAGGAGTTTCTCCTATAGCCCAGTCTCCTTATAGGATGACACCTATGGAATTGGCAGAACTGAAGGTTTAACTTCAGGAATTATTAGATAAAGGTTTCATCTGGCCTAGTAACTCGTCTTGGGGAGCTCCGGTATTGTTTGTAAAGAAGAAGGATGGCACCCTTCGTCTGTGCATTGATTATCATCAATTGAATAAAGTGACGGTGAAGAACAGATACCCACTCCCACAAATAGATGACTTGTTTGATCAGTTGAAGGGTGCTAGAGTGTTCTCTAAGATAGATATGAGATCTGGATACCACCCGTTGAGAATCAAGGAACAAGACATACAAAAGACTGCCTTCTGAACCCGTTATGGGCATTACAAGTTTTCGGTGATGCCTTTCGGGTTAACCAATGCTCCAGCCATGTTTATGGACTTGATAAATCGGGTATTTCGGCCTTACCTAGACCAATATATGGTTGTATTTATTGATGATATTTTGGTATATTTAAACTCTCACTTGGAGCATGAACAATATCTAAGGGTTGTGCTACAAACCTTAAGGGAGAATCAATTATAAGCAAAGTTGGATAAGTGTGAGTTCTGGCTCAAGGAAGTAGTATTTTTAGGCTATATAATATCTGCAGAAGGAATAATTGTGGATCCAAGAAAGGTTGAGGTCATGTTAATTGTGGATAAGTGTGAGTTCTGGCTCAAGGAAGTAGTATTTTTAGGCCATATAAATCGTTGATGAAAACTGTGTCGTCACTGACCCAAAAATCATCAATGCAACCCGTGTCGCTGTTGATTCAGAAATCATCAACGACGATTGAGTCACTTTTGGTTTTTACTCTTTCCCTGGGCTAAACATGAGGTCTACACTAGGCTTTCCCCTTTTATAGCTCACCCCCAACCAAGTTTGAACATGTAGAAAAATCAATCACGTTCAAATTTTATCACAAGACCATCAACAATGCACAACCAAAACTCAACATGTATATTCTTCCAAAGAATCCCCTAATCATCACTTCAAGGCTGACACCTAGAGTTACCACACACATTCATATTATGTTTTTAATGGCACCATGACAAACATATTAACACAATTTAATATCAATTTTATACTACACAAGGGTTTCATTTCTGTCATATGACTTGTTTTTCCTACGGTGTTCATAATGACATATCATTTTATGGTTGTTTTTTTTTATGGCCTGACATTGTTGTCCATTTCTCCGTAATTCATATATGTGCAATTCATCATTTTTTAATCATAAGTATATCCACAACAACATGCTATAACCATACCTTCATTCTCTTAGTTCATAACCATGCAAATTTATTAATCACATAACAAAATCAAATCATTAACATCAACATGAATTCTGTTTCAGCATAAGTATGTTCCTAGGAGTTCAACAAGGTCACAATCCATGCATTCTATCATTTCATCTCACATTTCATACAAGATCATTAATGTAAACACCCAAAAAAAGTACAGCCATAAATGACTCTACCATTGCTGTCGATTTTGGCTGCTGATTTCAGAATTGGCAGCAGTAAAGCTTATGGTTGCCGATTTCAGAATCAGTAGCTACAAAGTTTTTGGCTGTCGATTTCAGAATCAGCAGCGACACAGTTTTTGCTGTCGATTTCTAAATCAACAGTGGCACATTTGGGCTTCTGATTTTTGAATAGACATTGACACAGTTTTTGGCTGTCGATTTCAGAATTGGCAACGACATAGTTTCGCTACCGATTTCTGAATTGACAGTGACATTGTAAAACCTAACAAAAATTGGTGTTGGACCGCCCTATCCTAGTAGAGAATGAGAATAGAAACCAACCTAAGATAACACAAAAGGGGGATAAGGACAACCTTGGTCCAACGCCAAAACACTCCAGCACACTTTTGGGGGCTATAAATTCGAGAGAGAAAAGGTGACTCTTCACTCTTCCCAAAGTGAGCTCCATGCTTTTGCCCCCCTTCCCTCTTCCTAAAATGAGCTCCATGCTCCTGTCTTTTCCTCCTTTCCAAATAGAGCTCAACAAACTCTGTTGCATGTGCCTCCTTAGACGTGTGTGAGAGAAGGGAGAGCTAGAGGGAGGGTTGAACACCTGCAAACATGGTGAGAAGCTGATTGGAGGGGAGAAAGTGAGAGGGAAGAAGAAGAAGAAGAAAAATCGAGTGAAGAAGAGAAGAATATTGTCAACCTCTTTCTTAAAACTACTTAGATTTGTGAGGTATGAACCATGCCACATCTCCATTTGTTCTTAGGACTTTGGGGCAGAAAAAGAAGAAGACAAACCTAAAATCAGGTGGAATTGAAAAAGTATATGCTGGAATTGAATTTGCATGTGTGTTTAAGCTAAAATCAGGTGACTTTGCTGGAAACTAATAACAAAATTGTGTTGTCTGCAGCAAATCAGCGTTCGTTTTGCTGCTGAAATTATGTTGCCTATAGCGAATTGATGTTCGCTACCGAAATTGTGTTGTCTACAACGAACCAGTGTTCACTGCTGAAATAGTGTTATCTATAGCGAGCTAGTGCTCACTGCTAAAATTATGTTGTCTGCAGCAAATCAGTGTTCGCTGCTAAAATTGTGTTGTCTGTAGTGAATCACTATTTGCTGTTGAATTCTAGAGTTTGCAGTGAACTAGCTTTCGCTGCCGAAATTGTGTTGTCTGTAGCGAATCAGAGTTTGCTACTGAAATTGGGTTGTGTGCAGCGAATCAGTGTTCGCTGTCGAAACTATGATGTCTGTAACGAGCCAGTGTTCACTGTTGAAATTATGTTATCAGAAGCGAATCAGAGTTTACTGCTGAAATTGTGTTGTCTGTAGCAAATCAGTGTTCACTACGAAAACTTTGTTGTCTGTACCGAAGGAGTGTTCGTTGCCAAAACTATATTGTCTTCAACGAAATAGTGTTCATTGCCGAATTCTAGTGTCTGCAATGAAGTAGTTGTCGCTGTCGAAGTGTGTTGTTTGCAGCGAATCAGTATTCACTACTAAATTTCTATTGTCAGTCACGAACCAGTTTTCGCTAACTAAATTCTGCAACAGATTATGTATCTAAAATGGCCTGGTGATTAAAATGATTGCTTTGTGTGATGGTAATATGTAGAACAATAGAACATGAACTTGTGTATGCTTGAGACATGTGTAATGACGAGTTATGTGTGATTACTGAATACAAATGTACTAATTTGTGGCCATTGATGTTTTAGATGGTGCGTCTGGGACCGGACCTTCGTCAGGACAAGGACACCTTACAGGTGGAACAGGATAAATGATTGATTAGCTTCGGCTAATGGCATCCTAATGGATGACCGGGATAAATGATTGATTAACTTCAGCTAATGGTATTCGAAGGGATGACCAGGACAAATCATTGATTAGCTTCGGCTCATGGCATCTAAATGGATGACTGGGACAAATAAATGACTAGCTACAACTAAAAGCATCCTAAGTGGATGACCGGGATTAACAAATAATTAGCTACGGCTAATGGCATCCAAAGTGGATGTCTAGGATGAATAAATGATTAGCTTCGGCTAATAACATCCTAAGTAGATGACCAAGATGGATAAATGATTAACTTCAGCTAATGGCATCCTAAAAGGATAGCTGGATTTGAGAGTTATGAATTAGTTTTTAAGAATTGATGTGTTCATATATACTAGGTTTTGTATATATTAAGTATACGAAAGAACTATGATTATTATGCTTTAAATATAGAATAACGTTAGTTCGGCTAACAATATTCAAGATGAATGATCGGGTTTGTGTATAGTAATTAGCCTCGGTAATTCATGAATTATTAATGGTGGTATTTACATAAGTAAGGATAAATAATAGAATTACGCTCTTTTGATCCATGAATGAAATGTAACGTTAATATTGCTTTATTATGTTTTTTTAAATTGCCTATAATGCTTGAAATTATCTTGTGTTGTAACAGGGACATCATGCCAACATGGTGCATAGGAAAATCCATTTTGCAGCTCACACATTTTGAAAAGAACTATACATTCACATGTTATGGGTGATATGAGTTTTGTATGAACGGATATGTTAATCACTCAATTTGTCGTCCGACCATTTTTATAGAGACTAGTAATGAAAATTTGAAATGGAACACAAATGTGAATGTGCGAACAAGTTGATATGATGTATATGAATATACATATGATTTTATGAGGATGTTATGTTGTGAAATTACATGAGGTTAGGATAATAAAAGTACTAATTGTGTAACTTGTTGTTCAGCACTCTTGTATGAGCTCATGATTTTAGCGAGACTAGAATATGAATGTGAGTTTGTGAGTTTGTCAATATGATGTAATGTAAACCTATGAGTATGAAAATATATTAATATGGGCATGTATATTGAGAATCCGTTTTATGAGAATATTGATTTACATTATCCTACGTGGATTGTGCCTTGTTAATGAATGGAATGCAATTATAAATCTACAAAATGATATGGTGAAAAACATCCTGAATTGGACCAAAAAAAAATCCATCAATTTTGGCTTTAAAAAAGTCGGGTCATTACAAGAGAAGATTAGAATTATAAGAGATCAAATGAAGACATCTCAAGACAGACAAAAAAGTTATGCCCATAGACGAAGGAGACTCTTGAGTTTAATGTGGGGGATAGGGTGTATTTGAAGGTGGCTCCTTGGAAACACTTGTTAAGAATTGGTATGAAAGGGAAGTTAGTGTCAAGATACATCGGGCCCTATGAAATTTTGAAAAGAATCGGCCTAATAGCTTATCAATTAGCCTTACCTCAGCATTTGGTCAAAATACATGACATGTTTCATGTATCAAAGCTAAGAAAAGCTAAAATAGATCCAACCCGGGTGCTACCTCAAGTTCCAATAGAAGCTAATGAAGGATTAACTATGGTAGTCAAACCTGTGAGAATTCTTAATCAAATCAAAAAGGTGCTAAAAAATAAAAAGATTTCTCTGGTCAAGGTGTTGTGGAGGGGTGTGGAGGGGTTCACAAATGGAAGAAGAATCCTGGGAGCGGGAAGAAGAAATGAGGAGCAAATACCTAGGATTGTTTTAAAATCTGGTAAGAAATTTAATTTCGATGACAAAATTTTCTTTTGTAGAAGGGGAGAAATGTAACTTCTGGATAATTTTATGTATTTTGATTTACATTAAAAAAAAGGGGGCAAATAATTATATAAATAAATATATATATATATATATATATATATATATGTATATATATATATATACATATATATATATTTATGGAGTGGAAATTATTATATAATAAGGTTAATGTGGGACAAGGATGAAATTGAATAAGTCAAACTTTTGGGCCAAATGGTTTTAAAACAAAACAAGGAAATACTTAAATGAAAAGGGGGGAAAAACTTGTAAATATATAAACAAGTGGGGAGTGGAAAAAAGGAGCATGCTGACCAGCCATGTTAGGGCTTGAGAGGGAGAAGAAATTAAGTGGAAAATTATCAAGGTTCTTCCAAAATAAATCACAAAAAAAAAAGAGTAGAACTAGTGATTAAAATATGCTAGGAAGGGTTTGAACAATGAAATCTCAAGAGGGGAACAAGGAATTTTTCTTATAAAGGGGTGGCATTGAGAGGAAAATAAGGGGGAATGAGGAAAGAAATTTTTGTGGTGATTTCAAGCTTCTCATTTCTTATTTTTTTGGGTTAGAAGGTAACAAATCATTTTCTCTTAATTAAATTGATGCATTTAGTGTATTAAGATTTCATTTAATTGTATTGTGTATAGTTATGGTATGAGCTGTGAGGTTTATTGGGTTAATCTATGTAATTGTGATGAATTAATGTTTAAATAAGTGAAATAATAATGGGTAATATTTTAATTTGTAAAATTGAAGAAATTATATAAGTGATGAATTGATATTGTTGTTTTTTTTTATCAAATGTAAGAATTGTATAGATAAAAAATAAACAAGCTGGAGACCAGTAGTATATATATACAGACATACCTGGACAAAAGGAACAAACTCCCTTGAACAAACCATAAGTAAGATAATCTTACTAAACAGAAGCAAAGGGAATAGACTCCCTTGAACAACCTAAAATCAAAAGGAACAGGCTCCCTTTAACAAGCATCCAAACCATCTGGCAATAAACATACATGAAAAACCAACCTAACAAACAAAAGCATCTGCTTAGAGACCTAAAAATCAGCAGTAACAGAGAGACGAATCTCCTTCCAACCCAACAGATTGGCTACAATCGCAAGACTAACCTCCAACCAGCATACAAGAACTAATCCGACCAGTAACTGCAACCACGCATGAACCAGCAACATGCTTTCCATCAAGAGAAGGATAGCAACAGCTAAGACAAGGAGCATGCCCTTCACCAAACATAACAAAACACAGCAACAAACCGACTATCCATAAAAGTAAAACAACTGCTATAGAATAGCATCGGGCTAGGGGACCAAACATTTGGGGAGAGAGCCTCACCCAAATGGATCCCATTACAAAGCAATCATGAGAGACCATCCGCACATCATCACCAGCAAACTAAACCTACACCATAACATTGTCTAGGTCGCTACTAGGACTAACTCCATCCAACACTCTCCACTTAGAATACTAGTAGAGCAGCAACAGAGAACACTACGTCAGTAGCCCAAGCATTTAGGGAGAGAGCCTCATCCAAACTGTTGGGATCCATAGCAACTATCTAGAGAGAAACAGAGTGGGAACAGACTTCAAGAGAGCTCAAGAAAGGAACCAAAGGTAGCAGAATCAGACCTGCAGAAGAACCAATATAGAACAAAAGGGGCGTACAGTTTGGACATGGGGAGAGAACCTCACCCAGGCAAACAAAGCCCCAACAAAGCAGCAGTACGGCAACAGACAAAGGCAACCCTGAGAAAGGAAGACATCCACAACAAATAAAGCTCTAGGCTGATAAACCAGATGTCAGCAAAGGGGGGCAAGCATTTGAGGAGAGAGCCTCTCCCAAACAGGGCCCCATAACAGGCATCCATTGCAGCAGGACTCCACACATTGCCAAATTCATACCTACAACATACTCCAAAGATGAAGTAGCCTTCACCCACAGTAAAGACCATCAAACCGAGACACAGAGACCCGACAAGGGGACCAGGACCACGCATCAACAAGCATCTCACACAAAAGCAGGGATATACTAAGATTCACCCAAGACACTCCTGCAATATAGGAATAGCAAGCTGACAGCAGCAACAACCTGCACACCTAACAACAGGGGAACATGCAGGGGAAGAGAGACTCATAACATTAAGCCAGGAGTAACAAGCTAGAGAAGGAAATCACAACAACTCTAGCAAACTATAATTCCAGCCAGCTTCAAGAAGCATAACATACCAAGCTGCAAATAGCAGCAACAAGTTAACTAACCTGCATAACACAAGCTAAGGAGGAAAGCTAGCATCAACTCTAGCAAACATGCAATAACCAGCCATAAGAGCTAGACCACACAAGACAAAAGCTTGATAAGAGCAGTAGGACAAGCAAAAAGCAATCCTAGGACAAACTTCATTAGTAGCAAGTTGCGAACAAGCTCAACATAGCTACCCAATAGATATAGCATCAACAAGAATAATCAGTAGAAACAAACAAACTCCACCCAACCATTTAGTAAGAGAGACTACCTAAACAGCATCCCAACACCAGCATAACCAAGAGGAGGAGCAAGACATATACAAAACATAATACAATAGCAGTAAACTATAGCAAGGTAAGAAGAACTTGCAATCATCTACCAAAATATGAGGTACATGACCTCATGATATGCTAGAAGGCACGCATGCCCTCTAATACATCGGGGAGGGAACATTACAGAGAAGGGTGGGTAGGAGAAACCCTACCATAACCAAAAGCTCTAATGGAAAGTGGAGGAGCAACAACTTGGACATCAAAACCTTCAAAGAACCTAGCATCAACATTGTCAGTGGAGAAATCGACGCCAGCAATGGTGGCAGGAGTAGTTTGAAGATGAACAGAAAAGGAACCAGAGACCCCATCAGGCCAAACAAAGAGCATATCCTTGACAAAAAAGGGTGGAGGGAAAGAATTCAAACCTCCATCTAATTCGTTTATAAAGAAAAGAGGGGCCACAGGTTCATCAGTAGAAGCCCCAGCATCAGAATCGTTAACCCATCCACCCATTAGGGTTGCAGGGGAGAGACAATGTACGCTCTCTATTTGTCCGATTGAAAGGAAACAAAGATGTCAAATTTGGACTGGCCATGGGAGACGTGAAGAGAGAGCACGCTGAGCTCAGGAGCAGCAAGATGTCCACGAGGAGAAACTTTAGGAGAAGCAGAGCATCTCTCTCTAAATTCTCTCTCTATCCAGCGCTGATATTGTTGTTTTTTTTGTTGATCAAATTTAAGTATTGTATAGATCAAAAATAGCAAGACAAGCTTGCGATACAATCTAGAAACCAGCAGAACAGTACATACACCAGAAAAGGGAACAGACTCCCTTGAACAATCTATAACAGGCATAAAGCCAAAACTAAATAGGCGAAGGGAACATGCTTCCGAAAGAAAAGGAATAGTGACCATATGCAAAAAGCATGAACATCCCTCATGCAGGGAAGAACCTACCAAAGGAAAGAGAGGGCCCAGCAGGAGGGCCCTGCAGCAAAAAGAGCTTTGTGAAGCCAAGTTGCATGAGCTATGCAGATGACAACAACAACCAGCAGAGGAACAATCAGCAGGAGGCAAGCACAAGAAGACAACCAGGACCCACAGACGACCAACCAACAGTAGAGAACATCCAATGCCACACCAAAGGTAAAAAAAACTCCCAAAAAGAAAGGGAATAGAATCCCATAAACAAAAGCATGAACAACCCTCATGCAAGACAAAGTAGAAATCCAGCAATAGGCAGTAAAAGGCAATCAAAGCCCCTCAACAGAGCACGCCAAGATTTGAAAAGCAGCCTCCTATGCGGGAGCAAAAGAGCAACAACAAACAGTTGCAAACCAGCCCAACTAGCAAGGCCATAAGCATATCTGGGCAACAACATGCTAAACAGCAACAAGACCACAAATCCAACGGCCAATATCCAAGCATTGCTGAAGGAGCTGATATTGTTGTTTATTAATTAAATGGGTTGTGTAGTAATATTGATGATGAAGAAATTATATTAGTGATGACAAATTATATTAGTGATGAATTGATGTTATTTTTTTATTTTTATCAAATGTAAGAATATTATAGATCAAAAAGACGCTGGAGACCAGCAGTACATAATTACAGACAATAGTAGCCAAGGAGAACAGACTCCCTTGGCAAAACATAAGCAAGCAGATCTTGCTGAACAGATAAGAAACAAGCTAGCTACACAAAAGGCTTGTACTAGGGAACAGGCTCCCCAGAACAAGCAACCAGACCATTAAAGTGCAGAAACTAGAAGGGAAAATACTCCCTATAGAAACCGGAGCAAGCCTAACTAACCAGGAGAGCAAGCAGCCAACAGGCCACATCCGACTACAATCCAAACAGCATGCAAACCAGGGAAAGCACAAGGCATCTCCTAAGAGAACAACCTGCAGCAAAAGCAGCAACAGGGACAACAAACCGCCAGGAACCACTCCTAACAGAACCAGCAGGGATCTGTTGGGGTTCAGGTAGCTATCAGGCCATCTGAATCAGACCTGCACTTGCAACCGGAAACAGCCCTGTAGACAGGGAGCACACAAACCAAACCATCAACATTAAAGCAGTAAGTAGCAATGCAACAACTCTAGCAAACCAAACTAACTCCTCAGCAATCAGAATTAGCACAATAACCCAAATACAACCTCCACAAGGAAGTGGAGGGCAGCTAAAACAAAACCACTCCAGAATAATTTGAAGTAGCACCAAGGGACTAAAGACAGAACAGAAAGGCAGCCCTACTCCAATAACAAAGATAGAGTAGAAAACCTAGCTGCAGCTTAAGAGGCACAACAAACAACCTGCATATAACAGCAACAAGACTAGCAAAAGCCAACATAATTTTCAGCAGCCAACTACAAAGAGCAAGACTGCGCACAGAGGGCCAAACCTGCACCCAAAACCCAGCACATCCAAAATCTATAGACCCTCGTAGAAACCTAGAGGGTAGCATCAACAGAGAGCCACATTCCGTTTAGAGGACCATATCAACTTTCTAGTAGCAGCAAAGGAGCCACTATACTATGCTCCATCAAGCTCCATTGTTGCAAGCACCTATGGGGAAAGGCTGAGTTGCTAACGGCAGACAACCAGTGTTCTTTCCACCAAGAGCTAAACAGCAACACAACAAAGCTAAGCAATAGAACACCCTGCAAGAGAAGACTGGACAAGCAGCTTGAACCCATAAAATCTAGTAGATTCAACACATGAATGGCTACCACTGATAATCACTCCCGCTGACACTTGCAAGTAGCGAGTGCCCAGAGCAGGCAAACAACACTAATACGCTTCAAATCAACTACATAAAGCAGCAACACACTGCAGGATGAAAAACATCCAACAGGAAGAGACCCACTAAGCACACAACTGATTACAACTGTAACTCAGTCAAAAGGCTGCGAGACAGAGCAACCACAACAAACAGAAGTATAAAATCTAACTCCATAATAACAGCAGCATCAAAACCCAAAAACATGAGGTTAAAGCCTCATGTTGATACAGAGGGTACAAAGCCCTCTAAAATACTAGCATATATGAACATCATATAGTGGAAGGGGTAGGAGACATCCTACCTCTGCCACATACTCGTTTAGAGAAGCCCATAAGTTTAAACCAAAAAATAGTGCAAAAGCAACTTCACCATATCCCCAGAACTGAGGGGGTACCTGAACAAGGAGAGCTTCCAGTTTCATTACCATTAGCGCAGATGCTGGGCAGTTTCATGGCTGAGCAAGGTATGGGTACCCTGTCATCAGATAGGTGAGAGGCCCCAAATCTGCAAGTAGAAGACAAAGCCAAACCAGAGAACACACCCTCAAATAGGGGAAGAAGCGATTCACTTTCAAGGAGGACGACTGAGCCATCAGGACTGTCATCGACTAGAGAGCACGTCTTATAAAAAGCCCCAATCTTAGCCCCAAATCCGTTCTTAGGTGTTGAGAAAGAACGAAAATTGAAGGAAACTGGAACAGTAGACACTTTGGAGGCTGGAGGTAATACCAAGACTGTACCCGATCTAATTAGGTTAAACTGGAACCCCTCTTGAATTAGCATAATCCAAGAGAATGGTAACTCAAAATTCTATATCTCATTGGCCACGTAGCAGGCCATTAAGAAACAGTGAAGAAAGAAATTCAAAATTGGCTCAGGAGTTGCAGAATCGTATAGCAAGGAGAAATCTTCAAGAAAGAGAGCATCTCTCTCTAGTTTCTCTCTCAAGCTGTGACTCTGATATTGCTATTTATTAATTAAATGGGTTGTGTAGTAATATTGATGATGAAGAAATTATATTAGTGATTAATTGATATTCTTGTTAGTTAAATAAATGGGTTGTGTGGTAATGTTGATGATGAAAAAATTATATTAGTGATGAATTGATATTGTTGTTAGTTAATTGAATGGGTTGTGTGGTAATGTTAATGATGAAGAAATTATATTAGTGATGAAGTGATATTGTTGATTGATAATTAATTGATGAAAAATTTATATTGGTGATAAATTGATAATGTTGATTAATAATTAAATGAATTATATGGTAATATTGTTGATGAATTAATTAAATTAGTAATGATTTGATATTGTTGGTTTGATAATTAATGTGGTTTTGTGGTGATGTTATTGTTGAAATAATTAAATTAATGACAAGTTGATTGTTTTGATATATAATTAAATTGATAATGAGGTGACATTATTGATGTAGTAATTTAATTGGTAAGGAAATGAACCTGAAGGAGTGAGTGAGGCTACAAGAACCACTCAGCAGACAGGCTTAGCTAGCAGAACGCAAATAGCATGTAGGTGTATAACACCTTGAATTTTTCTAAACTCTAAATATTTAAATTATCTCCTCGATCAATGAAATTTTATGCGTCATGCTGATAAACTTTCCCATGATCATTTTAATTTGTGAATGAGCGACTGGTAGGCCAGTTATCCTTGTATGGAACTTGTATCTTGTGAATGGGTGGTTGTGAGCCAATTATCCTGGTATGGATCTGGTGCCCTGTGAATGGGCGACTTGTGAGCCAATTATCCAGGTATAGAATTGGTGCCCTGTTAATGGGCGACCGATGGGCCAGTTATGAAACTAGTGTGGACAATTTCAGATTTTAGATTATTGATTTTGGGATTAATACTGGGAAGATGGGTTGTAAATTTGGAAACTTCTTTACGAGTAATTAATATATATAAATGTAAATTTTAAACGCTTTAATTGATCATGATTATCATTTGAATTATTATGCAAGTTCATCTCAATATCGTGCATCCTAATAGCCTTAGTGATTACTCTTATTATTGGTAGCTCTTTTGGACATGTAAATCAATATTAATAATAAATATTTCCTATACATTTGGAAGGTTATTTCGTTGTGTATGTATGGACTTAAATGGATTAGCTTAGTTAAATTTGTACTCTATTGTGTAATTATGTTTCTAATTATAATGGTGTCATATATATATATATATATATATATATATATATATATATATATATAACTATAATAAAGAAAAACAATTATTTTAACAAGTATATACATAATCAAAGTTTATAGATTTAATGATTACTCTTTGATTAATACTTCAAAGTGCATTTTTATCAAGGTTTTATATCATCATTTTGCACTTGAAATATCAATAACTCCTTAACTAAAGCATGTTTTATAATAACATATCTAATAATATAAGATACCTTTAATTTATGGTAAATGTTCATCTTAAATGCAGGCCTATCACATAAATGAAAGAATTGATTGGTGAGTTGAAGTACTGAAATTGAAAGGACAAAGAGATGGCCAAACTTAGAAAAGAGATGCAGGTGCAGTCCAAACTGGAACATTGTTTGGTAATTGGGTCATATCTAGAGCTGTAGATCTTGGATTTAGGTCCATTTTATATATATGGAAAGATAAGACATAGGCCTACAACTTTCATGTGGAGCCCAAGATTTAAAAAGGCCGTTTTCAAGTCCAAATTATAGCAACAACGGAGAAGTCCGAATCTGTCCTGCAGCGCAGACATTGTTCAGTGTTCAGCCCATATCTCGAGTTCTAGAAGTCCAAATGACCTCATTTTTTTTTCTGGAAAGCTGAGAAAATTTCCTAGAACCTTCATGGGAGAATCTGTTCAAATCTTGACGTCATCAATGATGTTTTTGGCAGACAAGAAGATAAGGATTGTCACCAAGTCAAGATGTGCCCACCCACTCATCAATTAGTCAACAAATCAATAGTTCTAAATTTAGCCTATAAAAGGAGGCATTTACCATGTATTTAGGTATCTTGATGTTCAGATCAAGATCATGCTCTTGCTCTCTCTTTTGTAATACTTAAGTTTTGTTTATATTAATCTCTTCTTTATGCTTTTCATTTCCTTTTCTTTACTTAGTTAACTTCTTTCTCATTTATGTTCTTATCTTGTTTATTTATGTTTCTTTCTTTCATTATGTGTAGCTAAGTTAATTATGTCAATGTGAAAAGGGTACACTAATGGTGTAAGAATAAGTATATCTGGAGTTCCAGGGCTCATACAAGTGCATCTCCTCTCTGGAAAGCCATCCTGCTGTTGAAAGATCAGTTACTCAATGACTGTGGAGGAAATGCTGACGTTGTTAACATGTTACAAATGTGGCACAATGATAGAAAATTCACTGCTAATGCACATGAACACTTTAGATTCAAAGGACCAACTATTCACTGGGAAAAAGTGGTATGGGAGCTTTGGTCATTGCCTAGGCACAAATTCATCCTATGGTTAGCTGTGCTTGGAAAGCTAAAAACAAAGGATAGATTGCATTACATCTCTCCAGTCACCCAATGCTCTCTCTGCAGGCAAGAAGAGGAGACTCATGGCCACCTTTTCTTTGCTTGTGCCTGGACCTCCACGTTATGGGGGAAGGTTAAATACTGGTTAAGGCTTACCAGGAACATGGCAAGTCTGACTAGTGCTATTCGAGCTATGAATAACAACAAGAAAGGGCTGCAGTCGAGAATGAAAAGAGTTGGCCTTGCTCTGGTTGTGTATCTAATATGGGAAGAAAGAAACCGAAGGGTCTTTGAGAATGCTGGAAAATCTATTAATGTTATATTTCGAAAATTTCAGATTCTATTCTATATTGTCCTATATTTTCATGACACCAATCACTTGGCATACAATGTTGCAGACTGAAGCTTCGGGCAGTACAGTTTTGGTTTTTGCTGGTTTGGTTCTTTGCACTTCATCAGCTAGTCTGGAGGGTTCGGCTATACACATGGCATACATGGTTTCTGCATGGTTTCTACGTGATATTTAATGAAGTCCTGCAGTTTTCTTGGCTGAGCTCCTGGGGGTGAGTTGATTCAGCGTGGTCCCTCATCCCTGTGTGCATGAGCTGCTGTCTATTTCTCTCGGCTGGTGGAAGATGGCTTGTGGCATGGATCGACTTGGTTTGGGCGTGCTTGGTGAACTGTTGCCATGCATGCAACTTTACGTGAGGAAGCTTGTTGTTTGGGCCCACCCCTTTGGTTTTGCATTCTCCCTGTGTTCAGGCTTAAAGATTCGGGGGGGTTGTGTTGGTAGATGTTTTGGTGTCATGGCATGATTGGCTGGGGATTGTCCGCAACTTGTGTTGTGGCTCGTCATGACTGGCTGGTTCTTTCCTTCGCATGGTTGAGCAGTGTCTGCCTGCATGAACAATTGACATTGATTGTGGCTATCTCCTTTGTGTTGTGTTGTCCTGCCTTGACTGGATGCTTGCTTGGATGTGCATGGATTTGCATGATTTTTTGTCTCCGCATTGATTAACTCTGTTTTTGAGTATTCAATT
This sequence comes from Populus nigra, assembly GCF_951802175.1. Lineage (NCBI taxonomy): Eukaryota > Viridiplantae > Streptophyta > Magnoliopsida > Malpighiales > Salicaceae > Populus > Populus nigra. The sequence continues at coordinate 26,504,900 of NC_084853.1, forward strand.
TGGTTTTCGCTGTCAACTGGGCATATGTTATTGGCCAACGTCATCCTTGCTTCTGCATGGACAGGCTCCTGAGCTGTTGGCGTGTCGGTGTCTCTTTGGCTAGGGGACACATGGTGCTGCAGGTTTTTGGACGTGTTAGGCTGAAGCTGCTTTAAGTTTGAAGGGATGTCGGTACGCCTGTTCTCCATGGCTTGGCTTGGATTCTGGTTTTTTGAGCTTGGTGTTTTCTTCCACACTTGGGCACGTTGACTCTTTTGTTGAGTTGCTGTCCTCCTGTCTGGAAGTGTCTCTGCATGATTGGTTGTTTTCGGCTCGGCTGCCTAGCCGCTGGGGTTTTGACGCTAGTCTTCCATTTGTTGCTCTCGGTGCTGTTTCTTTTGTGTAATTCACTTGTAATAGTTTTTTGTCTCCTTTGGTTATCATTGAAGGTGTGTTTCCTTTGGTTATAATTGAAGGTCTGGCTAGATCAGTTTTTTCTAGTTATTTTCCTTGGTGCTTGTTGGGAGCCTGTTCCCACAAGCTTGTTTCTGTACAGTTGTTTCTCTGGCTAGCTGGTTCTTTTTTCCAGTTAGTCTGAACTTTTTGATCTATATATTTCTAACATTTGATCAAAAAAAAAAAGTATAATATAAACTTAACATGGACCTTAATGTTGGATACTAACATGCTTTGTATTTGTTATCTTGTTCACTTTTAATACTTTGCTTGTTAAATGGTTAATCTAGATTTATGTTGTATAACACTTTGTACAACAAATACTTGGCACTTTCATAGCCCATACTGTATGGTATAACCGACACTTGAGCTATGAAAGGAACTTGATTTGTTATTAACATAAGTTATAATCATGAATGTCTGACAACATTTACAAGTATTAGCATTATTCGAATAAGATAACTAATGTAATCATGTTAACAATTTATAATCTAATTGGAACCTCCTTTGTGTTTGGTTTCCAATTGTATAATAACAGTTTATACTATACTTGTTTGAAATACCATTAGTGGATCCTCTAACCTTGATATTTGTTGTTATCATTGTTAAATCCTTACGTTAATTTTCTATCTCAAAGTTCTCATAAACTTCTTCTTCATCTTTATTATTATCATTATTAATAGTATTATTGGTATTATTATTATTATTACTACTACTATTACTATTACTATTACTATTATTAGTATTACTACTACTATTACTAGTATTATTATTATTGTTGTTGTTGTTGTTGTTGTATTCTTGTTGCTTATAATTTATACAATTAACCTCCCTGTGGTTCGACTCCAGTCTTTCCGGGTTATTTATTACTTCGACACTCCTGCACTTGGGAGAAGACATCAATCTTTTGGTCGTGTCAAATTTTTGGCGCCATTGCCAGGGAGGAATGGACTAATGAAGCTATCTTTTGGAAACATGACATTGGAGATGAATATTTTAAACATTTGCAAGCAACTTGGAGATGATAATGATTTACAAGAAGTGGACTTTATTGAAAAATTAGTTCATGACCAATTACAAACCACTTCTAGTGAAATTAAGATTGATGAATCTGAAGATTTGCAAATGGTTTATTTTCAGGAAGAATCAAAGGCAAATAGTTGGAGACCGAAAATTGAGGAATTGCCACCACGATCAATTGAATTCATACCTTCAAGTGTTAAACCACTAAAACCAGATTTGAAGTCGTTACCATTCAATCTCAAATACTCATTTTTGGGAGAAAATGAAACTTTTCCAGTAATAATCTCTTCCAAACTTAATGCACATCAAGAAGGTAAGTTATTACAAACTCTAAAAATGCACAAAAATGCATTAGGATGGACCATAGCTGATGTAAAAGGAATTAGTCCTTTGATTTGCACACATGATTTATTTGGAGGAAAATGCTAAACCCTCTAGAGAAATGCAACGAAGGCTTAATCCTAATATGAAAGAAGTAGTGAAAAATGAAGTCATTAAGCTTCTAGATAATGGAATCATTTATCCTATTTCTGACAGCAAATGGGTAAGTCCTACCCAAGTTGTACCCAAGAAGTCTGGAGTCACTGTGATAACAAATGAGAAAAATGAGTTAATTCCAACTAGGACTATTACTGGTTGGCACATGTGCATTGACTATAGGAAACTTAATTCAATGACTAGAAAAGATCATTTTCCTTTACCTTTCATGGATCAAATCCTAGAAAGAGTTGTAGGTCATGAATTTTATTGTTTCCTAGATGGCTATTCAGGTTATAACCAAATTGAAATTGCATTGGAAGATCAAGAGAAGACTACTTTCACATGTCCATTTGGTACTTTTGCATATCGAAGGATGCCTTTTGGATTATGTAATGCACCAGCCACGTTTCAAAGATGCATACTTAGTATATTTAGTGATATGGTTGAACGTTTTCTTGAAATTTTTATGGATGATTTTTCTGTTTTTGGCGATTCATTTGATGATTGTTTGACTAACTTAGAAAAGGTTTTGAGCAGGTGTGAAGAGAAGAATCTTGTACTGAAATGGGAAAAATGTCACTTTATGGTAACAAACGGCATTGTACTTAGTTACATTGTTTCATCAAAAGGAATTGAGGTTGACAAATCTAAAATCGAGTTAATTGCTAACTTGCCAACAACAAAATCTGTTAAAGATGTTAGATCATTCTTAGGACATACTTGTTTGAAATACCATTAATGGATTCTTTAACCTTGACATTTGTTGTTATCATTGTTAAATCCTTACGTTAATTTTCTATCTCAAAGTTCTCATCAACTTCTTCATCTTCTTCATCTTTATTACTACCATTTTTAATAGTATTATTGGTATTACTACTACTACTATTACTATTACTATTAGTATTACTACTACTACTAGTATTATTATTATTATTGTTGTTGTTGTTGTTGTTGTTGTTGTTGTTACTATTGTTGTTGTTTTATTGTTGCTTATAATTTATACAATTAACCTCGCTGTGGTTCGACCCCGGTCTTACCGGGTTATTTATTACTTCGACACTCCTGCACTTGGGAGAAGACATCAATTTTTTGGTCGTGTCACTCTTCAAATTGATATGTTAGAGAAACATTTTATTATAGATGTTAGGTTATATATATGATTTTTTTTCTTTATTTTACAGTTAGAAACATTTTATTATCATTTTGAAAATGAAATGAATTTGAAAAATATGAAATTTTGGGTATAAATAAAATAAAATCAACTGATTTGTGGAATATATATTGTCAATATTTGCAGGTTTGAAAAATTTGGATAGTCTCTAGTATAGGGGAGGTGCTGCCGATTTTTTTAAAATAATCGAATTTGATTATGTAATTATTTATCCAATTTGTTTAGATGCGTAGAATGAAATTAATAGCACGTCGTTAGCATATGGTTGCAGCTAGTTCTTCTATCAGCGATGATGACTTGTCCTTAGGTGTCGATCAAGAAGAGGCACTTGCGCCAACTCACGATGTTGTCTTCACATCGTGGTCAATTCACCCGTAAGTAAGAGGCACATTGGAAGGACGATCTTTCAATGTATGTTTTATTTAGTTTTTTTATTTTTTACTTATAACATAATTTGTGAACAACTAATTAATATTTCATTATTTTTTTTATTTTTAGGTTCACAAACATCGAGGCCGCCCGAGTAATAACATCAACGATTATATCATCAATGGAGATTCTATTATTTCAATGGAGTCAAGTTTCCAGACATCCTAATTAGCGATTCATAGTTTCTCAATTGTTGGGAGCTCCCAATCAGTATCGAGCACCCATTCTAAGGAGTACATCGCTTTGAAACAACAATATTAGCAACTCTTTGCGGATTATAAACATCTCCGCCAGATAGTCATGGAAATTAAATCACAGATGGCTCTGGTACACGTGCACCTTTTTTTTGGGCGTATGATCCCGGGAATGACCAACCTGCTTTGGCTCCGCCATTGTTCTAGTTCAATACCTTTTTGGAAACACTCTAAAATTGTAATAAATATTTTGATGAATATTATTTTATTTTATTTTTAATATTTATACAATTTTATTTGCTTAATTGGTTTTTTTACTATTATTCTATGCAATTTTATATTATTTAGTCTACACAATTTTAATTTTTTAAAATATCACTGACGGATTTCCGAATGACATTATGTCGTTGGTATTTCATAGAGAGTTGCAAAATATTTACTACATATGCAACAATCTCTAATGTCTCTACAGACGGAATTATTCGGTCAATATTTCACAGAGAGTTGCAAAATATTTACTGCATATTCCATAATCACTGACATATTTATTGCATCAGTAATTTTACCGATAGAACTATAGGCGGAATTAATCCGTTGGTATATTTCTTGCAGGAATTTTGTTTTGCACACATTTTCTGTCTTTAAAACCATCAGATTTTTTTTACCAACTGAATTAGCGACAAAAAATGGAATTGCCGACGAACGTTATGCCGATAGACGTATTCTGTTGGTGATTTAGTCGGTAAAAGTTTTATCGATGAACTTGCAATCTTACACCGACGGATAATGGTCGTCGGTAAAACTGTTAAATGTTGTAGTGTCAACGATCACTAAGTATTTAGCCCCTTCATGTGATAAATTACTAGTAATCATAGCTTAAGATGTTGGCATAAGATCTTTGTTGTTGAACGTCTTTTCTAAAGTTTCAATAAAATAATGAGTTTGTCCTTCAATTGTATTTACGACTAAGCAATATTCATTTTCCTTAGAGAGTTTCCCTATAAGAACTTACAAATACACCTTTGTAATCTTGCATGATCTAATAGACTCAATTCATTTCTTTTACCAAAATCTTTTTTGCTAAAATGAATTTTGAAAATTTGAACTTGCTTTTGGTTTCAAAAATAATTTGATGTTTATTTAAAAACAACATGAAGCAAACAACTCCTCCATCAGGATGACCAAACTCTAAATCAGAGAATATGAATAGAAAAAAATGAATTGTCATCCTCACACCATGACTTTTGAGCCAAGTGTTTTAAATGTATGAATAAAAATACGTAATGAATTCGATGTTCATAGACTCATAAAATGCATCTCTTTGCAAAGTCTAAACCATCACATTGGACAAAATCAAAGTTTATTAATCTTAATTACTTGCGCTTTAAATGAGAAAAGAACATCTTTGTTATCCCTTTCACATTCAAAAATGAATATATCCCTTGTGTAAACATTTTGAGCCTGAATAAAGTTTCTTTCATGAAAAATCCCGACTAGGATCACACACCATACTAGGGGGCCAAGTGAAATTTCAATGATAAAGAATGATGAAAAAGCCATGAGAAAGCTGAAAGGAAAAGGATCCCAAGAAACTCAAATGCTAGGGGGCATGCTCAAATCACAAGAAAAAGTGAAATCTAAAACAAGTGAGTATGCCCTAGCCAAAAGAAAGAAGAATGACAAAATAAAAGATAAAAGACACAACGAGTCAAGTTGTTGATAGTGATTCTTAGTCTTTAAAACCTTGAAACACTGTTTAAGCCTTATGAATCTTTTTCTTTAATAGCAAAAAACCACATCCTACGTTACGTACCTTTAAAAGTTCTTTCTAATCAAGTAAGCAAGCGACTTGGAACAATAAACTATGCTCTCAAATGCAAAGAGTACATTTTCATGAGAGTCATGACATCAAGAACAAACTACTTATTATTATTCACACTGATAAAATGAGTGTTCAAAAGAGATAATTTTTTCTCAAACAAAACCTTGATCTTTTTCTCAAGCCTTTTGCCTTGGAATCCACAAAAGCAGAAGGTCACCTCATAATGTACCTCCACCAATGACAATATTACCAGCATAAGAACTAATCATCTTCTTTCCAAAAGAAATAACTAGGGGGTTGCAAGATTTCAAAAGCAAATTGTTTTAAACTCACATCAAAACAATTTTTGTTCTAAAAAAAACAAGATCAAGATTTCAAGATTCATTCTAGACAAAGATTCCTTCACCAAAACCAAAAAGGAGAAAGGAAAGAAGGGTTACTCAAAATTATTATTTGTCTGAGTTGCTAACAAAGCACACTTAGGGGGTAATGACTCGTACAAGGGGCAATATTGTGTTAAGAAGAGGATTTGATCTTTTTGAGTGATATAAAAAAAAGAAAAAAAGGGAACATTTCCTACAACAAGACAAGGGGGCATTCTTGCTTACAAAAAGCATTTTGATCTTTTCAACAAGTGATACCGAATGTTGTTAACAATGAGACAAGGAATTAATAATTGATCGTCTCAAATTGATTAACAAGACAGAGAATTTCTAGCAAGTAAATGGGTCACGATGGGTACCATAAAGGCTGAGCTATGTAAAATTGCAAATATTTTGGAAAAGACTTACATGAGCCAACTAGAGTGGACAAGAAACCGAGTGAAAAAAGGACTCAAATCAAAAGTAACAAGACTTCATAGAGTGAGAAGAAATGGGGACCTATATTTCCAAGCAGGTAAAGGTGCATGCATATCATTTAACTCCAAAAATTGAACATTGTGTTTTGCAAAAGAAATCCCTAACGGGATCATTAAAAGGAAGGCGGCCTCAGAAAAGCCAAAATTGAAAATGCTTTTGAATTTGGAAAAGACTTTTGAGAAATTTTTGACCTAGGCAGGTAGCCCACGAGAATTAGGCCATCGAAAAAATCTTTGTATTTTTTCCTACAGGTAGGTCACCCATTATAATGAGACCCTTTCTGAAAAATCCTGTATTTTTCCACTTGGGTAGGTCACCCATTACAATAAGACCATCTCTAAAAAATCTTTGTATTTTTCAAAAAAAAGAAAAAAGAAAAAAGAAAAAAGAAAAAAAGAAATCTCCCTCTGTATTTTTTTTGTATCATTGGGCAGGTCGCTTGAAACAATTTGACCACTTGCGAGTTTCCTCGCATTTTATCATCGGGCAGGTCGCCTGGAACAAATAGACCACTAGCGAGATTTCTCGCATTTTATCATTGGGCAGGTCGCCTAAAACAATTAGACCACTCGTGAAATCCTTTTCGCCTTCTTCTTCTTATCGGACAGATCATCTGGAATAATTAGACCACTTCCAAAATTCTTCACATTTAGTTTTTTTACTATCAGGTAGGTCACTTAGAACAATTAGACCATTTAAAAAAAACAAAAAAATTGATTTTTCATCGACAAGGGAAGTCGCATTTCAAATGACTAATTTTTCGATTTCAACATCTCTCAATGAAGGTTGTTTGTCAATTAGTGTTTTTGAAGTTTTTCAAGACTCCATAAAAAAAAACTTCTGTTTTTGTGTCTACTGTTCTTTATAAATTCACTACACAAAGCCAAAAGAAAACAAAATTTTCGAATGTCCTTACATCGTAAATATTATAAAGAGGGGCAATTATCATAACTCAATTTTTGACTCTTTTATTCTTTTTATTTTTATTTTACTATATGAAAAAAATGAAAAAATAATGATGAAAAACAAATAAAAAATGAAATGAATGAAAAATAAATTAAACTTTGGATTAGTTTAATTAACCTGATCAATGGCTTAATTGAAGAATTGATAAGTTTATGGACTTAATTGAACTTGAAATTAATTTAATTAATGAAATCAGGAGCTTAATTGAAGAAATACCAAAGCTTAGAGCAATTAAGGACTGGATTGAATAATTCAGAAAAACAAGGATTGTGTTGTAAGTGGTGCTAAAATCCAGGGGTCCAATTACAATTTATGTAAGGGCTTGATTACAAAATTGTGAAACCTCAATGATCAAATAAAAATAACCATTTGAATTGGGAAAATGGAGCCATTTCAGAAAAAACTATTCATTACCTTCTTCCTCAAAACTGTTTCAGTAGTTAAGGCAGTGGAGACGTTTCAGCAGTAAAAGCACTAAATTATTTCAGTTATAGGACACATCTCACGGCTATTATCCCTCATACATGGCATTACCAAATCAGCCATTACACCGCATGGCATTCTCTAGCCTTATAAAAAGCCAAAGAAAGGCCACGAACGAGAGGGGAACGAGAAAAAAAAGAAGAAATAGAGAACAGAGAGAAACGGAAGGTGAAACCAAACCGTGGTATTCCTGCAGCAGCTCTAGAGCCATCTTTAACAGCAATAGAGCATTCCAAGAGACCACACAGGACGCAGACAGACATAAGGAAGAGCATATAAAAGAGCAGAAGAGAAACCAGGAGAACAAAACAGAAGATACAGGGAGAAGAGAGAGAAAAAAACAAAGAAAATAAGAAAAAAGAAAAGGCAGATAAACAGAGAGGGAGGGAGAGAATCCTGAGAGCAAAAGAAAGCAAGAGATAAAACAAAAGAAGGGAGAGGACGTCGCCCGGCCAGGACGTCCCCAACGTTTTTATCTTCAGTCTTCAAGCTACAGGTCAGTAGCATTCTTCTTCCCTCACTTTTCCTTTTTAATTACATTAGCACTGTTAGTATGCGTGAGTAATTCATGTATGCTAAGCAACAGTGCCCGGGCTGGTCACTAGTTCGGCCAATGACTATGCTAGGCCCGAGTCTCGCCCTGCCCGTATGATTGGACTAGACCTGGCCTTAAAAAACATAAGACTAAAAATTATATATACATTGATTTAAATTTATTTTATTAGTTTATTCACTAATTCCAGAGCTAGGAATACTATATGTTTTTTTTTACTACATAATATTTACCAATACCAGAGTTGGAAGTATCCGTAATTGAATATTCACTACACCAGAGTCAAGAATATCGCAAGAAGATCATCATAGCATAAACCAACAAACTCTTAGCAATTTAAGACAAAACTAGCGATGCAGCCAATCTCAGGTAGGACATTTAAGGGGTGATAATATCTTTCTTTTTGCGTAAGCAGTCCTGTACTATAAAATCTCTGCTGACCAATTAGGGTTCCTGGTGACCATAATACTAAGTGACAACTCCTTAAATAAGACCTTTTCCCACCAAAGAATCCAGAAATCTATTCTTTTCATTTTAATGTTTTAAGGCCACCGCGATGTCAGGTGCAACAATGATCCAGTATATTTTTTTCATTATACTAACAATTTGTTTTTAATTCATCTATCATCAATTTCTATAATTTTCCACTTGTCAACGCACCAATCTTGTCCAATAATAACTGATTTTATTGGTCGTCCTTTCTCAAGACACCAGTTTCATTCCAGAATACAAGTCCAACTAACAGCCCATTCACAGGGCACCAGTTTCAAACCAGGACACTGGTCCAACCATCAGCCTATTCACAAGGCATCAGCCCTATACCAGGAAGCTAGTCTAATCATCAGCCCATTCATCGGGCGCCAGTCCTAACTAGGAATTGATTCAACCATCATTTAAACACTACATATAAATACTAAAATTTGAATTGCATCTTATTAGGAGCTAAGATAAAGAATTAAAAGAGACTTTAAATTAGAGATTTAAGTGTTAGACTCCTACCTGAAATTTGTGCTCTGCTAGTTGTCCTCTACTCTTGTTTATTTCTCACAATCTCACATGTACCAATAGTTACACTAATTTAAATTTTGAGTCTTAACCACACACACATACGCACTATTTTCATTGCCTTTATAATTCAACATTTTGTAATAAAAAACAATTTCAAATAGAAGATACAAATTTACAAGTTTTAGGTGGCTCAACATAACAGATTCCAAACAATGTTTAGTAGTTTGAGTATAACCAAAGCTATAGAACTCAGTTTTATGCGTGGTTTAATTCTTTAGAATGCTAAAACATGGGTCTAGAACTTTTGTGAAGATGAATATACCTAATTGTTCCATATACATGCCTATACTCACAAATTTCAGAAACCTAAAAATCTATCCTGCTGATTCCTGGTTTTGATGTATAGTTATTGAGAGACAACCTATCCAGTTTTGATTTCTAAGTTTGACAAGTATAAATTTGTTTCCATACATTTTCCATTATTTCCAGCCACAATAAACACAAAATGCCTCCACCTATTATTATTTAACAAAATTCTTAAATGTATACTAAGGTATTCTAAAATCTCAATTATTTAGAGAAAACACAAACAAATTTAAGTGACTTAGTAAGAGCTTCTTACCTTCTATTACAAGGAAAATGAGTCAAGAGATTAAGAACAACCACTTTTCTTCTTCCCCTTCCTTCCTTCTTCTAACCCATCCCTTTTCACTAGTAAATTCTCTAGGTTTTCTCAAAGTTTTCTTCCTAAACCTTACTTGAAGCACTCTTAGCTCACTTACTCTCACTTTTATTTGGATTCAAAGGATGAATTTACAAGGTTTCCTCTCAATTTTTTTTCTCTCCTCTTTCTTCCTCTCACCTTTCTCCATATCCATTGTATTTAATTTTATTTTACTAAATCAAGATGAGATTATTTTATCTAAGGGTTTACATCAAACTTTTATAATCAGTAAAAATTTGGGTTCAAGGCCCATACATGTAATGTCTCCATATTCTCAAGGTGAATACCATAGTGGCTAACTTTAAGATGTGCACTAGATAATTCTCTTCATGAGACTTTAACTGTCTTGATGCATAGGCAATCACCTTCTCATATTGCATTAAGACACACCCTAACCATTTCCTCGAGGCATTATTGTAAACCACAAAACTGTTGGTTCTTAAGGGAAGTATTAACACTAGGGCTGTAAACCCCGGGAAAAATAATAAATAAATAAAAGTGAAAAAATTCATGCATATGGTTAAATAAAAACAGAAATTAAGAAATTTATGAATATAAATTTCCGGGCAAAATAATTCGAGGCATTATAATAAACCTGGTACTGTTGAGGGTTGGATTTAATTGAAGAGAATAATACACTTAAAGGAAAAAGGGGGTCTAAATGCAAATAAGAGAAAATATAGAGTATAAATACTCTCTCCTCACCAAAAAAAAAATCTGTAGAAACCATAAAGAGAGAAGATAAGGAGTTTTATACCCATTCTTGAAAAATTAAAAGAGAAACACTAAAATTTCAAGAACCCATCCAAGATTAAGAGCTTAAAGATGGGATAAACACTTGAGAGCAAAGGATTACGAAGAAATTGAACAAGAAGAAAAGAAAGGAGGGAAATTTAACAAGAAGAAAAGAAAGGAGGGAGTTGAAAATCTTCAACTGGTTGAAGATCAAAATCTTAATTTGTACCGGGTAAGGTATTCTAAACATGATCTTAAAAAAATCATTTTTTTTAATTCGATAAAGAATTGATGCCTTGATATTAAATCATAGGTTAGGGTTCTTGGACATAAATTGGGGAAAAAATACTTATTGTATAGATTAAGTTAATTCATGTGTGTGGTATGTAGTTTATGAAAGTATTATGTGAAGGAAGGGGGAGACAAATATGGACAAACTTGTCTCCTAACTTTCGATGAAATTTCGCGTAGGAGGATGAGGAGATTAGGATTGGGTTCCTCATAGAAATTGTAGATTTGAATGTCAGCTAACCAAGGAAACTGGTCTTGCTCAATTTGGAGATGTAGAACTCCAGTTATGGGTTACCAACTGAGATTGAGTCGTGACTGATTATGTAGGGCAGTAGGACTAATTAGTAAATGAACAATTTTGACTATCTTGGAGGCAAAACTGGGTTCTCCTCCCTCAGAGAACTAGTAGCCTCGTGTCTTAGCTTTTCAACGAGATTAATCTCACTTAAAATGGAGTTTTAAAACTTTAGATATAGTTAAAAATCTGATGAATGTTCAAACAGTAACAGTTGGAAATTGGACGGTAACAGTTCAAAGTCAAATAGTAACAGTTCAAAGTCAGACAGTAACGGTTGGAAAAGTCAAACAGTAACGGTTCAAAGTCAAACAGTAACGGTTCAAAGTCAAACAGTAACGGTTCAAAGTCAGACAGTAACGGTTGACAAAGTCAAACAGTAACAGTTCAAAGTTAGACAGTAACAGTTGGAAATTAGACAATAATAATAGACTTTCACGTGAATACTATAACTAAGAACATAAAAGAATTGAGTCATACAAACACTTGTATATTGAGATATTAACTCTGGAAATATACATGACATATGTATGTATGTTATTATGAGGAAATGAGCATGCATAGAAAGTAACATATAAGTAATGGATGAATATGAATTCTCTATAATATCGGCTTGAAGGAATCATAACAAAAAAAAAACTTCCTTGTGATTCAGGAGGAGCAACTAGGATTAGATCTTCTGTCAGGGGAGATCGCGAGACAGGCGAAGCAGGTGTGTGATTTTCCCTCCTATTTGCACTTATACAATTTAGAATCCTTCTAGTGAATGCAATTATAATAAATATGGTGTTCAATGTAAATAAAGCCTAGTGTATTTACAAGATTAGCTTTGGCTAATGGCATTCGTAATAGGATTGCTAGGATATGATTTACATAATTAGCTTCGGCTAATGGTATCCGTGATAGGATTGTCGGGATATGATTTACAAGATTAGTTGTGGCTAATGGCATCCGTGATAGGATTGTCGGGATATGATTTACATGATTAGTTGATTTACACGATTAGCTTTGGCTAATGGTATCCGTGATAGGATTGTCGGGATATGATTTACATGATTAGCTGATTTACACGATTAGCTTCGGCTAATGGCATCCGTGATAGGATTGCCAGGATATGATTTACATGATTAGCTCCAGTAATGGCATCCGTGATAAGATTGCCGAGATATGAATTACAAGATTAAACCTTGCAAGGTCACCTAGTTTATGCAAGTAAATAAGATTATTCAATTAATAATATACAAATGAGTGTTAATTGGGTTTAAAAGATTTACAAGCAAAATATCAATTCTTTGTTAGAATTCTCCTGGATTTGATAGAAAGTTAATACTTCATTCGTATTCATTGCATGAGCATACATATATTCTTTATCAACAGAATGGTATGTTTATTTATGTAACAGGTCCATCAAACATCCAGGAAGATCATTAGTTTAGGACTCTACTTTGTGAAGCTTATGTAAATATTTAACTTAAAACAAAAGGGAATTAACGTGTTTATGTTGTATACTTTTGTGCAAACCTTGATGTATTTATAAAGGTTCAGCTTAGCATGTAGTATTTTAGTTATCTTGTAATTAACCATTTTGAAGTCTGTAAGAACACTTCTTATATTGTAAATACTTTCTTTGCATGTTAGTATTCCTTTTCCTTTAAATTTTATGATATGATGTGTTGGACTATGTTCATATTGAACTTACTCGTAGGATATATATATATATATATATATATATATATATATATATATATATATTGTGTGGATTATATGAGAATGGAATTATGAGGTTTGATATAAGGTCCGGAATTAAGAGACCTTGTGATGATGGGTTGATTAAGTAAACTGATAGTAGTCGATAACTTGGGATGTCCTAAATGCAAACGAAACTCTGCTGAATTTTTGGAAAAAAAAAATTTACCCTCAAATAAAGAGGATATGTTAGAATCTTTTAACATTGATCGAGTCGTACAGTCGGACTATGTCAAGGGGGCTACAATCAAGGAAAACTCTTCAATGAATCTTCTATAGTATCCTGTAAGTCTTAGGAAACTATGTATTTCAATTACTAAAGTCGGTCTCTCCCACTTCAAGACTACTTCAACCTTCTAGAGGTCTACAAAGACACCTTTAGCAGAAATGACATGTCCTAGAAACGTTACTCTTTCCAACCATAACTCACACTTGTTTAGTTTAGCATATAATTGGTGATTTCTGAGACTCTATAGTACTTGTCTTAAATGTCTCTCATGTTCCTTAAAGGGATTTCAGTAGACCAAGATGTCATCAATAAACACCACCACGTACTTATCAAGGTATGATTGGAAAATCTGGTTCATCCAATCAATAAAAAGGGTCGGAGCATTAGTCAACCCAAATGATAACACCAAAAACTCGTAGTGCTTATAACGAATTAGAAATGTGGTCTTTAGTATATCTGATTCCTTAATCTTCACTTGATAGTATCTTGACCTCAAATCTATCTTTGAGAATACTCTAGTTCCCTTTAGTTGGCCAAATAGGTCATCTATCCACGGTAGTGGGTACTTATTTTTCATTGTTATCTTGTTTAACTAACAGTGGTCAATACAAAGTCTGTGAATTACTAGGCCATATAAAACCCTTGTCTAGCAATTCATGTACTTGAGTCTTTAACTCATTCAATTTTGCCGAAGCCATTCGATATGGTGGTTAGGTTATGGGCGATACCTCTATGAAGATGTTTGTAGACACTTCTACCTCTCGTTCTAGGGGCAATCCCGATAGTTCTTCAGGAAACATGTCTGGAAATTCCTTTACTACAGGAATAGAGTTTCTCTATCAGATGTATGTGAGGTATCCCATACATCCTTTTCTCAGCTATTTCCTGGTAGTTACAACTGATAGAAGGTTGATTGGGTTGATAACCCTTTTCTCCTTCGAAGACCATCCTCCTACCCTCAGGTATTTGGAACAGAATAGTTTTAGTATAGTAGTCTATCAAGGCCTTGTACTTACTCAGGCAATCCATGCCTAAGTTTATATCAAAATCATGTAATTCTAAGGGTATTAGGTCTACTTCTACTTCATACCTAGCTAGACTAACCCCCGCCCCCACGTACATACTATTTGTTTTTATGCTATTTCCCATCAAAGTCCCAATTATGAACCATTTTTCTACTACTTTCACTCCCTTTCTTAATTTGATGACAATTCTCTTAACAATAAATGAGTGGGTGGCACCCAGATCAAACAACTCATGCATATTAAAGTTATTCATTACTAGCGTACCGTCATCACATCGGATGTAACCCCAACCTCTTCATGTGTTAGGTGAAAGACTCTTCTTAGGGTTTTGTCATTCTATGTCCTTGGCCTTCCTTGACTAGAGTTTGAACCCTGAATAAGAAGATCTCAACAGCCTATTCATGGTGATTGACTATTGGCCTTTTTTGCCGCAGATAATGGCATTCTTGCCCTAGATACTAGCATTTTCTCCATCTATGACCCTTTCATTTACATACAAAACATCGCCCTGGAGAAATAGAGTAGTCTTCAAGGTGACTTTGATCACACTTCGTACATTAAGGTTAGTTCACATTCTTTCAGTCCCTAGTCCCTTCTGAAGAGTTTGCCCTTGAGGGAGTCTGTCCACCCATCATTCTTCTGCTTAGTTGTTGGTGGAATGGCACCATTAATGCTCCATTTTTCTTGTATAACTCAAACATTCCATTATTTCCCTTCTTCGAAAGCGGCGGTCTGCTAGTAGAATAATCCTCACCTCTCTTTTTGCATGTTCCTTGATGCCCCTGCTGACCCTCTCCAATGCAAGCTTCTAAAGCCTATACCGCCTCAATCAACTCCCTCACTGTTTTAAATCATAAGGTAATCAATCCTTGCCTCAATTCCTGTCGAAACCCATCTCTCAGCTTCTCAATCATGTGCTCTTTGGTCGGGACGTAGTGTGGGGCAAACAATGAGAGATCATGGAATCTCCTTTCATTCTCCAACATTGTCATCTCACCCTATGTCAACGCTAGGAACTCTTGCTCTTTCACTTTGCAGTGGTACCTGGAATAAAATTGGCTCTCAAACTCCAATTTAAAGTCACTCCAAGTCCATGTTTTGGTTGCATGCCTTAGTTGAACAGTTGCCCACCATGTCATGGCCCAATCAGACAATAATTGAATGGCATAATTTACCCGCAAGCCCTCGGGTATGTTAATCTGGATCATAGTCTTCTCCACTTTTTTGATCCACCTCCCTGCTATTTTAGCATCTTGCTCCCCCATATATGGTTCGCAACCCATTTCCCTTATACGTTTGACCAACCGCACAAGTAACACCACGTTATTTATGGTCGTGAAAATCCTTGGGGTGGCTTGTGGAACCTGTGTGGTTGGAACTGCCTGAGTTGTAGAGCTAATCATGCTTTCCATCACTACCTTAACTATTTGGATTAGAAGTCTCGAATCTGCATAAAGCGAGGGCACCCCTATTGGAATGGCCAGTACGTGTGCATCTATTCTTTCCTGCTGTTTCACCTTTGCTAGGTGTACCTCTTCTGTTCGATTTGGTACCCGCTCTTCCTCAGCTTCCGCAGTTCTTCCCCACAAGGGTTCAGATCATCTCACTGAAGCATGCAAAGTAGTATAATGGATCCTCATCTTGCTACTCTTAGGCGTTTTAGCCTCTACTCCTCCTTTCTATGGAGGTTGGCTCAGTTCACGTCCCTTGTCGAGTGTGCACCATCCTGAAATAGATCACAACAACAATATTATCATCAATATTCAAGATTCAAACCAAGTGCTCTGATACCAACTATAATATCTCAATAATTCAAAGCCAAAATCAATGGTAATTTTTTTTTTCTTTTTTTGTAAGCCATCATATTCTCAATGCTTCTCACAGTAGCTGTAATGACTCGGCTTTTTCAAAGCCAAAATCAGTGGTAATTTTTTTTTCTAAGTCATTATGTCCCCAATACTTTTCAGGTTACCAATAGGTTCATCCATTAACATGGCACAATACTTGTATGATCGTATAATTCAACTTTTCCATATATATATAAAAGTACTCCATACACATGCCATACAACAACATATTTACATATACCTATGATTGCATTACATCATATTAGCATAAGCATAAGTTCACATCCCTAATCTAGTAATGTTATTGTCGCAAGTTTAAACAAAAGTGTCAAATGACAATTATATGATTAATACATCTATTCATACAAAATACATCATAATCTAACATGTGACTACATGGTTCTTTGCAAAAGTATGGTCCCATGAGGTGGGATTTTATGCACCTTGTTAGTATGATGTCCCTGTTGCAGTACAAATATTTACAAGAATTATAAACAATTAATAATAAGAAAATAAATAGTAAAAGAAAACATTATCGTGACTTTCTTTGTATCACGTAACAATCATAGTTCTTTCATATACTTGGTACATACACAACACAGTGCACACAAACGCATCAATTCTCGAAACTAAATTATAACGTTCAACTCTGGCCATCCACTACGGATGTCATTAGCCGAAGCTAACCTTCAAACATAATCAGCCATCCATCTTAGATGCCACTAGTTGAAGCTATTCATCGAGCACACCTGACCATCCATCTCGAATGACATTAGCTGAAGAGCTAATCATTAAACATAATCGGCCATCCACTTAGGATGCCATTAACCAAAGCTAATCTTCATTTCATCCTGGCCATCCACAGGATGCCATTAACCGAAGCTAATCATTAAACTCAATCAAACAATTCATAAACGGCTTGGTATTCATTATAACGCAATATTATATAATTTCTAATGGAATCATTTCATAATTTAATGTTATCTAAGAAGAAGGTGGAAACCACCTTCCTGTTCCTCCTGTGGGGTGTCCTTATCCGGTCGAAGTTCTGATCCTGGTCACACCACCTAACACATCAATTGTCACAAATCAACACATTTGCATTTGGTAATCACATAACTCGTCACCATACATATTTCAAGAATACACATGTTCACAATCAAGTGTCCCACATATTACGCAATCATACAATGAAATCGTTACAAGCATTCAATTCAATTCTAATATGGAAGTCTGTGGCAGAAAAATCATCAGCGAAAGCTAGTTTGTTGGTGACACAAAACTCGTTAGCGAAAACTAGTTCGCTAGTGACATAGAATTCATCAGTGTACTTAGTCTACTTTTAACTCAAAAATCATTGACGAAACTTGAGTCGCTACAGACCTAGAAATCAACGCATCCACTTCTACGACTGGCGCTAAAATCATTAGCGTACATTACTTATTGTTGACTCAGAAATCGTTAACAAAAATTGAGTCACTGCTGACCTAGAAATTGTCAACGTAACCCAATTCTATGACTGACACTGAAATCATCAGCACACATAGGCTACGGCTGACTCAAAAATCATTGACAAAAAGTGAGTCGCTGCCGACCTAGAAATCATCAATGTAACCCAATTCTACAGTTGACGCTGAAATCGTTAGCACACATAGGCAATGGCTGACTTAAAAATCATTGATGAAAATTAAGTCACTACTGACCCAGAAATCATCAACATAACCCAATTCTATAGCTGGTGTCAAAATCGTCAGCGCACATGGGCTACTACTGACTCATAAATCATTGACGAAAAATGAGTCGCTGCCGACCCAGAAATCATCAATGTAACCCAATTCTACAGCTGATGATGAAATTGTCAGTGCATAAGGCTCTTATTGATGTAGGTATCGTTGATGAAAATGGACTCGTTGTCAATTTAGAAAACATCAATGCAATCCATGTCACTACTGATTTGAAAATCGACAGTGACGATGGAGTTGTTTTTTGCCCTACTTCTTTCTTCAGTCAAGCATAAGGTTTATGCTAGGCTTTCCCCCTACCAACATTTCTCAACCTAGTTGGACATAGGACTTCACCTAATCACATCCCATTTACCAGAAGCTATCAAACAATACTAAATCAAATCTTAACACATACATCTTCCAAAAGTTCATCTAGCTAATACTTCAAAACCGTTACTTAGAGTTGTCACAATCATGTATTTTATGTTCTTAATCATATCATGGCAACACATCAATACGACCATAGTAGTTTCATAGTACACAAGAGTTCATTTCCGACCAAAGGCTTATTTCTATTAGGGTGTTCTTTATGGTGAATCATTTCATTGTTCCCTCATCTCTTATGGCTGACATTTCTACCCAATTGCCTTAATTATACATCCAAATCATCACATTTCTCACAAGTATACTCACAATCACAATTCACGAACACACATCCATTCTCTTGATTCACAATCACACGTGTCCATTCATCATATCAACAAAACCAAAGCATTATATAGTGTAATTCTTGTTTCAGCTACAACATTCTTTTCAAAGTTTACTAACAACACTAATTTGCACTTAACATCATTTCAACACATTTTCATATAACTTCATCAATCAAATATGCAGAAATTACATCATTAACACAATTATGATTTAGTTTTTGGTTCATGTATGTTTCTGGAAGTCTAACAAGATCATCATTCATACATTTTGTCATTTAAATTCATATTATGCCCAACCCTCTTTCTAGGTTTGTGCATTCAAAATTGTTCATCTCCCTTATTGAATGTTTTGGAATTAGGTCCCTTATTCAGCCCCATTTTCATCCCTCTTTTTAGTCTAGTTTTTCCTTAACAGCTGGTGTAAGAATCCTAGGCCATTTACTTGGGGTTTTCTTCTTCCTTTTGGTGTTAAAGTCTCAAGAAGAGGTGGAGAAGTGGTTTGGTTCATACCTTATGATTTTTAGTAGTTTTAGGAAGGGATTTAATAGTTTTTCTTCCCCTTTTCTCCCGATTTTCTTCTTCTTCCTCCTCTCTACTTCGATTTTCTTCCTTCATTCTCTAACTGCACCAGTCGACCTCCTACACTCCTCTTCCTTCCATGATTTCATCCATTTATGTTTTTCTTCTAACTCTCCTGTCTTCTTTAATGTTCAAGAGAGGCACATGCAGCTAGGTTTGTGGGGTTTCTATTTGGGAAAGAGAGAGAGGGTCTGCTACAGCATACTGGCTGGTTTTTGGGAAGAGGAAGGGTCACCTTCTCTTCTCTCCTGTATTTATTGTAAACACCCAACAAAAAAAAGTTAACCCAAAAACGACTTAACTATTAATGCCAATTTCTGAATTAGTAGTGATTAGTACTTCAAAGTGTATTTTTATCAAGGTTTTATATCATCATTTTGCATTTAAAGTATCAATAACTCTTTAACTGAAGCATGTTTTATAATAACAAGTCTGATACCATAATATACCTTTAATTTATGGTAAATGTTCATCTTAAATGCAGGCCTATCATATAAATGAAAGGATTTATTGATGAGTTTAAGCACAAAAATTGAAATGACAAAGAGAGGGCCAAACTTAGAAAAGAGATGTTGGTTCAATCCAAACTAGAACATTGTTCGGTCATTGAGTCATATCTGGAGCTATAGATCTTGGATTTAGGTCTGTCTTATATGGATGGAAAACTAAGACATAAGCCTAAAACATTCATGAGGAGTCCAAGATTTAAAAAGGTCGTTTTCAAGTCCAAATTGTAGCAACAACAGAGAAGTCTGAATCTATCCTGCAGCCCAGACACTATTCAGTGTTCAGCCCATATCTTGAGTTCTAGAAGTCCAAATGACCTCACCTCTTATTTCTTGGAAAGCTGAGACAATTTTCTAGAACTTTCATGATTTAAGTCTGTTCAAATTATGACGTTATCAATGATGTTTTGGTAGACAAGAAGATAAGGATTGTTACCAAGTCAAGATGTGGCCACTCACTCAACAATTAGTCAACAAATCAATAGTTCTGAATTTTGGCCTATAAAAGGAGTCATTTGCCATGTATTTAGGCATCTTAGTTTTCAGATCAAGATCATGTTCTTGCTCTCTCTTTATATTTTATAATGCTTAAGTTTTGCTTATATTAATCTCTTGCTTATGCTTTTCATTTCCTTTCTTTGTTTATTTATGTTTCTCTCTTTCATTATGTTTAGCTAAGTTTATCATGTCAAGGTGAAAAGGTTACGCTAATGGTATAAGAATAAGTATAATATAAACTCAATATAGACCTTAATGTTTGATACTAACATGTTTTATATTGGTTATCTTGTTCGCTTTTAATACTCTGCTTGTTAAATGGTTAATCTAGATTTGTGTTGTATAACCCTTGGTACAACAAATACTTGGCACTTTCATAGCCCAATCATATGGTATAACCGACACCTGTGCTATGAAAGGAACTTGATTTGTTGTTAACATAAGTTATAATCATGAATGCCTGACAACATTTACAAGTATTAGCATTATTCGAATAAGATAACTAATGTAATCATGTTAACAATTTATAATCCAATGGGAACCTCCTTTGTGTGTGGTTTCTAGTTGAGTAATAAAAAGAGTTTATACTATACTTGTTTGAAATACCATTAGTAGATCCTCTAACATTGACAATTATTTTATCCTTGTTTAACCCTTACATCAATATCACATCTCAAAGCTTTCTTTAACTTGTTGTTGTTGTTGTTGTTGTTGTTGTTATTGTTGTTTATAATTTTTTTAGTTAACCTCCTTGTGGTTCGACCCTGGTCTTGCAGGGTTATTTATTACTTCGACACTCCTGCACTTAAGAGAAGACATCAATCTTTTGGTCGTGTCAAGTTTTTGGCGTCGTTGCTGGGGAGGTAAATTCTTGTATAAATTATAGTATTTATTTTATTTTCTCTTTTCACTTTTCGTGTATCTAACTTTGTTTCTTTTATTTTGTTTCTTTTTCTTTTGCTTTCTTCTTCCTTTTATTCTCTTCCTACACGTGCATGAGAGTTTGGTCACGTATATTAAGTGGTAGACTTTGTAGGGTATTCTCATCATTTTCAGAAAATATGGTTGAAGAAGATAATCTGTCGCTTCATAATAATGAGAATAATCGTGTGAGAACACTTAGAGACCACATGAATCCCACAAGAACAAGTGCACCCTAATTTTTTCCTCCTGATGCATCTCATTTTAATTTTAAGCTAGGCATTATTCAACTTTTACCTTCTTTTCATGGCTTAGATTTAGAAAATCCATACTTGCATTTAAGGGAATTTGAGGAGGTCTGTAACACCTATAATGACTCAAATTGTAGCAAGAATACCATCAGGTTAAAACTTTTTCCTTTTTCATTAAAAGATAAAGCTAAAACATGGTTACAAAATTTGAGACCAGGATCTATTTGTGCTTGGGATGAAATGCAACAACAATTTTTAAAGAAGTTTTTTTCCATCTCACAGAACAAACTCTTTCAAAAGACAAATCATCACTTTCACTAAAAAACTAGGTGAAACATTTTACCAATATTGTGATAGATATCGAGACTTACTTAATACTTGCCCTCATCATGGTTTTGAAACATGGAGATTGGTTTCACATTTTTATGAAGGGTTAACTCCTAGAGATAGGCAAATTATTTTTATTTTTTTTTATCAAATGTAAGTATATAGATCAAAAAGTTGCAAGACAAGCTTACAGAACAAGCTGGAAACCAGCAGTACAAATGGATATTTATATCCAGGTAAAGAAAACAAAACAATCCTGTGGGAACAGACTCCCACCAAGCATAAGAGAAAAACAGCCTAAGTTAACAACCTTCATTTAAACCGAAGGGAACAAAAGCAATAACAATACAGTTACACGAGCTAATAGCATAGAAAGCTAGCCACCATCAACCAGAGTTCATAAGCCGCCCGAGGGCCCCATCAGCAAAAGGAAGCACGTGAAACCAAAATGCATGAGCCATGCAGTAGTGGAACGACAAAAACACAAGGTGAAAAAGGGGCCCTGCAGCAGGAACAAAACAACACCACACAGCACCCTGCATATACAGGAGAAGTACACAGATGATAGCAACAACCAGTAGCAGACAAACCAGCATCGTCCACTATTCCTAGTACATAGAAGGCAGCATCAACCAGCGAGAACCACTGATCTCAATCAAACAACCCCCAACCGGTACAGAACCAAAATGGCATCCCATAAGACTCCCAAACAGATATATTACAAAATCCATAAGGCTAGCAACCTCATGCTGCGCCAATAAGGCCCCTTTGATACCACCTGAAAGTGATCGTCAATATGCAAGGGAAAGGGAAATCCTATCCCTGCCTCACGCTTCATCTGGTTTTGAGTTTGAACTCGACTCTGGGCCAACACCTCCACTATAGGAGAAGGGATAGGTGGTCCATGCAGATGAGCATCATCAGCAGTAGTGACGAAAGTATTTTGGGGGGGGGGAGGGACGGTGTTCATTGCCACCACAAGGGGGCTGAGCTAAGGATTCGGTACAAGGAGGGGAAGAAGCCCGAACATCGGCTACACAAGGGGTTGCCACCAGTGGATTAGTTCCAGATGAGGGTTGGACTGGTCCGGTGCAAACAGGGGAAGAGGAAGGGATAAGGTTAGTTTCCACCCCGGGTTCAAAGGCCTCTACCGCTTTTCCCTTATCCTGTTTTCTGGATTTGCATCTGGATTCCACTATAACCCAGACGTTAGTAGGTTCAAGATCAACTTCAGACCCAACATCCCCTGTAAAATCCACAAGAATGGCATCATCTTGTTGGGTTTGCACCTGTGGCAGAGCAGGAGAAGGCTGGAGAGGAGGTTGAGGACCCAATCTACTAAAGACATTCCCTTTATCAGCTTGAGTTGCCGGAGGCAGGGGTTGATTGCGGGGCATATCTTGAGAAGCAGCAGCTTTAGGGCAGAGGAGTTGTGTATGACCAAGAACATGGCAAAAAGTACAATTCTTGGGCAGAGCTTCATATACAACCGGTTGGCGGAGAGCAGGCCCTTCAGGTAGAGAGATTTCAACTGAGTGTCGGAGGTCCTCAAGGAGATCAATTTCAACCAGTACCCGGGCATAAGATATACGAGAAAGAGTAGAGGTAGGCTGATCACACTGGATGGGCTTCCCAAGCACACTAGCTATCTTTGAAAGACAAATAGGTGACCAGCTGCACAGGGGAAGATTGGGAAATTTGACCCAAACAGGGACCCTCGACATTTCCTCACTGGAAAAATCAAAGAATTTTGTCATAGGCCGCAGAATGAGTGGTCGTCCAAATATTAAGTAAGGGCCACCACTAAGAACTGAAAGCTTGGCTTCCTCCATTTTAAACCGATAAACCAGCCACCTAGAGTCATGGATGGACAGGGTAGCTTCGCATTTCCAGACAGTGGAAATAATACTGTTCAGAGCTCCATAACCTGGCCTTTTCCCAGATACATAGCCCACAGCACAAAATTTCCACACATCAAATTCAGGTTGAATGTCCTCTAGTGAGATGCCACAAGTTTTAGAAAGATGGTTAAGGGAGACGTGTTGGAGCTTGGTATAAGAAACAGTAGATCTATTGGAGGGGAAAAGGTCACTCCATTTGCTACTACCAGGAACAGAGACAGGGTTACCTGCTACAGTGGAGGGTGGAACCTCACAACAGCCAGAAGATGGGGAAGAAGGTACCACGGTCTTCTCCAGTGGTGGGGAAAGAATCTTCTCAGCAAGAGGCGGAGAGGGCAGGGTTGACTGGCCACCTGCAGGGGAAGTAACAAGGGAAAACTTCTCAGCAAGAGGCAGAGGAGGAGGGGTGGACTGGCAACTAGCAGGGGAAGCCACAACCACTGGAGAGGAGGAGAAGGTAGATGCCCCTACATAGTCAAAATCCACAGAAGAGTCATAATCCACCTCCTCATCTTCCAGATCATCCTCACCAGACCAATCCTCCACGAGCACATGGTTGAGACTGGGAGATGGATCACCACGATAGTGAGATACAGAACCGTGTGGGGAGGAGAGAACATGATGGAGAGGACGCGAGCCTTCAAAGACAAAGGCTACAAGTGGGCTTTGCTTTGAATTTGAATTTGGGGTTACTGTAGCAGGAACAGTATTAGGCGGGGCTGTTAAAGCTAAAACAATGGAATCATTAACAAACTGAGCTTCAGCCAACTTTTTTTATTTCAATCAAGATCGATGGGACCCAGCCTTCTTCTTTTTGTTAGCCATGACCAGGAGAAAGGCAAGGTGCAAGAGATCAAAGGAACAAAGAGAGTGAACAGTGGCAGGAGATAGGTAAATTATTGAATTGACGTGCAATGGAACTTTTAAGGATAAAGACCCTAATGAAGCAATGGAGTACTTAGACTTGCTAGCTGAAAATGCTCAAAATTAGGACACTACAAGCACTTATGAGGCACCAAGTAAAACTCAACCTCATACATCTAGTGGAGGTATGTATAGCCTTAGGGAAGATCATGACCTCTAAGCCAAGTTTGCATCTTTAGCTAGAAAAGTCAAAGCACTAGAATTAAAAAAGAGTGGTCAACTAAAATCTGTTCAAGACATTGTGTGTCAAATCTGTGAAACCAATGAACATTCAACCAATGACTGTCCAACTTTGCCTTCTTTTAAGGAATGTCTTCATGAACAAGCCTATGCTTTAAACAGTTTCCAAAGGCCCAATCATAACCCATACTCGCAAACATACAACCCTGGTTGGAGAAATCACTCAAATTTCAATTGGAAGAGTGATAATAATAATGCACAAACTTCACAGTCATCGTTTCAAGCACACCATAATTTCCAAAATTCTCATGACTATGCACCTTCTTATGCTCCACCTCCTAGAAGAAATCTTGAGGAAACATTGCATGCACTCATTGAAAAGCAAGAGACAATCAACACTCAACTTGCTCAAAGCATGACAGATTTTAAAGATACTCTTGCAAAATTCACATCTGCTCTCAGTTTTCAAGACAAAGGTAAGTTTCCATCTCAACCACAGCAAAATCCAAAGGGGCAATACAACGCAAATGCAAGTAGTTCTGGAAGCCAACACATGGATCAAGCCAAATCAGTCATCACTCTTGGCAGTGGTAAGGTTATTGAAAAACCCATTCTTGAACCTTGTGAGAAAGATGATAAGTCAATCTCTGAGGGTAAGGAAGGGGTTGAATCTGAACATTGCAAAGAAAAGACCGATTTCCTGCCAGCACTTCCAGTCACGTTTCAAAGATGCATGCTTAGTATATTTAGTGATATAGTTGAACGTTTTTTTGAATTTTTTATGGATGATTTTTCTATTTTTGATGATTCATTTGATGATTGTTTGACTAACTTAGAAAAGGTTTTGAGCAGGTGTGAAGAGAAGAATCTTGTACTGAATTGGGAAAAATGTCACTTTATGGTAACAAACGGCATTGTACTTGGTCATATTGTTTCATCGAAAGGAATTGAGGTTGACAAATCTAAAATCGAGTTAATTGCTAACTTGCTAACACCAAAATCTAGTAAAGATGTTAGATCATTCTTAGGACATGCTGGTTTTTATAGAAAGTTCATCAAAGATTGTAGTGTAATATCTAAGCCCTTAAGTAACCTTCTAACAAAGGATAATATTTTTGAATGGACTGAACATTGTGAAGAAGCCTTTGTTAAACTTAAAACCTTGCTTCCTTCTGCTCCTGGAATTTTTATTCTTTTTAATCATCTAGTTTCTAGGTGTTTTTCACCATATCATTCTTCAGGTTTATCATTGTATTATGTTCATTAACAAGGCACAATCTATATAGGATAACATAAATCAACATTCCCATAGAACAAATTCTTAATACACGTGTCCATAATATTATATTTCCATACTCATAAGTTTACATTACATCATATCAACATACCTATAAATTCACATTCTTGTTCTAATCTCGTTATCATCATGAGTTCATACAAGAGTATCGAACAACAAGTTACACAACTAGTACTTTTGTTATCCTAACCCCATGTAATTTCACAACATGACATCCTCATTAGATGAATGCCTCATGTGTATATTCATACACATCACATCAACTTATTCGTTCATTCACATCCGTGTTCCATTTCAACTTTTCATGACTAGTCTTTACAAAAGGGATCGGACGACTAATTGAGTGATTAACGCGTTCATTCATGCAGAACTCATATCACTTATAACACGTGAATATATAGTTCATTTTCAAAATGTGTGAGACATGAAACGGACTTCCTCCTGTGCCATATTGGTATGATGTCCCTATTATAGCATAAGATAATTTCCAGCATTATAGGCAATTTAAAAGAAACATAGTAAAGAATATTAACGTTACATTTCATTCATGAATCAAAAGAGCATAATTCTTTCATTTCTCCTTACTTATGTAAATACCACCATTAATAATTCATCAATTACCGAGGCTAATTACAACACTCAAACTCGGTCATTCATCTTGAATATTGTTAGCCAAACTAATGTTATTCTTTGCTAACGCACAACAATCATAATTCTTTCATATACTTGGTATGTACAAAACATAGTTTACATGAATGCATCAATTCTTAAAACTAACTCATAACTTTCAAATTCAGCTATCCTCATAGGATGCCCTTAGCCAAAGTCAATTATTTATTCATCATGTTCATCCACTTAGGATGCTATTAGCCGAAGCTAGTTGTTTATTCATCCTGGTCATCTAGTTAGGGTGTCATTAACCGAGGCTACTCATTTATTCATCTTGGTCATCCACTTTGGACACCATTAGCCATAGTTAAACATTTGTTCACCTGGACATCCACTTTGGACGTCCTTAGTTGTAGCTAATCATTTGTTCATCCCAGTCATCCACTTAGAATGTCATTTATTCATCCCAGTCATCCACTTAGAATGCCATTAGCCAAAGCTAATCAATCATCTATCCCCATTAGCCAAAGCTAATCAATCATCTATCCCTGTCATCCATTCGGATGCCATTAGCGGAGCTAATCAATCACTTGTCCCGGTCATCCATTCGAGATGTAATTAGCTGAAGCTAATCATCAACCAATCAAACGTTCCATAGGCATCTTATGAAATCACTATAACATGGTAATATCCCTTGAATTGCTCATTCAAACGGTTCATAACAATTTGACAGTCACTACAACATAATGGCAAACCTTTCGTGGTACTCGTATAGGCGTTCTAAAATAGTTTAACAATTCAGTAAACACAATAATAAGATCATTTGTAATACACAAACAAACATTCCATAACAGTTTAACATTCAGTAACATAACAGTACATCCTTCGTATTACTCATCCAACCATTCATGACACTCAATGTTCAATACAATACAATAATAGATCCCTCGTAATACTCATACAACCATTCATGTTCATTAACATTTAGTATAATACAATGGTAGATCTTTCGTAATACTCATAGAACCATTCGTCAAAATTACATTTAATATAATAAAAATGGTAGATCCTTTGTAATACTCATACAACCATTCATCACGATTACACTTAATAAAATACAACTGTAGATCCTTCGTAATTACTCATACAACCAATTATCACAACTACATTCAATAAAATACAACAGAAAATTCTTTGTAATACTCATATTACCATTTGTCACAATTACATTCAATAAAATACAACAGAAAATCCTTCATAATACTCATACTACCATTTGTCACAATTAAATTCAATAAAATACAGCAGAAAATCCTTCATAATATTCTTACTACCATTTGTCACAATTACATTCAATAAAATATAATAGAAATCCTTCTTAATACTCATACTACCTTTATTAGTAGCCTAAATTCATAATAACCCAATCAACATCTCATAGTCGATTTAATATTCATTGCAACACAATAATATATCCACCTTAAACGGGTCATTTCAAAACATTAACATTTTTTTCATTGTTTCAACATTCAACCAGAACTCGATCGACATTTCCTAGTCGATTCGATAATCATCAAGAGTTCAATCACACACTTCATCATCATTTCATCATTCAACAAGGATTTAATAAAATATCATCATAAGTAAATCATTTCAAAACATAAACATCATACGAGAAAAGGGTGGGAACACCTACCTGCTCCACTTGTGGGTTGTCCTTGTCCTGACACTGGTCCGATCCCGGCCACACCACCTAAAACATCAATGGCCACAAATCAATACATTTGCATCTGTAAATCACATTCATCACCATACTTATTTCAAGAGTCCATATGTTCACATTCAAATGTTCTACATTTTACACCATCATACAATGAAATTGTTACAAGCATTTAAGTCATTTCTGCCTAGGGGTCTATTATAGAAAATTGGCAACGAAACTTATTCGCTGCTGGCCACACAATTCAGCAGCGAAAACTGATTCGCTGCAAGCCGTACAGTTCGACACCAAAAACTAGTTCGCTATTGGCCACATAATTTGGCAGCAAAAACTGTTTCGCTACAAGCACCACAATTTCGACAGCAAATGCTACTTCGCTGCAACCAACACGCTTTTGGCAGCGAATGCTAATTCGCTGCAGGAAACTCGATTTTAGCTGTGAATTCACACTTCCGCTGCAGAAAACACAACTTCGACAGTGAACGCAGATTCGCTACAGACCACAACTTCGACAGCAAAACCTAATTTGCTACGAAATACACTATTCAATAGCGAGCACCTAATTCCCTGCTGACAACATAATTCGGCATCGAACACCTGATTCGTTGCGGGCAACACAAATTCAGCAGCGAACACCTGATTCGCCGTGAAATACACAATTCGGCAGCGAACACCTGATTCGCTGCGAAATACACAATTCGACAGCCAACACCTGATTCGCCGCGGATGACATAATTCAGCAGTGAACAATGATTCGCCGCAGACAACAGAATTCAACAGCAAAAACTGATTCACTGTAGATAACACAATTCGACAGTGAGACTGACTCGTTGCGGACACAAAAATTGTTGATGAGAACTGAGTCGTTGCTGACTTAGAAATCATCAATGTGACCCCTGTCGCTGCCGATTCACAAATCGGCAACAGCGATGGAATCGTTTCTGATTTGACTTCTTCCCTTTGGCCAAGCGTAAAGCTTATGCTAGGCTTTTCTCCTTTATAACACTTCCTAGCCGAAACTTTTACACATAACGACAATAGTCATACTCCAATTCGTATCACAAAGCATGAACAATGTACCATCAAATCTCAACATGCATATTTGATTTAGGTTATTCTAACTACTAGCTCAAGTGATACAAATCCATTCATCATACAACAAAATCAATGCATTGTCAAGGGGCAATTTTCGTTTCAGCTGCAACATGTTTCTTCAAGATTTATTATCAACATATTTTCATATAACTACATCAACCAAACATGCTGAATCACACCATTAACACAAGTATAATTCTGTTTTGGTTTTGCATGATCCAACCTCTCTTATAAGGTTGTCATCTATACATTTTATTCTTTTAATCCCTATTTTGTTCAGCCCTCACCATGGCCGACCAACTTTCCAAGTTTGTGTATTCAAATTTACAATATTTCTTTTGTTAAATATTCTAGAATTAGCTCCCCTATTCAGCCCCGTTTTTTATCCTTCCTTTTAGCTTAGTTCGTTCCATAACAGTTGGAGTAAAGTTCCTAGGCCATGTATCCATAGTTTTCTTCTTCCTTTCGGTTTCAAGGCCTTAAGAACAGGTGGAGAAGGACATGGTTCATACCTCATAGATTTAGTATTTTGGGACGGGTTTTACAACATTTCTCCCCTTCTGCTCCCAATTTGCTTCTTCCTCTTCCTCTTTCTCTGTTTTCTCCTCCTTCTGTCAGTTTCCCACCTATTTTAGACCTATACTCCCTTAATGTTTGCAATTGTCCAGCCTCCTGTCAAGCTCTCCCTTCTCTCTCTCATGCCTAAGGCACATGCAGCAAAGTTGTTAAGCTCTCTTTAGGAAAGAGGAAAGAACAAGAGCATACAGCTCATTTTGGGAAGGGGGAAGGGGGAAGGGGTGGGAAGAAAGGGAAGCCACCCTTTCTCTCTCATTGTATTTATAGCCCCCAAAGTGTGCTGGAGTGTTTGAGACCAAGGTTATCCTCCCCCCCTCTCGTTTTAGGTTATCTTGGGCTAGTTTCTATTCTCATTCTCCCCTATGATAGGCTGGTTCAATTCTAATTTTTGTTAGATCTTACACTGTCGCTACCAATTCATAAATCAACAATAAAAACTGTGTCATTGCCAATTTAGAAATCGACAGCAAAATTACGCCTCTACTAATTCAAAAATCAATAGCCCACTATGTCGCTGCCAATTCAGACATCGACAGCCCAAAACTTGTCGCTGGCGATTAAAAAATTAGCAGCCAAAAACTCTTTCACTGCTGATTTAGAAATCAGCAGCTAACTGTGTCGCTGCTTATTCAGAAATCGACAACCAAAAACTATGTCACTGCCGATTCAGAAATCAGCAGCTAAACTGTGTTGCTGCTGATTCAAAAATCAGGAGCCCAAAACTGTGTCACTGCCAATTCAAAAATCAGTAGTTCTGAATCGGCAGCGATGGTGGAGTCATTTCAGCTTTACTTTTTTTTTTGGTGTTTACAGAAAGCAGGCCACTGAAACCTGCATTGAACTTGTTAAATTCATGAGGTATGAACCATACAACTCCTCCATTTGGTCTTGGGGCCTTGGGATTGAAAAAGGAGAGGAAAATCTTAGGTAAATAGCTTAAGATTCTCACACTAGCTGTTAAGGAAAACTAGACAAGGATGAGGGATGAAAATGGGGTTGAATGGGGAACCTAATTCTAGAACAATTAACAAAAGGAAATGAACAATTTTGAAAGCAAAAAACTTAAGGAGGTGGTCAGCTATGGTGAGGGCTAGACAGACCATGAATTAAAGGGATAAAATGCAAAGATGATGATCTCATTAGAGTTGCTTAATTATATGAAACAAAAACAGAATTATAAATATGTTAATGTCATGAATTTTGCATATATTGCTTGTATGAAAATGTGTTGGTGGATATCAAGAGCAAGAATTGTGTTTGTAACCTTGAAAGCATGCTACAGCTAAGACAGGAATCTAATGACAAACTATGTGCTAGAATTGAATTTGCAAGTGTGTGTTCATGCTAAAATCATGTGACTTTGCTGAAAACTAATGATTAAATTGTGTTGTTTGCAGTGAATTAGTGTTCGCTGCTGAAAATTGCATTGTTTGCAGCGAATTAGTGTTTGCTACTGAAATTGCGTTGTCTACATCAAACTATTGCTCATTGCTGGAATTGTGTTGTGTGTAGCGAATCAGCATTTGTTGCCAGAATTGTGTTGTGTGCAGCAAATCAGCATTCACTGTCAAAAATTGTGTTGTCGGTAGCGAATTAGTGTTCGCTACTTAAATTGTGTTGTCCACAACGAGTCAGTTTTTGCTGCTGAATTGAGGTGTTAGCAGTAAATATGTTTTCGCTGCCGAATTGCATTGTCCGTAGCGAATCAGTTTTTGCAGCCGAATTGCAGTGAGTCAGTTTTCACTGTCGAATCGTGTTGTCTAAAGCGAATCAATTTCGTTGCCAAATCAAGGTGACACCAACGATTTAGTCGCTAATGATTCCACATTCAGCAAATCTGCATCACCAGCGAACTAGTTTTTGCTAAAAAATTTTGTAGCAAATTTACTTATCTGGATTAGCCCCAATGATGAAAACGAGTGTTTTGTGTGATTGTAGTACGTAGAACACTAGAATATGAATTCGTGTATGCTTGAGACATAAGTAGTGATGAGTTGTGTGATTACTAAATATGAATGTACTGATTTATGGCCATTGATGTTTGAGGTGGTGCGTCTGGGATTGGAACTTCGTCAGGACAAGGACACCCCACGGGTGGAACAGGTAGGTGGTTCCCACCTTTTCCTCGTATGATGTTTATGTTTTGAAATGATTTACTTGTGATGATATATTATTGAATCCTTGATGAATGATGAAACGATGATGAAGTGTTTGATTGAATTCTTGAGAATTGTCGAAACAACTATGAAATGTTGATCGAGTTCTTGATGAATGTTGAAACAATGACAAATATGTTAATGTTCTGAAATGACCTATTTGAGTTGGATCTATTATTGTGTTGCGATGAATATTAAACCATTATGAAATATTGATTGGGTTGTGACAAATTTGGGCTACTGGTGAATGCTTGTATAAGTATTACGAAGGATCTACCATTGTATTATATTGAATGTAATTGTTATGAATGATTGGTAAATGATTAGCTTCGGCTAATGGCATCCTAAGTGGATGACATGGATGAACAAATTATTAGCTTCGGCTAATGACATCCGAAGTGGATGACTGAGATGAACAAATAATTAGTTTTGGCTAATGGGATGATCGGGATGAACAAATGATTAGCTTTGGCTAATGGCATCCTAAGTGGATGACCGAGATTAACAAATGATTAGCTTCAGCTAATGGCACCCTAAATGGATGACCAAGATGAACAAATGATTAACTTCGATTAATGGCATTCTAAATGGATGACCAAGATGAGTAAACGATTAGCTTCGGCTAATGGCATCCTGAGAGGATAGCCGAATTTGAGAGTTATGAGCTAGTTTCAAGAATTGATGCGTTCATGTATATGATGTTTTGTATATACCAAGTATATGAAAGAATTATGATTGTTATGCTTTAAACAAAGAATAATATTAGTTCAGCTAATGATATTCAAGATGGATGACCGGGATTGAGTATTGTAATTAGCCTTGGTAATTGATGAATTATTACAGTGGTATTTACATAAGTAAGGAGAAATGAAAGAATTATGCTCTTTTGGTCCATGAATGAAATGTAACGTTAATATTGCTTTATTATGTTTTTAAATGCCTATAACGCTTGAGATTACCTTGCGTTGTAACAGGGACATCATACCAACACGATGCGTAAAGAAATCCATTTCACGGCTCATTCATTTTGAAAAGAACTATATATTCACATGTTATAGGTGATATGAGTTCTATATGACCAGACATGTTAATCTCTCAATTAGTCATCCGACTCCTTTTGTAAAGACTTTTAATAAAAAATTGAAATGGAACACGAATGCGAATGTACGAACATGTAGATATGATGTGTTTGAATATATGTATGTGGTATTCTTCTTATAAGGGTGTCATGTTGTGAAATTACATCAGGTCGGGATAACGAAAGTACTAGTTGTGTAACTTGATGTTCGGCGCTCTTGTATGAACTCGTGATGATAACGAGACTAGAAGAGGAATGTGAATTTATGAGTATTTCAATATGATGTAATGTAAACCTATGAGGATGAAAATATAATTTATAGGCATGTGTATTGAGAATTTTTTTTTATAGGAATGTTGATTTACATTATCCTACGTGGATTGTGCATTATTAATGAATGGAATACAACTATAAATATGCAGAACAATATGGTGAAAAAATCCAGAACTGAACGATTCAAAACGAAAAAAAAATTCCATCAATTTTAACCTTGAGAAAAGTCGGGTCGTTACATTTATACCCCTCTTAAATGAGAGGGGGTGTTTGGGTGCTGGTTATCTTTGGTTCATATCCTCTTATTAGGTTATCTTGAGGTTGGTTATATCCTCTATAATCCCCCTCGAGGATAGGCTAGTTCCTCCTCAACCATTTTCCTTAAAACTGGTCGGCCTGTTTTCTCCATTTTCTTCTTAGCATAGGCCGGCCTAACGTTATATTTTTTTTATTAGAATATAAGTACATATTGAAGATCAAAAGTAAACAAAGCTGAATATCAACAAGTTTATGTACAAAATGATACATCCGAAAATTAAAAACACTTTGGGAACATGCTCCCAAAACATAAACTAGCAAAACCAAGGCTACGAAAAAAGCATCAGAGGTTATCCCAGAAAACCAATCAAAAATTAGATGTCTAAGATAACCCCTTTAGTAGAGACCAAAAAGCCACACAAGGCACTAGATAAGGATTTGAGAATTACATTAACAACAAATAAAGCAGCAACTAATTTAACCATAACAAGCAGCACGAGCGGCCAGGCAATGAAATTAACAAGAATAGCATCTAGGTTAGGCAGCAACCAACCAACGGATAATAACCCCACCGATATAGAATAGCTCCATAACCTGATAAGGCAGCACTAAAGGCAACAAGAGAAACAATTCCCAACCAAGAAGAATTCCTAAACTAGAAAGAAACAATAACAAAACCCAAAAGCTTATGACATCTTGATCAACAATAGTCATAGCACACTATCAAGGCCAGGAGTAGATTCAAAGCCAGTAGCAGTATCTAGCAGAAACCCAACAACAAACGATGACCTTAGCAATCTTCAGAAACCAAAAAAATCTTGTAACAAAACAAGGCCAAAACTGGCAGGCTTTTAGCAAATGGACATGCAACAACACCAAACAATACCTTAACTATTGTATCAAGTCTACCCTCAACTGCCATTATAGAGGTTAGCATATTGTTGCTCAGGAGAGGGAGGGGGGCTTGAAAGCAGCCAAAGAGGAAGCAGAGAAACTTGCACAATCAGCCAGCAAATAACCACAGGAAACAAAAAAACAGAAGGAGAAGATAACATCTAGCAAACACACCATAGAGCCATCATACAAATAAATAAGGTAGTCCGCAATCAACCTTAGTAGAGTTAGGGTGGTTAAGAAACCAAGTATAAGCAGTCCATCCATAGTCTTGTCTCATCAAAACATACACAAAAACCAACCAAGCAAATAAACCGCAATACAGGCTTTGACTAACAGCATCCTGAGTGGATGGTCGGAATGAATAAATGATTAGCTTAGG
This sequence comes from Populus nigra, assembly GCF_951802175.1. NCBI lineage: Eukaryota > Viridiplantae > Streptophyta > Magnoliopsida > Malpighiales > Salicaceae > Populus > Populus nigra. The sequence continues at coordinate 26,540,075 of NC_084853.1, forward strand.
TTAATGGCTTCCTGAGTGAATGGCTGGGATGAATAAATGATTAGCTTGGGCTAATGGCATTCGAATGGATGGTCAAGATGAATAAATGATTAGCTTCAGCTAATGGCATCCTCAATGGATGATTGGGATGAATAAATGATTAGCTTCACCTAATGGAGTCTGAATGGATGGCTAAAAGGAATGAATAATTAGCTTCGACTAATGGCATTCTAAGTGGATGGTCATGATTAATGAATGATTAGCTTTGGCTAATGGCATCCTTAGTGGATGGCCATGATTAATAAATGATTAACTTCGACTAATGGCATTCTAAGTGGATGTCCGGGATGAATGAATGATTAACCTTGACTAATGTGTCCTATGAGGATAACCAGAATTGAAAGTTATGTGTAGTTGCAAGAATTGATGCGTTCATATGTATTATGTTTGTATAAACCAAGTGTCGGAACTATAGATGTTATGCCTTAAATAGATAGTAATATTAATGCTTCATTAAACTACTTGATTGCATATTATTAATTAGTTATAATTCTTATAAATATTTGTATTGTAGCAGGGGCGTCACACCAATGAGATGCCTAAAGACCTCGTTACACAGGAACCCACTTTTGCAAGGAATCATGTAGTTGCATTCAAAATCACGATGTATTTTGTATGGACAAAATGTACTAGACGTATAACTGATATTAGATACTTTTGTTTAAACTTGTGATGACTACTAGTAGTATAGGAATGTAAACTTATGTTTATATATATATATATATATATATATATATATATATATATATATATATTATAAAGTGGACTTGTAATCATGCAGACGTAATATTATGTGAATATGTAAGAATTACTATTAATGAAATGTTGATTGTTGTTGGTGAATGGATTGTACCTCAATAATAAGGGGAAACTGGTTTATTGACTCCTGATATGATGTATGCCAAAAATTAATTCCCGTTGTTTTTGGCTTGAAAAGCCGGGTTGTTATAGTTGGTATCAGAGCATTTGGTCTGGATCCTGAGAACCATTGATAATTGTGTTCTTATGGTGAATTTCAGGATGGTGCGGCAAGGAACACAAACTAAGCTGCCCTCCTTAGAAAGGAGGAGCGGGGGCCGAGGTGCCCAAAACTGGCAAGATAAAGATCCCTTGGATGATACGACATCTCATGCTCCGATAATACCATCGAAAACCTTGCAGGGAGGAGTCGCGATAGCAAGGGAAGGTTGGAGGCCTAACCAAATAGAGGAAGTACCCCCAGCTGTAGCAAAGCAGCAAGAAAGATCAGAGGCACAACCATCGACTATTCCAACTGGTGTGCCCCCACAGTATGTAGACGCAAGACTCCTTGTATAGTTAAAGCAATGATGGAGGGCATGGCTGGCTTGACGACACAAACAACTCCCGCCACACAGATTCCGCAGGTAGACCTTTGGATGGCACGACCATGGACAACGTGGTGCTACTTGTACGACTGGCCATGAGTATATGGGGGAACAGGATGCAGAGGTAGCAGGGAGGTGGATCAGGAAGGTAGAGAAGACCATGATCCAAATAAGTATACTTGAGGGCTTACGGGTAAATTGTGCTACTCAATTATTATCGGATCGGGCCATAACAAGGTGGGAAACAGTTCAGCTAAGATGTGTAACCGAGACACTGACTTGTAGTGACTTCAAGATAAAGTTTGAGAATCTATTTTAATCCAGGTACCATCGCAAAGTGAAGGAACAAGAGTTCTTGGCGTTAAGACAGGGTGATATGTTAGTAATGGAGTACAAATGAGATTCCATGATCTCTCATTGTTCGCCCCACATTATGTGCTGATAGAGGAACATATGATTAAGAAGCTGAGAGATGGTTTGCGATAGGAATTGAGACATGGATTGATCATCTTATGGTTTAAATCCATGAGGGAGTTGATTGAGGCTGCATTAGCTCTAGAGGCCTATATTGGAGAAAGTCAACACGGGCATCAGGGTATAAGAAAAAAGAGAGATGGGGATTATTTTAGTAGCAGACCACCATTTCCAAAGAAAGGAAAAAGTTGGTGTTTAAGCAGTACAGGAAAAAGGGAGCTTGACGGTACCGCCCCACTAACAGTCAAGTGGGAGAATGATGGTTGGGCAGTCGCACTCGAGGGCAAACTCTTCAACTAGGATTGGTGACCACAAGGGTGTTGACTACCCTCCTTGTGCAAAATATAGACAAAAACACCTTGGGGACTGCTCAGTCTTCCCAAGACGATGCTTTGTGTGTAAAGGGGAAGGTCATAAGTGGAGAAACTGTCAGTATCTGGGCAAAGGTGTCAATACTGTGGCGGAAGGGGGCATTATAAAAAGGAGTGCCTCAATAGGAACACTAGACAGGTACAGAGCTATAGGCAGTCGAGTCCAAGCCATTCGCAGTTAGTCATTGTGAATACGATGGTGAGATCTTCTTAATCAGAAGCAAGCCCCAGTCGAAGAAAGCCGAGGAAACAAAATGATTGGACGTCGTGGTAGGTACGCTATTAATGAATAACCTTAATGTGCATGTGTTGTTTGACCCGAGTGTCACCCACTCATTCTTTGCTAGGAAAGTGTCACCAAAGTGAGAAAGGGAGTAAAAGTTGTAGATAAGGGATTTGCAATTGGAACTCTGATGGGGAACATGGTTGAAATAAATAAGGTGAATGTAGGAGTGGGGGTTAGTTTAGCTGAATATGAAACACAAGTAAACTTGATTCCCTTGGAATTGCATGATTTTGACATAATCCTAGGCATGGATTAACTGAGTAAATACAAAGCCCTAATAGATTGTTATGCTAAAACTGTTACAATTCAAACACCTAAGTGGATTCCCAAACTATTCGTCTTAATATAGATTGTAACAACTCAGAAACTTTTGAGAAAGGGATGCATGGGATATCTCTCATACATCTTAAACTTAGATGGCGACAATCCACAACTGAAGGATTTTACTATGGTGAAGGAATTCCTACACGATCTGGAGTTGGTTGTTGTAGTATTCGCTCTGAGGATATAGAGACATTATTTGTATGAGTCTCAAACCCAAATCTTTACTGGTCACAAAAGTTTGAAGTATTTGATGTCACAAAAGGAGTTGAACATGCGACAAAGAAAGTGGATTGACTGTACCATAGAATACTATCCCGGGAAGGCAAACGTGGTAGCAGATGCCTCCTTATTCGCAAGAATAAGGTCGCTCTGGGAAGCCAACAATGTGGAAGGATCGGTAATTGGTGGAATTGAAAGAGATGTGTAACAACATAGCTTTTTCAAGGCCTAAAATCGATGGAATTTATTTTTTTAATCGTTCGGTTCTGGATGTTTTTCACCATATCATTCTGCAAATTTATAATTGCATTATTTCATTAACAAGGCACAATCCATATAGGATAACTTAAATCAATATTCTCATAAAACTGATTCTCAATACACATGCTCGTAATATTATATTTTCATACTCATAGGTTTACATTACATCATATTGACATACTCATAAATTCACATTCCTGTACTAGTCTCATTATCATCACGAGTTCATACAAGAGAGCCAAACAACAAGTTACACAACTAGATATTTAGTTAACCTAACCTCGTGTAATTTCACAACATGACATCCTCATTAGAAGAATACCACATACGTATATTCATACAGCTCAACATGTTCACACATTCACATTCATGTTCCATCTCAATTTTTCATTACATGTCTTTACAAAAAGGGTCGGATGACTAATTGAATGATTAACACGTTTGTTCATACAAAACTCATATTACCCATAACATGCGAATATATAGTTCTTTTCAAAATGTGTGAGCCGCGAAATGGATTTCCTTACGCACCATGTTGGTATGATGTCCCTGTTACAACACAAGATAATTTCAAGCATTATAGGCAATTTAGAAACATAATAAAGCAATATTAACGTTACATTTCATTCATGGACAAAAAGAACATAAATTCTTCCATTTCTCCTTACTTATGTAAATACCACTATTAATAATTCATCAATTACTGAGGCTAATTACAATACTCAAACTCGATCATCCATCTCGATTATCGTTAGTCGAACTAACATTATTCTCTATTTAAGCATAACAATCGTAGTTCTTTCATATACTTAGTATAAACAAAACATAGTATACGTGAAAGCATTAATTCTTGAAACTAACTCATAACTCTTAAATCCAGCTATCCTCTTAGGATGCCATTAGCCGAAGGCAATTGTTTACTCATCCCAGTCATTCATTTAGGATGTCTTAGCCAAAGCTAATCGTTTATTTATTGTGGTCATCCACTTAGGATGCCATTAGCCAAAGCTAATTATTTGTTCATCCCGGTCATCCACAAAGGATGCCATTAGCCGAAGCTAATCATTTATTTAACTCGATCATCCACTTCTGAAGCTAATCATTTGTTCATCCCGGACATCCACTTACAATGTCATTAGCCAAAGCTAATCATTTGTTCATCCCGGTCATCCACTTCGAATGCCATTAGCCGAAGCTAATCATTTAGTTGTCCTGATCATCCACTTAGGATGCCATTAGCCAAAGCTAATCATTTAGTCATCCCGATCATCCACTTAGGATGCCATTAGTCGAAGCTAATCAGTTGTTCATCCCGGTCATTCACTCCGGATGCCATTAGTCGAAGCTAATCACTTGTTCATCCCGGTCATCCACATAGAATGCCATTAGCCGAAGCTAATCATTTATTCAACTCGATCATCCACTTCTGAAGCTAATCATTTGTTCATCCCAGACATCCACTTACGATGCCATTAGCCAACGCTAATCATTTGTTCATCCCGGTCATCCACTTCGGATGCCATTAGCCGAAGCTAATCATTTAGTCATCCCGATCATCCACTTAGGATGCCATTAGCCGAAGCTAATCACTTGTTCATCCCGGTCATTCAGCCAAATCTAATCATTTGTTCATCCTGGTCATCCACTTCGAATGCCATTAGCTGAAGCTAATCATTTAGTCATCCCGATCATCCACTTAGAATGCCATTAGCCGAAGCTAATCACTTGTTCATCCTGATCATTCACTCCGGATGCCATTAGTCGAAGCTAATCACTTGTTCATCCTGGTCATCCACTTAGGATGTCATTAGCTGGAGCTAATCATTTCTTCATCCTGGTTATCCACTTAGGATGTCATTAGCCAAGGCTAATCATTTATTCAACCCGATCATCCATTTATGAAGCTAATCATTTATTAATCTCGGTCATCCACTTAGGATGCCATTAGCCGAAGCTAATCACTTGTTCATCCTGGTCATTCAGCCAAATCTAATCATTTGTTCATCCCGGTCATCCACTTCGAATGCCATTAGCTGAAGCTAATCATTTAGTCATCCCGATCATCCACTCAGAATGCCATTAGCCGAAGCTAATCACTTGTTTATCTCGATCATTCACTCTGGATGCCATTAGTCGAAGCTAATCACTTGTTCATCCTGGTCATCCACTTAGGATGTCATTAGCTGAAGCTAATCATTTCTTCATCCTGGTTATCCACTTAGGATGTCATTAGCCAAGGCTAATCATTTATTCAACCCAATCATCCATTTATGAAGCTAATCATTTATTAATCTCGGTCATCCACTTAGGATGTCATTAGCCAAAGCTAATCATTTGTTCATCCCGGTCATCCACTTCGGATGCCATTAGCTGAAGCTAATCATTTAGTCATCGCGATCATCCACTTAGGATGCCATTAGCCGAAGCTAATCATTTGTTAATCCCGATCATCCACTTTGGATGCCATTAGTCGAAGCCAATCATTTGTTCCTCCTGGTCATTCACTTAGGATGCCATTAGCCGAGGCTAATCATTTAGTCATCCCGATCATCCACTTAGGATGTCATTAGCCGAAGCTAATCATTTGTACATCCCAGTCATCCACTTAGGAAGCTAATCATTTGTTCATCACGGGCATCCACTTAGGATGCCATTAGCCTAATCTATTTTCACGGGCGACCTGCCCTTTCTGATCCATCTACCGTTTTTTTCATTTTCTTTTCTCTCTTTTTTTTGTTTTTTGTTTTTTTTTTGCTTTCTTTCTCTCTTTTTTATTATTGGGCTAAACCAAAACCAAAACCAAAATCTTTGTCTATAGCTTGGTCAACCAAAAATCCTATCTGGTGATTCCCTTTAACTAAAGCTAAAATTTATGTGGATGGTTGGGTTAACTTGAGATCCCTTCTAGTGATCTCCTTTAACCAGAACCAAATTCTGTATGTGTGGCTCAGTCAACTTGACATCTCATCTGGCAATTCTCTTTAACTAAAGCTAATGTAAACACCCAAAAAAAGAGAAGAGAAGTAAAGCTGAAATGACTCCACCAGCGCTACTGATTTTTGAATTGGCATCAACATAGTTTTAGGCTGCTGATTTCTGAATTGACAGCGACACAGTTTTTCTGCTAATTTCTAAATCAGCAGCGACAAAGTTTTTGGCTGCTGATTTTAGAATAGGCAGCAATGTAGTTTTTCTGTCGATTTCTGAATCAGCAGTGGCAAAGTTTTTGGCTGTCAATTTCTAAATCGGCAGCGATATAGGTTTTGGCTATCAATTTTTGATTCGGCAGCAGCACAGTTGACTACCAATTTCTGAATCAGCAGCGATGCAGTTTTGGTACCGATTTCTGAATCGACAATTACAAAGTTTTTGGCTAGTGATTTCTGCATCGGCAAAGCTTTTGGTTGCTGATTTCTGAATCGATAGCGACATAATTTTTGGCTGCCGATTTTTTATTCGACAGCAGTAAAGTTTTTGGCTACTGATTTATGATTCGGTAGTAGCATAGATGGCTGCTGATTTTTGAATCGGCAGCGACGTAGTTTGGTTGCCGATTTCTGAATCAGTAGTGATAGTGTAAAACCTAACAAGAATTAGAGTTGGACCGGTCTATCCTAGGGGAGAATGGGAATATAAACCAGCCCAAGATAACACGAAAGGGGGATAAGGACAGCCTTGGTCCAGCACCCAAACACCCAGCACACTTATAGGGCTATAAATACAAAGAGAGAGAAAGGGTTGCTCTTCACTCTTCCCAAAATGAGTTGCATGCTCTTGCCCCCTTCCCTCTTCCCAAAATGAGATGCATGCTCTTGTTCTTTCCTCTTTTCCAAAGAGAGCTCAACAACTCTGTACCCAATTGCATGCCCTTTCTTCTCTTTCCCCTTTCCAAAGAAAAACTTGACTAAACCCCAGCTGCATGTGCCCTCCTTAGGCGTGAGAGAGAAGGGAGAGGGAGAGGGAAGGTTGAACAGCCGAAATCATGGAAAAGGAAGGAGCTTAGGGCCAGCTGGAAACAGCCAGCAGAGGAAGAAGAGCAAAAAACTGAGACTTGAAAATATGTAATTATGAATCAAGAGAATGAATTGTGAATTGTGATTGTGATTATACTTGTGAGAAATATGATGGTTTGCATGTGTAGCTAAGTGTATGGGGTAGCAATGTCTGGCCATAAGGATTGAGGGAACAATGAGAGAATTTGTCGTGACGAACACCTTAAGGGAATTAAGTCCGTGACAAAAAATGAGAACTTGTGAATTATGAAATTGCTAGTGGTGGTGTTGATGTATTACCGTAATGTAAGTGAAAACATGGAATGAATGAATTTAGAAAACCTTGCTAAACAAACTTGTGTTGTCCGTAGAGAACTAGTGTTCGCTGCCGCAAACTGTGTTGTCTGCAGTGAATCAGTGTTCCCTGTCGAAGTTATGTTGTCTGCAGCGAACTAGTTTTCGCTGTCGAAAGTATGTTGTCTATAGCAAATCAGCATTCCCTTCCGAAATTGTGTTATCAGCGACGAACTAGTGTTCGTTGCTGAAATTATATTGTCTACCGCAAACTAGTGTTCGCTGCTAAACGTGTGTTGTTTGCAGCGAATCAGATTTCGCCGCTGAAATTATATTGTCTACAGCAAACTCATGTTCGCTGTCGAAAGTGTGTTGTCTGCAGCGAATCAGCATTCGCTGCTGAAATTGTGTTCTTTGCAGCAAACTCGTGTTTGCTGTCAAAAGTGTGTTGTCCGCAACAAATCAGCATTCGCTGCTGAAGTTCTGTTGTTTGTAGTGAAATAGTATTCACTGCCGAAGTTGTGTTGTCTGCAGCGAATCAGCTTTTGCTTCTAAAATTGTGTAGTTTTCACCAAACTCGTGTTTGTTGCTGAAAGTTCGTTGTCTGCAACAAATCTGCATTCATTACTGAAGTTTTGTTGTTTGCAGTGAAATAGTATTCGCTGTTGAAATTGAGTTTTCTATAGCGAATCAGCGTTCACTGCCGAAAGTGTGTTCTGCACCGAATTTGTGATTCGCTGCCAAAATTAAGTTGTCTGCAGCGAATTAGCACTCACTGTCGAAAGTGTGTTTGCTGGTTTGCTGCAATGAATTAGCATTTGTTGTCGAAAGTGTGTGTTCTGCAACGAATTAGTATTCGCTGCCGAAAGTGTGTTTGCTACAATGAATTAGCATTTGTTGTTGAAAGTGTGTGTTCTACAGTGAATTTGTGATTCACTGCCAAAATTGAGTTGTCAGCAGTGAATTAGCATTCGTTGCTAAAAGTGTGTTTGCTGCAACGAATTAGCATTCGCTGCCAAAAGTGTGTTTGTTTCCAAAAGTGTGTTGTCTACAACAAATTTATGATTCGCTGCCAAATTGTGTCGCCTGCCGGAAACCAGTTTTCACTGCCGAATTGCGTGGCCTGCAGTGAAACAGTTTTTACTGCCGAATTATGTAACTTGTAGCGAACCGGTTTTCGCTGCCAAATTATGTGGACTACAACAAAACAATTTTCGTTGTCGATTTTCTACGATAGACCCCCCAAGTAGAAATGACTTAAATGCTTGTAACAATTTCATTGTATGATGGTGTAAAATGTGGAACACTTGAATGTGAACATATGGACTCTTGAAATAAGTATGGTGATAAATGTGATTTAAGGATGCAAATGTACTGATTTGTGGCCATTGATGTCTTAGGTGGTGTGGTCGGGATCGGACCATCATCAGGACAAGGACAACCCGCAGGTGGAGCAAGTAAGTGGTTCCCACCTTTTTCTCGTATGATGTGTATGTTTTGAAATGATTGACTTATGATGATATATTATTAAATCCTTGTTGAATGATGAAACGACGATGAAGTGTTTGATTGAATTCTGGATGATTGTCAAAATGACTATGAAATTTTGAATGAGTTCTTGATGAATGTTGAAACAATGACGTAAATGTTAATGTTCTGAAATGACTTGTTTGAGGTGGATATATTATCATGTTGCAATGAATATTAAACCGACTATGAGATGTTAATTTGGCTATTACGAATTTTAGGCTGCTGATGAATAGTTGTATGAGTATTACGAAGAATCTACTATTGTATTTTATGGAATGTAATTGTGACAAATAGTTGTATGAGTATTATGAGGGCTCTATTGTTGTATTTTATTGAATGTAATGGTAATGAATTTTTGTATGAGAATTACGAGGGCTTTACTACTATATTTTATTGAATGTAATTGTGATGAATTTTTGTATGAGTATTACAAGGGCTCCACTGCTGTATTTTATTTAATGTAATTGAAATGAATTTTTTATGAGTATTACGAGGGCTTTAATGCTGTATTTTATTGAATATAATTGTGACGGATTTTTGTATGCGTATTATGAGGGATCTATTGTTGTATTGTATTGAACATTAACCGTCATGAATGGTTGGATGAAAAATATAAAGGGTCTATTGTTGTGTTATACTGAATGCTAAACTGTTATGGAATGTTTGTTTGTGTATTACAAAGGACATAATATCTTGTTATAGTGATTACATAAATTGCCTCTAGAACGTTTCATGGGTTAGTAATTAGCTTCGGCTAATGGCATCCTAAGTGGATGATCGGGACTGAAAAATTATTAGCTTCGGCTAATGGCTTCCTAAATGGATGACTGGGACTGACAAATGATTACCTTTGGCTAATAGCATCTTAAGTGGATGATTGGGACTGATAAATGATTAACTTCGGCTAATGGCATCCTAAGATGATTGCCAGATTTGGGAGTTATGAGTTAGTTTCAAGAGTTGATGTGTGCATGGGTACTATGTTTCATATATACCAAGTATATGAAAGAACTACAATTGTTATGCTTTAAATAGAGAATAATGTTAGTTTGGTTAACGGTATCCGAGATGGATGACTGGGTTTGAGTATTGTAATTAGCCTCGATAATTAATGAATTATTAAGGGTGGTATTTACATAAATAAGGAGAAATGAAAGAATTATTATGCTCTTTTGGTCCATGTGTGAAATGTAACGTTAATATTGCTTTATTATGTTTTTTTTTAATTGCTTGTAATGCTTGAAATTACCTTGTGCTATAACAAGGTCATCATACCAACATGGTGCGTAAAAAAATCCATTTCACGGCTCACTCATTGAAAAGATTTATATATTTGCATGTTATCGATGATATGAGTTATGTATGAACAAAGGTGTAAATCGCTCAAGTAGTCATCCGACCGTTTTTGTAAAGACTTGTAATGAAAAAATAAAATGGAACATGGATGTGAATGTGAATGTGTGATCATGTAGATATGATGTGTATGAATATACGTATGATGTCACATTGTGAAATTACATGAGGTCAGGATAACGAAAGTATTAGTTGTGTAAGTTGTTGTTCGGCACTCTCGTATGAACTCGTGATGATAACGAGACTAGAACAGGAATGTGAATTGATAAGTATGTTGAGATGATATAATGTAAACTATAAGTATGAAAATAAAATATTATGGGCATGTATATTGAGAATATGTTTTATGGGAATGTTGATTTACATAATCCCATGTGGATTGTGCCTTGTTAATGAATGAAATGCAATTATAAATTTGCAGAATGATATGGTGAAAAACATCTAGAACCATATGATTAAAAAAAATTCCATCGAATTTGGCTCTGAGAAAGTCGGGTCGTTACAGTTAAAATCTCTGTGTGTGGTTGGGTTAACTTGATGATCTCCTTTAACCAGAACCAAAGTCGGTGTGTAGCTCGGTCAACCTGAAATCCCATTTACCAATTCCTTTAACCAAAGCTAAATTTTATGTTGCGGTTAGGTTAACCCAAGATCCCATCTAGCAATCTCCTTTAACCAGAACAAAAAATTATGTGTGTTCTTCTTGTTGGCAAGGTTTGAACTTTCTTTTTTCTTTTGGGAATTTCCTAATGGTAGGGTTCTTACTTTTCTTTTGATGATAAAGTTTGATCAAGTTTTTCACTTGATGATTTTTTTTTATTTTACAGGATTGACATTTATCCATCCTGATTGCAAGGTTGACATATGTCCTTTTTGATGATTAGGTTAAAAACTTTGTGTTTCTTGATTGCAAGGTTGACCTGATAATTCCCGATCTTGGGTTGAAATATAGGTGTTTCCTGATTGTAGGGTTGACCTGAAGACTCTTCTTGATAACAGGGTTGATCTTCTCATTTCTTTATCTCATTTTTCTTGATGGTTGGCTTTTCTTGTTCTTCCTTATAACAAGATTTGAACTTTTTTTTCTTTAAGAATTTTCTAATAGTAGGGTTCTTCTCACTTTTTCTTTTTTATTACAAGGTTTGAAAATAGGACTTTTAATAGCCGGGTTGAGAACTTGGTGTTTCCAGATTGCAGGGTTGATCTGGTAATTCCCGATCGTGAGGTTTGAAAATTCGATGCTTCCTGATTACAAGGTTGACCTGAAGACTCTTCCTGATGACAAGGTTGATCTTCTCATTTTTGTTTTTAAGATTTTCCTAATAGTAGGGTTTCATCTCATTTTCTTCTTGTTTCAGGGTCAAAACCATGATTCTTTGTTTATTATCAACTCAATGATTCTTTGTTTGTCCACAATCTTACTAGACTTCATTAAGGATTTTTCCTGTAACAATTCAAAAAATATTTGATGGAATGTGTCTTAGGTTAGATGATATGCATGCATCCTTACCTAGTTTGTAATATAGGTCCCTTCTCTTTGATGTTCCATCATCATAGGATGTCTTTGTTTGTTATCCAAAGCCTTCTTTGTTCTTCCGATGTACTGGCTCATTCATGTGTTAGCCTCCCACTTAGTTGTAAGTGCAGTGTCTATCCTAGGCTGTCTGCGGCGATTACTACTCTCGCTATTTATCGAGCATAACCATACCTCCAAGTGTGGTGTTGTTTGATTCATAATGAAGGAGATTTAACCAATCATTCATCTCCTGGATTTTTTTTAGAATTATTCTTTGATTAGTTTTGTGCGTCCTACCAACACTCATCATAGATTGTTAATCAACCACGAAATTGCCTCTAGTTGAATCAATACTTTTCAAGTATATGTTATCATGGAACCATCAAGGAACTATCAAGTCGTCCCGACATGCATCTCATAGCTTGCAGTAAAAGGCTCTATATTGTATGCTTAGTATTCTTCTAAATAGATTCCTCTTAACTTGTCAAATCAGATTATAAAAAGAAATGTTTTGGCATCATTAATGATGTTCCTTTTATCACCTATATTCATGCGGTGAAGTGCACCTTTGGGCTTCAAAGCATATGGTTCCACAGTCAGTCTTAGTGGTGTGCATCTTTTCGACATTCATTCAAATTCAATTGTGTGATAACGTCTGTCAAGAGTCCTAGCCATATTTTAGAGGATAAACCTAGATGAGGATATGAAGATGTCCTTCAAGTGCAACATTACTCTCAATTGCTGCTGGAGTTCACTAGGTCATGAACTGTCTTTGAACAATATTGCCATCAGTTGATCTGAATGTGCTTGTTCATTAATTATTTTTCTTTTCCCCCAGCTAATTGAAATATTGTTTGTTTTCCCTTTCAGGATCCACTAAATTTCCCCTAGATGGTCAACATTTCAAAGAATGTGGAGAAATGTTGATGTCATTTCTGTCCAGGATTTTGCAAACTTGATTGCCTTGTAGTCATTTGATTGCCTTGTATTTTGAAAATAGAAATTGACCCGTTGTAAAATTAAAATAGCTTTTTCTATGGTTCCTTGCGTTAATTTAATCTTTGATCTTGGATATATCTTTTAATGGTACGTGATAAGGTGATCTTCTGTGAATTTCAAAAAAAAAATATGCTTAAGTCAAAACTCCAGGCTTTATCAAGAAAGATTGTTTTTTAGCACCAATTTTATTAGCATGCATAATAACCAGTAACTTAATTCATGAAGTTACAACCCTTATGGAAAAGCTCTTCAAGTTTTGAGAGCATCATTTATCGATTCAAATTACTTATCTGATTAAAAATGGCTTTTAAAAACACGTAATGCAGGCTATGGTTCATGGCTATGAAAGAAAGAAAATCACAAGTTCAAAAGGTATTTGATGGTTTCAAAGACCTAGGATCAACATCAACTATTTATTAACTCTCTTTTTATTGTTGTTTTTGTAGAGGAAATGACATATAACCATGTTAACTTTAAATATTAGAATTCACTTAACATAGGTCATAATGCAGATCCAACTTCTCCTTTGATGAATAATCAATCTAAACATTTGAAAGCATCAAATGCTTTATCATAGATACCAAAAGACATGTTTATATTTTTTTCTGGTGTTGACTTTTGGTGTTTGTCGTGTCTTTCCTCAATTGAAACCTCTTTTGCCCTTCCTAGACTTAATAGACGTTCTCCTTTCTTTATCCTTGACTTGCATTTAAGTGTAAACAATTTTCATTATTCGATCCCCAACCTTGAGAACCTTTAAATTGGTTTTTCTTAACCTTTCTACTCCTTTCTCAATCATTAGGCTTTCGTTCTTAGCCTTCTTTTACCATTGATTCTACTTTTATCTTCATCTTTTGTCACGACAAAAAAAAATTATTTATAAGAGTTAATTTTTATTCGATGCAATATTTTTAACTAAAAATTCGGCAGAGTTTTCCCTATAATAGGACCATACCAAGTTATTAACATCTTCATTCCTGACACAATTTATATCATAATTATGATCCAATCATCTTGAACCTCATTCTCAATCAATACATCACAAAAAAAATAATAGACATGTATTGTCCGCTAATACAGATGCAATCAATAAAAACAAAATACATAAATAATTCTAAGGTTTACATAACTTGCAGAATTAATTGATTCTAAGAAAAAGAATAAAAACTTAGATTATGAATATAACACTTCCGCTCTTTTATCCAGGACAATTTCTTAGTTAAATATAAAATTTTGGGGTAAAATATTCTTCTTCTTTTTTATCATTCTAACATTTCTAATCCTATAAGCAACTATGATAAAATCTAACTACTTGATATAACACATATTTTTAAGTAGGACATTCACATTAATTACATATAACAATTTTGTTCTACATATAAAAATGTTCATTCAATCTCTTTTACATCATTCATTAATTTCAAAATACATGTTGATCGATATAAATACACAAAAACTATCATATATTCAAGCAGGATTTATTTTACTACTGCAAGGGTCCTGAAAATAAAATTAACATTTTATCAACATAATTATCAATAAATGCAATGTATCATTTCACTACACCCATATAAAAATATTTTTTCTATATACTTTATTATGAATCATTAATATCTTACACCTCTATATTCATCCAATTAATTCCAATTTTAGCCATTTCACGGGGGTGCCACTCCATCATTAAGATACTAATCCATTCACCCAAATATCAGGCACTAGTTCAGTCGTCCAACTACCGGGCACTACTTCATCCACCTAAATGTGTTCATTTGCCCAATTACCAGGCATTAGTTCATCTATCTAAATGTGTTCATCCGCTCAACTACCAGGCATTAGTTCACCAGGCCAATTTTTGAGCACTAATTCATTTACCCAATTATCGGGCATTAGTTCACCCGCCCAATTACCGGGTATTAGTTCACCCCCTGCCCAATTACCGAGCACTAGTTCATCCATTGACATCAAAACATAAATTACAAAATTTATAATTAAAATTAACACATGTTTTTCAATTAATCTCTTTATAAAAATTCAAGATGTCAGACACCTACCTACTACTGATGCTCGACTAGTAGCTCCCTGTTGTTGTTTGGAGCCTCCAACCTCTCCCTTAAGGAATGAAGAATCAAAAGCCAAAAAAAAGTTGAATCAAGTTCTCCTTCACACTTCCCTCTAAGCTCAATTTTTTTCCTTCTCTAAAAGCACATTTAAAATCTTTAAACTCCTTATAGGCTCTTTAATGTATCAAACCCTCTCTTTAATTACTTAACACTCTTTCTAACTTACACTTTGTTTTTTATTTTTCAAGCAATTTCCATGAAAGATAACAAAAGCCATCTTTTCCCATTTTCTTCTCTTGGCCGGCTGCACACTCCCTCTTTTTTTTCTTTTTTTTCGTTGCTGACAGCTTATAAAGGGGGTTGTTTTGGGCAAATTTACAATTTGATCCCTAAAAAAATTTCTAGACACTCATATGTGCTATTTGTTTTTTTATCTGGAAAAAAAAACATTATCACTGCAAATTCCGAAACTTTAACCTAAGTTAAAATAATATTTTATAAGACTCCACGCAAAATTGCAACTTAATCTAATGACCAGATTGAAAGGTACGTGCTACAATGTAAAATTAGTCAATTTGTGATTTTTCATCAAAAATTCAAATTTTCATATTTCATACTTGTACAAATCATATCAATTAATTTACTCAATTCTCGAGACCATTTTTTTAATCTCAAATATATATATATATCCCCGGCTCATGATGCGGAAGGCTAGCAATTGTCATATTTCATACTTGTACAAATCATATCAATTAATTTACTCAATTCTCGAGACCATTTTTTTAATCTCAAATATATATATATATATATATATATATATATATATATATATATATATATATCCCCGGCTCATGATGCGGAAGGCTAGCAATTGTTGGATGCTACTGAAAGGAGATATGGAGGTTGTGAAAAACTAATGGTGCAGTTGAACAAGAAAGGAGGTTATCTTTCGTTGATGATTGAAGGCGTTACTGCTCATGTTCACGACTAAAAGGAGGAGAGGATGTCCAGCTTCGATGCTTGTGGTCGCAGCTAGTGTAGTGCTGAGGAGAAGAGTTAATTATTTTTCCTTATGTGGGACGTGGATTGACAATGTTTTCACAGGAGGTTGTGCAAACGTTCCCTTTCCATTCCTGAAAATCAACACTTGTTCAAGTAGATTTCTGAGTCTAGCTACTTCACATTTGATGCTCTCAATTTCCTTTTGATAATAAGCCTTTATTTGACCTCTTTCTTCATTTTTCATCCTTTTCTCAGTCCAGTGTAGTAGATCTCAGGTGGGGGAACCTATGATTCAACCTTGGAGCATGCATGATAAATGCATGAACATGTTTTTATATGATGAACTCGTCCTTCAAAGGATGACATATGGTCGTAAATATTGCATAATGAAACAAGAATTTGATTTTTTTTCCAAAATTTATAATGGAAATTTCCTAAGTAATGGTCATTATGTCACCCACAAGTCTTGAGTTCAAGATGCTTCAAAAATGACTTGCCTTGATGTAAAACAATGTGTAGGGAACATACACCCTAAAGACAGGTTCTAATCTTTTTACGTGAGACAAGGGGTAGGTTTGCTATTTGATCTCTAAAACGGATCTCTTGTTGTCCCAGTGATCACCCTCTTGAAGGTAATATTGGGGCTCAGTAGGCAATGTAATAGCATGTGTACCAATCATTACCAATCTAAGCACTCAACGAGGAGTTAAGGTTTACACAAACTTAAACCTTGACTAAAAATCGTAAGGTAAGATGCTAATCCCTCACCTAACCTAAAGTATCCATGTGTGTAAACCATAGCAATATCTCAAAAACTACTGATGCATAAAGACATATACACATAGATAAGAAAAAAAAAACATAAATAAAATAAGTCAAATACAAAAAACATGAACACATCAACACAAATAAAACCCATTAAATATATAAAACTTAGTCCGATAATGTTAGAAACAGTACCTTTCCTGGTGGAGTCGTCATTCTATCGCACGTGGACGCGCAACGTCGAGGCATTTTTTATTTGGAGTTGCCACCTAGTATTTTGGTTCAAGGTCTCCAAAAAAATCCAGTTGTATTAATCTTGTCAAAAATTCATGGGTAAATGACTGGTTATGAGTAAGAAAGGTATTAGCACCCTTAACACGCCGTACTTGAAGTAAGCTGCTTTGTGATTTGATATGGTTTAGAAGTTTTGATGGTTGTCTTGTTAGTGGTCTAAGGTTTTAAGAAAAGTTATCATCGGTAAAGAGATCCTTATCTTATCAGGTAAAGAAAATCCAACTGTTCTAACATCAATAAAAAAGAACTACCTTTTTAATATTAGGAATATGTCTTACGTCTAAATTTGTAATCTCAGATGCTAAAAGAAACTAGTTATTAAAACTCAAAATGTATGCTAAATACATTTTTTAAAATTTTTTTTGTTTTGTATGAAAATGCGATATGAAATTTTTTTATAATTTTTAAAGACTTGATCGTATGCATGAAAACAAGATATATTTTTTCTTTCTCCATGTGTGTGTGTGTGTGTAATATATATATATATATATATATATATATATATATATATATATATATTTGCAACATTTCAGAGAAAATCATGTATTTTAATACAAAATTTGTACTTTTATAGTATAAATATTAATAAAAAAATAATAAAAATATACGTCAGAAAACCACACATTTTTTTTAAAAGGATTTTGAAATTTTTTTAGAATTTTACCAAGTAGACAACCAATCAAATCTCAATTTTTTTTTCTAATTTTATCTTCTGTTTTTAGGATGGGAGTTGGGTTTGGTTCAGCCTATACAAACTGGGCTGGACCAATCAACCTAACCTTATCACTATCCAAACTAGTGATTTGGTCATCAGTACGCGTGAATCAACTCTCGCGCACGTGCACAATAACGAATGAAATAAAATTTTCATGCAACAATAAAAATGAATTAAAATGTAAAGTGGGAAAGAGAAGAACTCACCTGGGGAACGTTGGTCGCTGGAGTTCGCCTGGTTCTGAGATTCTGAAGAAAGGCTTCGTTCGTTGTTCTGGTTCTAGCTTCCCTTCCCCTCTGATCTTTTATTCTCTCTTTCCCTGCCTTTCTGAATTTTCTTCTCCTGCTATCTCTCCCGTGTTCTCTCTGCATTTCTTTTCTCTATTTTTGTTCTCCTGGGATTCTCCTTCGTTGCTGGTTTGGTTCAAGCAATCTGTTGCTTAAAAGACAACAGACGTTTTTTGATTGAAGTTCTGAAAGGAAGCCCAGAAGGTTTCTCTTCTTTATTGTTTTCTGCTCGTCCTCTGTTTTTTTGTTCGTCTTTCATTCTGTGTCTGCTCTGTTCACTCTCTTTTTTTTGTCTTTCGTTTTTTGTCTCTTTGTTCTGGGTTTTTGTGTTGTTTTTGGGTCTATACCTCTGTTCGTTTTTTTATGTCCTCTGGTATTCTCTCCTCGTCCCTGTGTTTGCTCTCTCTGGTTTTCCCCCTGTTTTTTTGTTTTTTTTTTTGTTTTTTTCGTCTCCTATTCTCCCTCTCCCTCTCCTTTTCTCTTCGTGTCCCCCTTCCCGTCATGGCCTTTCTCTGGTTTTTATAAAGCCAGAGAATGACATGCGTTTATGCTTTTTGTAACGGCATGCATCGTGGGGCAGCCGAAGTTTCTTCTTCTTCCTGCTGAATCGGCTTCCCTGGTCTAATAAAGAAGGTGATGAACAGTTTCCATTGAAACTGCGCCGTTTTGAGATTAGAATAGTCATTTTCAGTTTAGGCCCCGTTTGTTTGCAGGAAAGTAGTTTCCTTTTGGAAAGTGAATTCCGGGGAAAGTGAATTCAGGGAAAGTAAATTCCGGGAAAGTATTTTCCAATGTTTGGTAGTATAATGGAAAATGAACTGGAAAACACTTTCCAGTGTTTGGTTATATTATGGAAAATGAACTGGAAAATGTTTTATTAATAAATTAATTTTTTTTCAAATTTATCTGATATATGAAAAATATTAAATATAAATATTTAATCATTTACAATAAAAGAATAAAATCTAAAAAGTGTAATGATGATTTTTTTTATTATATCTTATATTTATATATAGCTTATTTTATAAAATATAACTATATATGTCATATAATATTATAGAGATATTAACCTTGTGAAATTTTTCATAAATAAAACTTATTAATTTTTTTTTCAATTTTAAAAGCTTAAAATATGTTTTTTTTTCATATGAAGAAAGTTAAATTAGTTTATGGTTTTAAGATTTTTTTAACCAAGTAAGAGTTAGATATTTGAGTTTTTTGGTATAAATATTTTTTTAAAAGATAAATAAATACATAAATATTTTGATAGATTTTTTGGATAAATATTGTTTTTTTTTACGGGTATAGGCAATTAATTAAAAATTAAATTTTATAATTTTTTTAAATAAAATATTTTTATTTAATATCATAAATTTAAAAAATTAACTCATACTACTACTCTATCTTAATTACAGCAACAAAATTAAGACCTTCTTCTGTAATTTCATTACATCCCATATTCTGTCAAAAAAAAGTCCATTGATGGGATTAATTAATTTGGGATTTGGACAGTGCACGTTTTGTTAATAAAGAGAAAGGAAAGTGTTTTCCTTAGAATAAGGAAAGGAAAACACTTTCCTGTCATAAGCCTTGTGTTTTTCTTTGACCAGAATTGAGTTTCCTTTGACCAGTTTTC
This sequence comes from Populus nigra, assembly GCF_951802175.1. Classification (NCBI taxonomy): domain Eukaryota; kingdom Viridiplantae; phylum Streptophyta; class Magnoliopsida; order Malpighiales; family Salicaceae; genus Populus; species Populus nigra. The sequence continues at coordinate 26,559,838 of NC_084853.1, forward strand.
TTTATATTCACCAAACATGGGAAAGTGGGGAAAATGGTTTCCAGGAATTCATTTTCCTGGAAACAAACAAGGCCTTAGTCGTTGTAATCAAAACCACTGGGTAAATTGTAATTGGACCCTCCAATTCAGCACCATTTACAAAATGGTTTTTGATTTTTAAATTATTCAATTTAGTTTTTAATTAACTCTTTAACTTTTAATTTTTTTTTAAATTACCCTTGAAAAAATCAATTAAGCTCCCTATAGTACTCTCACTTTTCACTTTGATCCTTGATCTTTAATTTCTTGAAATTTTTATTTTTTTTGTATTTTGAATTTTTTTAGAAAAAATAACTTCAACGTCGACTTGAAAAACATGCATTGACAACTAAATGCATAGAAAAAAGACGTTGCAAGTGACGTAAAGATGTCAAAAGCATAATTTTGGGTTTTTTATTGCTGCTATTTTTTGTTTTTTTAGGGACTCTAGTCTTTTTATTGAGACATTTTAACAATGAATAATTAAATATTAATATTTTTAACTATTTCGTCAGTGATAGTAAACAATTTACCAACGAGTTTACCGATAAAATTAAAACTGTCGGTAATTTTATTGGTATAAATAACATGTCATTATACTTGTTGACTTTGTTTTAATTCTTTTCCCCCCATGTAATTCTCTCGAAAAATACTTATGGAATATTTTCATCGATAAAATTCACTGCAATTTACCGATGAAAACATTCCGTCAGTATTTCCGTTTATATTTATTAATTTTCTGATAGTGAGAGAAAAGGTAAGAAACACAAACCTCATTTAATAAAAATTACAATAATTCAACCATAAAAAAAAAACACAATCACATTGGTCGTTAATGTCCATAATCATCCATCATACATAATAACATATTAATATGCATAATAAAATTATTACATGCTTCAATTCAAATTATTGGTTTTATGTGCAATTTTTAGAATAATATTTCTAAACTATTTAATATAAATTTTCTTTAAATTTTCCCTTCAAAATTTAATAAAAAAAATTAATCATATTAAAATTTTTATTATCATTCTAAACTATTTTAAAAACTACTATCCCAAAAGCCAACCGATAATAAGTAATAAATTGCAAGGGCAAAATCTATAAATTAAATCCCAAAACCCTAAAAAAGCACCGAGGGTAGAATTATAAATTCCTCCCCTTCTTTTTCTCTTCTTGCTACCAGCTGTCGCTGCTCCTGGTGCAGCTCAGGGTAGCAACGCAAAGGCTGCTAGAGCAGACATGGTGAGCTGAACACTACCAGGCGTGACAAATTAATAGTAACTCAAGGTTTTAGCAGCCATTCTCTCATTGGCAACGGCTACAAGATAACAAATTCATTAATAGTAATAATGTACCCAACATGAGCTTTTCAAGGTTTTACCAGCCATTTTCTCATTGGTAACGGCTACAAGCTAACTAGTAGTAATAATGTACCTAGCATGCAATATACCCTTACAAAGAAAGGGTGGCATATGATGAAAAATTGCAGAGGGCAGAGAGGAAGGAAGAGTGCTGCAATTCTTGAAAACAAGCACGACAAGAACCAAACTTGATATCCAAATAAAAACACGAACACAGAAAAGAAATTAACATTCAGAACAAAACCAACATCGAAATAAAATAAAAATATAAAAAAGCTTGTAATATTAGCAAGTTTTATAAACTGGAATCACTAAATCATGATGTTTTCTAATGATATCATTCTGCTTCCCAACCAAATCCATCATGCAAATAAACCACTGCCAGTACTCCTTTATCATCTCTTTCTTTTTCGATCCCTCTAACGAATTCAATCCTAAGATGAAATACTTCTTCATCTCAGTTTCCTTGCCATCCGTCCCGAAATAAGACTCCAGTACCTCTAGTTTCTTTGTGATCTCTTCATCACTGTCACTAGCTTTGAGTTCCTTTGCAATCACTTCGTTACTGCCCTTTGAGTTTCTTTTGAGTTTCTTCGCTGTTGCTTCTTTCTCGGTCTTTCTACCATCCTCCTGTTCAGAAATCGATTCTGCCGAGAGAGAAAACTTGTTGGTTTCTTCTTCTTTTGGATTAGAGGCAGATGAGCCTGGAGCCATTGATAGTGAATTGAGATTGAGAGGTTTCTTTTCCCCTTCTTCTTGGGTTTTGGAGTTTTAAAGCGCAGGAAAGCGGAGATACAGATTTTTTGCCCTTTGCAAAGAATTTCAAGCTCTCTAAATAACCTACTTGACCGCGTGGGGGGAATCGAGATGACCTTCCAAATTCTACTTATTAATTAGTCGGCGTGATTTTAGATTGCCAGTTATTAATTAGCTGACTCTTACATTTTCCTAGGTTAAGGAAATTGAAATTAAATTAAATAGGGCAGCTAAAACTAAATCTATGAAAATATTAATGGAGACACAATTTTTATGCCTTCATTTTTGTTATTTTATGGGATTTTATTTTATTTTTTCATCTATATTTCAACTAAGCAAAAACTTCTACCATGAAATAATTTCCTTGCGCAGTTTAATTTTATTTAATTCTCATATATATTAATACTTTATCTTTTATAATATTAGGTTAAAAAAGAACTTTATACTTGATTAAATCTAATCCAATTGTATAAGGTTGCATTTTCTTTGAAGTTTTATATTATTTCCAGAGTAAACATTCATAGTTATTCTATTAATTTATTTTAAAAATAAACACAAATAATAATATAAAAGATAAAAGTATATTTTTATGAGCGTTGGATTTATTAATATTTCTATAATAATAATAACTATAATAAAACATAGATTACATGCTTTTAAATCTTAAAATTTTTAATATTTTTTTTATAAAAATAAAAAGTTGGACCACGATGTAGAATGAATCATCTAATTAATAATAACTATAATATGACTACTTTATATACTAAATTTAAAAATTTTATTTAAGATAAATTACATTTGAATTGAATAAAGAGGTGATGATTCCGTATCCTACTTTGTTTTTTCTAAATTAAGATTAATAATAATAAAAAAAACCAATTCCCCTCGTTAAACTCCCAAGTGAGCAATGAATTAACGAACAGAAAAAATACTAATAAAAAGTTCCCGCTCTAGATATGGGATGGGCGGGCTAAACGAAAAGATTGGATTTTACAATTTTGGAAATAGCGGAAAGAAAGAGTGGAATTCCAAGAAAGCCCTGGAATATGAAACGATATTTCGTTAACAAGGGGAGTGTGTTACCAGCACAAGCAGAAACCCTATTGCCCTCCTCTTCTATACATAATGAAAAGGTTTGCCCTAGAGAAACAAAATCAAATCAAATCTAATCTAATGGAGGGTGGGGCAGAAAAGAAGAGAAGAAGGGAAAGGAAGAAGAAAAAGAAGGATTTCGAGTGTGATGGCAAAGCAGGAGGTGGTCATGGACGGCCGGTAGAAGTCAGTGCTAGTGTGATGGGGTTGTTTTCTGAATTCGCGTTTGCAGGTTGTTCAGGGGGGACAGGGCAAGCCTCCTCCTCCTCCTCCTCCGCCTCCTCCACTCGACCTTCCATCAAGAAAGTCGAAAGGGAAGAAGAAGCTCAGAAGAGGAAGAGGAAGAGATCGCCCAGGCTCACTGCTGCTCAAATGCGTGATGTGGCATACCTCAGGAGACGACCCAACAACCGTTGGATTCCGCCCAGATCTCCTCACGAGCTTCTTCAAGAGAATCATTACCATGACCCTTGGAGAGTTCTCGTCATTTGTATGCTATTAAACTGCACATCAGGTGGCCAGGTAAGATCCGTACCTGTTTTTATTATTGGAAATCAGCATAGAAAAAGCATAATCCCAAAGAAATTTCTCATTGCAGGTCAGACCAATTTTAAATGACTTCTTCACCCTATGTCCTGATGCAAAGACCACCACTAATGTTGACCAGAACGATATTGCCCAGCTAACACGCAGTTTAGGTTTCAAAAACACGAGGGCTGAGAAGATAAAACGCCTTTCTGAGATTTACTTGCAAGAGGACTGGACCCATGTCACCTTTCTGCCTGGTGTTGGAAAGTAGGGAAATTTCTGTTCAGTTCGCTGTCTGCTATAGCTATTTGCATTGATGGTTTTTCCAAACTGATCTGACTCATTTGAATTTATTGTCTGATTGTTCAGGTATGCCGCTGATGCATATGCAATATTCTGCACAGGGAGGTGGGACAGGGTGGTGCCAGAGGATCACATGTTGACTGGGTACTGGGAATTCCTTCGCAAGGGTAGATGGATCATAGAATAGATGGATTGTCCCTGTTTTGTATTTTGAAGAGACAGATCACCTGGGGGTTTGTTTATACTATGTTTATTGTGTCCCTAATACTAGGTCTTTTGATGCCAACTGTGTGTGGCAAATTAAACCCCCGATCTGTGTCTAGCTTTGAATAGCCATTCAGGTATAACTAACTAATGGAGTAGTATCCCACCTATGTTTGGACTGAGATAATGTAGGGATTGGCTATGAAGTACTGTTGAATTTGAAGTCTTTTAAGATCTCAGCTATGTTTGGGTAATTACTCGAAAAACTTCTCTAATAGTATTTTCAAGGTAATGCCAGCTTGAAAGGAATGCTGTTCTCTTCTTCCTTGGAATTGCAAATGTAGCTCGATGGATTACTCTTTATGCCGTTTCAAAAACTTCAACAAGTCCCTATCAGTTTCTTTTTGTAAGGCAGCGTAAGCCTCTGTAATATGCCTGAAGTCTTTCCCATGCATATGAAGAGCACATGCTGTTTTGTAAGAATGCTGTCTTTTGCAAATAAGATCAACAAAACAGAGCAGAAGAAAACGATCCAAATTTAGTTGCTATAAGGTTCTAAATCGAGTTCTTGGCTATCATATTTTTGCTCTCATAATTTCAATGGTTATATAATGATAATGGTGGATTTGATGATAATGATAGTAGTGGCAAGGTGGTGGTGGTGGTGATGAAGGGGTTAATAACATAGCTCACCCTTGTATTAAGGATTATTCTTTCCATACACACACATCTATTGGATTTGGTAGATATCATATACACTTGGACATTTTATCAATAAGAAAAACTAGCCTCGTGGCCTGTGCAAGACCTTAATTACCTATGTTTCTTGTGTATGGGATCGTGACTGAGATTCAAGATGTTATCCTTGCATTTCTTAATTTCTTATCATCTTTTATTACTCGTCCATGCTCTTTGGACATGTAAAAACAATTCCTTTTTATGCTTCATTTATAATACTAAAATTTTAAAAAATAAAAAAATATATATTAATATTACAATTTCAAACGAGATAAAAACAAGATTTGAATGAAATAGCAGGCGTGACCCATTATACTCAAATCCTGTAGCCATTTGACCATGGACATTGTTCCAATGATCAAAGCTTCTTGCATTGTAGCAAACCCCACTAACACCATACAAGAATTGGAGTGATGCTGTCAGATGATAAAAGCAAACATCAAGGTTAAGACATACATTCGATATCCTCAACAGTCAAAACCAATTCTTTGTGATTCAAGAAGTGATTCATAATGGCAATTTCTTCTATGAATCTAAATTAAAGAATCAGACGATCCATGCTACATTTTAACAGTATCTTTGGGAAGTACAGCACTGTATAATTACACAAAGCAGTGCTCTGAAACTGTGTATTGTGTTCGCGAAATTGTGTGTTTGTATTTGCAACATTGCTGACGGTATATTATGAGATGCCAACTGTGGTTTGAGGGAGTGATACGCGATCTTGATCAGTGGATCTGACATTTTCGTTTTCTAGTTCAATACTGGCTCCTTTTGATCTGCTAAAAGCGTCAGAAGGAATGTTGATTCCAACAAAGCCAATCAATACAGCTAAAGCTCCAAGGCCATCCATGAGACGAGGGGCATTGCCGATCAAGTAATCCACAATAGCTGCCAATGGAACCTGAATTGAAAGACCAGCTGTTGCTACCGTAGTGGTCGTCAAAAGGACAGCCTTAGCCCATAAATAGTCACTCAGCACGTTATCCAACAAACCTGTTTAAGATGGGGAAAAGGGGGGAGAAAAAAAGAGAGGGCTCAGGTAATTTTTACGCATGTAAGTTGCTTTCTCAAAATCTGATCATCCACATAATCTAAAAGATTATCATACAACTTATTATCCACAAAAACAACTCGAACAAATTATTTATATGAACCATGAAACTCCATACAAATTCAGTGTTTGCATTGTTTTCTTCCCCGTTAATGATTACTTATTTTTCAAAAAAAGACAATTAATTGAGTTTTGATCCCATTTCCAATAAATAAAGTACAATGAAACTTCAACATTTTTTATGCCAGTCAAATTGGAGCCCATTCATGTGTTCACATAGCAACCTTTAAACAGAGGACATTCTCTGAACTCAAAAGAATTTTCTATATGCATGTGTGTATGTCGGGCGTGCCTCATGGTTAGCACACAACATAGTACGCTTATGATAAAAGGTTATCACATAAAATTGCTGGCATCGCATAATGAACTACTTCAACACAGCAAGTAAGCCAGACCCAGCATCATAAACAACCCTACACCCCAATTCCAATGTTCTTAAGTGATGACCAAGTCTTGATTGCCTGAAAAGGGTGTTCTCATGTTAAAGAAGAGAATAAGATCCGATCAAGTTTTCAAGGAAAGAAAAAGGCCTCACGACCTTGGCCAGAAATTTCCTGTTCATTGTCCTAGAATTTGATCAAACAACCAAAACGATACCACTATATCAGACTGATGTTCCAACTATACTACGTCTACTAACATTAGTTATGAAGGCAATCATTAAACATAGCCTCACTATAATGTGTACGGCATGACAATGTCAACAATAAAAATTGCACTGTTCTACACAAATATAACCTATTTGTCCGCTATATTACAGAGTTTGCTCTGTAAATACAGGTAACAGATTGAGAAGTTGAATAACTATTAAGAAGATTAGGTGAGCAAGGCAACATGGACCCATTCAACCATTTTACCATTGGCAAAATGATGCAGGACAGATTTGAGATTTCTGTCATACAAAGGATTTGTGGTGAGCTAGGGTTTATTGTTCGTGGAATTAGGGTAGAATATAGCTTGTTTAGGAAGAAATAAGGATAAATTAGGTTGTGAACATTAATTCGCAGCAATGTAGCAGAGGAACAGTAAAACAAGGAAGAAGATAAAATAGGAGAAAAAGAGAATCAAGAAGAAACCTTAGGCACAAAGCCTTCAAAATAACTCTCGAATTCAATTTTTTTTTCCTAACTCAACTCTGCCAAAAATTACAACATAGCATCCCTATTTATAGAGATTAAGACTCCCTAAAAGACTAAGATAACTCATCCTTACTGGACAAGGAAATGAACTAATCAGGAATAAACTATTAAAGACTAAGACACCAAATTCATAAATAAGAATAGACCTTCAGGTAATTCTGAAAATTACTAAAATACCCCTGATTTTCAGAACATGCAGCAATTGCAATTCTGCCCCTGCTTACAAAGTAGCACATAACTCAAGACTCTAAATCCCAAACATAGAAATCTACCAAGGGAACTTATTTGACCAAAAAAGGCTTCTTGCTTGACAAAAAACCACTTAATGTAGCTTTAGGTTTCCAAAGTGGAGAGAATTTCTCTAAGTATAACATAGTTACTCCATCACAAAAAAGCATAATTTCAAATTTGACGAGTTTAAGCGAACAAAAATCATAAGCGAAGATGACAAAAGAGGTATGAGATACGTATATCCTTGCAGCATGCAGTTTTTTGAGATGAAAACAAGAAGTAGAGCTTTGAATCCAAATACTGAGCAAGAATGACAAAAATACAAACCTTTGCCAACAATTAAACCAAACTGCTTCCATGTCAGCTTACAAAAAGGCTCTAGATTGGTGAGATCAAGAACGAGGGCAACTGGAAGGAAAATGATGAGGTTGAAAAGCCCTAGGTATCCAAGGAACTGTGCCATACTGGCATGTCCGCTTTTTCCATCATTGTCAGGCAACTTCAGGCGAATAAGTGTAATATACACAGCATACAATCCAGCTGAGACCAGAGCTAGAATGTCTCCAAGAAGAGGTTTCGAAGAAACTGCACTTAAACCAGTTTCTGAGTCGCCCAAACTGACGATTATAGTACCAGCCATGCAGAAAAGAACACTTAAAAGCTTCACCCAAGTGAACTTTTCACCCAGAAACACTAGAGAGACCACAAAGGTGAAAAGGCTGGAAACACTGCTTAAAATGGTATTTGACTGCACACAGCAAGGACAAGGATTTAATTATACTAGTCTGATGAACCACAGATGCACACATGATACAATATCGAAAGACACTTACTGTTACAGATGTATACTTCAATGATAGATTGAAAGTCAGCTGTGCCAAAAACCAAAATGGGCAGATAAGCAGGCTAACCTTTGCCACCCTAGCACGTGTCCATCGCCCCTTTTCATCAACTCCTTTATTAACATCTTCATCTGCTTGCACAGGCAAGGTCCTTTCAAGCTCATTTGATACAGAATCCAGATTTGAATGAACAGCTTTCTCATTAAGACTACTTATGCCATCTTCCATAATCACAGATGGATTCAACTCATCTGCTTTTACCCCCAAATAACCATCTCCAAGAAGAATGGCCTGCTCTGACTCTCTCAGTTCTTCCAAAGAGCTCCTCTTTTTATTCCTCCAGAACAGTAAACTACCATAAGAATCCTCCAAATAGCGTCCAATTTCAACCATAGGAATGTAAATCAGAAACAATGAATTGCAAATGTACGTGACCAGAAATGGCGAAACACCAGCATCTACAACAGATTGAACCACAAAACTAGCTGCTATCCATATATTTGCAACAGAAAATATGTATACCAAACCCATAACCCATCTCCAAGCCTTACCTTTCTCCATATTTTCACAACCCAATATTTTACACTAACTCCCAAAAAGCTCAAATCTTCGGAACAAAGCTCAGATATTTACACTGCCTCCAGATTTAGCAAGAAAACCAAGTAAATAAAATCCCTTGTGCAGACAATCACCACATTCCCATGTCATAATTTACACCAATACCTTACCTAAACTTGGCAAAACTAAAATATCACGAACGAGAAAAAAGAAAAAGACGCAGTAACATGAAATTGAACGAGAACCCATTTTAATGGACACCAGATCTCACCAGAAAACACCTTGTTCAGTTAGAAATCCACTTTTTTTCATATATATATATAGAAACACTAGCAGTTAAACATTGATTTTGAAAATAAAATTGATCAGATAAAGTATTATATTTACCAGCCTTGAAAATCAGCCGATAATTCACTGAGCTATGTGGGGTTTCTACGTGGAGAGAGAGAGTCGCCGTAGATCCCTGGGACGGTGAAAAGATCCGGTGAGAGTAAATGGGGAGATCATTGTTCGTGTTGTTTGTTGACAAAAGTTATTATTTGACCATGGGCCGGAGTGGCCGGATTGCAATGTGGTCCATTTGCTGTTTTTTATTTTTGCTTTTAATAATTACGTCGATAAAATATTATTATCGCAAGTATTTTCTTTTTTGGGATGCCTATTGTCAGCATATTTAAGAAACTGCACCCCCTAGTATGCAAATCGAGCTGGTTTATCTAGGGCCATATTAAAAAGATTGTTTTTGAGAATATTTACAGTAGTTGTTTTCAAAGTTTTTTATTTAAAAATATATTAAAATAATATTTTTTTATTTTTAAAAACTTATCTTTAACATCAATACTTTAAAATAATTCATAATTATAAAAAAAATAAAGAAAAAATTTAAAAATCTTTAAAAATACCTTTTAAATGCAAAAATAAACACACCATAAGACCATCCATTATATCTTGGTTTTCCAAAATGCTATTTTCTTGAATAAGAATGGGCAAGTCCTTTTATTAAAAAAAAACTCTTTTAAAAAACAAATTTTTCTTATTTTTCAATGTTTGGTAGCTTTAAAAAGAGTTGATCAAGGAAAAAAATATTTTCTAATAAAAAACCATTGGTCTTAAAGAAAAAAAAATGTTTTTCTTTTAGTTTTTTCCGAGAAATATTTTTCAGAACTTTTTTAAAAACATTGAAATGTGATGCGAACCCACACAAACATGAAAACACAAACAAGATAGAATACACCCAAGAAATCCAAAATCAGGTTTAATGATAAAAAATCTGACCTAGTAGTTATCTTGAACTAAAAAACCAAAGCTATTGGAATGAAACTCATACCCAACAACTATAATGAATCGCGAACGAGAAGTATAAGGAAAAACATCACAAAAATTGTTGATCTTTGATAAGTTCAAATCAATTTAATGAATAATCAAAGTATCAGCAAAACCTCTCGTACACACAATTCTAAATAATCAAGTTTGAACTTGTTCTTCCTTTTAGAAGGGTAGTTATGCCATATAAAACAGCCAAATCCTAATGGATTAATGGTCTGAACATAAAACCTAAATAAAATACATAAAGCTTGAATATAATAAACTAAAAACTTTAATTCTAACTTGGTTGCCCTAAACTCCACAAGAATGATTGGAAAAATCCACCTTTGTATAGGAAGTTGTGTAGCTGAATTTGACTAAGACTACCAAGTTTGAGTCCTTGCAAAAGTATGTTGAATTGTTGATATTGTTTCTTGGAATTCAAAGGATGTTGCCACTAAACTTTGAATATTTGCAAAGTATGTCAAATGGAAGATTATGATTCCTTCAAGTCAAAGTTATTGCTGCCAAACTTTGATTCTCCTATTTTCTCACAATAATCATAATTTTTCGAGTAAACCCATTTCCCTTTTTTTTTTATGGATCAAATTAATTATAGTTTGATTGTCACTTGTCGGAGAATTGAAGCTTGTCTTGGTTCAAATATGCTGAACAAACCCATTAAATGCCTCTTTTAGTTTCTTGGCCCTTGACCTTGTGATTGGCTCATTTAACATCTCTAATGGATCCTTTGTGGTGGGTTAGTCTGCTCAAATCGTCACCTACATCAAACAAAAAGATATCAAAAAAATTAAAAGTAGCACAAACATCATACTCACTTGATAAATCTATTTTGTAGGAATTGTCATTCATCTAGTCAAGGATTTGGAAAGGCCCATTTCTCAATGGCTGCAATTTTGATTTCGATGGGTTAGAAACCTCTCATTGCGTATATACACTCAAACTCAATCACCTGGTTGGAAAACAACTCATTTACGGGGATTTGCCATGGATAAATATTGATCATTTTTCTTTTTGATATGCTACCTTACACTCTCATAGAGTGTCTTCACTATTTGTGTCTTTCTATTACCATCAAGACAAATCTTTTCATCAACAAGTAAATGAATCAATTATAATTGAGTTAATGAGTTAAAGTCATAAATGATCTCAAATGGTGAGAAATTAGTAGTAGAATGCACACTACAATTATAAGCAAATTCAATGAATAGAGAGCAACCTTCCCAATTCATAAGATTCTTTTGAATGACAATATGTAAAAGTGTAGTTAAAGTCATGTTGACTACTTTCATTTGACCATTAGTTTGTGGATGACAAGTTATCGAAAATAAAAACTTAGTTCTCATCTTCCCTATAAAACCTTCCAAAAGTAGTTAAGAAACTTAACATCACAATTAGAAACTATGCTTCTAGGAACCCCATGAAGTTGTACATCTCTCTAAAAAATAAATTAACAATATTAGTTGCATCATCAGTTTTATGATATTCTATTAAATGCATCATCTTAGAAAATCTATCAACAACTACAAATATAAAGTCCTTACCTCTTTTCGACCTAGATAAACCTAAAACAATGTGACATCCCCATATCCGGGATAAACCAACGATCTCATGTTAACTGATAAACAAAGTGATTAAATTTTTTTTCTATATCTATTCATGGTGTTTGTATTAAAGTCTACCGAAATTTTGACGGAGTCTCCCCTATACCAGGAGGTTCCAAGTTATCGACATACAACATGTTTACACTTCTAATATACCGTATCTCCTAACTCAATTCAACCCCAATCATCCTGGGTCTCAATCCCACAAACATCATCATTCATATCAACCACAATGTTTATGATATACATTGTACAACAATTATCATTATGGATGGATAAAGATATAAACATGCATAATGGAACATGGTTATACAAAGTACATAATTAAATTCATCTATTCCAGTTTAAACATCAATTATACAAATTGAGTTAAAAAAAAGTTGTAATATTACCAAAATACAAGGGTATACTCTCTAAGACCTAAATTACAAAAAGTGAGCCTAAGCTAGAATCTATTCCTCTCGTGGTTGTCATTCAAAATGCATTCATATTTTATTCACTTCTCCCTTTTGGTTGTCATTCAAAATTCTTTCTCCTTCAACTACTAAAAACCAATTCATCTTCCATCATCAACCTCCATTCAAGATCTCATAAGACCATCCATGATTATTTTTGCTTAACACATTACCGATACCAATTTCACTGTTATCATCATCACCCCGTAGGAGTCGATGCAAGGTGATCCTGTTACCCGGGATCCTAACATACACTATATGTATGCTACTCAATACATAGTGATCCCCTTACCCGGGATCCTAACATACACTAAATGTATGCTAGTTCATGCCCCAAATCACACTTCTTATATTTCCTTTGTCAACGATAATTTCATCACTTGGCAAATCACAAAACAACTGTTCACCTTGAATACACATACATTCAGAATACTATCCAAAATATTTACATCATTACGCAAACTTTCCTCCTTTCTCCTAATATCCAACGTTCGGTAATTCACATCTCACATCAATAACATATTAAATCATAGAATTTAACTAGAAAATATAGGTACGGATCACCTACCTGCAATAGAAGCTCTACTCGTACTCCCCTGCTGCTGCTATTGCACCACGCCGGTGGTCCCTCTGCAAATCACATGTTTATCTCATAAATTTTTCTCACTCAAGGATATGTTTTATAATACCCATATCAACAACCAATAAGTCTTTCTTTCAGTCATTTCTTAATATTTTATGTTTTTCTTATTTCACCCATTAATATTATCGTTTCTTTGTCCAACCACAGTTATCATTTCTTTCTTTATATTTGGACTGTTACTGTCCAACTGTTAATGTCTAACCTCTCCTCAGATTTTTAACTATATTTAGAGTTATAGAACTCCAATTCAACTGAGATTAGTCTCGTTGAAAAGCTAAGACATGAGGCTACAAGTTCTCTGAAGAAAGAAGAACCCAGTTTTGCCTCTAAGACAGTCAAAATTGCTCATCAACAAACATTTGGACTGTTACTATCTGACCTCTCCTTAGATTTTTAACTATATCTAGAGTTATAGAACTCCGATTCAAGCAAGATTAGTTTCGTTGGAAAGCTAAGACATGAAGCTACAAGTTCTCTGAAGAAAGAAGATCCCAGTTCTGCCTCTAAGACAGTCAAAATTGCTCATCAACAAACATTTGGATTGGTACTGTCCAACTATTTCTGTCTCGTTTTTGAACTGTTACTGTATAACCTCTCCTCAGATTTTTAATAATATCTAGAGTTATAGGACTCCAATTCAAGCAAGATTAGTCTCGTTGGAAAGCTAAGACATGAGGCTACAAGTTCTCTGAAGAAAGAAGAATCCAGTTCTGCCTCTAAAACAATCAAAATTGCTTATCAAAAAATCAGACTTACTGCCCTACAGGGTCTGTCATGACCCAGTCTCGGTTGATGACCCATAACTGGAGTTCTACAACTCCAAATTGAGCAAGACCAATTTTTTTAGTTAGCTAACATCCAAAACTACAATTTCTATAAAGGAATCTGGTTCTAATTTCCTTACCCTCCTATCCGAAATCTTACCAAAAGTTAGGAGACGAGTCTGTGCAGATTCGTCACCCCCTTCCCTTCACACATAACTTTCACAAACTATATTTTCTGGGTAAATTATCATGGTTTCACGTCACCAATCACATACCACACAAGAATTAACTTAATTTTAACAACAAATACCCCCCAATTCAAGTCTAAGAACCCTAATCTATAATTCACATCAAGGTATCAATTCATTATCGAATTTGAAATAACTTATAATATCATGTTTAGAGTACCTTACCCGGTACGAATTAAGGTTTTGATCTTCAACCAGTTAAAGATTTTCAACTCCCTCCCTTCTTATCTAATGACAGCCAGCCCTCCATCTTCTCTTCTTATTCAATTTTCTTGTTAATCCCTTGCCCACAACTGTTTATTCCATCTATAAACCCTTAAGCTTGGATGGGTTCTTGAAATTTTTGTGTTTCTCTCTTGAGTTTGCAAGAATGGATACAAAAACTCCTTATAAGATAAGATACCTTTAATTTATGGTAAATGTTTATCTTAAATGCAGGCCTATCACATAAATCAAAGGATTGATTGATGAGTTTAACTACTGAAATTGAGAAGAAAAAGAGAGGGCTAAGCTTAGAAAAAAAGATGCTGGTTCAGTCCAAACTGGAACACCATTCGGTTATTAGATCATAACTGGAGTTATAGAACTTGGATTTAGGTCTGGTTTATATGTATGGAAAGCTATGAAATAGGCCTAAAAAATTCATGAGAGTCCAAGATTTAAAAGTGCCATTTTCGGGTTCAAATGGTAGCAACAATGGAGAAGTCGGAATCTATCCTGTAGCCTAGACACTGTTAAGTGTTCAGCCCATATCTCGAGTTCTAAAAGTCCAAATGAGCCGATTCTTATTTTGTTAGAAAGCTGAGATAATTTCCTAGAACTTTCATGAAGACTATCTATTCAAATTCTGATGTTAGCAATGACGTGTTGTTCAGACAAGAAGATAAGGATTGTCACCAAGTCAAGATGTGGCCACCCACTCAACAATTAGTTATCAAATCAATAGTTCCGAATTTTGGCCTATAAAAAGAGGCATTTGCCATGCATTTAGGCATCTTGGTTTTCAGATCAAGATCATTTGCTTACCTGCTTTTTTTCTTTGTAGTTTTAATGTTCTAATTTTATTTCATGTTATAGTTTCATTAATATCTTGTTTATGCCTTTCATTTCCTTTACTATACTTATATAATTATGTTCTCATCTTGTTTATTTATGTTTCTCTTCTTCATAATGTTTAACTAAGTTTAATATATCAAGGTAAAAAGGTTTCACTAATGGTGTTAGGATATGTATAATATAAACTCAATATGAACTTCAATGCTTACATCCAAGAAAGTTTGCTATTAACATGTCTTATCATTTTTATCTTATTAATTCTTAATACCTTACTTGTTAAAAGGTTAATTTAGATTTGTGTTGTATAACACTTGGTACAATAAATGTTTGATCATTCATAGCCAACTGTATGGTATAACCGACACCTGTGCTATGAAAGGAACTTGATTTGTTGTTAACATAAGTTAACATCATGAATTCCTTACAATATTTAAAAGTATTGGTGTTACTTAAATAAGATAACTAATATGATCATGTTAATAATTTATAATGAGCTATTAATGACAAATCATCTGATTGGAACCTTCTTTGTGTGTGGTTTCTAGTTGAGTGATAAAAAGAGTTTATATTATACTTATTTGAAATATCATTAGTGGATTCTCTTACCTTGATTTTTGTTTTTATCATTGTTTAATCATCACATTAATCTCACATTTCAAAATTCTCTTTAACTCATTATTATTATTATTATTTATAATTTATATAGTTAACCTCCATGTGGTTCGACCCCGGTCTTGCTGGGTTATTTATTACTTCGACACTCCTATACTTGGGAGAAGACATCAATCTTTTGATCATGTCAAATACCCCATTTAAAACCAACTGACTTTTTAACGATTTTAGTGAGTGGTGCAGCTAGTGTGATGAAATCCTTAACAACCCTCCTATAGAAACTAGCTAGACCATAGGAACTTCTTACCTCAACAATCAATTTATATGTAGGCAATTCTTGGATAGCCTTAACATTTTCCTCATCCATTTTCATACCTTTTGCATTAACAACAAAACCAAGAAACACAATTCTTTCTATGTAAAATGTATACTTTTTCATATTAGCATACAACATGATTCATCAATCTCATAAAAGTACTTAGTGCATTAGTAAGATTAAACGACATTACTAACCATTCATACAAACCATATTTAGTCTTAAAAACAGTTTTCCATTAGTCACCTTCTTTCATTCTAATATGATGATATCCACTTTTCAAATCAATTTTTGTAAACACACAAGAACCATGTAATTCATCTAACATATCACCAAGCCTAAGGATGAGATGCTTATACTTTACCATACTATTGTTGATAACTCGACAATCAACATATATTCTCCAAGTCCCATCCGTTTTAGGCACAAGTAGTACTAGAACAACACATGGACTCATGCTTTATCCTTTGTACCTCGTTGACATTAGTTCCTCTACTTTCCTTTGAAGTTTCTTTGTCTCCTTGGGATTACTTCGATAAGCTAGTTAGTTTGGAATTGTTGTGTCAGAATTATTATGTTGGGTACAAGATCAATATGATGTTCGATTCCTCTTATCGGTGGTAAGCCATTAAGAACTTCATCAGGGAATACATATTTAAAGTCTTGCAATAAAGAAACAGCCATACTAGAAAGACAAGGATTAAGTTTGTTAGTGTTTAAATGTAACGACCAGGCTTTTTCAAGCGAAAAACAATGGAATTTTAAAAAAAAAAACGATACTTCTCACAATGACATTTTGTGAATTAGTAATTAGGTTCCCTTCCTTATCATGGCTTCATAAGGATATAGTTTTCGTAAATCGACATTCCCATAAGATGGATACTCAATACACATGCCTATAATATTATATTTTCATTTCATACATTTACATTTCATACATTTACATTTCATACATTTACATTACATCATATTGACATACTCATGAATTTACATTCCTGTTCTAGTCTCGTTATCAACACGAGTGTCGACCGACAATCTTACACAATTAATACCTCCTTTCATACGATCCTCATGTGGTTTTTCAATACAACATCCTTATAAATGAGAATATCACATAAATATATTCATAACACCGTATCTACAAGTTTGAACATCCACATCCATGTTCCATTACAATTTTAATTACAAGTCCTTATAAAATTGCCGAATGGCAAATATTCAACATTACACTTAAGATATACTATTACATAGCACCTTTTAAAATATGAGAACACGTGGAACGATTTTCCTACACACCTTGATTGTGTAATGTCTGTTGCTACCAAATTTTTTACCCATCTTTTTGATAAAATTTTCAAAAAATCCAAAAATAGCGAAAAACAACGAAAATCCAAAAAATATGTTTTGTTAATACATTTGCATCATTTTAGCATTGTCAATGTCATCTCAAAAGAATTAAAATCTCAAAGGTCTTTTGAACGCGTTCAGCTTTTAATGCGTTATTTTCAAAATTATTGGTTTTCCTCATCGAGGGGACGTTGATATTGCTCGTTTTTTTTAAAAAATCAAATACATATATATTACAAAACATTTGAAAAAAAATAAGAAGAAAAAAAATGATTTTTTCTCTATAAACAAAGAAGAAAAAAACTAGAACGAAAGGGGGGAGAAAAATTCACAAAGAGAGTGGGGGGCAATTTTGAAAAATTAAAGGAGAGGAACCCTAAACCACACAAAAAACCCTAAAAAACCTTAACTCTTTCCTTCTTCTCTTAGGAGTCGCCCCCCTTCCAACCTTGGCTCCCTTTTCCTTCTCCCCTCAGCCACAACCTCACCCTTCTAGGACATAGACAAGCCTCCTCTTCTCAGCACCAGCCTCTCCTCTCTCAGCCGGCCAAACCTGATCTTCCTCCTCACTCTATTCAACCACATTGTCCTCTACCTTAACCCCACATAGCCTTCTTCCTAACAAAACCTGTCGACAACAACCGACTCTCCATCTTTCTCGAACTCTTCATCTCCATCAACACCGAAGCTTCCTTTCAGCAACGTCTTCTTCTCTTTCGATTCCTTTCAGCTCCAGCCCCACAGACCAGTCTCCAGCAGCAGCCCACACACAACGGCGCCCCCAGATCCAGCTCCATTTCCACTAAAACCGACGATCGAACCACTTCATTCTCCTCCATCTCCGCCGGCCAGACCTGATAGAAGCCCAGTCGCCGACAACCTTTTGGCCTTCCTACCAGCTACCTGAAACAAAGAAGAAAGGGGAAACAAACAGAAAGAAAATAAATCTGAAGAGAGAGAAGTAGATCTAAGAAAGGAGAAGGGAGAGATGCAGATTTAAAAACAAAAAAAAAAACTAAAATCAACTGTTTGTGTTTTTTTTTGTTGCTTTGCAGGTGACTATGAGATTCATCGTCGGGTTTCCTAGTGACCCCGAACCAAATACTAGGTGGCGATTCCCACCAATCAAGCAAACAAACAAAAATCACCAATGACGTCGTGCGGGCACGTGTGACAGAATGACAACTCTACTAGAGAAGGTACTGTTTCTGACAATATTAGACTAAGCTTTTATGTATTTGATGTGTTTAAGTTTTTGCATTTTTGTCTTTTTTGTTAATGTTTTTCCGTGCATTTTGTAGAATTGTCTCATGCATCACATGTCTTTATTTTTTAAAGCACACACAAACTTTTAAGTTAGGTGGGGAACTATCGATTTCCCCTTGACTATTGGTCAGGGTTCAGATGCGTGAAACACCCAACTCATATCTGAGTGCCTGCTTGGTAATGGTGGGTATACGTGTCTTAACCATTTCTCACAACGCCCCTATACTATCTTTACGAAGATCGTCATTGGGCAAATATAAGACCCTTTTGAGACCAGGTAGAAAACCTACTCATGTTCACATAATGAATAAAGCCTGTCCTTAGGTTGTTTGTGTTATCTTTATTTACATTAGGGTAAACCCTTCTTGAAGCATTTTGAACTCAAGACTTGTGGGTGACACAATGACTGTCACTCTAAAAATTTTGATTATAGAGTTTGGGCAAGAATCAAGATGCTTGTTTCATCATGCAAGAGTTGCGATCATATGTCACCCCTTGAAGGGCGAGTCCATCATATAGATTACATGTTCATACATTTATCATACATGCACTGGGATGAAAAGTAGGTCCCCTATAAGTTTACAACACTAGGCTTTGAGCGAAAAACACAGAAGATGAGAGTGTGCTTGTCGTAATGTCCATTTTCAAGAAGAGTTGGAGTCTATGAAGACAAGCGTGACTCGCCTCTAACTTACTCGAGCAAGTACTGAGAAGTAACTCTGGTGAAGTTCCTTCCAACCGGCCTATCATCTTTGTTCAAATCCCAACAATGATTTATTTCGAAGAAATAAGGGACCAAGATGGTCAAGAGCCTCAACACAATCCAGCATTTCTGCAAAAGCTTTTGTGGAAAGGCTGAACGAAGGGGAATTTCACCACAGTTGCAAAATAGAGCCTGCTCTTATTCTGTCTAAAAATAACTAGCTCTGCTTGATCATGCCTACAAAGCTTCTTGATTTTTGTTTCAACCTGTTTCAGTCTTGTTGGTAAGCTCATAATGCCACAAGACTTTCTCTATCAAATTAGTCTTTCTTGTTAATAAGATCATGTGTTTTCTGGTGTTCATGACATGCCTTTCTTTTTTGTTGTTTCATGTAAATAACACTTCAAGCACACTCTTCACTCATAAGACCATTACACCAAGAATCATTTGGTGTGTCTTCCTTTTTTTTTTTCCAAAACTATGCATGATCTCACATGTTCACAAGAATTTTTGGGAATTCAAAGTTTAGTACAAAAAAACAGAAAGGTAACTATACACCTAGAAAACTTGAAGAAAAAAAAAACACCATGAGGTGACTCCAAAGTTGAGTTTTATTTGAATTAATAATGAGAAATCATTTTGCATACTCGCATAAAAGCAAGGCTTATCGATCCTAAGTGCATGCATTTGAGATGAGGAAAGGTATTCTTTGATAATCCCTTCACGAGGCTAAAATATATCCTTTGCAGTCCCCTTTTGAGCCTAATAACATTTTTTGGAAATAAACTTGGCTAGGATCACACCCTAAACTAGGGGCAAGTGCGAGAGACATAAAAAAAAACCTCGATGATTGAAAGTGCCTAAGCAACACTAGTGGGCATAAAAGAAAATTCTCAATCATCAAAGGTGCCTGGGGCATGAAGAAAAATCCAAAGGATCCAAAAACTTTTGAGCATAAAAAAAACCAATACAATGATGCTCAAAACCGAATGGAAAAAACAAAAACAAAGAGAAAAAGCCCAAGCCCAACACTAGGGGGCACGATAAACCATTTTGGAAAGAAATTGCAAAGAAAAAAGGTCAAGAAACAAGCACTGATGATCCTTAGTCTTGAAATCCTTAAACACCCTTTTAAACTTGCAAATATCCTATTCTTCATAACCAAGAGCTCGAGCCTACATTACGTGCCTAATCAAGCCCTTTCTGATCAAAGGCAAGCAATTTGGATTGTTTGGCAATGCTTTCTCATGCGAACCAAATAATTATTCATGCAAATAAAATGAATGCTTTGAAGATCGGTTCTTTGTAACCGTCAAATTAAATCTTAAACCTTTTTGACCAACCAAATGTCACTTCATATTTTTCACCAAAAGCAAAACAAAAAGTTTTCATCACTTTTGAAAACCTCTCAATAGGAATCACTTGAATTTTTTTAGAACAAGTTTGCTTTGAATCGATGTCAAAAGGATTTCTGTGTCTGGAATAACTTTGAAATTCCAAAATTTCTACATGAAAACAATTCCTTGTCAAACCTTCCTTCACATAGCCTCATCCCCAAACCTGAATTGAATACTTGGGGGTATGATCAAGTTGGGGGGGCAATAAAAAATTCATGGTAGAGCTGGCTCCATGATTCCTTTCTTAAGAAAAATATCGGGCAAAATTGGCAGCCCTTGAGATAAAGGGTGGAGGATAAAGAAGTATGATGATATCAAACCCTTCCAAGAGGTTAAGATCACAAGATGTGACTCGAGTATACAAGAGCGTACTAACACTCCAACTTTTGAGAAAAGAAAGACACCATGAAGAAATGGGGACTTATATTTCTCATGTAAGTATACATGCATATCAATCATAATGCAATGCTTTCATTATTGACAGATCGGTGTTACACCATCACCTTTTGGGTAGTGCATTTTCTAACCCTGCCTCTTTTCGAGTGTGCCTTTGAGCCCTCACTTCCTTTTGAGTGTACCTTTGAGCCCTCACCTTTCAGGTTGTGTTTCCTAACCCTACCTCCTTTCAAGTGCGTCTTTAAGCCACCATCTCTTAGGTAGTGTGTTTTCTAACCCTACCTCCTTTTGAGTGCACCTTAGAGCCATCATCTTTCAGGTAGTGCGTTTCCTAACCCTACCTCCTTTCGAGTGCGCCTTTGAGCTCTCACCTCCTTTCAAGTGCGCCTTTGAGCCACCATTTCTAACCCTACCTCTTTTCGAGTGCGCCTGTGTGCCCTCACTTTCTTTCGAGTGCGCCTTTGAGCCCTCACTTCTCAGGTAATGCTTTTTCTAACCCTACCTCCTTTCGAGTGCGCCTTTGAGCCACCACCTTTCAGGTAGTGTGTTTTCTAACCCTACCTCTTTTCGAGTGCGCCTTTGAGCCACCATCTCTTAGGTAGTGCATTTTCTAACCCTACCTCATTTTGAGTGCGCTTTGGAGCCCTCACTTCCTTTCAGGTAACGTGTTTTCTAATCCTACCTTCTTTTGAGTGCGCCTTTGAGCCCTCACCATCATTTTTTCTAGGTAGGTCACCCATTATAACAAGATCAATTCTCCATGTTTTTTTTATCTAGGTAGGTCACCCATTACAACGAGACCATTCTTTCACCTGGGTAGGTCACCCATTACAATAAGACCACTCTTCTCTTTTTTCATTTTGGGCAGGTCACCCATTATAATGAGACCATCATTTTTTTTCCTGGGTAGGTCACCCATTACAATGAGACCATCATTTTTTCTGGGTAGGTCACCCATTACAATGAGACCATCATTTTTCTAGGTAGGTCACCCATTACAGTGAGACCACTCTTTCTTCTTTCCCCTTGGGTAGGTCACCCATTACAGTGAGACCACTCTTTCTTCTTTTGTAACATTCCCATATCCGGGATAAAGCAACGATCTCATGTTAGCTGATAAACAGAGTGACAATTATATATATATATATATATATATATATATATATATATATATATATATATATATATTCATGGTATTTGCATTAAAGTCTACTGAAATTTCAACGGAGTATCCCCTATACCAGGAGGTCTCAAGTTATCGACATACTACCTGTTTACACTTCTAATATACCGCATCTCCAACTCAATTAAGCCCAATCATCCTGGGTCTCAATCCCACAAACATCACCATTCATTATCAACCACAATGTTGATGATATACATTGTACAACAATTATCATTATGGATGGTTAAAGATATAAACATGCTTAATGGAACATAGTTATACAAACTACCAAATTAAATTCATCTATTCAAGGTTAAACATCAATTATACAAATTGAGTTAAATAAAGGTTGTAATATTACCAAATACAAAGGTATACTCTCTAGAACCTAAATCACAAAAAAAAAACGAACCTAAGCTAGAATCTACTCCTGTCGTGCATGCGATGGTCCTGAAAATAAAATACATATTATTGAAATATGAATATCACAATAATATAGCAATACAAATATCCGGCCATTTAAAAATGCAACATACATTCATATTATATTCACTTCTCCCTTTTGGTTCTTATTGGAGACTTTTTCTCCTTCAGCTACTACAAACCATTTCCTCTTCTATTATCAACCTCCATTCAAGATCTCATAAAACCACTCATGATTATTTCCACTTAACACATTACCGATACCCATTTCACTGTTATCATCATCATCATCCTGTAGGAGTCGATGCAAGGTGATCCTCTTACCCGAGATCCTAACATACACTAAATGTATGCTAGACAATACATGGTGATCCCCTTACCCGGGATTCTAACATACACTAAATGTATGCTAGTCAATACATCTCGATCCCCTTACCCAGGATTCTAACATACACTAAATGTATGCTAGCCAATACATGGTGATCCCCTTACCCAGGATTCTAACATACACTAAATGTATGCTAGTCAATACATAGTGATCCCCTTACCCAGGATCCTAACATACACTAAATGTATGCTAGTTAATACACCTTGATCCCCTTACCCGAGATCATAACATACACTAAATGTATGCTAGTCAAATACATGGTGATCCCCTTACCCGGGATCCTAACATACACTAATTGTATGCTAGTTCACGCCCCAAATCACACCTCATATTTTATTTATCAACTATAATTTCATCACTTGGCAATTCATAGAACAACCGTTCACCTTGAATACATATACATCAAGAATACTATCCAAATATCGGCATCATTACGCAAACTTTCCTCCTTTCTCCTAATATCCAACATTCAGTAATTCACATCTCACATCAATAACTTATTAAATCATAGCATTAAACTAGAAAGTATAGGTGGAAAGATAAGACATGAGGCTACAAGTTCTATGTTTTGAGTAGAACCCAGTTCTGCTTCTAAGATAGTCAAAATCGCTCATCAACAAACACTTGGACTGTTACTGTCCAACTGTTACTGTCCGTTTTTGAACTATTACTGTCTGACCTATCCTCAGATTTTTAACTATATCTGGAGTTGTAGGACTCCGATTCAAGCAAAATTTGTGTCGTTGGAAAGATAAGACATGAGACTACAAGTTCTATGTTTTGAGGAGAACCCAATTCGGCCTCTAAGATAGTCAAAATCGCTCATCAACAAACACTTGGACTGTTACTATCCAACTATTTCTGTCCGTTTTTGAACTGTTACTGTCTGACCTCTTCTCAGATTTTTAACTATATCTAGAGTTGTAGAACTCCGATTCAAGAAAAATTTATGTCGTTGGAAAGATAAGACATGAGGCTACAAGTTCTATGTTTTGAGGAGAACCCGATTCTGCCTCTAAGATAGTCAAAATTGCTCATCAACAAATACTTGAACTGTTACTGTCCGTTTTTGAACTGTTACTGTCTGACCTCTCCTCAGATTTTTAACTATATCTGGAGTTGTAGAACTCCGATTCAAGCAAAATTAGTGTCGTTGGAAAGAAAGATATGAGGCTACAAGTTCTATATTTTGAGGAGAACCCAGTTCTGCCTCTAAGATAGTCAAAACCGCTCATTAACAAACATTTGGACTGTTACTGTCCAACTGTTACTGTCCGTTTTTGAACTGTTACTGTCTGACCTCTCCTTAGATTTTTAACTATATCTGGAGTTATAGAACTCCGATTCAAGCGAAATTTGTGTCGTTGGAAAGATAAGACATGAGGATACAAGTTCTATGTTTTGAGGAGAACCCAGTTCTGCATCTAAGATAATCAAAACTACTCATCAACAAACATTTGGACTGTTACTGTCCAACTGTTACTGTCCGTTTTTGAACTGTTACTGTCTGACCTCTTCTTAGATTTTTAACTATATCTGGAGTTGTAGAACTCCGATTCAAGCGAAATTTATGTTGTTGGAAAGATAAGACATGAGGCTACAAGTTTTATGTTTTGAGGAGAACCCATTTTTGCCTCTAAGATAGTCAAAATCGCTCATCAACAAACACTTGGACTGTTACTATTCAACTCTTACTGTCTGTTTTTGAACTGTTACTGTCGAACCTCTCTTTAGATTTTTAACTATATCTGGAGTTGTAGAACTCCGATTCAAGCGACATTTATGTCGTTGGAAAGATAAGACATGAGGCTACAAGTTCTATGTTTTGAGGAGAACCCAGTTCTACCTCTAAGATAGTCAAAATTGCTCATCAACAAACACTTGGACTGTTACTATCCGTTTTTGAACTGTTACTGTCTGACCTCTCCTTAGATTTTTAACTATATCTGGAGTTATAGAACTCTGATTCATGCAAAATTTATGTTGTTAGAAAGATAAGACATGAGGCTACAAGTTCTATGTTTTGAGGAGAACCCAGTTCTACCTCTAAGATAGTCAAAATCGCTCATCAACAAACACTTGAACTGTTACTGTCCAACTATTACTGTCCATTTTTGAACTATTACTGTCTGACCTCTCCTTAGATTTTTAACTATATCTGGAGTTGTAGAACTCTGATTCAAGCAAAATTTGTGTCATTGAAAAGATAAGACATGAGACTACAAGTTCTATGTTTTGAGGAGAACCAAATTCTGCATCTAAGATAGTCAAAATCGCTCATCAACAAACACTTGGATTGTTACTATCCAACTATTTCTGTCCGTTTTTGAACTGTTACTGTCTGACCTCTCCTCAGATTTTTAACTATAATTAGAGTTGTAGAACTCTGATTCAAGAAAAAACTTATATCGTTGGAAAGATAAGACATGAGGCTACAAGTTTTATGTTTTGAGGAGAACCCAGTTCTGTCTCTAAGATAGTCAAAATCGCTCATCAACAAACACTTGGACTGTTACTGTCCGTTTTTGAACTATTACTGTCTGACCTCTCCTTAGATTTTTAACTATATCTGGAGTTGCAGAACTCCGATCTATAATTTAACATCCAGACATCAATTCATAATCGACTTTAAAATAACTCATATGACCATGTTTAGAATATCTTACCCGATACGAATCAAGGTCTCGATCCCTTCTTTTTTTCTAATGACAGCCGACCCTCCCCTCTTCTCTTCTTGTTCAATTTTTTTCTTGGGAATCCCTTGCCTACTAGTGTTTATTTTTACCTATAACCCTTAATCTTGGATGGGTTCTTGTAATTTGGTGTTTCTCTCTAGATCTGTAAAAATAGATACCAAACTCCCTCTCTTCTTTCTTCCCGATAGTTGCAGATCTGTTTTTGGTAAGAAGAATAGTATTTATGCTCTATAATTATTCTTATTTGCATTTAGACCCCATTTTCTTTAAATGTATTCATTTTTCCCCCACTTCTTTTTAGTTTAGTTTATTTTCTTTAATTTAATCCAACCCTCAACATTTTTGGGTTGATTTATATTGTCTCGAAATATTTCATCCATAAACTTATATCCAAAATTTCTAAATTCCCGTTTTTATTTGACCGTATGCGTGAATTTCTGCACTTTTATTTCTCATGTAGTTAGTATGCAATCTAAGCAACCTTTATTTTTCCCCGGGGTTTACATCTTTCCCCTTGGGTAGGTCACCCATTATAATGAGACCATTCTCCATGTTTTTTTATCTAGGCAGGTTACCCATTACAATGAGACCATTCTTTCACCTGGGTAGGTCATCCATTACAGTTAGACCACTCTTTATTTTTTCCTTTGGGTAGGTCACCCATTACAATGAGACCATTCTCCATGTTTTTTATCTGGGTAGGTCACCCATTACAATGAGACCATTCTCCATGTTTTTTATCTGGGTAGGTCACCCATTACAATGAGACCATTCTTCCACCTGGGTAGGTCACCCATTACAATGAGACCGCTCTTTCTTTTTTCCTTAGACAGGTTGCCCATGAAAATAGACCAGGGTAAATGTGAGTGTGTGGGTTGGTCGCTCCTGAAAATAGACCACTGTGAGCATATGTGGGCAGGTCGCCCGTGAAAATAGACCAGTATGAGTGTGTCGGTAGGTTGCCCCTGAAAATAGACCACTTCGAGTATGTGTGGGCAAGTCACCCCTGAAAATAGATTAGTATGAATGTGTGGGCATGTGATTAGTACGTAAAAGTGTATTTTTATCAAGGTTTTATATCATCATTTTGCACTTGAAGTATCAATAACTCCTTAATTGGAGCATGTTTTATCATAACAAGTCTGATAATATAAGATACCTTTAATTTATGGTAAATATTCATTTTAAATGCAGGCCTATCACATAAATCAAAGGATTGATTAATGAGTTTAACTACTGAAATTGAGAAGACAAAGAGAGGGCTAACCTTAGAAAAGAGATACTGGTTGAATTCAAATTGGAACACCATTTGGTTATTGGATCATAACTGGAGTTGTAGAACTTGGATTTAGGTCTGGTTTATATGGATAGAAAGCTAAGATATATGCCTAAAATGTTCATGAAGAGTTCAAGATTCAAAAGGACCGTTTTCAAGTTCAGATTATAACAACAATAGAGAAGTCAAAATCTGTCCTGCAGCTCAGACACTATTCAATGCTAAACCCATATCTCGAGTTCTAGAAGTCCAAATGATCTCATTCTTATTTTGTTGAAAAGCTAAGACAATTTCTGAGAACTTTCATAAAGATTATCTGTTCAAATTCTGATGTTAGAAATGATGTTTTCTATAGACAAGAAGATAAGGATTGTTACCAAGTCAAAAGGTGGCCACCCACTCAACAATTAGTCATCAAATCAATAGTTCCGAATTTTGGCCTATAAAAGGAGGCATCTTGGTGTTTAGATCAAGATCTCTCTTTATTTATATTTTGTAATCTTTATTTCTATTTTATGTTTATGCTTTTCATTTCCTTTACTATACTTATATAATTATGTTCTTATCTTGTTTATCTATATTTCTCTTCTTCATTATGTTTAGCTAAGTTTATTATGTCAAGGTGAAAAGGTTTCACTAATGGTGCTAGGATAAGTATAATATAAACTCAATATGGACTTCAATGGTTATATCCTAAACAACTTGCTATTAACATGTCTTATCATTTTTATCTTATTAATTCTTAATACCTTGCTTGTTAAATGGTTAATCTAGATTTGTTTTGTATAAAACTTGGTACAACAAATGCTTGGCACTTTCATAGCCAACTATATGGTATAACCTCCATCTATGCTATGAAAGGAACTTGATTTGTTGTTAACATAAGTTAACATCATGAATTCCTGATAATATTTAAAAGTTGGATGCTACTTAAATAAGATAATTAATATGATCATGTTAATAATTTATAATGAGCTATGAATGAAAAATCATCCGATTGGAACCTCCTTTGTGTGTTGTTTCCAGTTGAATAATAAAAAGAGTTTATATTACATTTATTTTTAATACCATTAATGGATCCTCTAACCTTGACATTTGTTTTTATCATTATTTAATCATCACATTAATTTTACATCTCAAAGTCCTCTTTAACTTATTATTATTATTATTATTATTATTATTATTATTATTATTAATTTATATAGTTAATCTCCTTGTGGTTCGACCCCGGTCTTGCCGGGTTATTTATTACTTCGACACTCCTACACTTGGGAGAAGACATCAACTCTTTGATCTTGTCAGCAGGTCGCCTTAGAAAATAGACCAATTTTCTTTAAAAAGAGCAGGTCGCTTAAGATAATAAGATCATTTTCTTTTTCCTTTCTTTACAAAGCTTACTATGCAAAATATTGAGGAGTTTTGCTTCGTAAGCATTGTAAAAAGGAGGCATCTGTTGCTACCCAATTTTTTACCCATCTTTTTGATAAAATTTTCTGAAAATCCAAAAATAGCAAAAAACAACGAAAATCCAAAAAATATATTTTTTTAATATATTTGCATTGTTTTTAGCATTTTCAACGTCATCTCAAAATAATTTAAATCTCAAAGGTCTTTTGAACGCATTCAGCTTTTAACGTGTTATTTTCAAAATTATTGGTTTTCCTCATCAGAGGGACGTTGATATTGCTCGTTTTCAGAAAAAAATCAAATACATATATTTTACTAAACATTTGAAAAAAAAAGAAGAAAAAAAGAAGAAAAAAACTGGAATGAAAGGGGGGAGAAAAATTCACAAAGAGAGTGGGGGGTAATTTTGAAAAATTAAAGGAGAGGAACCCTAAACCACACAAAAAACCCTAAAAAACGTTAACCCTTTTCTTCTTCTCTCAGGAGCCGTTGCCCCCCTCCAACCTCAGCTCCCTTTTCTTTCTCCCCTTAGCCACGACCTCACCCTCATAGGACACAGACAAGCCTCCCCTTCTCAGCACTAGCCTCTCCTCTCTCAGCCGGCCAAACCTGATCTTCCCCCTCACTCTATTCAACCACAGTGTCCTCCACCTTAACCCCACAAAGCCTTCTTCCTAATAGAACCTGTTGACCACAACCGCCTCTCCATCTTTCCTGATCTCTTCATCTCCATCAACATCGAAGCTTCCTCTCAGCAACGTCTTCTTCTCTTTCGGTTCCCTTCAGCTCCAGCCGCACAGACCGGCCTCCAGCAGCAGCCCACACATGGCGATGCCCCCAGATCCAACCCTATTCCCATTGAAACCGACGATCAGACCACTTCATTCTCCTCCATCTTAGTCGGCCAGACCCGACAAAAGCTAGTCGCCAGCAGCCTTTTGGCCTTCCCGCTAACTACTTGAAACAAATTAGAAAAGGGAAATAAACAGAAAGAAAACCGATCTGAAGAGATAGAAGCAAATCTAAGAAAGGAGAAGGGAGAGATGCAGATCTGAAAACAAAAAAAAAACTAAAATAGAGGAGAAGAAGCCAAGCCAAATCCACCTATTTGCAGGTTTTGCCTGCAGCGGAGCGTGAACCCACGGGTCTTCAGCGGTGGTGGTGCGTGGAGCAACGCGCCACCACTATTCCTGAAGTGCCAGAGGGCTGCCCGACACTATTCTAAATTTTATGGGGTTTTATTTTGTAAATTTCAAATTGTTTAATGTACTATTTGTTTAGTTTTGAATTTTTATAATTTGTAGCTTGCAAATGTGGATGTTAAAAAAAAAAGGAAAAAATATAGTAAAAGTGAATGTGTGTGTTTGTATTTTTTTTATAGATGATTTTTTGATAAAACCGCAAAGATAAAAGAAGAATTTAATATTTTGATTTGCTCACGGTAAAAGATTATGAACTTACATGTAAGTCTTATTTCTAATATCCGATGAAAAGATAATTTTTAAAACTTCTTTATCACATCAAACCACAAAGCAGCTTACCTCAGGTAGGGTGCGCTAGGGGTGCTAATACCTTCCCTAGCCACAACCAGTCCCTTACTTGTGAATCTCTGATAAGACCAGTACATCCGGGTTTTCTAGTGACCCCGAACCAAATACTAGGTGGCGACTCCCACCAATTAAGCAAACGAACAAAAATCACCAACGACATCGAGCGGGCACGTGCGACAATGTCCCTGTAACAAAAACAACTTGGATACAAAAATTATGAATAATCTAAACATAATAATAATAACTAGAAGGATGTTATTGTTATTTTCCGTTATCAACTAAAGGTTATTTCATTCATTTCTTATATACACTGTACAATCCTTATTATTTTGCTAGATGTATTATCCTCATTCATATGCCCCAACCTCTCCATAGGAGTGGTGGGGCTGAAGTTTAATCTTTGATTGGTTAATTACTTCACCTTAACCCGGTCATCCACTTTGGATGTTTTTAACTGTAACTAATCACAATATTTAAACTCGATCGTCTGTCTTTAATGCCATTAACCAAAACTAATCATAAAAGTCAAACCCGTCATCTCTTACGGATACCATTAGCTGAAGCCAATCGTCATAATCAACTTGGTCATCCATCTAGGATGTCATTTACCAAAACTAATCATCAACCACAACCCGATCATCCATCTCGGATGCCATTAGCCGAAGCTAATTAACAATCACCACCTGGTCATCCATCTTGGATACCATTAAATGAAGCTAATCATCAAGCATAACCCGATCATCCGTCTCGGATGCCATTAGCCGAAGCTAATCATCAATCACAACCTAGTCATTCGTCTTGGATGCCATTAGCTGAAGCTAATCATCAATCACAACCCGATCATCCATTTCGGATGCCATTAGCCAAAGCTAATCATTAATCACAACCCGATCATCCGTCTCGGATGCCATTAGCCAAAGCTAATCATTAATCACAACCCGATCATCCGTCTCGGATGCCATTAGCCAAAGCTAATCATGAAACACAACCCGATCATCCATTTCGGATGTCGTTAGCCTAAGCTGATCATTTATTCATCAACAATTACTCCTTTGATATCTTGGTATTTGTACTAACATAATATGGTGACATTCATGATAGAACATTCCATAAATTAACATTATGAAAGAGGAAGGTGAAAACCACCTACTTGTTCCACTCGTGAAGTGTCCTTGTCTTGACAAAGGTTCGATTCTGGACGCACCACCTAAAACATCAATGGCCACAAATCAGTACATTCATATTCAGTAATCACACACAACTCGTCATTACATACGTCTCAAGCATACACAAGTTCATCTATCATACATGCAAGAATCAATATAATAACGCTATCATGCATTCTGTTTTAGTTCAAGTATGTCTTTAAGAGTTCAACAAGATCATAATTTCTGCATTTCTTAATCTCATTCTACATTTCATTCAAGTTCATCAATCATTCATTGGAAGTCCAGATATTAACATCAATACAAATTCTGCCTTAGTTCATCAACTTGGTTGGTCCTTTTCTTAGGTTTACACCCTCAAAATTGCACATACTCACTTAGATTTCTTTGGTAAGAGTCTACACATTGTCATAACCCAATTTTGGACAACATAAAATTTTAAAAAAGGAAATGAATGAAAAATTGACGTATGGATCAAGACAACACAAATGGGAAGCTCTGATGGGTTTAATCATGTTTGATTTATGATTTTGGAAGTTAATTTTGAAAGAAATTGAAAGAATTAGCTGGTATGGAGTTTCATTTAAACGTTGATTGGGTTTAATTAGTGATATCGGGAGTTTGATTGAAGAATGAATAAGTTTGAGGATTTAATTAAGCTTAGAATTAGTTTAATTAATGAAATCAAGGGTATAATCGAATCAATATTAAATTTCTAAGTTGATTAAGGATAAAATCACAAGTGATTAAGGTCCTTTTCTTAGGTTTACACCCTCAAAATTGCACATACTCACTTAGATTTCTTTGGTAAGAGTCTACACATTGTCATAACCCAATTTTGGACAACATAAAATTTTAAAAAAGGAAATGAATGAAAAATTGACGTTTGGATCAAGACAACACAAATGGGAAGCTCTGATGGGTTTAATCATGTTTGATTTATGATTTTGGAAGTTAATTTTTAAAGAAATTGAAAGAATTAGCTGGTATGGAGTTTCATTTAAACTTTGATTGGGTTTAATTAGTGATATCAGGAGTTTGATTGAAGAATGAATAAGTTTGAGGATTTAATTAAGCTTAGAATTAGTTTAATTAATGAAATCAATGGCATAATCGAATCAATATTAAATTTCTAAGTTGATTAAGGACAAAATCACAAGTGATTAAGGTCCAGGGACCATTTTGTGAAAGGCACCGAAATTCTATCTAGGGGCCCGATTAAAGTGTTGAAACTTGGAGGACCAAATTGAGAAATGGTCATTTCCAGTTCGAAATGCACCGTTTCAAGCATGCGTTGTTTCTCTTCCTCGGACGCTGAAAGCTCGCCTGCACAGAAGGAATGGAAATGTTGAAACACCGGCATCCCAGTCCAACCAGAACTCAATTTGCAAAGCTTATCTCTGTAAAGATCACAACTCCAGGGAGATAAGGATAAATTTTTCACGCCCTCATGCTTATAGAAAAGAGTCCAACAGGGGCGGGACTGTCGGTGCCTCAATCCGACTGAAACACAATGTCCCCATGCCTTATCATGATCCTGGGAAGATAAGCAGCATGACACCCTATAAAAAGCCAGTGAATCGCTAGAAGAAGGGGACCGAAAAAGAAAGGAGCAGAAAACAGGGGAACAAAAAAACCAAAGAAAAAGAGAACCCATAACAAAAAACACAAGAGCAGGGAAAAGAAGAACGTTCTCCGGAGAAAACCATCACTTTCATCTTCGTCTCCGCCTTCGTCTTTGTCATCGCCAGGTAAGGCCTTCATTTTCTTTTTGTTTCTGCATCTCTTGCTGCAAAATAAGAAAACAGGGTGAAGGTAATTTAATTACCTTCGCCCTGTGCAGCGCACGCGTGGTTTGAACCACGCGTGCCTATGCCCAGCCGGGTCACTGGCTTAGGCCAGTGACTGGGATGGGCTGGCTGAGTCTAACCCAGCCCATGCAGGCTGGGCTGGACTCAACCCCCACCCCCCCCCCCCCCCCCCCAAAAAAAAGAAAAAGAAAAAAGGAGTAGGCCAGGTCTGGGCTTTAAGCCAAGCCGGCCCACAAGTGTGTTTGCTAAGGGTGTGCTTGGCAAAACACACCCTTATGCCTTGGCCATAATTTTTATGCCCATTCTAGTTTGACGTTTGGCCAAACGAGCCCTTTTCAATATTAGAAAATTCTAAAAATATTTAGGGGTCTTCGTTGATTTATTTGTGGGCCCCTCACACTTTTTTTTAATTTTTTTCTTTGTACTTGTATTTTTTGTAGATGTACTCAATCTGTGGATTATTACTGTTAAATGCAAATATATCGTGTAATGTTTTTTTTACTTCCATCTAAAAAGGGCAAATAATAATAAAGGATAAACAAGAAAAAAATGACAGAAAATTTCTTCTTCAAATTTTGGATTTGTGCGATATTTACCAACGCCAGAGTCAGGAGTCAGGAGTATCGTATTTTTGGATTTGTGCGATATTTACCAACGCCAGAGTTGGAAATATTCGTAAGAATTGTTCACTGACGACAGAGTTAGGAACATGAAAGGAATAAAAAAAAAGGAAAAAGGAGAACAAATTCTTAGCAGTTTTAGACAAACCCAGCAATGCAGCTTGCCTTAGGTAGGACGCTTAAGGGGTGATAGCATCTTTCCTTTTGCGTAACCAGTCCCGTACCATAGAATCTCTGTTGACCAGTTAGGGTTTGTAACAACCCCGAAAGTTTCCAGGAATATATTTTTGAAAATTCATGATGTTTTTTTTTTCAAAAATTTTAGCAGAGTTTTCCTTAATTTAGCCTATCCCAAGTTATCGACAAAATCAACATCAGTCCCTAATCAACCATTTCCACAATTCAATATTCTTATCATACTCCAACATATCTTAATCAACAATATTTCACTTTCTCAAACATATCAACTCAATGAATAATTATTTTGCTAAAATGAAGAAAGAATTATCTTAACCATGATACACAAACCATAGATTATAGATTTAATATACTTCCTTCAATCATATATAATCTTTTGAGTATAGATTAACACAAATGATATTAACTACATGCTTATATATATATATATCACCATTATAATTAGATAATATTTACATAACAGAGTACAAGTTAATTAAGCTGATCCATTTAAATTCATACATACCCAACATTATAATCTTCAAAATATACATATAGTAATGTTATTATCAACAATTTACATATCCAAAAGATTTACTGGTAATGGAAGTAAACTCTAAAAACTACTAGGAGGCGTGGTATTGAGATGAACATGCATAATGATTTAAAAGATAATTATGGTCAATTAGAGCATTTACATTTGCATTAACATATAAATATATACATTAGTTACTCACAAAATTTCCACATTTACTATCATCTTCCAAGTACTATTCACAAATCAATAATCTAAAATTTAAATCTATCAACATCATAGAACTTCAGTTCCATACCAGCACAGCTAGACTACCAGCACTAGTTCCATACCAGCACAGCTGCCCATTCACAGGGCACCAGGATAACTGGTCATCAATTGTCCATTCACAGGGCACCAGTCCCATACCAGGTTAATTGGTCATCAGTTGTCCATTCACAGGGCACCAGTTCCATACCAGGATAACTAATTCACCAACAGCCCATTCACAAGGCACCAGTTCCATTCCAGGATAACTGGCTCACAAGTTTTCTATTTTCAAAATAAATTATCATGGAAAAATCTACCAGCATTCCACATAAAATTTCATTGATCAAGGGAAAATTTAAATATCTAAAGTTCAGAGAAAGAAAAAATATTCAAGATATTAAACACCTACCTGGTGTTTGCGTCCTGCTAGCTGAGCCTGTCTGCTGAGTGGTTTCTGTAGCCTCGTCCACTCCTGCATGTTCATTTCATTACCAATTAAATTTTATTTCAACAAAATCAATTTGTCATCAATTTAATTATTTCATCAACAACATCACCACAAAACCACTTTACTTATCAAACCAGCAAAACAACTCATTGTTAATGTAATTACTTCATCAACACATCACCACATAATTCATTTAATTAATTTTTTTTTCAACAACAATATCAACTCATCACTAATAAAATTCTTTCATCATCAATATTACCACATGACTCATTTAATTATCACTCAACAATATTAAGTCATCACTAATTTAATTTCTTCATCATCAATATTATCACATAACTCATTTAACTATCAAACAACAATATTAACTCATCACTAATAAAATTCCTTCATCATCAATATTACCACATAACTCATCTAATTATCACTCAATAATATTAACTCATCACTAATAAAATTCATTCATCATCAATATTACCACATAACTCATTTAACTATCAAACAACAATATTAACTCATCACTAACATAACTTCTCCATCATCAATATTACCACATAACTCAACAATTAATTATTGATCCAACATTTTCATTCATTTTCTTCCTCTTGGCCGAAACCTCTCCTCAAAAGAACCCATAATTATTTTTTCTTCAATTTCACAAATTGAAACATTACCCACTATTATTTCATTTATTAAAACATTAATTCATTATAATTTCATAAATTAACCCATTAAACCTCATAACTCATACCATAATTATTCACTAATACAATTGCATAAAATCTTAACATACTAAATATATCAATTTAATTGAGAGGAAAAGATTTGTTACCTTTTAATTCAAAGAAATAAGAGATGGAAAGCTTGAAATCACCACACAAATTTCTTTCCTCCTTCCCCCCTTATTTTCCTCTCAAAGCCTCCCCTCTTTAAAAAAAATCTTTTGTTCCCCTTTTGAGATTTTCTTGTTCAAACCTTTCCTAATAAACTTTAATCACTAATTATATCTCCTTCCTTTCTTTTTTTGTGAATTTATTTTGGATAAACTTTGATAAATTTCACTTAATTCTTCTCCCTCTCAAGCCCTAACATGGCCGGCCACTCCCCACTTGTTTATATATTTATAAGTTTCCCCCCCTTTTCATTTAAGTCCTTCCTTGTTTTGTTTTAAAATCATTTGGCCCAAAAGTTTGACTTAGTCAATTTAAATCCTTGTCCCACATTTATATTATTAGATAATAATTTCCACTCATTTAACTTCTATATATACATAATTATTTGCCCCTTCTTTTTTGTAAATCAAAATATAGGAATTTACCCGGCCTCACTAGCTGTCCGGTTGTGCCGACGGGGTCGTCGGGCTCCTTAAAGGGGGTGGATTGTAATATCCCACATCGGCGGGTGAGGGAGTGGTAGCTGGCCTTATTAAGAGTGCTAGTTGCCAACTTGTTATACGCGTTTTGGGGCGTCAGGCTCAGAAGTGGGCTCGCGTTACCAGGAACAAAACCGTGAGGGCGGTAAAGCCCAAAGCGGACAATATATGGCAAGTTGGGCTTGGCTATTACAGGGTTCCTAGTGACCATAATACTAGGTGGCGACTCCCTGAACAAGACCTTTTCCCCTAAAAGAACAAGATGCTAGATATTTTTTCTTTTTCCATTATCCAGATATTTTTTAATTGATCGCCGCGATGTCCGGGTGTGACAGAATGACGACTCCGCTGGGAACTTTAGGAGTAAGCTTTGCTATTTGTCTTTTTTTTTTGCTGAACTTTATTTGTCGTACTGTTTTTTTTCCTTGTTATGGCCATCTTGAGTTTATCAAGTTTTATTTATTTATTTATTTTTGCTCTTTTTACTGTTTTAGCATGCATTGTTTTTCGTGTTTATCATGCATATATATTGGATATGAATCTAAGGTCTTCATGCATCACTTATCTCATTTTTAAAAATACATGTGGTATCAACTTTAAGATAAGTGGAGGAGTAATGACACCCCAATGGCTTCAGCCTGGGTAAGGCTCGCGAAACTATTCAACTCTCGCATGATTGTTTGCTCGACAGTGGTCGATATGCCGAATTGATATTACTCAGGGCCTCTATCTTCACGCTGCTTGTAAACTTCATATCAACCTTTCGAGGACGATCACTGAGCATGCGAAAGACCTTGGAGACTAGATAGCAAAACTACCCTGCTGCATTTAAAGATTAGAACCTATCGTTTAGGTAAATCCCTGCATAATTTCATTGAGATAAGCTTAACATGTAAGCATCCTTATTACATGGCTTTCGGGTGACATAATGGCTGTTATTTGTGAGGTAACGACTATTGAGTATGGACTCGAATCTGAATCCTTACAAATAACTGAGGGAGACTGCCCTAGACTGAATGCTAGTGAGACATCGCTACTCAAAGATATTAGGTGCATAATAAATGACACCAACTGATTGTTTTCGCTTAACAAGTATCAGATAGATGAAGCAGAGTTTGCCATGAAATATGGGAGGATTTTGCACCTTTGAAAGTGCCAATATTGTCATCAGCTATAAAAGCCCTAACCCATTTCTGGGATCCCGATTACCGACGATTCACATTCCGAAGTGTCGACATGACACCGACCATTGAAGAATATAGTGTGTTGACTGAATTCCCCGAAGATGCCCATAAAGTGTACTTTCACCAGAGAATTGATGACACCATGGATGAGCTTGCCAAACTGTTGGGACTCCCTCAACTAATCCCATATAGAGAGAAAGATAACTCTGGGGGTCTTAGATGGAAACGACTGGAGGAATTTTTGATTGCTAAAAAGGCTAATCCTAGCGCTAAAATGGAGAGACACAGAATATTGGCTTTGGGAATATTTGGTTTAGTTCTATGTCCCTCTACTACGAGAATTATCAGTCTAGAGGCCGCTAATTTGTTTGTGGAGTATGAAAAGACAAAGATCAACCCGTGTGCGACAATTCTAGCCGAAACCTTCCTGTCTCTTAATCATTGTAAGAAAACAAGTAAAGATTCCATGAGATGCTGCGTCTCATTACTATTCATTTGGTTAGTAAGCCATATAGAAACAGAAACACCAATATTCAAAAATTTCTGGTGGTTCGACCAAAAGCCACTCGAGTTGTTCTTATCATAAGAGTGGGAGAGTTTTTCTGAAAATGACTGGAAGGTAAAATTACAAAGACTTCCATTAAGAATTTTTAGTTTGAGAGCTCCGTGGATGAGGAATGTGGCAAGCTTAATGAGTTGTGGGGAAAAGCCTTGGGTACCATTAATTAGAGTGACAGAATATATCAGTTACACACCTGCTTTAGTTGCAAGGCAACATGGGAACATAAAAAGCGTCCCTAGAACGGTCGGCATAGCTTTATTCACCGGGGTATATAAAGGGACCACCATGGAGATGCTAGAAAGCATAAAGCAGGATTGGAAATCTTTGTTAATGATAAAAAAGGAGAATGGATCGAGGAATCCCACGGTTAGCGAAAAATATCTTGAATGGCGTAACAGAGGAGTTACCAACATAGTAGAGGTTTCTGAGTCTATGGGCACTCGTAGAAAGAGGGCGAGTTGTGAAGAAGAATTGAGGGAGCAAGTAAAACTGTTGCAAACCGAGCTCCAAACAAAGGAGGAGTTAAAAAGGTCCCTAGAGCATCAGTTGGTTGAGGAAAAGACTATGAGGAAGTCGGTTGAGGAAGAAAGAGACTCTGTGGGCTGAGACTGGAGGAAAGCCATGGACGACTTGGAGTCACTAAAAGCCATCAATAAGGACAAGATGCTTCAGGTAGAAAAAGCCCAGCATTGGGAGGAACTGGCCGTCAAAACCCAAGCTGTAGCAAGAAAGCGTTTGACAGATATAAGAGAATTCAAGAGACAGCTAAATGAAGCTGAAGTGGAGTTGGAAAAGACCAAGAAGACAGTCAAAGCCACCCAAAATTTGAGATTTGAACTCGATAGTAGTAAAGTTGAGGCAAAAGCATTGAGGACCAAGTTGGTTAAGGAAGAAGCGAAGACTGAACAGTTGCTTAAAAACCAGAGAATGATGGAGAATTACAATCAAACATTAGATACTACTAATAATTCACTGTCCAAAAACAACTTGATCCATGCTGAAAGGATAACAAAATTACAAGAGCAAATTGATCGAGCTATAGCTGAAGCCCATTGGTTAAGAGTGGAAGCTCGTCAAGTTGGGGGAGATATCGCGAGGTATCGAAGGAGCATGGATAATACCGATACGTTTTTAAAAGCTATAGCTAATAGAGGTAGTGCCTTTACCCCTGTAATAGATTAGAACAATCATCATTTGTAATGAAATTTTAACGAGTTCAATAAAAAGGGCCAAGACCCCTATTTTTTATTCACAATGTGTGTATACAAGGCTGAAAGCTCAGATGGCAAAAAGCTCAACAGATCTCCTCTCAGCATTGCACTGCAAATCGGATTCGGATCTGACCACACGTCCAAAGAATAACAATCATTATGTCACCCTCCCAAAAAGCGAATTCATACCTTATATGTTGCATTCATCTTCATGCATGTTTGAACATACACTCATAGACTGTCATAATACTGCAAGGCCTTCGTCTCCGTCTTCATCTTTGTCATCACCAGGTAAGGCCTTCATTTTCCTTTTGTTTCTGCATCTCTTGCTGCAAAATAAGAAAACAGGGCGAAGGTAATTTAATTACCTTTGCCCTGTGCAGCACACGCGTGGTTTGAACCACGCGTGCCTGTTGCCCAGCCGGGTCACTAGCTTGGGCTAGTGACCAGGCTAGGCTAGCTGAGTCTAACCCAGCCCATGCGGGCTGGGCTGGACTCAACCCCCCCTAAAAAGAACAAAAGAAAAAAGGAGTAGGCCGGGTCTGGGCTTTAGGCCTAGTCAGCCCACTAGTGTGTTTGCTAAAACACACCCTTATGCCTTGGCCATAATTTTTATGCCCATTCTAGTTTGACATTTGGCCAAACGAGCCCTTTTCAATATTAGAAAATTTCAAAAATATTTAAGGGTCTTCGTTGATTTATTTGTGGGCCCCTCGCACTTTATTTGATTTTTTTTCTTTGTGCTTGTATTTTTTGTAGATGTGCTCAATCTGTGGATTATTACTGTTAAATACAAATATGTCGTGTAATGTTTTTTTTACTTCCATCTAAAAAGGGCAAATAATAATAAAGGATAAACAAGAAAAAAATGACATAGAAAATTTCTTCTTCAAATTCATTTTTTGCGAAAATATTCACTGACGCTAGAGTCAGGAGTATTGTATTTTTGGATTTGTGTGATATTTACCAATGCCAGAGTTGGAAATATTCGTAGGAATTATTCACTAACGCCAGAGTCAGGAACATGAAAGGAAGAATAAAAAAAAGAAAAAAAGGAGAACAAATTCTTAGCAATTTTAGACAAAACCAGCAATGCAGCCTGCCTTATGTAGGACGCTTAAGGGGTGATAGCATCTTCCCTTTTGCGTAACCAGTCCCGTACCATAGAATCTCTGTTGATCAGTTAGGGTTCCTAGTGACCATAATACTAGGTGGCAACTCCTTGAACAAGATCTTTTCCCCTAAAAGAGGAAGATGCCAGATATCTGTTCTTTTTTCATTGTCCAGATATTTTTTAATTGGTCGCCACGATGTCCGGGTGTGACACACATAATTCTTATATTCATCATTCCACTTAGATCTTCCATTTAATTATTTCCAAAACTATGAGTGCATGAACATTAAACCTTTTACTTTGGGGTTTTCATCCCCTTCTTGTTCTAAAATTGTGGAGCAGCAACCAGCCAAGGAAGAATACTTCTCTTACCTTATATTTTTGACAATTTTAGAGCAGGTTTTGGTGACATGGTTCTTTCCTCAATCTCAGTTTTTTCCTTCTCTTCCATCTCTTCTGTATAGCGGGTCTGTCACACTCCCTCTCCTCTCATGGTTTCAGTCATCAATGTAACTCCCTAGCTTTCTTCTTCTTTAAACACTAAAGGCAGGGGACATGCAGCTGGTGTAGGTGGGTCTTCTTCTTGGAGAGAGTGGTTATTGTTGCAGTCACAGCTGCTGGCCGGTTATGGGGAAGGGGTCTGGACTCCTTCTCCTTCCATGGCTTTGGCCATTTTTGTCTTTCCCTTGGCCACAATTCTTCTCTGCCATTCAAAGGTGGTGCATGCAGCTGTTGCAGGTAAATTTTTAGGGAGAGGAAGAAGGCAAGAGCATGCAACACATTTTGGAAAGAGTGCTCATTTCTCTCTCCTTGCTGCATTTATACCCCACTGAAATGCAAAGGGGTGTTTGGAGTACTGGATAAGGTTGTTCCCACCCCTCTTTTAGGTTGTCTTAGGCTGGTTTCTATTCCCATTCTCCCCTAGGATAGGTCGGTTCAACTCTATTTTTTTTAGGTTTTCTACTATCGCTGCCGATTCAAAAATTAGCAATAAAAACCGTGTCGCTGTCAATTCAAAAATCAGCAGCCAAAAACTTTGTCGTGGCGTTCCTGATTCAGAAATCGGCAGCCAAAACTTGTGTCGCTGCTGATTCAAAAATCGACAGTGATGGTGGAGTCATTTCAGCTTTACTTCTGTTTTTTTTTTGTGTTTACATAAGACATACTATTACATAGCACCTTTCAAAATATGAGAACCTATGGAACGGTTTTCCTACGCACCTTGATTATGTGATGTCCCTGTTACAAAAACAACATGGATACAAAAATTATGAATAATCTAAACATAATAATAATAACTAGAAGGACGTTATTGTTATTTTCCATTATCAACTAAAGGTGAGTACATTCTTTCATTTAATTCTCATATACACTGTACAATCCTTATTATTTTGCTAGATGTATTATCCTCATTCATATGCCCCAACCTCTCCATAGGAGTGGTGGGGCTGAAGTTTAATCTTCGATCGGGGTAATTACTTCACCTTAACCTGTTCATCCACCTTGGATGCTTTTAACAGTAACTAATAATAATATTTAAACTCGGTTATTCATCTTAGATGCCATAAACCAAAACTAATCAGAAAAATCAAACTCGTCATCTCTGACAGATACCATTAGCCGAAGCCAATCGTTATAATTAACTCGGTCGTCCATCTAGGATGCCATTTACCAAAACTAATCATCAACCACAACCCGGTTATCCATCTCGGATGCCATTAGTCAAAGTTAATCATCAAGCACAACCTGGTCATCTATCTTGAATGCCATTAGCCGAAGCTAATGAACAATCACCACCCAGTCGTTCGTCTTGGATGCCATTAACCGAAGTTAATCATCAAGCACAACCCGATCATCCATCTTGGATGCCATTAGCTGAAGCTAATCATCAATCACAACCTGGTCATCTGTCTCGGATGCCGTTAGTCGAAGTTAATCGTGAAACACAACCCGATCATCCATTTTGGATGTCGTTAGCCAAAGCTAATCATTTGTTCATCACACAATTACTCCTTTGACAACTTGGTATTTGTACTAACACAATATGGTGACATTCATGATAAAACATTCCATAAATTAACATTATAAAAGAGGAAGGTGAAAACCACCTACTTGTTCCACCCGCGAGGTGTCCTCGTCCTGATGAAGGTCCAATCCCGGACACACCACCTAAAACATCAATGGCCACAAATCAGTACAATCGTATTCAGTAATCGCACACAACTCGTCATTACGCATGGCTTAAGCATACACAAGTTCATGTTCCATTGTTCCACATATTACCATCACACAAAGCAATCATTTTAATCACCAGACCATTTTGGATACGTAAATCTGCTACAAAAACTAGTTCGCGGCTGACAATAGAAATTTAGCAGCGAACACTGATTTGCTGCAGACAACATACCTTGGCAGAGGAAGCTAATGCACTGCAGACACTAGAATTCGGTAGTGAAAAGCTAGTTCGCAGCAAACAACACAATTTCAGCAGCGAACGCTAGTTCGTTGTAGACAACACAATTTCAACAATGAATGCTGCTTCGCTGCAGACAACACAATTTCGACAGCAAACAATGCTTCGCTGAAGACAACACAATTTCGGTAATGAACTCTGATTCACTGCAAACAACACACTTTCAGCAGTGAACTCTAATTCGCTGCTGAAAACACAATTTCGGCAGCGAACACTGCTTTGCTGCAGACAACACCATTTCAGAAACGAACACTGCTTCGTTGCAAACAACATAATTTTGGCAATGAACACTGGCTCATAACATTTGCATTATGTCCAACCCCCATCATGGTCGGTCTTCCACCTTAGTTTGTGTATTTAAATTATCCATTTTCTTTGTCAAGTGTTCTGGGATTTGGCCTCTCATTTACCCCTATTTTATATGCATTCTTTAGTTTAGTTTTCCTTAGCAACTAGTGTAAGGATTCTAGGTCATTTACTTGGGGTTTCTGTTCATCATTTTGATCCCAAAATTACAAGAATGATGCAGAAGGGTTGTGGTTCATAGCTCAAGGTTCACAACAGTTTTAGGAAGGGGTTTGGTGGTCTGTTCTTCTCTCTCAGTCCAGTTTCTTCCTTCTCTCATCTTATCAGTGCATATAGGCTACTGCTAACTTAGAAATCATTGATGAAAACTTAGTTGCTATTAAGCCAGAAATCATCAACGCAACCCAATTCTACGGCTGGTGCTGAAATCGTCAGCGCACATAGGCTACTGTTGACTTACAAATCGTTAATGAATACTGAGTCGCTGATAACTCAAAAATCATCAATGCAATTCATGTCACTGCCGATTCAGAAATCATCAGCGGTGATGGAGTCGCTTCTGGTTTTACTCTTTCCCTCGACTAAGCATAAAGTCTACGCTAGGTTTTCAAGGAAGAACCTTAATCTAAGAGCTAGTATTTTCATATAAAACTTACCCAAAGTATTTGAAAATGATCTAGGAGGATGTTAGGTTGTTCCTAGCTATATTTTTTGCCTCTCAAAGTTCATTCTGCCTCAAATCTTTTGGTCTCTTTTCATCTCCATTTTGCTGCCGCCAACCCTCTCTCTTTTTCTTCCTCAATTTGTTTTGTTTTTGGTGTTTAATCTCCACTCATACTCCTTATATTATCTCATGGATCTGCTTGTATGTGTTTTCTCTACGTGTTTCTTTGCAAGAATATCTTAAAGAGAAGAATGGCTACTCCATTTTCTTTCCCTTCTACAGTTAGCCCCTCTTTTCTTCCTAGGGCTGATGGGTTTTCTCTCTTCTTTTTTGTCCCTCACTTGTTCATGTCTTTTCAATCTAGTCCCCTTATACTCTATCTTTCCCATATTAGGTCCTAATGTCATCTTCATACTTGTAGCCTTTCCTCTCTTTTTTTAACTTATATGTATCTTCATACTTTGAGTTAAAGACTTTTGTTTTTCACTAATGGTTTCTTCTTTATTTACTTAATTTCATGCATTCATTTTCTAGGAGCTTACATTCTCCCCCCTTCAGAAATTTCATCCTTGAAATTTCAGAAGACGTACCTATGGTA
Source organism: Populus nigra (assembly GCF_951802175.1). Lineage (NCBI taxonomy): Eukaryota > Viridiplantae > Streptophyta > Magnoliopsida > Malpighiales > Salicaceae > Populus > Populus nigra. The sequence continues at coordinate 26,604,256 of NC_084853.1, forward strand.
GAGAACAATTCAGGATGCTTCCTCTTTATTTTTGACTTCCTCTCCCATGTTTTGTCTTCAAATTATGAGTTCCTCCAAATAATTTTTATTAACGGGACTTTCTTGTTTGTCAATTCTTTATCGCTTCGATCTAAGATCTTCACCAGCTTCACTTCCATAGTCAAATCTTCTCTTATGTCTATCGAAACTTGTGGTAGAAGTCGTGATGGATCAATTTCTACTTTCCTTAGTAACGACACGTTGAATATGTTGTGTATTCTCTCCAAATAGAGAGGTAACCTTAATCGGGAAGCCATAGGCCCAAATCTCTCCAAGATCTCAAACGGGCCAATGTACCACGATGTGAGTTTTCCCTTCATTCTAAACCATTAAATATGTTTTCATGGTGCTACCTTCAAGAATACTTTGTCTCCTATTAAGAACTGAAGGGGTCTCCTCCTATTATCGGCATAACTTCTCTACATATCCTAAGCTTCCTTCATTGTTTCTTTTATTATTCTCACCTTATCAGTAATGATTTGAACTAGTTCCAATCCCAATAGTTTCCTTTTCCTAATTTCATCCCAACATGCGAGAGTACGACATTTTCTCTCGTATAGGGCCTCGTATAGTGCCATACCAATAGTGGCCTGGTAACTGTTATTGTAAGAAAACTTCACCAAGGGTAAATGGCTTTCCCAATTTCCCCCAAATTCTAGAATGCACACCCTCAATAGGTCATCTAGTATCTAGATGGTCCTTTCTAATTGATCATTTGTTTATGGATGGTTAGCTATGCTCAAATTCAATCTTATGCCCAAGGCATTTTCGAGGCTGAGCCATAGTCTAGAAGTAAACCGATGGGCTCTATCCGACACTATAGAAATTAGAATACCATAAAATCTAACCACTTTATTTACATATATCATGGCTAGCTTATCCACTGGATCCGTCATCTTTATAGGTAAAAATAAGATAAACTTCGTTAATCTACTACAATCACTCACATTGTGTTATTCCCTGTCTTACTCTTCGGTAGTCCCATCACAAATCCATTGTGATGTCTTCCCATTTTCATTCTGGAATTAAAAGGGGTTGCAATCCACCTACATGCTTTTGATGTTTGATCTTTACTTGTTGACACACTACACATTTAGCCATATACTCCGCTATTTCCTTTTTCATTTTTTGGCCACGAATAAAAACTCCAAATCCCTATACATCTTCATACTACCAGGATGGATTGTCAGTTTTGATTTGTGGGCCTCCTTAAGTATTTTTTTTTCCTTCAAACCCCTATCATTGGGTATATAGATATCCTATTCCCCATCCCTTAATATTCCATTTCCCTTCATCCTAAATGGAGAATCCTTACTTCCCTTCATCCTATCCCTCTCTTTAAGTACATTTGTATCTCTCCCATGTGCCTCCCAAATCTTATCCCACAAAACTGGTTGAGCCCTTAAGTTAGCTAACAGCAAACCCTTTGCCCTTATATTCAATTAAACTTGTAAACTCCCCAACTCCAAAAGTTCCTTACAATCTCCTACTATTAATTCATTAATCATTTCCTTGCTTTTTCAACTCACAGCATCAACTATAATATTTGCTTTTCCCGGGTGATAATCAATTATGCAATCGTAATCTTTGATTAGTTCTACCCACCTTCTTTAGCACATGTTTAATTCCTTTTGTGTCATCAAGTACTTAAGGCTTTTGTGATCGGTAAACATTTGTGCTTGAGCACCATATAAATAATGTCTCTAAACCCGTAAGGTAAATACAACTACGACTAATTCTAAATCATGCATTGGGTAATTTACCTCATGTATTTTCAGTTGTCTGGAGGCGTAGGCAATTATCTTGTCACGCTGCATTAGTACACACCCTAGTCCTTTCTTGGAAGCATCACTATATACTACAAACCCTTCTGGTCCTTTTAAGAGGGCCAACACTGGAGTCGATATGAATCTTTTCTTAAGCTCTTAGAAACTCTCCTCGCACTCCCTTGTCCAATCGAATTTGACTCCCTTACAAGTCAATTAGGTCATTGGGGAGGTTATCCTTGAAAATCCTTTGATGAATCTCTGATAGTACCTTGACAATCCCAAGAAGTCAAAATATTGTTAATGAACGAATAATAATTACACTTGTTGATGAATAAATAATAATTACACTGAGAAACGGGTCACTGAAACGTTAAATCAAGCCACTTATGACTTTTCTAATATTTTGGGAATCATGACAGATTGCTAGACATTGTACTTGATCTTTAAATATAAATCAATCAATTTTTGAATTAATAATAAACTAATTTATTTAATCCTATTTTATTTAGGATTGTGATTTATGTTTAAGGCAACTTATTAGAGAACCTAATGTGTCACACAAATAAAAACCATTAGTCGGAAATTAAAATAGGATGATTAATCAAGTGTGACTTGATTGTAAATAAATTTTAGAAATTGAGGAATAAAATATAATTTATACTGGGAATTATAATTCTAGACCTAGAAAAAATCAAGTTGGGACTTAAATGAATGAATTTCTAAAATTGCTATTAAATAATATAGGTGGTATTATTTAAAGGGTAAATTGATATTTTTTTGTGTAATAATAGAAAGTTTCATGTTTCCCTATAATAGAAAGTTAAACTTTTTTTTTTGTGTAATAAGTAGTGTAGAAACTGTGCAAGTTACAAAACTCTTGAAAAACACAAGAAAAAAGCTAGCACTCAAAGGCAAAGCAATCCATCTCTTCTATAGGGTTTTAAGAGATTTCTCATTAGTGATTCATATGGATTATCATTAGAGGCTGGACACTTAGAAGACTTGTAATTTGCGACAACCTAGCTTTGAAGTGATTATTCAAAGAAAAAAAGAACATTTGATTCTTAAGGTAATCTTTGTATAAACCCTAAACAACCCTAGAGATGTCTAATATAATCCTTGGGATTTTTGAAAAATTTTAAATTTATTGTTTCCACAACATTTATATGTTTAGAGAAACCCAACAATGGTATTAGAACCATTATTAGACAATAGAGTTGTTGATTGCATGTATGAATTGTTATTGGCATTAATTTTATGTCCAAATATTATTTTTTTCCAAAAGTAATTTTTCTCTCATGATTTTTCTAAAACAAAAGAGTTTTTGACTATTGTTTTGGCTAGATCTAATTGAAATCCACCATTGAAATTTTTTAAAAAATCATATGTTTGCTAGAAAAAACACCAGTAACGACAGTAGTCTTGTGCCGCAAGAAAAGCTGGAAGGTCAAGTCAAACCATTAATAACTTTTCTAATATTTGAGGAATCATAATAGGTTGCTAGATGTCATAACTGAATTTTCAGGTTTCCCCCAAAATAATCTTATTTCTTTTAAAATCCAAAAAAAAAAAAAACTGGCAACTTGGCAATAACAAGTTGAGAAGGCTTTCAAATGCATAAAGGAACCATACTAAAATTCTTAACAAAAATCTGGAACCCAATTATGTCCAAGTGTGGAAGGCAATGCAAATATAATGTCAAATTAAATGATTATTGGACAGATTTGCAGAAAATTAAGTTTAAAGACTAAATTAGACTTTTAATAGACCAATTTGATTTAATCATGGGTCCAATCAAATGTTTAATTAAATTTAAGAATTAATTTAGGTCAAACTAAAATAATTAATTAAGTGCAAGGACTTAATTAGATTTTTAATGGGTCAAATTAATTTTATTAGGGACTTAATTGGTGAAAAATTAAGTTTGAAAGCCTAATTTATGCTTAATTGAGAATATTGGAATTTTACATAATCAAATTAAATTTTTCTAAACTCAGTTGAGTGAGTTCAGGGACAAAATTGCAAGAAAATCAAAGTTTGGGAGTCAATTAAGGGTCAAATTGAAGAAATTTAGAACCAGAGACCTTATTGCAAAAAAAGCGCGAATTTGAAGACCCAATTCAATTGAAAATAGGGGTGAAATTGAAGAGATTAAAGGTTTGAAGGTCAATTAGGGATGAAATTGAAAATACCCAAGATCAAGGACCAAGTTGAAAAAGCGTTAAACTCAGGGCATCATTTTAAAACTTGGCAGGGGTGCAGTTGAATTGATTCTTAAAATCAAAATTCAATTAAGGACTTAATGGAATAAATCAAAAAATTGGGGAATGAAATTGAAAAAGAAGATTTAAACCTAATTTAAACCCAAAATGCCAAAACGACGTCGTTTCATTTAAATAAAATGGCATGTTTTATTTGAAACGACATAGTTTTGTTAAATTCATTTTTACAAAATAGAGAAATGATGCCGCTTTAAAGCTCACTATTCACTACCTTCGTTTCCAATAATTTCTAGTGGTTCAACATGATGCCCTTAAAGCTGATTTTAAGTTAAGATTGGTGTAGCCTGGATAAAAAGGCGTTCCTAGAGTAACTTTAGGTTGAAAACCCCCTGGGTAAATAAAGAACGGTTCCCACTAATTAGGTTAACTGTGTACATTAGTTATTCATCTTCACCAGTCATAGGTAGTTGGAAGGCATTCAACATGCGCCGAGGAGTTGAGGTTTAGCCAAGTATATTGCGTTGTTTAAGGATTCTGATTCTTTAGCTAAGTTAGAAGCCATTAAACGTGATTAGAGGTAGCTTGTATTAGTCCACAGAGGTGAACGGGAAGGGAAATCCTAAGTCAGCCCTAAATACTCAGTATGGAGAAGTAGTGGATTATTCGAGGTACTTGAAAGCATGGGAATGCAAGGCCAAATGGTAGTTAGCAAAGTGAGATCATATATCAATGACCAACAAGATGGAAAACAGAAAGTCACTTCACATTCTCACCAGTAGAAAAACCCATAGAGAAATTCAACTTTAATGAAACCTCGTCAACAGGAATTGCTTGAGTTCTTTTTGAAACAATTTTGTTTTAAATTAACATTAAAATGGTTTTCATGTTTGGAAATGACTTTGAAATTCCAAAGATTTCCTGTGAAAGCAACTTCTTGTAAAAAAACAAACACTCTTTCACACAACATCATCCCTTTGAAAATCCAAGTAAACAAAACAGGATAAAATACTTGGGGGCATAATCAAAACTGGGGGTAACTCAAGAAACACAATAAGGCTGGCTCCATGATTCCTCTTCTAGAAAAATAGAGAATGAGAAGTAAAGCTGACAATCTTTGAGATAAATATTTTCAAACAGTGGGATATGTTGATATAATCTGAGATCGTCACATGAGCATCCCTTCCCTAAGGTCACGATCACAAGTTGTGGCTTGAATAAGCGAAAGAGAAAATACATGGAAGCTTGTTACGAGGATCAAAGCTTTGAAAAAAAGAAGTCCATGAAGAAAGGGGACTTATATTTCTCAAGTAAGAATACAAGTATATTAATCACAACACATTGTATGTTGACCTTTACAGTGAGTCCAAGGAAACAATCCTTGATGGACTTGAACTTTTCCAGTAAGATGTTGAGCCCGACAAGGCTCCTGCTATTTAAAAATGCAAAGTTTTTAGAGACTGCATCTTTGACACTTTTTTATAGTGCTTTCTAGCCCTCACCTACTAGATAGTGCACTTTTTAGCCCTATTTTTTTTTTCTGAGTGTGCTTTCTAGCCCTTACATACCAAATAGTGTATTTTTTAGCCCTATTTATTTTCTCTCGGGTACATTTTCTAGCCCTCACATACCAGATAGTGCATTTTTTAGCCCTATCTATTTTGATTTGAGTGCGCTTTCCAGCCATATCTATTTTGTTTCAAGTGCGCTTTCTAGCCCTCACATACTAGATAGTATGCTTTCTAACCCTATCTATTTTCTCTCGAGTGCGCTTTTTAGCCCTTATATACTAGATAGTAAGCTTTCTAATCATATATATTTTCTTCTTAGTGCACTTTCTAGCCCTCACTCATTAGATATTATGCTAGCCTTATCTCTTTTCTTATAGTGTGCTTTCTAGCCCTCGCATACCAGATAATGCGTTTTCTAACCCTTTCTATTTTTCTTTTGAGTGTGCTTTCTAACTCTCACATACCAAATAGTGTATTTTCTGGTCCTATCTATTTTGTTTCTAAATGCGATTTCAAGCCCTCACTTCTAATGCTTTTGGCAAGATTGGTCATTTCTTGATCTGGTAAATGCATAATCTCTCATCTTTTCTTTTTTTATAAGCTTACTATCTAAAGTCTCTGACAAGACTTTCTATCATAAGCATTGAAAAGAGGGAGCAATTGTCATACAATTTTTTGGTTTCCCCTAAAATTATCCTTTTCTTTTAAAATTTAAAACAAAAAATAATAAAAAAACTAGCAACTTGGCAAGAGTAGACCGAGAAGGCTTCCAAATGTACAGAGGAACGAAACTGAGATTTTTGACAAAAATCAGGAACCCAATTATACCCAAGTTTGAAAGACACTGCAAATACAAGGTCAAATTAAAAAATTATTGGATGGATTTGCACTAAAAATAAGACTAAATCATTAGACTTTTAATCGGCTAATTTGATTTAATCATGGATCCAATTAAAAATTTAATTGAACTTAAGAATTAATTTAGGCCAAATTAAAAGAATTAATTAAGTTCAAGGAACTTTTAATGGGTCAAATTAATTTTTTAAGGACTTAATTAGTGAAAAATTAAGTTTGAAAGCCTAATTTGGGCTTAATTGAGAAAATTAAAATTTTAGAGAACCAAGTTAAATTTTTCCAAACTTAATTGGGTGAAATCAAGGGCAAAATTGTAAGAAAATTAAAGTTTGGGGGATCAATTAAAGGCCAATTTGAAGAAATTTGGAACCAAAGACCTTTTTTCCAAAGGCGCACGAATTCAGGGACTCAATTCAATTGAAAATAGAGGAGAAATTGAATAAATTAGAAGTTTGAAGGTCGATTGGGTGAATAATCATTTGTTCATCCCGGTCATCCACTTAGGCTGTCATTAGCCGAAGCTAATTAGTTATCAATCTCGGTCATCCGCTTAGGATGCTATTAGCTGAAGCTAATCATTTGTTCATCCCGATCATCCACTTAGGATGCCATTAGCCAAAGCTAATCATTTGTCATTCCCAGTCATCCACTTAGGATGCCATTAGCCGAAGCTAATCATTTATCCATCTCAGTCATTCATTTGTCGGTCTCAGTCATCCACTTATGATGCCATTAACCGAAGCTAATCATTTATCCATCCCAGTCATTCATTTGTCAGTCCCGTTCATCCATTTAGGATGTCATTAGCCGAAGCCAATCATTTGTCAGTTACGATCATCCACCTAGGATGCCATTAGCCGAAGCTAATCATTTTTCAGTTCTGGTCATCCACTTAGGATGTCATTAACCGAAGCTAATCATTAACCCATCAAACGTTCCAGAGGCAGTATATGTAATCACTATAACATAATATTATATCCTTTGTAATACACCAACAAACATTCCATAACAGTTTAGCATTTAGTATAACACAACCATAGACCCTTCATATTTTTCATCCAACCATTCATGACGGTTAATGTTCAATACAATACAACAATAAATCCCTTGTAATACTCATACAAAAATTCGTCACAATTACATTCAATAAAATACAACAATAGAGCCCTCGTAATACTCATATGACCATTCATCACAATTAAATTCAATAAAATACAACAATAGATTCTTCGTAATCCTCATACAAAAATTCATCACAATTACATTCAATAAAATACAACAGTAGAGCCCTCGTAATACTCATACGACCGTTCATCGCAATTACATTCAATAAAATACAACAGTAGATTCTTCGTGATACTTATACAACCATTCTTCACAATTACTTTTAATAAAATACAATAGTAGATCCTTCGAAATACTCATACAACCATTTGTTAGCAGCCCAAATTCATAATAGCCCAATCAACATCTCATAGTCGGTTTAATATTCATTGCAACACGATAATACATCCACCTCAAACAAGTCATTTCAAAACACTAACATTTTCATCATTATTTCAACATTCATCAAGAACTCGATCAACATTTCATATTCATTTCGACAATCATCCAGGATTCAATCAAACACTTCATCATCGTTTCATCATTCAATAAGGATTTAATAATATATCATCATAAGTAAATCATTTCAAAACATAAACATCATACGAGAAAAAAGAACCACCTACCCATTCCTCTTGTGGGGTGTCCTTGCCCGGTCAAAGGTTCGATCACTGTCGCTCCACCTAACACATCAATGGTCACAAATCAGCACATTTGCATTCTGAAATCACATTCATCACCATACCTATTTCAAGAATCCATATGTTCACATTCAAATGTTCCACATTTTACACAATCATACAATGAAATTATTACAAGCATTTAAGTCATTTTTGTCATGAGAGTCTATTGCAAAAAATCAGCTGCAAAAACTGATTTGCTGGTGACTCAGATTTCGACAGTGAAAATTGAATCGTTGGCGACATAGAATTTAACAGCGAAAACTGATTCACTACAAGCACCACAGAATTCGGCAGCAAAATTGATTCGTTGTAGGCCATATAATTCAGCGGCGAAAACTAATTTGTTGCAGGCCACACAATTCGGCAACAAAAATTGATTCGCCGCCGCCAACACAATTCGAGAGTGAAAACTGGTTTGCTGCAGGTCACACAATTCAGTAGTGAAACTAGATTCGTTATGGACAACACAATTAGGCAGTGAAAGCAGATTCGCTGTGGACGACACAATTCGACATTGAACATTGATTCGTCGCAGACACCAAAATTCGGCAGCGAAAACTGACTCGCCGTGGACAACACTATTCGGCAGCAAAAACTAATTCGTTGTTGCACCACAATTTAGCAGAAAAAACTAACTCGCTGCAGGCAACACAATTCGGCAGTGAGAACTGGCTCGTTGCAGTTCGGCGGCGAGAACTGATTCGCTGCGGACAACACAATTCAGCAACGAAAACTGACTCGCTGCAGACAACACAATTCAACAGCAATAACTAACTCGATGCAGGCAACACAATTCAGCAGCGAGATTGACTCACTGCTGGCAAAGAAATTATTGACGAAAACTGAGTCGCTGCCGACTCAGAAATCGTCAACACAACCCCTGTCGCTGCAGATTCACAAATGGGCAGAGGCGACGAAATCGTTTCTGATTTCGCTTCTTCCCCTTGGCCAAATGTAAAGCTTACGCTAGGCTTTTCTCCTTTGTAACACTTCCTAGCCGAAATTTGGACACATACTAACAACAGTCATACCCCAATTCCTATCAGAAAAACATGAACAGTGCACCATCAAATCTCAACATGCACATTTGATTTAGGTTCTTCTAACTACTAGCTCAAGTCATACAAATTCATTCATCACATAACAAAATCAATGCATTATCATGGGACAATTTCCTTTTTATCTTTGACATGTTCCTAAGGCTTAACATCAATACAATTATGCACATACGCTCAATCTATTTCATTTCCGCAAGTATAATCACCACAATTTGCCCCAATCATGCCTCCATTCATTTGACCTATGTTCATGTAATTCCACCACATTTTTTTTCACAAGCACACTCATAATTACGATTTACAAATACATATCTATTCCCTTGATTCACAACCATAAATGTCCATTCATCATATCAACAAAACCAAAGCATTACATGAATGTAATTCTTGTTTCAACTGCAGCATGTTTCTTCAAGATTTATTAACAACGCAAGCTTCACTTACATCATTTCAACATATTTTCATATAACTACATCAACCAAACAAGCTGAAATCACACCATTAACACAAGTATAATTCTGTTTTTGTTTCTGTTTCACATGATCTAACATCTGTAACAAGGTTGTTGAGTTCTCTTTGGGAGAGAGGAAAGAACAAAAGCATGCAGCTTATTTTAGGAAGAGGGAAGGGGGGCAAGAGCATGCAGCTTGTTTTGGGAAGAGTGAAGAGCCACCCTTTCTCTCTCCTTGTATTTATAGCCCCTAAAATATGCTAGGGTGTTTGGGTGTGATTGTGCATCAAAAGTATCATTAAGTCTCTTATTTTACATATGTATTTATTATTTTTATTTTGGTTTTTTATAATAATTGATGTGCTTTTTAGTAATGAAGTTTCTTTTAATGTTTCGATAGGTTTTTGGAGCTTAAATGAATTATTTCAGAAAATTCAACATCGGAATTCGGAACAAAGAATTGAAGAGAAATTTAGTTGAAGATTGAAGCAAATCTTGGTTCAAATAAGTGCTCCAAATTTTCCCTAAAAATCAATTCTATTCCAATTCTAGAAAAGAATATCATATGATCTATTTCAAGCCCAAACTTGCCTTATGTTGTGTGCAAACTTCAACCATCAAACACTCACGGTTTCAATGTCAATCTTAGCCCAAATAAAAGGTACATTTGTATCCTTATTTGATGCTTAAATTCAACCCAAAATCAGCCCCAAAATCAGCCCCAAATCACCCTCCAAATCAGCCCAAACACAATCTATGATCCTACATGTCCACACAACAAATAACATTTGATTTATTTGGGTAATTCATTGATCCAAGAGGGCAAGCACATGGATGGAAAGCTGGAGGGGACATTGTGACATTATTTTGGGTCAAAAGAAGAAAGAGACAACTCATAAAGGAGGAAGAAAAACGTGCACCAAAGTGTTCTCCAAGCTGGCCTGGTTTGATTTTCCAGAACACCTTTCAGTGTTTTGTCCATAACTTTTGACTCAGATGTCCAAATGAACCGTTCTTTAATGATCTGGAAAGCTAACAGAATGGCCTATAAATATGTCTCTAATAGCCATCTCCATAGGAGGCTTCTAAAAGGGTCGAATTGCTGTCCAAAGTTAGAGTCAGATTTGTGTCTGAATTTTTACTGAAATTGTGTTGTGTTCTTCTTTATAGATTTCGGTTCTTTAGCTTGTAAAACTCATTATTTCAGTTTGATTCAAGTCATTTTATGTTTATTAAAGTGTTATTATATATAATCATGGTTGGCTAATCTTCTTCTTGGATCCAAATCAAGGATGATGGTGGTTGAGGTGAGTTCTTTAAGATATGAATGAATCTTAATGTCTATCTTTTCATTTTCTTCATGAATGTTTATTATTGCAAAGAAATTTTAGAAATCATTTAGGTAATGTTATAATCTTGAATTTTTATGCACAAACCTTAGTTTTGGTATAGAGATTGCTTGATTCAATGTCTTACTTAATATGAAAATACTTGTTCATTCTTAAGCAATAATCAATCTTCATCTTTTTAAACTTCATTGTAATATCTTCCGATCTAATATCACCATCGTTGATATTAGGTTGAGTTATCTTATATATGTTGAAGGAATCACCAATACATCACCATTAAAATTGATTTGGACCAAGACTTACTTTTTCTTGTCATTTAAAATCTATTTACACTTTTTCATCTTTGAAAACAAATCCATCAATCATTTTCAACCAAGTTATTGTTAATTTAATTTCTCTTGAGTTTTGTTTTGTTACCTAGCTTAATTTCCAGATCTAGCTCTCTGTGGATATGACCTCGATCTTACCGAGTTAATTGCTACATCGCACACTCGTGCACTTGCGAGTTAAAACAAGCCGAACATAAAAAGCGGTCAAGCAATTTTGGCGTCGTTGCCGGGGAGCTAGCAAGCAAAGGTAACAAATTTCTATTTGATTATTGGAAAACAAAAAAAATACATAAAAATAAAAAATCAAATGGCTGGTTTTACCGCCTAAAAAAAAAAATTTGACCTCAACTTTTCGGATATTGGATTGTGGACTGGACTATTAATTGTTGGATTTTGGTTGTTCAACCATTTTTCTTTTATTGTCTATTCTAATTAGTTTATAATATTTATTGTTTATATTATAAGGCTGGTTTTACCGCCTCTTGTTTATTTTATTTTATTTTGTTGTTTATTGTTGTTATTTTTCTTATATTTATTGTCTGAAGTGCTTGGCCGGTACTACCGCCTTTTATTCATTTTATTTTATTTTGTTGTTTATTGTTGTTATTTTTTTTTATATTTATTGTCTGAAGTGTTTGGCCGGTACTACCGCCTTTTGTTCATTTTATTTTATTTTGTTGTTTATTGTTGTTATTTTTCTTATATTTATTGTTTGAAGTGCTTGGCCGGTATTAACGCCTTTTATTCATGCTTGTTATAATTATCTTTTAATGTTTATTGTTGTTAATATTGTTTATTACTTAGAGAGTGAATTTCTTAATTTGTTGTATTTTTATTTTTGAGCTATTACTTTATCTTTTACGTTTCATTTACTTTTATTTGCAATCTTTTTTTTCTTTTTCTTTTTCTTTTCCTTTCCTTTCGTATTCATATAATTGTTATATAATTGTTTTTTTTATCATGGCTAATGTTGAAGATGTAGAGGGTGAAGGGAGTGTTCAAGGTAATGAACCTCCACAATTCAATGATCAACCTAATTTTCGAACTCTTAGAGAGTATCTTCACCCAGCTAGACAAAGTACACCTTCGTGTATTATCTTACCTCTTAACCAACAAGCTTTCAATTTGAAACCGGGCATGATTCAACTTCTTCCCACATTTCATGGTATGGATTCTGAAAATCCATACATACACATTAATGACTTTGAAGAGGTATGTAATACTTTTATTGATAGAACATGCACCGAGGAAACTATTCGTCTTAAATTGTTCCCATTCTCTCTAAAGGATAAAGCCAAGCTTTGGCTAAACTCCTTGCTTCCTAGGTCTATAGGTACATGGAGAGAAATGCAAGCTGAATTTTTGAAAAAATACTTCCCCACTCATAGGACAGCAGCCTTACAATGTCAAATGATGAATTTTTCTTGTAGTCCAAATGAGTCATTTCACCAAGCTTGGGAAAGGTTCAAAGACTTGTTAAATGCATGCCCCCACCATGGTTTTGAGATGTGGAGGTTAGTGAGTTTCTTCTACGACTCTCTTACCGCAGATTTTAAAAAGCTAGTGTCAACCATGTGTAATGGTGAGTTTTATGACAAAGAACCAAGTGAAGCCTTTGATTTCTTTGATCAATTGGCTGAAAACACAAAGCAATGGGAGACTTCTCTCCCACTTCATGTTGAGTCTAGAAACACCATTTCTCATTCAAGTGGGAAGTTCCAATTGAAAGAGACTGATGACCTCAATGCTAGATTAGCCTCATTGGCTAGGAAAGTAGAGTCTCTTGAGATTAAAAAAGTGCATGTCATGAGTGAACAACAAGAGGAAAGTTGTGTTGTTTGTGAGAGCAAAGGGCATAGGACAACTGAGTGTCCTACCATTCCAGCCTTCAAGGAAGTGCTATATGGCCAGACTTCTGATTAAAGTAATGCTAGAAAGCCATTTTCAAACCAAGTAGGCAATCCCTACTCTGAGACCTACAATCCTGGATGGAGGAACCACCCAAATTTTGGATGGAGAAATGAGGGCCCTTCAGTACCTCAAACATTTCAACCTCCACCCCAACCATTTCATGCTCCCACACATAATACATACCAACCACCACATAAGAGATCCCTAGAGGATACTCTTCAACAATTCATGCAAACACAAGGAGGAATCAACAACCAAGCTTACAAATTTCAAGACCAGACCAATAGGACCTTAGATGACATTCGAAGTCAACTAACCAAGTTGACTCAATCACTAAGCATTCAAGAGAAGGGAAAGATCCCAGCTCAACCAATGCCAAATCCTAGAGGTCAGGTACACATGAGTGAATCCTCATCTAGTGAACCTTCAAACCATGAACAAGTCCAAGCCATCACTACCCTTAGAAGTGGAAAGATTGTTGACAAAGCTATAGGTTTTGGGATTCCTAGAAGTATTGTGGAGGAGGAATCTAGGGAAAGTGAAGAGGAAATCAAAACACAAGTGACAAATGAGAGCTTGAGTGACAAAGAAGGTGAGATAAAGGAGAAAGAGATAAGTGAGAAAGGAGATGATTCAAGCAAAATTGGAGTCAAAGTGAGTGATTTAGAATTTGTTCCTAGAGCACCATTTCCACAAAGGTTAGGGAAACCTAAACATGATCTTATGAACTCAGAAATCTATGAATTGTTCAAACAAGTGAAAGTCAACATTCCACTCCTTGATGCAATTAAACAAGTCCCTTCTTATGCAAAGTTCCTCAAGGACTTATGCACAGTCAAAAGGAGATTGAATGTGAAAGAAAAAGCCTTTCTAACTGAACATGCTAGTGCTATCATCCAGTTTAAGACCCCTCCCAAATACAAAGATCCTGGTTGCCCTACCGTTTCATGCATTATTGGAAGTCATAAGATAGACCAAGCTTTGTTGGATTTAGGAGCAAGTGTGAATTTGATACCCTACACTGTTTATGAACAGTTAGGTTTAGGAGAAATCAAGCCTACTAGAATCACCCTTCAATTAGCTGATAGGTCAATCAAGATTCCCAGGGGTATTGTTGAGGATGTGTTGGTCCAAGTAGATAAATTCTACTTTCCTGTTGATTTTGTAGTGTTGGACACCGCACCTATTCAAGGTTCCAATGCTCCCATCCCAGTCATCTTAGGTAGACCTTTCCTAGCTACATCCAATGCTTTAATCAACTGTAGGAATGGGGTGATGAAATTGTCTTTTGGGAACATGACTGTGGAGATGAACATATTCAATGTCTCCAAACAAATTGGTGAACATGAGGACATTAGAGAGGTGGATTTGATCCAAATAATTTGTCAAGAACACTTTGAGAGAGAATGGATAAAGGATCCATTGGAGAGAACTTTAATTCATGATGAAAGATTTTATTCTTTGGAATGTGTTGATGAGGAAGTAAGAGAACTCGAGACTTATCTAGATCCAATGCCTCTTATGTCAATAGGTCAATAGACCCCATCGTTTGAGCCTTTGATTTCACCCCAAGTGAAAGCTGAGGCATCTCTTGTCCAACCTTATAAACCAGAAAGGAAGCCTTTACCGAGTGATCTTAAGTATGCATTTCTAGGGGAAGATGAATCATATCCTATTGTGATTTCATCAAAACTTAGCATAGAGCAGGAACAAGAACTTTTGAGAGTGGTGAGAAAACACAAGAAAGCAATTGGGTGGACTATTACTGACTTGAAAGGAATTAGCCCTCTTTTATGCACACATAGAATCTATCTTGAAGAAGAGGCTAAAACTGTGAGGCAAATGCAAAGACGATTGAACCCAAACATGAAGGAAGTAGTAAGATGTGAAGTGCTTAAGCTACTTGATGCGGGTATCATTTACTCCATTGCAAACTCAAAATGGGTTAGTCCAACCCAAGTTGTCCCTAAAAAATCTGGAGTCACGGTAGTGAAGAATGAAAATAATGAGCTAGTACCAACTAGAATCCAAACTGGATGGCGTATGTGCATTGATTATCATAAGTTGAACATAGTGACTAGGAAGGACCATTTTCCACTTCCATTTTTAGACCAAGTGCTTGAAAGAGTAGCCGGAAGAGCTTTCTATTGTTTTCTTGATGGATACTCAGGTTACAACCAAATTGAGATTTCTTTAGAAGACCAAGAAAAAACCACTTTCACTTGTCCTTTTGGTACCTATGCTTATAGAAGAATGCCTTTTGGCTTGTGTAATGCACCAGCCACTTTTCAAAGGTGTATGATGAGTATCTTTAGTGACATGGTGGAAAAAATTTTGAAAGTTTTCATGGATGATTTTTCAGTTTATGGGGATTCTTATGAGTTGTGTCTAATGCATTTAGAAAAAGTTCTTGAAAGGTGTGAAGAGAGGAATCTTGTACTTAATTGGGAGAAATGTCATTTTATAGTGACACATGGCATTGTCTTAAGTCATATTGTCTCTTCAAAAGGGATAGATGTAGATAAGTCAAAGGTTGAAGTCATTCAAAAATTACCTACCCCTCGGAGTGTGAAAGATGTGAGATCCTTTTTAGGACACGCTGGTTTTTACCGAAGATTCATTCATTCTTTTAGTACCATTGCCAAACCATTGTGTAACTTGTTGTCACAAGATGTTCAATTTGATTGGACATCAAAATGTCAAGAAGCTTTTGAAAAGCTTAAAGGGTTGTTGACCACTGCACCAATCATGCAAGCTCCTGATTGGTCTTTACCATTTGAACTGATGTGTGATGCTAGTGATTTTGCGGTAGGGGCTGTTTTAGGGCAAAGAAAGGATAAGAAACCTCATGTCATTTATTATGCTAGCAAGACTTTGAATGATGCTCAATTGAATTACACTACAACTGAAAAAGAACTTTTAGCTATGGTCTTTGCATTGGACAAGTTTCGGTCTTATTTGGTTGGATCTCTTGTTATTGTTTTCACTGATCATGCAGCATTGAAATACTTGCTCACAAAACAAGATGCCAAGCCACGTTTGATTCGATGGATCCTCCTACTCTAAGAGTTTAACCTTGAAATTCGAGATAAAAAGGGAGTAGAGAATGTAGTGGCTGATCATTTGTCCCGTCTTTCAAGCTATGAGACCACAATTGATGAATCTCCAATAAATGAATTCTTTGCTGATGAAAATTTATTTTGTGCAGGTACTGTTTCCTACATTGGCTCTCCATGGTATGCTGACATAGCAAATTACCTAGCCACAAGTCAGATTCCTTCTCATTGGTCTAAACTTGACAAACAAAAATTCTTGCGCAACGTGCGTACCTTTTTTTGGGATGACCCCTACTTATTTAAATACTGCCCTGACCAAATTGTTAGGCGGTGCATCCCTGATCATGAAATTCCAAGTGTAATTAATTTTTGTCATGCATTAGCCTGTGGTGGGCATTTCTCTTCCAAGAAAACCACTGCCAAGATCTTGTAGTGTGGTTTTTATTGGCCCACCATGTTCAAAGATGTCCATGCCTTTTGTGTTGCATGTGACCGATGCCAACGACTAGGTAACCTCACTAGGCGTAACATGATGCCCCTAAACCCCATTTTTGTTTTGGAAATATTTGATTGTTGGGGGATTGATTTCATAGGACCTTTTCCAAGTTCATTTGGTTACCAATTCATCCTTGTAGCTGTTGATTATGTGTCTAAATGGGTGGAGGCCATTGCATCTCGAACAAATGACCATCGAGTTGTGGTCAAATTCTTGAAAGAAAATATTTTCTCTCGTTTTGGCATGCCCCGGGCTATGATTAGTGATGGGGGTAAGCATTTTTGTAACAAGCCTGTTGGGATTTTGATGAGAAAATATGGTGTAATTCACAAGGTCAGTACCCCTTATCATCCACAAACTAGTGGCCAAGCTGAGTTGGCAAATAGGGAGATCAAGAACATTCTAGAGAAAACAGTCAATCCAAACCGTAAAGATTGGTCCCTACGACTAGTTGATGCTTTGTGGGCATATCGCACTGCTTACAAGACCTCTTTAGGAATGTCTCCTTATAGGCTAGTTTATGGAAAGCCTTGTCATCTCCCTGTTGAGATTGAGCACCGTGCATATTGGGCCATCCGGCAATTCAATGATGATGAAAACGAGGTTGGCAAAAATAGAAAGCTTCAAATGGATGAATTAGATGAACTGAGAAATGATGCATTTGAAAATGCAAAAATTTCAAAACATAAGATGAAAACCTTGCATGATAAACATATTCTTAGAAAATCCTTTCATGTTGGTCAAAAGGTTCTCTTGTATAATTCACGATTACATCTTTTTCCTGGGAAGTTGAGGACAAAATGGATTGGTCCGTTTGTGATTAAATCCATATCTGAGCATGGTGCATTTGAGGTAGAAAATCCTAAGAATGGAAATGTTTTCAAAGTAAATGGTCATCGATTGAAACCTTATCTTGAAAACTTTGTGGCTGAAGTTGAGACATTGGATCTTGAAGATCCAATACCATTGTAGTGTCAGAAGTAATGAGTTTTTATTTTTATTTTTTTTCATTTTATTTATTTATTTATTTTTTCTTTTCTCTTTCGTCCATCTCTTATATTTTCTTGTTCATGCATTAGGGACAATGCATTATTTTAAGTTGGGGGGTGTGAGGTTCTTTATTTACAAAAAAAAAAAAAACATCAATGTTTTCTTTTAGTTGTGATATGCAGGTAAAAAAAAATCAAGCAAGAAGTCAGCTCATGTCCAATTCAATCAGACATTCATCCTTGAGAACAAAAGGGGAGTAACAGTTTTCTAATCTTTATACTTTTCTTCTCTTTCTTTTTTACATTGAGGATAATGAAAAACTTAATTTTAGATATTTGATTATGTTGAATGCTTGAGATAACCATGCTTGTTAAAAAAAAAAAAACTTGCATTCGTATGTGAATGAGACTTGTTTAGGATCAACATTACATTTTTGGATTCATTATTGTGTTGAACATTGCATGCTTTAATTTGGGATAGATAATATCTTATAAAGCAAGATATATCATACTTTTTTTTTAAGATTATTGAAGTACATCTTTCCTTGTAAAAGTTGTGTGAGTTGTGTGATTATGCATGAAAGATGAGTGTGATGCTTTACTTGTGATCGTCCCTTTTGATCTAGTCCTAAACAAGGTTTAAGTAAATAGAGTAATCATTATTACACAAATGTGTACAAAGTTCTATCTACTCCAATGTTTTGAGTTGCTCAGTAACTAGGGGTATTCATCACAAATGTTTATCTTTACGTCAAACGGCAGCTTGAAATATGAGTATGCAAAGCACTTTAAGTTTGTGACTTTGTGAGTAACCGGGTGCATTCATCACAAATGTTTGTATTCGCGTCAAAAGGGAAGTGACCACTTAAAGAAAAAGAATAAATAATATCATCAAAAAGAAAAGAAAAAAATATATATAGATATTTCTCTAGTTTGCTACCTTGTTTGTAGTAGTGAGAAGGGAAGATTACAAGTTGAGTTTTCGCGTGAATCAATTATGTTGGTTGCATGATAAATACGATTGAATTTGGAATTTTGTATGGATGTTTGATTTAGAGAATGTGAGTATGCTTATTTTTCTTTATTCGTTATTGTGTACCCTAAGTTAAAGATATCAATGTTTGCATGATAGGTCCGTTAAGTATGATGAGTCAAGCCTAATTATGTTATTATTATTCTTTTTATTTCAAAGGTTTTATGTTTTGTTTTGCTTGAGGACTCGCAAAATCTAAGTTGGGGGGTGTGATTGTGCATCAAAAGTATCATTAAGTCTCTTATTTTACATATGTATTTATTATTTTTATTTGGGTTTTTTATAATAATTGATGTCCTTTTTAGTAATGAAGTTTCTTTTAATGTTTCGATAGGTTTTTGGAGCTTAAATGAATTATTTCAGAAAATTCAACGTCGGAATTCGGAACAAAGAATTGAAGAGAAATTTAGTTGAAGATTGAAGCAAATCTTGGTTCAAATAAGTGCTCCAAATTTGCCTCAAAAATCAATTCTATTCCAATTCTAGAAAAGAATATCATATGATCTATTTCAAGCCCAAACTTGCCTTATGTTGTGTGCAAACTTCAACCATCAAACACTCACGGTTTCAATGTCAATCTTAGCCCAAATAAAAGGTACATTTGTATCCTTATTTGATGCTTAAATTCAACCCAAAATCAGCCCCAAAATCAGCCCCAAATCACCCTCCAAATCAGCCCAAACACAATCTATGATCCTACATGTCCACACAACAAATAACATTTGATTTATTTGGGTAATTCATTGATCCAAGAGGGCAAGCACATGGATAGAAAGCTGGAGGGGACATTGTGATATTATTTTGGGTCAAAAGAAGAAAGAGACAACTCATAAAGGAGGAAGAAAAACGTGCACCAAAGTGTTCTCCAAGCTGGCCTGGTTTGATTTTCCAGAACACCTTTCAGTGTTTTGTCCATAACTTTTGACTCAGATGTCCAAATGAACCGTTCTTTAATGATCTGGAAAGCTAACAGAATGGCCTATAAATATGTCTCTAATAGCCATCTCCAGAGGAGGCTTCTAAAAGGGTCGAATTGCTGTCCAAAGTTAGAGTCAGATTTGTGTCCGAATTTTTACTGAAATTGTGTTGTGTTCTTCTTTATAGATTTCGGTTCTTTAGCTTGTAAAACTCATTATTTCAGTTTGATTCAAGTCATTTTATGTTTATTAAAGTGTTATTATATATAATCATGGTTGGCTAATCTTCTTCTTGGATCCAAATCAAGGATGATGGTGGTTGAGGTGAGTTCTTTAAGATATGAATGAATCTTAATGTCTATCTTTTCATTTTCTTCATGAATGTTTATTATTGCAAAGAAATTTTAGAAATCATTTAGGTAATGTTATAATCTTGAATTTTTATGCACAAACCTTAGTTTTGGTATAGAGATTGCTTGATTCAATGTCTTACTTAATATGAAAATACTTGTTCATTCTTAAGCAATAATCAATCTTCATCTTTTTAAACTTCATTGTAATATCTTCCGATCTAATATCACCATCGTTGATATTAGGTTGAGTTATCTTATATATGTTGAAGGAATCACCAATACATCACCATTAAAATTGATTTGGACCAAGACTTACTTTTTCTTGTCATTTAAAATCTATTTACACTTTTTCATCTTTGAAAACAAATCCATCAATCATTTTCAACCAAGTTATTGTTAATTTAATTTCTCTTGAGTTTTGTTTTGTTACCTAGCTTAATTTCCAGATCTAGCTCTTTGTGGGTATGACCTCGATCTTACTGAGTTAATTGCTACATCGCACACTCGTGTACTTGCGAGTTAAAACAAGCCGAACATAAAAAGCGGTCAAGCAGGGTGCTGGACCAAGGCTGTCCTTATCCTTTCTTTGGGTTATCTTGAGTTGGTTTCTATTCCCATTCTCCCCTAGGCCAGTCCAACTCTAATTTTTGTTAGGTTTAACATTGTCACTGCCAATTCAAAAATCAGCAATAAAAACTGCGTAATTGCGGATTAAAAAATCGGAAGCCAATTATGCCGTTGCCGATTTAGAAATCGGCAGCCAAAAACTGCGTCGATGCTGATTCAAAAATCAATAGCAAAACTATATTACTGCCGATTTAGAAATCGGCAGCCCAAAATTGTGTTGCTGTCGATTCAGAAATCGACAGCCAAGAACTGTGTCGCTGTCGATTTCTGAATCGGCATCGATGATAGAGTCATTTCGGCTTTACTTCTCTTTTTTGTGGTGTTTACATTCCAAAATTTACTTCTAACTTTTGTGACATCATCCATTTAGTCAATTTAATCTTAATATATTGATAATCAAGTCGACAAGATCCATCTTTCTATTTCCCAGCCTTTTTATCAACCTAACCTTAAGCAAGGTTATAATTTCTTCTTTAATTTCTGCGTGAATTTAATCTAATGACCAATCATTTATTCCTAACATAACATGTTTAAACATAAATTTCATAGCAATCCAAACTAACAATTTTATCCACACATAATGCTAGTTGGTCGAAGCCCTCTCTTAGGGTAACATGACTTTTTCTTCAATTTTTTTTTTGTATTAAAGACACTTCATTCATTCATTTCTCATTCAACATAACACAAAGTAGTTAAACAAATTACTCCTCGCTCTTTTTCCTTAATGTGGCCGAAATTGATTCCAAGCAAAGATGTAGTTCCCTTTTCATTATTTTTTCTCATTATTTCACCTCCATGACACCCTATCATGGTCCACACAGCTCAATTTCAAAGCAATTCACATTTTCTCCAAATTGACTCCTAAAACCCTAACATTAATTTATAAAATTAAGCATAAATTTTACTTATATTTATCTAAGATTACATAATCTTGCTTAAAACTCCTTACCTTGTGATAAAATTAACTTTGAATCATAATCAATCAAAACATTTCCACACTTCCCTTTTTTCCCTCCTTGTTGTGAGCTTTTCTCTCTAGTGTCCCAAGTTCCTTCACTTGTTCTTCTTTAATTCTTGTGTTTGAACAATTAAGCACTCTTCCCTTCTCAAATAAACCCTTAATCTTGGTTTTTCTCTAAGTGTTTAGTGTAAAATTGACAAAAAAAAAAAAAAGAAGAAATGTTTCTTCTCTTCCTCTCTACTGAACTGACAACTTATAAGGAGAATGAAAAGAGGATTTTTATTCCATTACCATATTACCCTTCTTTAACTCATGTCTCTTAATTTTCAGGTAAAATTCTTGACTTTCGATGTTACCTCGATATTAAAACTGATTAATTTTATTCTGTATTTCTCAATCTCTTCCCCAATAATTTTTTTGTTGCTTTATTTAAAATTTTCCAAGGCTTTCAAAACAACTCTTTTAATTTAATTCATCTAACTCTGACCGGATTTTAATATCCTGTTAACCAAAGGAGATTTTTAACTAGGTTTTTTCAGCTTTATTTAGGACATTTTACCTAGTATAGATATGGTTATTTAGCTTGTATTTAGGTTAAAAAAATTAGCAAGAGATGGATTAATTATTCAAAAATAAAACTTATGTGTGATAGAGTTTGCTCTTATTATTGGTTCACTATGGAACTACTCAGATTTATCAAATAATTAACTAAGTTTCATGGTATCTTCTATACTTATTGTTCATGTTTTTTTTATAAATGATGGGTGGGGGTTCAATTTCTATAGTTTTGGTGTTTCGATACATATTATCATTGTGTCAAGCTCAATCACAAGCTTGAGTTCAACTTTCTAAGGAATGACTGATTTGATTGTGGGTTTTTGGATCTTTATATCCACATGTATTCTTTAACTTAATACATACAATGCCAGGGATGTACTATGCAAGTTTGTACTCCACCTACACCCCTATATGTACAAAAGTCTCTCATAGCCTACCACATTTTCATCTCTCTAATATATGTGTAAATGATATTTCTTCCTCATTAATGTCCGTATAAGGATATTTGTCCCTTGTTAATATTTATGTAAGAGATATTTATCCCTCATAATGCATGTGTAAATGATATTTATCTCTTGTAATGTTACAAGGGTGGAATGGCTTTCCACCCTCTTCATTCAAGCAAAATGACAAGATTTAGGTGGTATAAATACCCCCTTAACTACCCAGTAAAAGATTCACAAATTCTTTATTCTTAACATATACACATAACACTATTTTCTCTCACATAACAATTATTATATACTGAAAAGGAATAAACAATCTTGTTCTTGGGATTTTATGTTCTTTTACATATTTATTGCACACTCTCTCTACAAAGCTACTGATGTAAACATTTGTGAGTCCCTAAATCCATCAAAATAAGATTGTTTCGTAGGTATTAGGCTTCTTACATCAAGCTACCACCTTTCTAAGTATCTTGAATTTTGAAACACTATCACCTTTTTTTTATTCACCTTGTATTTATTTTTATATCTCTAAAAGTTTAAAACTTAGTCTACAATTTTTAAAACAAACTCAACATTCTTAGTGGAGAAAATTTAGAAAAAAGAATTTGAATATGTAGCTAATGTGGTGAATATTAAAACAATATGATATTATATGCTTTTCAAAACATTTCCAAACTAAAAAAAAAAAATGATGTTTAAGTTGTAACTATTAATATTTATAGCATAGATGGGTGATAGAAAAAAAAACAGTTATATTATCTTTAATCTTATTAAAAATTATTATTTTTTAATTTCCTCTCACCTATTCTTTTTGAAAATCTATACCTTTTCTATGCGATAAGCATAAATAATTTAAATATTATAGAATTTCTTGAAATTTCAACCAAGATAAATAACCTAAACCCAAGCCCTCCTCAATCTAAAAGACCCTAGCCCAAGTGTGTCATCAAATCCAAATTCACTTACATTTTTTCCCGCCTTCTTAAATCACAACACACGCCCGCGCGCACTAAAATCTTACCGTCAGCTCTCTCAACAGAAAAACAAAATCCCTAATCTCACACTGAAAATGTCGTCGTGGAAAATATTCTCCGACTCCGGAAACAATTTCCAATGGGAAGTCACCGGCCAAATCATCCACACGAAACCCGAACCTAAACAAAGCGGAGCCCTAATCCCCCCTTCCAGCTCCAAAACTCACCTCCCTTCGATGGCCGATCTCTTACTCCAAGGTATTTCGATATGGTTATATATACCTGTATCAGTTATATTACATGTATTTATGTGTGGACCGTGTTTCTGTGTGGGTGAAGGATGTCCGAAACTTCTAGAGAACGGAAATGCACCGATTTTCCGCACAGGATCAGGGAAATCGGTTGCGTTAAAACAGTCTTCGATTGCGAAAGCGTTATCTGTCCTCAGAGACGATGATGATGCAGGTGCCTCTTTCTCCATAATTATTTATAAATCCCAACAACTATGTTGCATATCTAAAATTTGGGAATTTAAATTTCTCAACGATTTTTTTCCATTTACGTATTCTTTTAGTTTATTAAATATGTCAGCGCTTGATTAATTTTTAGCCTTTTAAATTTCGTTATAAACCTCAAGACTCATCTTAAGTACCTAAAATTGGCGGAATTTTTTAGTTTCGTGTTAATTATGTTGCTTGATTGGTAATTGTAATTTCAGATTTCTGGCAGGATGTCTTTAATTTCAAATTTATTAATGTTAAGTTGGTTGTATATTGTGCTGTTGTGGAAATAGATTTCTTTAGTTTTGTTTGTTTGGCAGGTGAAGCTTGTGGGGGAGAGAATGAACTTAGTTTTTCGAAGCTTCGCAAGAAAGGGAATGAAGATAATGGTAATGCACCAATTTTCCATACAGGATCAGGGAAATCGGTTGTACTGAAACAATCTTCGATTGCAAAAGCGTTGTCTGTTCTTGGTGATGATGATGGATATTCTGGCAATCCAGGTAGCTGTTTTTCCCTCTGATTTTTTCCTTTGAGGTGTTTTTTTTTTTAATTATTAAATATGCAATTGTGAGCCCTAAATACCTCACTGTAGACCTAAAATTTGACGATTTTTGGTCTCAGGTTATCCATGTTGTTGTATTGACTTGTAAATGCTACTCTTATGGAAGGCCTTTTGTTTTATCTTTGTTTTATTTTGGCAGGTGAAGTGCATGGTAGAAATAATGAATGTTGTTTCTCTAATTCTCTTTTCCATACTGGATCTGGGAAATCAGTTGATATATCTTCTGCCGGTTTGGTTAGAGCGAAGAGGTTGTTGGGAATGGAGGAAGAAAATTATAGTTCTAATTTTCAAGGATTTAAATGTCCAAGGAAATCTTCCACTGTCAATGAGCAATTTGGGTGGCAGGATGTAATGCATTCAGGGACGAAAGTCAGTATGAAAAATAATGGGGTTATTGGTGATGATTTGCCAGCTCCTAGGTCTTCTTTAGTTTCTAAGACTGTTATTTTAGAAAGTGAATTGACGAAGGAGGTCAATACAAACTTGTTGGAACCTGAAATACAAAAACCACCTCCAATTAAATTCCATACTGCCGGTGGAAGATCCCTATCTGTTTCCAGTGAGGCATTGAAACGTGCAAGGAGTCTTCTTGGTGACCCAGACCTAGGAACTTTCTTAAATGAGGGAGATGCAGTTGATCAGGGCCTCTCAATTTTTGAAGGTAGTGGATTTGGTGATGCTTCATCAAACAAGGAAAATGGTTTTTACTCTGCTTTTACCCATCCTAGAGCCTCAAGTAAACATATCTCAAAAACTTTCATTTCACCTCTTAAATCATCTGCAAACCATGTCCAGTCATCTATAAATCCAAAAAATGTTATTTCGGGGAGTAACTTGATAAAGAAATTTGATGCTGTTCACAATGACAGCATCTGCAAAGTTAATAACAACACGACTTATGTACAGAAGCCTGTAAGGAATGGGCTCTGTACATCTGCTACAATGGTTGCTAATTCTCTGGATAATATTACTGGCTCAAGGATGAATTCACTTCAAAGGACTAGCTCCAGGATGATACCACTTCACAAGTCATTGTGTGCGCCGTTGCCTGATATTTCAAATACAATTGGCACAGCTTACTCAAATAACGGACAAGCTAATGGAGAGAAGAGGAAACTTGGAAGGGGAATTTCTATTTCTCCATTTAAAAAGCCCCGCAGTTCCAAATTCACCACCCCTTTGAACAGGAATGTCTCATCTGTTCCCAGTGGTAATTCACGACGCTTTTAATTAACTTCTTTTTGCATCTGCTATCAAAATTTATGTTTCCCATTCAAGGTATATGTTCAAACAGGTTTATCTACTGTATCATATGAAAGTTCCGGCTGTAGAAGAAAAGTTTCCACTAGATATCCTTTCCAGGTTCCTAGAATGTATATCAAG
Source organism: Populus nigra (assembly GCF_951802175.1). Taxonomy (NCBI): domain Eukaryota; kingdom Viridiplantae; phylum Streptophyta; class Magnoliopsida; order Malpighiales; family Salicaceae; genus Populus; species Populus nigra. The sequence continues at coordinate 26,630,395 of NC_084853.1, forward strand.
GAATACTTTGGAGGGCATTTATCAGATAAGCGCCTGGTATATACATTTTCAACATAGTTATTTATGTTTTGTCGAGGTTGTGTTAGTTATTATCACTAAAGATTGTTCTTTGTAGTCGGAGTACTTTACAGATCAAGTAAGACAGATCAAGTCAAATAATGCAGATAAGTACATGTTTTGCGATGAATCTGGCCGAGATAGCATTGGAGCTGAAGCATTCTATGACATGTTGCTTCAGTCTGGAGCTTTGTCACAATATGCTTCTAAAGAGTAATTTTCCACTGTCTCTTTTCATATTTCATTGGGAGAGTTTTTTTTTCCCGGAGTTACAATAGTCAGTTTGATAATCCATTTGAAGTTTGTAAAAGATTTTGTTTTTTCAAACTTTGGACATGGATGTTGCAAGAGTAAAAATATAAAAAGTTAGTAGCACCAGTTGCCATTGTAATTGACATAATGATGTGAATTTTCAAAAGGTTGTCAAGTTTTGTTAAGATTGATTTCTTGTTGCTGTCAACTTCAATTCTATTTACAGTTTATGGTCATTCCATGAACTTTTTAATCAGTGCTCTTATATACAAAAAATATTTTTTTTCGACCTGTCGCTTTGCATTTTATTAACTGATTCAGCTTCGTATTTATCAATAAAGGTGGGTTATAAATCATTACAAGTGGATAGTTTGGAAACTTGCATGTTATGAGAGATGCTGCCCAGAAAAATCTGCTGCAAAATTTTTGTCAGTCTCCAATGTGCTTGAGGAATTGAAGTACAGGTATTTTAATTCTTTCAAGCTATACATTTCTCTTGAATTTAGAAGAGATTCGTGACAACCACATATTATTCATTTCCATAGATACGAGAGAGAAGTAAATCATGGCCATCGATCTGCAATTAAGAGAATTCTGGAAGGGGACGCACCACCTTCTTCAATGATGGTTCTATGCATTTCTTCCATCTACTTCGGTTGTGAACCAAAGATAGAGGTTCCTTCAGTGGCATTAGACGGGGCTGAACATAGTAATGCTGCAAAACTGGAACTGACCGATGGGTGGTAGGGAACTGCCAAATTTATTATCATGCACTCAACATTTGAGGTCCTTTGAAGGGTAAAAATATCTTTGTTTCACAGGTATTCAGTGGATGCGCTTCTGGATATATCACTTTCAATGCATCTGGATGCTGGGAAACTGTTTGTGGGACAGAAACTTCGAGTACGATATTCGTTTCCATGTTTTTCACATTCTTTTCAATGATTGGAGCCCTTTTAGATTGGCTTTGCTCACTCCCTATTTATTTTTCCTCTTGTGAAGATATGGGGAGCAGGATTATGTGGTTGGGCTGGTCCTGTGTCATCCTTCGAGGTTCTTGCAGGCTTTAGATTTCTTAATGGAGTTGCATTGTTGAATCTTTTACGTCCTTGTAATACCAAACTTTCTCACATTTTGGTTTAAATTTTAGGCATTGAAGACTGTTAGTTTGTCATTGCATATAAATGGGACTTATAGAGCTCACTGGGCTGATCGAATGGGATTTTGTAAGCATCTTTTGGATTACGCATAGTTTTTTGCTTGAGATTTACATTGATGTGGCATATTTGTAAATGTTTCTCTTTGCCTTCTTATGCATAACTATTTGAATATTTTTCCATAGGTAAGGGAATTGGTGCTCCTTTGGCTTTTAGGTGCATCAAGAGTAATGGCGGTCCTGTCCCTCGGGTGTTAGTTGGAGTCACACGGGTTTACCCTGTTCTATACAAGGATAAGTAATGTGAATTAATCATTTTTGCTGCTTAATTGAAGTGCATTTGGCTCTTTCAGTATAGTAAATTTTCTCCATTTCTCACTCTAGATTAAGTAATGGCAGCAGAACTATTGTGAGATCAGAGAGAATGGAGGCTAAACTGGTGCAATTGAATAACCAGAGGTGACTTCCATTCTACTGACATAGCCATTTTGTTTTTTTGATAGATCAGCCTAGTATATTTTAATTTAGCTTTTTTTCCCTTTCCTAAAGAAAAAACATTGCCACTCCATATCAGCATGATCACTTCATATTTGTAAGGATTTTCCAATCTAATAAAGTGGCCAAAATTTGTTTAGATTTCTAGCTAAATACAATATCATAATTGATGCTCTTTATTTTTATGCTGCAGGCGTTCAGTTATTATAGAGGGTATTGTTTCTGAGTTTCAAAGAGGGATGAAAAGTTCTAACATATATACTGATATTGATAGTGAAGAAGGAGCAAAAATATTTAAGATTCTTGAGACGTCAGCTGAACCAGAAGTCCTAATGGCAGAGATGAGTCCACAGCAACTAGCATCATTTGCCTCTTATCAATCAAAACTAGAGGTAGGTTCAGCTGATGTACTTGAAACATTGGTCTATATGTAGAAAGAGATATTAATCACAGGAAGTCTGACTTTAGGCGACAAGGCAACTGGACATGGAGAAAGCAATTGGGAAAGCTTTACAAGATGCTGGCTTAGGGGAGAGAGAAGTGACCCCATTTATTAGGGTCAGGGTAGTTGGGTTAACTAATTATCAAGAAAAGGGCGCCCGCGCCCTTAAAGAAGGCTTAATAACAATTTGGAACCCGACAGAGAAGCAGGTTAATCTAATTGCTCAGTTCTGCTTCCATTTCTCATGCCTTTAGTCTCTGTATACTGTACTGTTTGCATTTGAATGGATCCACCTTTGTATGCTTACATAACTAAAGATTATGTATGCTGCATCCTTTGTTTCAGCAATGTTCTGTATTCTATGCCTCCCTAATATTGAATTTATTGCAAAAAGTTTTCTTGAGATTCTTTGCAAGTATTGATTAAACTTACTAATTATAACAGAAAAGTGATCTTGTCGAGGGGCAGGCTTATGCTGTAGCAGGACTATTACCCGTGAGTTCTGATTCAAATACACTTTACTTGCAAGCAAGAGGATCTACAACCAAATGGCAACCTTTATCTTCCCTGGCAATGCAACAGTTTCAGTAAGCCTCTATTTGCTTTATCTGTTATCCTAACAATTGAATCTAACTAAAAGGTTGTCCTCTGTAGGCCATTTTTCAGCCCTCGAGCACCAGTATTATTGTCAAATTTGGGTGAAGTTCCTCTTTGTCGGTAAATTGCGCAATTTGATTTCTTTCTAGTCCTGCCTCTGCTTTATTTCTTCCTCGCAGAAATTTTGTTCTGATTGTTTTTTGATTGTGCAGTGAATTTGACATTGCTGCACTTGTGTTGCACGTGGGAGATATTTATACAGCTGCTCAGCAAAAGAAACAGTGGGTGTTTGTGACTGATAGCTCCATTTCTAGATTTGATTCAGAGGATACGTCAAAGTCCTTACTGGCCATCAGCTTCTGCTCACCATACATGGATAACGATTCATTTACACCAATCAACTACAATCTTGCTGGATCCACAGTGAGTACATTTTAAAGTCCTTCTATGGTCTACCACAGAATGCATTAGTTTATGAATATAGTATGAGTTGATTCATGGAGACAACATCCAAGTGGAAATTAGAAGGATAGATAAGTTTACGAAAGAAAGCCATTTTACCTCTTTCTTTCTTTCTTTTTTAAAAAAAGAAACTGAGAACCTCATTTATTACTTCTGCAGATTGGCTTGTGTAATCTCATCAAGAGAGCAAAGGACCAAACATATCATCTCTCGATAGCTGAAGCAACAGAAAATTCGACCTATTCTTTGAATTTTGATTCCTCCAATTTTTTGCACCTTAAAAATGCTGCTGCCTCTACTCAAAGCTGGGCCAAGACCTCTACCTCGGTGAACAATCTAGACTTTGATTATGATAGTTCAGCTTTGGTGTACATTGCCTGATATTTATATACTGCCTTGCCTGTTTCACTTCATGCAGATTATTAATAAACTTAAGGAAAGGGTTTTATTTATTATTGGTGATTGAAAAGGCTAGAAGTTGGAAGGGGACACTTTGAACTGACAAGTAAGCCTCTTTATGTCAACTGGATTCTTATTTTTGTCAATTGACTTTAATTAGGGAGAATTAGTCTCTTGTTTTTACAGCAGTAAGATCTTAAAATTCACACATGCCAGATGCAGAAAAGGATTTCAGAATACTGCTAGTGAGAAAGACCCTCAGCATTATTTTTGGGTATGATACTGGTTTGGGGTCCACATGCATTCCATGTTTTTGAATTAATCACATTCTCGAAGCAGATTTTTGCTACACCACCACGGGTTGAGCAGCTGAAGTTCTCCAGGAGAGATCTGTGAATATCAATCGTGCAAGGTTGTCATGAAGGCTCCATCACTCTTATCGGCTTTTGTTAATCCTCAATGTTGAGTACAGTGGACGGGGAAGGGCTTGAGTTAAGCATCTCGGAATTGGTTAGCATTCACCACCGGATGGAGATGGTCTCTACACATGGCAACATTCTTGGTATAGTGTACGATAATTAAATGCAACTGAAACATCTATGTAAATAATTAAGAACCAATAATGTTTGGTTCAGAGCCTATGTAATGTCAGAACTCAATTTGATATGCTGCGTTATAAAGTTGAAGAAACTACATACAAGTCCTGAGGATATATATATATAACAACAATACCATGCCAGCATCATTTCTATGTCCATAAAGAGGCTCTAAAGAGATAATGTTGATCAACTGGGGAGTCATCTTGATCAACAGAATTGACCCCTGTGATCACATGAGGCAATCAGAGAACTGATGCCATCTTTTATTGGGTGATAGATAAGTATTCTTTTGATCATGTCCTTCATTGGATTAATATATATGCATACGAAATATATATTCAAAGAAGTATAAGAGATTGAAAAATTACAAATAATAAGAGAAAGGTATTTACTTATTGAAACACTTTAAAATTGATAAGGCTTTATTGTTGTCAAGAATGAATCTTGTCTTTAAGATTTTATTGTTTATGTCTTGGTGCAAATGATGATTGCGATAAGCTTTTCAAGATTCCACCACCACCATCTTAGTTTATATGCACTTCTAAACAAGATATTTAAATAAAAGAATGTGTAATTTAAATAAAAGAATATGTAATTTAAATACCTCTCAACAAGATGAATCTAAATTCTAGATTTGAAAAAAAAAAATCAAAGCATAAAAAAATAAGAAACACTAAAAAAAAGATGAGGAAGAGTGTAAATTTATTTTAAAAACTTATTTGAAACTCTTCCTTCATCCCTTTTTCATAGTGAATTTTGGAAGTTAAATGGTTAAAGAATTGATTCCAGTAATAATCTTATGTAGACCTCTTGATCATGTGGTTTAGCAACCCCCAACGGAGTAGATAACAACTCGAAAAGCCAAAAATCAGGTTTGATAAAACCCTGACCTAGAGATAACACTGCTCCTAAAAACTAAAAGTGTTGGAAAAAGACTTGGACCCAGAGATAACCCTGTATTTAAAAACCCTAAATATGAGAATGACGTTACGAAGCCAATTAATTTTTGATAAGTTAGTGTATGATCTTTGGTCCTTCTAAGAAAGGTTGTTTTGCCATAAATAAATAAAAAGTTATGTTTATTCTTCAACTTGCTGCCCAAATTTGTAGGTAAAAAAAACATAATATAGTTCCCTCTAACTAACCCTAATGGACTTATTATTCCTTTTTTTTTCCACTCTTTATGCTACTAATATATTCTAAGAAAGAAACAAACTAAAATAACACTTTTTTTTAAGAAACCGTAGATACAAACTACTAAGCTCTTGTAACAACCCGACTTCTTCATAGCAAAAAAAAATTGGTGGAATTTTTTTTTGTAAGTCGTTAGGTTCTCAATGTTTTTCACAATATCATTTTATAAATTTATAAATACTTTCCATTCGTTACCAAGACACAACCCACAACCCACATAAAGCAATCTAAATCAACATTCCTTAAAAAGTATCAATACTCATTCTCACAATGGTATTTAGGGTTTATTGTAATAGAATTCATCTCTTAGTGTAGTGTAATACTCATGTGATATAACAGACATACATTCACCATTCCATGTTTACAAGATCGTACTTTCACATCCGTATTCCATTGCAATTTTTGATACAAGTCTTTTACAAAAGTGCCAAATGAAAAATATTCAACTGGTTCGTTCGTTCTTTATCAAATACATAACAACTTAAACATACTATTACACAACACCTTTTAAAATATGTGAACCCGTGGAACGAGCTTTCCTACGCATTTTGATTATGTGATGTCCCTGTTACAAAAACAACATGGATACAAGAATTATAAATAATCTAACATGATAATAAACAATTAGAAGAACGTTATTGTTACTTTTCGTTATCAACTGAAAATGAGTACATTCTTTCATTTACTTCTCATATGCATTGTACAATCCTTATTATTTCGTTAAATGTATTGTTCTCACTCATAAGCCTCAACCTCTCCATAGGAGTTGTGGGGCCGGAGTTTAATCATTGGTTGGGGTTAATTACTTCACTTTAACCCGGTTATCCACTTGTGATGCTTTTAGCCGTAGCTAATCGCAACATCTAAACTCAGTCATCCGTCTTAGATGCTATTAACCAAAACTAATCACAAAATCAAACCCGTCATCTCTCACGGATACCATTAACCGAAGCCAATCATCATAATCAACTCGACCATTCATCTAGGATGCCATTAGCCAAAACTAATCGTCATATTCAACCTAACCATCCCTTTAGGATGCCATTTGCCGAGACTAATCATCAACGCAACCTGGCCATCCATCTAGGATGCCATTAGCTGAAGTTAATCATTAATTCATCTTGGCCATCCCCTTAGGATGCTATTAGCCAAAGCTAATCATCAATCAAAACCCATGTCATCCATCTTAGATGCCATTAGCCGAAGCAAATCATCAAGCGAAGCTAATCATCGAACACAACCCAGTCATCCATCTTGGATGTCATTAGCCGAAGCTAATAATCAAACACAACCCAATCGTCCATCTTGGATTCCATTAACCGAAGCTAATCAACAACTAAATCAACATTTCATAATCGGTTTAACATTCGTCAATAACTCAATCAACATTTCATAGTCGGTTTAACATTCGTCAACAACTCAATTTCATCAACAACTCAATCAACATTTCATAATTGGTTTACCATTCATCAACAACTCAATTAACATTGCATAATTAGTTTAATATTCATCAACAACTTAATAATATATCATCCTCAAACAAGTTATTTTAGAACATTTATATTAAACAAGAAAATGGTGGAAACCACCTACCTGTTCTTCCTGTGGGGTGTCCTTGCCTAGTCGAAGGTCCAATCCTGGCCGCACCACTTAAACACATCAATGATCATAAATCAACACATTTGCAATTGGTAATCACATAACTTGTCACCGTACATATTTCAAGAATACCCATATTCACAATCAAGTGTTCCACATATTACACAACCATACAATGAAATTGTTACAAGCATTTAAGTCAATTTTGTTATAGAGGTCTGTCGCAGAATATCGACAGCTAAAGCTGGTTTGCTGGTGGCACATAATTCGATAGCGAAAACTGATTTGCTGCTGACACAGGATTCAATAGAAAAAACTAATTCGCTGCAAACACAGAATTCAATAGTAATCATCAACGCACATATGTGATTAGTACTTAAAAGTGCATTTTTATCAAGGTTTTATATCATCATTTTGCATTTGAAGTATCAATATCTCCTTAACTAGAGCATGTTTTATAATAACATGTCTAATAATATAAGATATCTTTAATTTATGGTAAATGTTCATCTTAAATACAGGCCTATCATATAAATCAAAGGATTGATTGATGAGTTTAACTACTGAAATTGAGAAGGCAAAGAGAGGGCTAAGCTTAGAAAAGAGATATTGGTTCAGTCCAAACTGGAACACCATTCGGTTATTGGATCATAACTGGAGCTGTAGAACTTGAATTTAGGTCTGGTTTATATTATCGAAAGCTAAGACATAGGCCTAAAACTTTCATGAAGAGTCCAAGATTTAAAAGTGCCATTTTCGAGTTCAAATGGTAGCAACAACGGAGAAGTCAGAATCTGTCTTGCAGCCCAGACACTATTCCATGTTCAGCCTATATCTCGAGTTCTAGAAGTCCAAATGCGACAATTCTTATTTTGTTGGAAAGCTGAGACAATTTACCAGAACTTTCATGAAGACTATCTATTCAAATTATGATGTTAGAAATGACGTTTTGTTCAGACAAGAAGATAAGGATTGTCTCCAAGTCAAGATGTGGCCACCCACTCAACAATTAGTCATCAAATCAATAGTTTTGAATTTTAGCTTATAAAAGGAGGCATTTGCCATGCATTTAGGTATATTAGTTTTTAGATCAAGATCATGCTCTTTATTTCTTTATTTATATTTTTGTAATGTTTAACTTTTATTTCATGTTATATTTTTCTTAATCTCTTGTTTATGCTTTTCATTTCCTTTACTATACTTATGTTGTTTATTTATGCTTCTCTTCTTCATTATGTTTACCTAAGTTTATTATGTCAAGGTGAAAAGGTTACACTAATGGTGTAAGAATAAGTATAGTGTAAACTCAACATGGACTTTAATGTTTGATACTAACATGTTTTGTATTTGTTATCTTATTCACTCTTAATACTTTGCTTGTTAAATGGTTAATCTAGATTTATGTTATATAACCCTTGGTACAACAAATACTTGATTATTTCATAACCAACTGTATGGTATAACGGACACCTGTGTTATGAAAGGAACTTGATTTGTTGTTAACATAAATTAACATCATGAATACCTAACAACATTTACAAGTATTAACATTATTCGAATAAGATAACTAATGTAATCATGTTAACAATTTATAATCCGATTGAAACCTCCTTTGTGTGTGGTTTCCAGTTGAGTAATAAAAAAGATTTTATACTATACTTATTTGAAATACCATTAGCGGATCCTCTAACCTTGACAATTGTTTTATCCTTGTTTAATCCTTACATTTTTCTCACATCTCAAAATTCTCTTTAACTCATTATTATTATTATTATTATTATTATTATTATTATTATTATTATAGTTAACCTCCCTGTGGTTCAACCCCAGTCTTATCAGGTTATTTATTATCTCGACACTCCTGCACTTGGGAGAAGACATCAATCTTTTGGTCATGTCAATAGGCTATAACTGACTCAAAAATTTCTGATGAAAAACTGAGTCGTTGCCGACTTAAAAATAATCAACGCAACACAATTTCACAGCTGACGCTGAAATCATCAGTGCATATAGTTTACGGCTGATGCAGAAATCATTGACAAAAACTGAGTTGCTATAGACTTAGAAATCATCAATGCAAAACAGTTTCACAAATAACGTTGAACTCGTCAGCATATATGGTTTATGGTTGACGCAGAAATCGTTGACAAAAATTGAGTTGTTACCAACGATTTACGTTAAGCCTTTCACCTACTAACGGTTCTCAACCTCCACATAGCTAGTTAGCATGTTGAGGTCTCATTTGTTAACAAAATTAACCAGACAAATCGCTCCACCAAGTAAGAACGGCCACGCACCAAGTAAGAAAGAGCTCTCAAGTGCTAGAGAGAGACACTCTCGGTTGTAGTGAGAGATAGCGCCTGTGTGCTGCACTGCGCTCGTTGATTCCTTCATTGTGCACCGTTCCTCTTCTTCACTTCTTCACGACGACTCTTGATCTCTCTATGGGGGAAATTGAAGAAAAAATCCAAGATTCTTCGGTCTGTTCAAGGGGATTTTAAACTTCAGACCTCGCGTCAAGTTTCCTCGAGTATTTCTAGGCTTAATTTCACAGCCAATCTCCGGTCCAATCTGACTCTAGTTCTTTGTCTAAAGTTTCTCCACCTCGTACCAGAGTGGTTTTTGCTGACTATGTTACCCCATCCAGTGGAGTTAGGGGTTCTTATCAAAGCAGGAACATAGTCATTCATCAAACTCGTTCCTCTGCTTCACCCTTTTCCCCTTGTGCCAATAACGGTGTCTTCTCCAATGACTCTAGGGCTGGAGCATCGGCGAGCATTGGAAAGGTTGGGTATTTCCCTCCCATTCCTGAGTTACATCGTGGTTCGACCCACCGGTCAACTCTAAAGTAGAGAGGAACTCCCACTCAGCCATCGGGGTCCATTCAAACCTCCACAAGGGCTACCTCCAGGCCCTCCCTTGACATTCTTATTCGAACACAGACGAAGACAAGGAACCCCAACAAGGTACTTCTCAGTCTCTTGGTCTTGTTCATTTCCCTGATTTTGCATCCACTGTTTCGTGCCAATTTAAGGATACAGACGTGGCTAGCCCTGCTGATTTGGGGACGTTTTGTTTAATTGGGTTTGTTGCTGGAAAGTTTCCTAGTTATGCATCCTTGTCTCATTATATTACTAAAAACTGGAAACACCATGCAAACTTTACAATGCATGATTCTGGGTGGCTCATATTTGCATTCCCCACTGAACATGAAATGCTGGAAGTTCTTGGTGGTGGACCATATTATGTGTTTGGCAGGTCGTTAATTCTCTAGGTCATGCCCGATTTTTTTTATTTCAAGCCTAATGACATGACCAAGTTGCCCATATGGGTGAGATTCCCCAACTTGCCTCTTCGGTGCTAGAGCCCCCTCTATTTGTCCAAATTGGCTAGTGTTATTAGGAAACCAATACATTGTGATGACTCTACAACTAATATGACAAAGTTATCCTATGCCCGGGTTCTTATTGAGGTTGATTTACTGGGAGATTTTCCCAGCTCTGTAAATGTTGTCCTCCCTAATGGCTCCAACCTTGCTCAACAAATTCTGTATGAGTCACTTCTCCGTTTCTGTAAATCATGCCATGTTCTGGGGCACACTGAAAATGCATGTCGCAAAGGCACAAAGTCAAAACACAAGACAAGGCCTAAAGACATTCATGAAGACTCTGGTTCTCCTTATGCGGACACAGTGGCAGTTGAGAAACAATAACCATACAGTCAGGGGCCTCTTGTTGACACTCCTGTTGACACTCCTGTTGACCCTATATCCACTGAAGTGGCCACCTCTGAGACCAAAAACCACTCCTTCCCTGGGTATAAAAGAACCAAGTTTGCTAACCCCAAGCAAGCCTCAGATTCTGGAAAGGGTGAGGAAGCTTTACTGGTTAAAAGACAATACTTAACCAGGAGTAAAGCTAGCAAAAGGATGCTCAACCCAGTTTGGGTAAACCGGGGTCATCCAAGGGCCCCATGCTCCTACATTGCAGCTCTAATGATCTGGCACCATCCTTGTTGATGTAGTTAGGTTGGGGGCTTACCCTAATGTTGCTTTTTCTTGTGCAGTCATTCTATTGGTCAGGTTTTTTATGCTTGTTTTCTTTGTTCCTGTTAGTCAGGATTGGTTTCCATGGTGGTGCAGGATGTTTCTTGCTTGCTGTTTTGTTTAGCTTGTTGATGGTTGAGGCCTGCTAGTTAGCTTGTTGCCTATTCTGATTATGTTTTTCAGATTGTTCCTTCCTTGCTGCTGCTTTTGTGCTTTGCATGTTGCTGGCTATATCCTTGCTGGTTCTGCTGGGAGTGGTTCCTTGAGGTTTGTTGTCCCTGGTGTTGCTTTTGCTGCCGGTTGTTCTCCTGGGAGATGCCTTGTGTCTCCCTGGTTTGTTTGCTGTTTGGATTGTTGCCGGTTGTGGCCTGTTTTTTTTTTTTTTATGTTCGGCTAGTTTGCTAGCTCGTGCGTTGGTAGCCAGTGGTCCAGACTGTTGATGTTGGTATGCTGTTGGAAATCTTATTTTCTTGTTCGGCTTAATGGGAGTATGTTCCCCTAGGCTTTTTGAATTCTATTTTGCTCTGTATAAGGGTTGTTCATACTTTTGTTCATAGGATGTTGTTCCCTTGATCTCTCGGGTGCTTGTGTCCATCTCCACTTTGGTGCTGCTGATTGGAAGGCTTTATGGGAGTAGGGGATTTATTTTTGTTTTGTTTTCGCTGTGGGAGCCTGGTTCCCAAGCTTTTTGGATGTTTGGTTGGTATTCTGGATTAGTGTATAAGGGATCCTTATTTTCTGGTTGGCTTGTGCTGGGGAGAATGTTCCCCAGCACTCGCCTCTTGTGTTTTGCTAAGGTTTGTTTAAAGGAGTCTGTTCCCTTTGCTGGTGCATGTAAAGTTCTACTGGTTTCTAGCTTGTATCGCAAGCTTGTCTTGCTCTTTTTGATCTATATAATTCTTATATTTGATAAAAAAAAAAAGAGCTCTCAAGAAGAAAGAGCTCTCAGTAGCTAGAGAGAGATGCTCTCCTTCATTTTGAAGATTTCTCCTCCCGATAGTGATCTACAACTCATGAGAACCCGATTGAAGCCTCTGTCTTCATGGGTCTCTTTCTCTGTTGGCCTTTATATGGCCATCGTGAATTCAAATTTTTTATCTCTCTTCTCTCGGTTTAACTTCCAAGAGAAGTTTTGGATTATTTTCTCTCGACACCTGGTTTTGGTCTTCGGTATGCCTTCTGCACATTAAGCTCCTTTTGTCTTGTCTTCCCTAGATCACAAGTACCCAGCCCTCAAAACCTTTGTTGATAGGTCTTCTGCAGTGGATGCCTGTACTGGATCTAGGGATGAGTATGTTTCCCCAAATCTTATGACATCTCCATCTCCTGAAACCCTAGCTAGCGGACCCAGTTCTAGGGATGCGATTATGGGTTTTGGCATTGTGAGCGTGACTCTCTCCTTGGCGAAGGATCTGAAGGAAGATTTGTTCCATTTCATGGGTCTGAACACTACTTGTATCAACGATGCAAATCTTTTGTTTGGTGCTTGCGGGCAGATTCTCTTGGTCACCACCACTGGGGTTTTTCTCTCCTTGGTTGCTTCAGCTGCTGGTGCCAATAGGTGTATTCCTTGCTGGGCATCCCCTACTGCTTCTCCTCTGTAATAATTTTGCTGTTTTGCTAGAGGGTTTATGCCCTCTGCATATACATGAGGTAGTCTACCTCATGATTTTGGTGTGTTGGTTCCTGAGTTCAGTTGTTCTTGAAGGCTTTGTTCTCTAGATTGCTCTTTTGTTTTCTGCTACTCCTTGTAGTGTTGGTTTACTAGAGTTGGGTCTCATTCTCTAGCTATTTGCCTCGATTTGTATCCCATATATAAGCTATATTGTCTCTGTTGTTGCTACAAGTTCATCTTGCTAGTTGGTTGTTGTTGTAGTATACTTGTTTTGCCTGCCATTTGTTGTTGGTTTGTGTTTGGTCTTGTTCCATCAGGTCAAGATTCTGAGGTGTTTTGCTTGGTGGGTGTTGTCCTCTGTTGTTCCTGTTTCATACAGTCTTGTTTGCTTCTGCTTTGTTTGTGTTGCTATGGCAGTTGTTTTCCCTGGCTGCTTCATTGCAGTGTTGGGTGTAACTGCTATATGTAGCTTGGTTGCAATGCGTCATCCTTCTTGAAGATGGTTGGATGTTTACAATGCTGTTTGTCATCCTTGGCTGCTCTCGCTAGTTTATGCCCGTGTCTCTCGGAGTGTACCAGTGGTAGCCAATTCTCATGCAAGGTGGTCTGTTGGTTTTCTTCTGCTGTGTTGCTATATCTGCAATAGAGGAGCTTGGTGGAGCATGTTCTGGTGGCATTTGTCACCTCTGCTGAGTGAATATGGTTTGCTAGACTGGTCATGGCCTTCTACTGATACTGGCCTTTGAGCTGGTAAGTATGTACGTTGTTGGTTGGAAGTAGTGTTTTGATGGCTAGCTGCTGGACTTATTCTAGTGTTGCCACCCTACTCCAGCTGTTTTCTGTAAGGTACACTGCAGGTTGTGGTATGCTGTTATGGGCTCTCTTGGGTGTTGTTGCTAAATGCAGCATTGCTCTGTAGTTGGTTGCTGCTATATGCAGCTTGGTATGTTGTGCTTCTTGAAGCTAGCAGGAACTATGGTTTGCTAGGGTTGGACTTTCTTCTCTGGCTTGTTACTTATGGCTTACATGCGGGGCCCTGTTTGGGGTTGCCTTTGTCTGTTGGCGTACTGCTGTGCTGTCTTGTTGGGGCTTTGTTTTCCTGGTTTAGGTGAGGCTCCCTCCCCACACTCTGCCGGTACTCTGCTGCCAAGGGTGCAGGTTTGGTGTGCTGGTAATGATATGTGGATGGGTTTGTTGGGGCTTTGTTTGCTTGGGTGAGGTTCTCTCCCCATGTCCAGACTGTATGCTCCATATTGGTTATTCTGCAGCTCTAATTCGGTTGGCCTCTCTATCTGCTGGTGATGATATGCGGATGGTTTCACATGGCTGCTTGGCATAGGGACCCATTTGGGTGAGGTTCTCTCCCCAAATGTATTGCATGTTGCTGTGCTAAGTAGCCAGTTTGCTTTTCGGGATGGCCAGTTTGTTGATGAGGTTTGTCTTCACTGCTACTATCCTCTCTTGATGGAAAGCATGTTGCTGGTTCATGTATGGTGGCAGTTACTGGTCGGTTTTACCTATAATTGCTGCAAATCTGCTGGGTTGGAAGGAGATCCATCTCTATGATGTTGCTGGTTTTTGGGTTCCTGACAAATGCTTCTATGTTTGCTAGGTTGGTTTTTATGTATGTTTATTGCCATAAGGCTTTGATGCTTGTTCAAGGGAGCATGTTCCCTTTGTGTTCAAGGGAGTCTGTTCCCTTTGCTTTCTGCAAGCTTGTCTTGCTAAGGTTTGCTCCAGGGAATCTGTTCCCTTAGCCTGGCTATGTATGTTTTTATGTACTGCTGGTTTCCAGCTTGTTCCGCAAGCTTGTCTTGCTTTTTTTTATCTATGCAATTCTTACATTTGATTAAAAAAAAAGAAAAAGAAGAAAGTGCTCTCAAGTTGGAGTAGGTTGTGAGTTGGCCTCCTCCCTAGCTAGATTGTCTACTGTGTTGCAAGGAATTTTGTTTCCCGGTCATTATTGGTTTTTGGTCCTCCTAGCATATCATTAACTACTAGTTTGTTCCTTTCTGTATGTTTATTGCCGCTCGGCTTTGATATTTGATCAAGGGAGCATGTTCCTTTTGCTGTTAATGTAAGCTTGTCTTGCTATGGTTTGTTCAAGAGAGTCTGTTCCCTTTGCCTGGATATGTAAGTCCCTATGTATTGCTGGTTTCCAGCTTGTACCGCAAGCTTGTCTTGTTATTTTTGATCTATACAATTCTTGCATTTGATCCAAAAAAAAAGCTCTCAAGCAAGAAAGAGATCTCAGTTGTAGCTGCAGCTAGAGAGAGAATCTAGAGAGAGATGCTCTCCTTCAATTTGAAGTTTTCTCCTCCCAATGGTGCTCTGCAGCTCCTGTGTACCCAATTAAAGCCTCTTTCTTTGTTGGCCACTTACGTGGCCATTTATGGCAAGCAATCAGTGTCTCTCCTCTCTTCAATTCAAAAGAAATGAAAATCTGATGAGTCTTTGTGCCATCTGGCTTTGTTTTTGGCATCTAAAGCCCTCTTTGTCTCCGATTCCCGTATCCTCAAGCAGAATTCAAATAATCGATCTAGGGTTGTGCGATCTCCCCATGCTAAAAAGTGTGTTCTGGTGGTAGCTTGTCCAGATGTCGGTTGTTTGGTTGACGATCCTTCCACCCTTGAAGACGCCTCTAGTGGTAGTTCTTCTATGACCCTTGCTTTTGCTATGGCTTTTGCCGCTGCTTGCATATCTGGGATCTTTTGTCCACCTGGTTTTAGTGCTTTGTTTATCTCTGCCAACTCAGGTACACTCTCTGTATCCAATGTTGGGCTTTTGAGACTCTGGTTTTCCCGATCTAGGAGTGGTAGGTGTTGTCCTACCCCTCACTCTTGTTCGTTGGTGCTGCTTGTTTGAGGGGCTAGTGCCCTAGCGCATCATGAGGTGGTTTCCCTCATGATTGATATGTTGTTCCTCTGGTTTTGAGGCCAGTATCTTGTGAAGCTGGTCTTCTTTGTTTATTTTGTTAATATGTTCCTTTTTTTGGCTGTGTGCTGTTGCAATCTTGGATATGTTGGGTTTGTGTAGCTATCTAGTGTTGGTGGCTACTTTTTTCTGCAGTGTTTGTTTGCTCCTTCACTACATATCTTAGTCCTGGATAATTTTGGTTTGCTGGAGGATGCCTCATCGTTCTGGATGTTTGTTGTTGGGATTCTTCTTTGAGGCTTGCTATGATTGTGTTGGCCTTGTTGTCCTGGGTTTGATTGATGTCTCCTGATACATGTCCCTACTTGATATGTGATTAGTAGCTGTTATTGATCCTTTCCACTTGCTAGAGCTGTTTGTGCCTTCCTTCTCTGATTTGTTGCTTTTGGCATATACTAGTTTGGCTTGGGTGCTGTTGAAGGCTCTCTCTCAGGGTTCCCTTGGATGGGGTCTTGTTTGTTGGTCACTCTTTATTGGTGGAAGAGGTTACTGGTGTTTTATTGCTGCTCCCTTGTCGTCCCTGCCACTTAGGGGACTCTCATCCCTTGCATGTACCTGTGGGAGTGCAGGTTGCGGCTTCTAGGAATAGTCTTCAGCTTCATTGGTTACGTCATCCTTCGCTGGAGTGGACTTGGTTAGCTTGTTCTTCACTGTGTTCCAGTGAAGGTTATTTCTGGGTCTGTGCTATCTCTGCTTCTGTGGAGTTAGTTTGTTTGTTGGAGTCGCGTGCTATTAGCTATATACTCTAGTGATCTTGTGTTGGCTTACTCTGTTGCTCTTAGTAGCTGGTGTCGGTTTGTAATTGCAATGATGATTGTCTTCTAGAGTTAAGGGATATGCTTAGTAAGTCTGCTGTCTTTCGGTGGTGTGAGCTCTATGTTGGGGTGTTAGTAAACCTTTATTTGGTTTCTTCATCCTGCTGGTCTTACTGATTGATTTTGGTGGAGTCTCTTTGTCTGCCATCTCTGTATAGATTTCTGGTTGATGACCATCTGGTCGGTTCTGCTCCCATTGTGAGTTGCTGGTTGCTATGGCTACTTTGTTTGAGAGCAGTTGTGGGCATGCTGCTGTTTTGTTGGGACTTTGTCTGTCTGGGTGAGGCTCTCTCCCCATGTTCAGATTATATGCTACAGGTCTGATTGAGCTGGCCTCTCTAGACAGCTGCTCTGGACCCCAACAGTTTGGGTGAGGCTCTCTCCCCACATGTTCGGACTGCTGGTTCTATGTCGCTACTCTGCTGCCAATGGTGCAGGTTTGCTCTGCTGGTGATGATATGTGGATGGTTTCACATGACTGCTTGGTATAGGGATCCATTTGGGTGAGGTTCTCTCCCTAAATATCTGGTCCCCTTGCATGTATGTTGTGCTGAGCAACTGGTTTGCTTTAAGGATAGTAGGCTTGTTGATGAGGCAGATGCTTCTTTGTCTGCTAGGTTGTAGCAGTCATTTGCTTGCTACCTTACTATTTTGTAGGTGTGACTTGGGTGCTGGTGTGATTCCTGGTCCCCTGCTTGGGTATTTGAATTGATGACATATTCTCGCGCTTCTTACTGAAATGGTTTTGGTTTGCTGGTCTTCCTTATGGGTGAAGACTGCTCCAGAATGCTGTCGGTGAGTATTCACTAATGTGTGGAGTCCTGCTGCAATGGATGCCTATTGTGGGGCTTGTTTGGGTGAGGCTCTCTCCCCAAATGTTCCCCCCTGTTATTATATTGCTGCTTTGATTGGGGTTTTGCCTATCTGGGTGAGGTTCTCTCCCCATGACCAGCCTATACGCCTTTTTGTTCCATATTGGTTCTTCTGCAACACCTGAGATGTTGCCTTTGCCCAGTCAGGACGTTGCGATCTTGGTTCTTCCCTATTGGGTTTGCTTGTTGGTATGCTGGAATGGATTATGTATTCTGGCACCTTTGTACTGGTTTGTGCTGCTCTTGTGACTTGTGCCCTCTGGGCTTGCAGAAGTTAATGTTATGGGTAGACTGTCAAGGTTGCCTCTGTTTGTTGTTGTCTGCTGCTTTGTTAGGGCTTCGTCCGTTTGGGTGAGGTTCTCTCCCCAATGTCCAGACTGTTTAGTCTGCTGGAGCTGATGTGTGGCTGGTTCATTACTCTTGATTAGTAAAGGGATTCAGTTGGGTGAGGCTCTCTCCCCAAATGCTTGGTTCCTTTGTCTGCTGTTGTTATGAAGCAGCTGGTTTGTATTTGTAGATCATTGGTTTGTTGCAAGTTTTGTTGGTGCAGTCATGCGTGATTACTGTTGGGTTTATGCCTGCACTACAATCCATATTTTTTGATTTGTGGATAGCTGGTTTGTTGATAAGGTGGTTTTGTCAGCTGCTGCTATCCTTCTCTTCCTGGCAAGAATGCTGCTGGTTCATGCATGGTTGATGCTGCTGGTTGGATATGCCTGTCATTGCTACCAATCTTCTAGGTTGGAAGGATATCCATCTCTCTGCTGCCGTCGGTTTTTGAATTTCCAGGCAGATGCTTCTTTGTCTGTTAGGTCTGATTTAGCTGGCCTCTATTTGGGTGAGGTTCTCTCCCCAAAGCATGTTGCGGGTTCCTATGTGGTGGCAGCTACAGATAGGCTCATGTTGGAGGTTCTACCTATTATCGCTGCAGATCTACTAGGTTGGAAGGAGATCCACCTTTCTGATACTACTGGTTTTTTTGAGCTTCTAGGCAGATGCTTCTTTGCCTGATAGGATGGTTCTAATGTATCATTATTGCCATATGGCTTTGATGCTTGTTCAAGGGAGCCTGTTCCCTTTGATTTTAGGTTGTACAACGGAGGCTATTCCCTTTACTTTCTGTTCCGCAAGCTTGTCTTGCTATGGTTTGTTCAAGGGAGTTTGTTCCCTTTGCCTAGATATGTATGTTATTTTTACTGCTGGTTTCCAGCTTGTTTCGCAAGCTTGTCTTGCTATTTTTGATCTATACAATTCTTACATTTGATAAAAAAAAAGAAAAGAGCTCTCAAGCGAATCAAGAAAGAGGTCTCAGTCAGCCGGATAGAGAGAGAATTTAGAGAGATGCTCTCCTTCCCCTGAAGTTTCTCCTCTCGATTATTCTGCTGCTGAGCTCTGTGAGCCCTTTCTTCGCGCTTCCTATGGCCATTCCAAAATCAGCGCCTCTATTCAAGCAAACAACAAGCGTGTGATGGGTCTCTATCAAAACCCTAACGGGTATATGGCTTGAAGTTTTCGATGATGGGGATTTTGCTGGCAAATCTGTGGCTCCTCCCTCCGACGAGTTAGATGGCCCCACACACTTGTTGGGGTTGCTCTATCCTGTTGAAGATTATCTTGGAGTTAGCATACATCATGTCTCCCTCACAACCCTAATTGGTGTTTGGGCTACTGATTCTGATGCTAGGGATTTTGCTGATGAATTGTGGCTCCTTTCTTTGCTACAAACGAATTAGATGGAGGTTTGAATTCTTTCCCTCCACCCTTTTTTGACAAGGATTTGCTTTTTGTTTAGCCTGATAGGGTCTCTAGCTCCTCTTTTATTCATATTCAAGCTACTCCTACCATCGCGTTGATTTCTCCGTTGACATTACTGGTGCTAGGTTTTTTGATGATTTTGGTACCTGGGTTGTTGCTCTACAACTTCTCATCAGAGCTTCTGGCTATGGTAGGGTTTCTCCTACCTTCCCATCTTTGTAATGCTATCTCCCTGGTGTATCAGAGGGCCCGCTTGCCTTCTGGCATAGCATGGGGTCGTGCACCTCATGTCTTGGTGTTATAGTTTGTTGTCTTGTCGGCTTTACATCATGTTATGTATATGTCATGCTCCTCCTCTTGGCTATGTTGTTGTTGGGCTGCTGTTTAGGTAGTCTCTATTTCTGGATGGCCGTGTGGAATCTATTTGTTCTGCTGATTTGGATGTCGTAGATGCTCCATCGATTGGATAGCTACGTTGAGCTTGTATGCAGCTTAGCTGCAGATGCAGTTGCATGTTTGCTGGAGTTGATGCTAGCTTTCCTCCTTAGCTTGTGTTATGCAGGTTAGTTTGCTTGTTGCTGCTATATATAGCCTGGTATGCTGTGCTTTTTTAAGCTGGCTAGATTTATGGTTTGCTAGAATTGTTGTGTTTTCTTCTCAAGCTTGTTGCTTCTGGCTTAATGCCAGGATTGGTTTATGTTCTATTGGGGTTCTCTTATCAGGGTTGCCTTTGGGTTTTCCCTGTTGGGTTTCTGTCTATCCTTCATTCCTACTATGTTGAAGTGGTTGGTGATGTATTGCGGCAGCTCCTTGGTCTATGATTGATGTCCCTACTATTCAGGGGTCTCTCCTCCTCTGCATGTTTCCCCTGCTATTGGGTGTGCAGGTTGCAGCTGTCGTCAACTTGCTACTTTCCTATATTGCAAGAGTGACTTGGTTGATGATCTCCTCAATTAGGTAGCGGCTACTTGATCTCAGTACTTCCCTGCATTCTGTGTGGGAGGTTTGCTTTTGCGTGGTCCCTAGTTCCCTTATTGGGTCTCTATTTTGTTAGCTCATTCCTGTTGCTTATTGCTGGAATGGTCTTGGTTTGATTGTCTTCATTGTGGATGGAGGCTGCTTATCTTGGTGCCTTTCCCTTGCATGAATGTTGGTTGGGTCTTTTCCTGCTGTATATACCATCTTGGGTGTTGCTGCTTTGATGCATTTTATATGCTATCTTGTTGTTTGTTTGGTGCTGATGGCTTGTATACTTGCAGATATGTTGTTGCAGGTGTCTGCTGGTTGCTAGTTGGGTAGTTTGTGGAGTAGGTTGTTGCACTAGTGTTGGTGCTCCCTCTCTTCCATGCTTGTACAGGTTTAGGTCGCTGCCTACAATGCCAGCTGTTGTCTGGGCTACGCTTTTGATTTTGCGCATGTTTGCTAAATTTATTTAGCTTGCTAGACTGTTATTTTTGTTTCAGGGAGCCTGTTCCCTTTGTTTCAGGGGGTATGTTCCCTTCTATTCAAGGGAGTCTGTTCCCTTTCACTGGTTTGTATATGCCTGTACATATGACTTGCTGGTCTCCAGCTATGTTTTTTGATCTATAAAACTTTCTTACATTTGATAAAAAAAAAAAAAAAGAGCTCTCAGGCCCCTCTGCCTTAGGGCTATGGAGTGATCTATTCACCAACATTGTAGCTTTGATTTTTGGTTTGCACTCTTGGTTTTTTCTGATGATGCATGGGGATGGGGTAGGACATTTCCTGCTCCTTCTTCTCTATTATGTCACACTATGATGATATGTCAGAGGGCTTCAAAGCCCTCTACCCTAACATGACGCTTTTCACCTCATGTAGTTTGGGTTTATGGTCCTCGTGGCCAGTTGCTAATACTGTCTATGCCTTTTGCTCATGGATGGTAAAAAGTCCCTTTTGTATGCTGGAGCTATCGTGCTCGGCTGGTTGTTGGTCTTTTGGTTGTTGTTGCTGTCATCTTTATGTGCTAGTTTAGCTTGCTGCTGCAGTTCTTTTCACTTTGTTCTGTCTTTGATTCCCCTTCTATTGACTAGGTTGCTGGAGTGGATGGTTTTCTGAGGTTATTGTGTTTATGCTCTAATAGCATAGAGTCCAGCCTTCTTGTATTGGATCCTCGTGTCCAGTTTCTGGTTTTGTTCTTAGTCTGCCTGCTGCTGTTTGTGACTGCATTGATGTTTGTCTTCTGAAGATAAGGGATATGCTTAGTGGGTCTGTTGTCTTTCAGTGGTGTGAACCTTATGTTGGGATGTTGGTAAGCCACTGGTTTCTTCATCTTGTTGTTCCTGCTGATTGATTTTTGCAGGGTCTGCTTTGCCTGTCGTCTCTGTATAGACTGCTTATTGATGGCCATTTGATCGGTTCTATTCACATCATGAGTTGCTGGTTTTGGCTGTTGTGGGTGCGAATTTGGAAATTTATGGAGTCTTGCTTGGTGAAGGATTCATTTGCCTGTTGTGGGGACCTGTTTAGGTGAGGCTCTCTCCCTAAATGCTTCCCCCCCCCCCTCCTGGTTATGTCATGCTCTTTGCAGCTGGATTGTTAGTTTGATTGCTGCTGCTATATGTAGCCTGATGTTCCCTCCGATTGCACGGATGGTTGGAGGACTTTCGGGTGCTGCTTCACGCAATATGGTTTGTTGGACTCTGTCTTTGGTATGTTGTGGACTGTCTGCTGAAGGTCCTCTTGGGTTTTCCTTAGCCTGGTTCACACTTCATTTCCTTTACAAGATGCTACTACTACTGACTGTTGAGTGTTGGCTATGGCTTGTTTGTGCTGACTGTCTCTGTGTTGGGAAGTCTTGGCTGGTATGCCTAGGCCTCTCCTTGTTGCCTGAAGCTTTTCTTCCTTGTTGGATGCTCTCCATGTTCAGGGTGTGCAGGCCAGTCTGATATGTCTGACTGCCTCGTCTGAATTGGCTGGTCCCATCTTCATGCAAGTTGCTGCAGGGGTATCTGGTTCTGGCCTTGCTATGCTTCCCAACTGCTTGTTTCTGGCTGTTATGGGTTGTCACTGCCATTGCTGCTCACTTTGTTTGTTTTCAATGCCTCCTTTCCTGTTTGGGAGGCATGCTGCTACTGAATGCTTTATGGGGTTAATTCTGTAACTTTTTCTCTACCTGACTGCTTTACTTGTATGCTATTAGGTTTGAAGGAGCTCCACATGCTCCCATTAGTGTTGTTCTACTAAGCTTGTGTGCTTTTGCTGCTGGCTCTGTTGCTCATGCTGGGTTGCTATATGGTCATGATCTTTTTGGATAGTTGTTCAATGTTGCAGGCAATGCTTTGTCTTATGATGCTGGTTGGGTCAACTGCCTGATTGGTTTGTTGCCGATTGCATTGTTAGATGCTGGGGTTTAATTAATGGGTTTTTGGCGCCTGTTTGCAGATTTTGTTGCTTACTGGTTTTGATATCTTTGTTCAGGGAGCATATTCCTTATTGGGTTGTATTTATTTGATTAAGGGAACATGTTCCCTTTGCTTGCTTATATGTGCATGCTTGTATATCTGACTTGCTGGCTTCCAACTTTGTCTCACTTTTGATCTATACAATTTCTTACATTTGATCAATAAAAAAAGAAGAAGAAAGAGCTCTCAAACTTGTTGTATTGCCTCTGGTTTCTCATTGCTGCTTAGGTGTTTTGGCTCTTGACTTTTTGTTGTTCAGCCATGCTGCTGGATTTGTTACTGCTTGCATGCATGTTTTGCTGGCAAGCTTGTCGACTGCTTGCTGGGTTGCTCTTTCACTGTCAGCTGCCTGCAGAGTTTTGTGTTTTGTCCTGCTGGTTTTGCAAGTTCTCTAGCTGCTTGCTCATTGGATTGCTGGAGTCGTGGGTCAATGTTCTCTAGCTGAATTGAAGCTTCTGGCTGTTATTGGCGCTTATGTGCTGGTTTATGCTACTTGGTGGCTATGTTTTCTTTGTAGTTTTTGTTGTTCCTTTAAGCTCGCTAGTTGTGCTAATTTGGTAGTTTGCTTGTTTAAAGGAGTTTGTTCCCTTTGTTCGTTGTATGTACATGCCTGTATATTCTGACTCGCTAGTTTCCAGTTGTGTTTCACTTTTGATCTATACAAATTCTTACATTTGATCAAAAAAGAAAGAGCTCTCAAGCTTACATTTATTTTGGCTAGGAGTGAGCATTTCTGATTGGCTGGTTTCTCTCTTGGTTATTGTGGTCTTTATTCGCCATAAGTGGCTGCTTTTGGATGTTTTAGCTGTTCATCTAGCTAGTTCCTGTTAATCTGTCGTGTTAGGGTGTGGGTGTTCTATTTGGTTTGCTGTCATGGTTACTGCTGCAACTGCTTCCTTCCTGTTATCCTCAACGGTTTGCTGACTTAATGCTCGGTAAGGATGCATGGCCTTGCATGGCTAGCGTTTTGTTGGGAGCATGTTCCCTTTTCTGTTTATATCTGTTTTTCCTTGTTCTGGGATTTTGTTCCTCTTATGTTCTGTACATGTATTTGAACTTGCTGGTTCTACAGCACGGTTACTTTTGATCTTAATATATACTTACATTCTGATAAAAAAAAAAAAACAAAAAAACAAGAGCTCTCAGTTTGTGCTTTCCTCAACAGATAAGCACAATGGAGAGGATGTTTCCTCCTATGAGACTTCGGATTTTTGAGAATGTTGCTTGGATCTTGGTCTTCATGATGTAAATTATACTAGTTGTTATTTTAACTGGACAAACAATTTTGTTTGGAGCAAGCTTGATCGGGTTCTGATCAATCCCTCATGGTCTTCATTGCAGCGTCTGACTTATGTTCACTTTGGCACACCAGCTGCTTTTACATATCACTCTCATGTAGAAGTCCATCTAGACCAGTATGTGCAGGGTAAACATAATTTTAAATTCTTCAACATATGGACTTCATATGATTAGTTCTAGGAAGTGGTCTCCAGTAATTGGTCCTCCCTTGTTTATGGCACTCCTATGTATATCCTCTGTCGCAGGCTAAAGCTTCTGAAAAGGCACTTGAAGGAGCTCAACCATCTCTACTTTAGCTATATTTTAGAGTGAGTCTCACGTCTTTAATCTAAGTTGGAGGTTAATCAATCTGTTTTGCAGCAAAACAGGGATAACTAGCTCTTGTTTGAGCAGGACCGACTCCTTCGCTTAAAATTGACAAATTTGAAGTTTGTAGAAAAGCAATTTTTTAGTCAAAAGATCAAATGCAAGTTCCTTAAGGATAGTGACAAAGGCTCCAGGTTCTTTCATGCTCTCATGAGTCAGAATCATCGGAGGAATTTTATTCCAGCCATTATGTGTAGTCATGGTTGTCTTAACACCTCCTTGAAGAAAATGGGGGCTGAATTTGTGAATTATTACTAATAGCTGCTTGGCATATCCAAAACCACAATTCCCCTTGACAGTGCAGTCACCCGTTGTGGTCCTTGCCTTTCTTCAAGTTCTCATGACCTCTTACTTTCTCCGGTATCACATGAGGACATTCGAAAGGCAGTCTTCAGTATTTGGAATGACAAAGCTCCCGGCCCTGATGGTTACTCTTCCTTATTCTTCAAGCACGCCTGGAATGTTATTGGGGGGGGATTTTTGCGCTGCAGTCCAGAATTTCTTCCATTCTAGAAGGCTTTTTAAGCAGATTAACCATTCCATTATTGCTTTGGCCCCAAATCAGCTAATGTTTCTTCTACATCTGATTTCAAGCTAATCTCATATTGTAATGTGATCTATAAGGTGATTGCAAAGATTTTGGTTGGTCGGCTCGCTAAGGTTTTAACGGACATTGTTAGTCTCATGCAGAATGCTTTCTTGGGAGGTAAGCTTATGGGTGACAATATTAATCCTTTCCAGGAACTCCTTAGGCAGTATGGCAGAAAGCGTTCGTCTCCCCGCAGTCTGATGAAAATGGATTTTAAAAAGGCCTTTGACTCTGTCCAGTGGGAGTTCTTGGAAAATCTTCTTCTATATCTTGGCTTTCCAGATGGATTTGTTTTTCTTGTTATGCAATGTGTCACCACAACCTCTTTCTCTGTTGCAGTGAATGGTGACCTCCATGGGTTTTTCCAAGGGAAAAGTAGTGTTAGACAAGGTGACCCTTTATCCCCTTATCTCTTTATTTGTTGCATGGAATATTTCTCCATGATGCTCAAACTGGCCTCCCAGCAGGTGGGATTTCATTTTCATCCAAAGTGTGGGGTTCAGGGCATCAGTCACCTTGCTTTTGTGGATGATGTTTTACTTCTCCCCCGTGGTGACTCCTCTTCAGTTCATTACATCCTTCAACAGCTCACACTCTTCAGCCAAACTTCAGGTTTGGACATAAATTCACAAAAATCCTCCATCTTCTTTGGGGGAGCTAGTAATGCTCAAAAGCAATCCATTCTTTCAGTTTTTAGCTTTAGAGAATGGAGTTTTCCTTTCACCTACCTTGGGGTCCCCCTGAGTCCTCATAGGCTGCTAGCTAGCCAGTTCTCATCGCTTCTACAAGATTTGGAGTTGTCTGTCTAAGGATGGATTGGCAAACATCTCACATATGCTGGGAGACTGGAGCTTCTTCGGTCTGTTCTTTTTGGAAAGGTTCATTTCTAGTTGAATATTTTCCCCATGCCGGCAACTATGATCATAAATATCATTAGTATCTGCAGAAACTTCTTATGGACTGGTGATGTTAGGAGAAGTACTTCTGCTTTGGTTGCCTAGAAATCTATTTACATGCCTAAGACAGAAGGAGGTCTTGGCCTCTTTGATCTCAAAGCCCATAACAGAAGCTTCCTTGCCTAGCAGCTCTAGAACATTCATCTCAAAACAGATCATGTCTGGATTTGTTGGGTGCACCATTTATACTTGAGCAGTGGCACCATTTGAACTGTCCCTGCCCACCACTCTTCCTCCCCAATATGGAAGTCTATTATATCTGTCAGGGACCTTATCTCTCAGCATTGTGGGAACTCAAGGACAGAATAATGAAGGTCCTTTTCTAGCTAATGCCTATAACTTCTTTTGGTCGGTAGGTTAACCAATCTCATGGGACAAAATAGTTTGGGAACAGTGGTTTTTGCCTAGATACAGCTTCATTCTATGGTTAACTGTCTTGGGAAAGCTTCAAACCCGTTACAGATTGAGGTTCATTCCTTTCTATCCCACCTGTGTGTTCTGTAGACAGGAGGAGGAGTCTCATAGTCATCTGTTCTTTATGTGTGACTGGACATGTCGTCTGTGGGTTAAGATAAAATCCTAGCTGCGGATTAGCAGAAGCATGATGACTTTGAACAGTGCTCTTCGAGGGTTGCATCCTAAGAAGAAAAGCCTTGAGGCTCGGATGAGAAGAGTTCCTTGAGCATCACGATGTATGTCATCTGGGAGGAAAGAAATAAGCGGGTCTTTGAGGGGAAAATCAGGGAAGTTGATGCAGTCTTTATGAGGTTCCAAATCCTGTTTTATATAATTTTTCATTTTCACGAGAAGGATCATTCCCTTCTGCATGTAGGCTGATGAGTGTTGTAATGGTCATGGGAGCTCTTTGCTTGCTGATCTGCTTGGACGTTCAGGTTTTGGTTGCTGGTGCTGGTGGTTAGTGGATTCAAGTATGTGCTGCTGTCATTCGTATTTTGCATAGATAAGGATGGTTTATTTGTGATGGTAGCTGGTTTCTCTTCTGCTTGGTTATCCTCGGCACCTATAGTCTTTGGGTTCCCAAGATAACCGATGTTTTGCTCTTTTTGGGTTGTATTTATTTTCTTGTGCTTACTAAGAGTCTGTTCCTGTAAGCTTTGCTTTGTGCATGTGTATATATGGCTTGCTGGTTCCCCAACTCGTCTAATTTTGATCTATAAAATTTCTTACATTTGATAAAAAAAAAAAAAGAGCTCTCAGTCAAAACACAAAGGGGGTCTGGCGGTCCTTGACATCAAAACCAAAAATGACAGCTTCTTTGCCAAGCAGCTATGGAACATTCATTTGAAATCGGACTCTCTTTGGATTCGATGGGTAAATCATTACTACATTCCTCATACCTCTATCTGGTTCTCTAATGCTAAGAAGACAGCTTCTCCACTTTGGAAGTCAATCTTCTCTCTCCGTAAAAAAATGATTGAGCAATGTGGAGGGATTCCTGCAGTGCAACAAATGCTCTCAAGCTAGCACTCTGGATCGAGGTCTTTTACAGTCAATGCATATGATTTCTTTATATATAAAGCTGATCATGTCCAGTGGGCTAGTGTGGTTTGGGAACAATGGTCTCTTCTAAGGAACAACTTCTCCTTATGGCTGGCGATGTTAGGCAAGCTGAGAACAAGGGACAGACTCCAGTTTATCTCCTCTGATCCTCTATGCCCTCTCTGTCAGAATACAAGTGAATCCCATGCGCATCTCTTCTTCAGTTATGTCTGGTCGTCTTCTCTTTGGGGTAAGGCTAGATTTTGGCTCAAGATTCATAGTAGTATGCCTACCTTAAACAGAGTCATTCGATATGAACCTATATGGACATAGTACCTCGGCCAACTTCTTCCTTTTAACCAAGCGTGAGGTCTACGTTATACCTTCCCCTTACCAACGGTTCTCAACCTATATGGATATAGTACCTCGCCGAACAACACTCTGTTCATCATACATTATCAAGTAACACAAAACATCTACGTATATTCATCTACCAAGGTTTTTCCCCAATCATCATTTTCAATACCAACTCCAAACATTATCACAATCATACAATCTTACATTCACATTTGTATAATGACAGTGTATCTACACAAGTAATAACAATTCTACAACACATAAAGATTCTATTTCATTTTTTTTATCACAAGTATAGTCACCAAATCATGCTGCAACCTATTTCCATTTACTTAAATTGTTCTCACGGAACTCATCAATCTCACAGCAGAATTCAAGTATGAACCTCAACATAATTTCAGTTCTAGCACACAAAATGTTCTTAGCAATCTAGCAGAATCACACTTTATGCATTTCATCATTTCTTTACACATTTCATGTAAGTTCTTTAATTATATGTGAAAATCAAAGCATCAATCATCCACATCTAGTCTGTTTTAGTTTGAATAAGATCTTAGGAGTTCAACAAGGTCATTTTCATGCATTTCATCACACAACACATTCTATCTAGCCCTTTAGCTATGGTCGACCCTCTACCAAGTTTTGTTCATTCAATTTCAATCATGTTCTTTCAAAGAATGGTCTGTAAATGAGTCTTTTCTTCCTTAGTGTTCTGCCTAGGTCTCTTTTGTTTCTCCTTGGTTACAAGTTTTTGAGCTAAGGTGTAAGAACACTTCTCCCCCACTCTAGGTTTTTCCCCTTTTTTCTTCCTATCCAAACTGTGAGGTATTTTTCAGTCAAGAGATGAAATTAACCTTACCTTATGTTTTTAACAAGCTCCTAGTGTAGATTTCGGTGGTATATTCTTTTCTTTTGTCTGATTTTCTTCTTCCATTCTTCTACTATCCAGCCAGCTTGTTACATTCCCTCTCCTTCCATGTTTTTAGCCCTTTAACCTCACTCTCTAGTTCTCCCTTTCACCCACACAATCACTGAAGGGGACATGCAGTTGTATTTGGTTCAGTATTCCGTGGAGAAGGGGCAGAGGAGCAAAGGCATGTAGCCAGACACATGCAGCTGTTGCAGCCGATCCTTGGAAAGAGGAAGAGTCCTCTTCCCTTTCCCTTCTTGCATTTATACCCCGCTCTTAAATGAGGTGTGGTGTTTGGGTGTTGGACAAGGCTATTCTTGTCCCTTTTTTGGGTTATTTGGGTCTGGTTTCTACTCCTATTCTCCCCTAGGATAGGCCAACCTTCTTCCTCCATGTTTTTCTCTAAGGCTAACCGGTTCATGTCTCTCAATTCCACTTAGAATTGGTTGGCCGAGGACTAATTTTTTGTTAGGTTTTACAAAATGTATGGATTTATCAGTGCACATAGTCATCGTTGACTCAGAAATCATCAACGAAAACTATGTCGCTACCGATTCAGAAATCGACAGCAATGGTAGAGTCGTTTCTAGCTTTATTTATTTTTTTTGTTTGGTGTTTATATTTTCCCCTCTCAATATAAATTTCATCCTCGAAATTAAAAGGACTCGTATTGATAGTGCCTTCAGATTCTCAAAGCAAATACCACAGTAACCAACTCTAGGTCGTGTATCAGGAAATTCTCTACATATATTCATCTACCAAGGTTTTTCCCCAATCATCACTTTTAATACCAACTCCAAACATTATCACAATCATACAATCTTACATTCACATTTGTATCATGGCAGTGTATCTACACAAGTAATAACAATTCTACAAGACATAAAGATTCTATTTCATTTTTTTATCTCAAGTATAGTCACCAAATCATGCTGCAACCTATTTCCATTTACTTGAACTATTCTCACATAACTCATCAATCTCATAGCAAAATTCAAGCATAAACCTCAACATAATTTCAATTCCAGCACACAAATTGTTCTTAGCAATCCAGCAGAATCACACTTCATGCATTTCATCATTTCTTTACACATTTCATGTAAGCTCTTCAATCATATGTGAAAAATCAAAGCATCAATCATCCACATGCATTCTGTTTTAGTTTGAATAAGATCTTAGGAGTTCAACAAGGTCATTTTCATGCATTTCATCACATAACACATTTTATCTAGCCCTTTACCTATGGTCGGTCCTCAACCAAGTTTTGTTCATTCAATTTCAACCATAAAATAAATACGCGAGAAAACCACCAATTTCACATAACACATTCTATCTAGCCCTTTACCTATGGTCGGTCCTCAACCAAGTCTTGTTCATTCAATTTCAACCATAAAATAAATACACGAGAAAACCACCAATTTCTTCTTTTTTTGGTATGGGTCTAGCCCATCCTAGACCCAACAAGCCTAGTCGGGTCACTGGCCCAAACCAGCAACTCAGTTGGGCACTTTTGCAGGTTGCATGTGTGAATTACTCATGCATGCACTGCACAGTGCGAACGTAATTAAAATTATCTTCACATAGTGCCAACACTAAATGAAATGCAAAACGGGGAGAGAAGAGAAATGGTCCTCTAGTTTCCTCTGTTTGTCCTATTCTCTCTTATCCTTTTTTCTTTTTCTTTTTTCTTTCACCCCTTCTTTCTTTAGTTCGTGGCCTTTCTCTAGCTTTTATAAGGCCAGAGAATGCTTGGTTTTGTAAGGCTTAGGGACCAAGGTGAGTGTTTTTCTGCCCTTGGATCTTGGGAGAAAGGTTTTAAACCCTTGATATGATCCTTCTAAAGTTTTTAAATGGGAAACAATGAGAAAGTTAGGCATTTTTCTGCAATTGACTGACCATATCAATATCGCCTGAGACCACCTGGACCTGGTATGGGGTGCATACCTTTTGACCAAACTCATTCTTGTTTGATTTGGAGGTGTATAGCTCTATATTTGATCATTTAAAAGTGTCCACTATACAACGTAATATTTGACACTATGTTTTTGGCTAATTAGGGACATGATGTTGTGGAGATCCATGGAGAAAATGGGATGTAAACGTTTGATATTGTGGACATGGGATTGTAGAGAGAGTGTTTCTTAGTCGAATGGTAGTGGTTTCAACCTTGGACGTGGTCGGAAACGCCGCATTTAGCTGTCTGAAAGTACCCCCTTGACCAGCCAAAAATCAAAGAAGAAAAATAATAATACTTTAAACGGTGTCGTTTTGGTTAATTCCTGTAGATTAGGGTTTCCTTTTGATTTAGGGTCTGTCAAGTTTCAAAGCAGTCCTTCATCTCTTGATTTCTTTCTATTTTATCCTTAATTTGCCTCTTTTTTTATGCAATTGTGTCCCTGTCAACTTCATTTGTCACCCTTGAATTTGAGTGTCGTTTACAAGTTAGTCCTTGATTTTTGATTTATTTAATTATCCCCCTGAATGACCACTAAACTTTCAATTTTTGTAATTTAACCCCTGATTTCTCACTAATTTCGGTCCCTCAAGTTGTGTGCAATTTGCAAGTTGATCCTTGGCTCACAAAAATTCAATTAATCCCCTATTTGCTCACCAGACTTTGATTTTATGCAATTAAGCCCCTGATTTGACTAAATTAGACTTCTCAAACTTCCAATTAAGTCCTTAACATCAATTATTTCAGAATTGGCCTTCCAAGTTAATCTCCTTTTGCAATTAAAAAACCTTAATTAAATAGACAAACCTTCTTTAAAAACACACACACACCGTGTGTGTGTTTAATTTTTTTAAAAAAACATGGGTAGCAACAACAATCATATCAACCATCATATTAAAATATAGAATAATACAAAATAAACATGCACACATTTATGTTTACACAAACATCCTAAAAATGTCAATAGAGAACATGAGTTTTTCAATTCAAATAAAGTTCTACCTAATCTATTACAAGGAAAAATGTAGCTTTAACTAAGGAACTACTCCTGTCTCTGGACCCATTAGTCTTGGCTCATGTCGCAAGCAGGACTCATCAGAATGGATGATGGGTCCTGCCAAGGGCAGAACTCATTCGTAAAAAAAATTTAAAAGTGTGTAGCAAGCAGTGAAGTCCTTCTCTGACTTTTTCTACTGGTGAACGCTAGGCAGGAAGAGACCTTATAGCACCCAGAGGCGAGTTAAGGAAGTCAACTGGAAGTAGCTAGATATATAGGTAGTGTTCGCTTCTTAGGCATATAGAACGTCTTCCTTCTGATGCCTACCCCAGGGCATATCGTATCGTATAAGTTAAGTCCTATGGAATCTCTTTTTTAAAGGTGAGAAACTTTCGTATCTTATTAGCTTAGTAAGCTTCAGCATCATCACTAAGCGGCATTGTAGCAAGTAGAGAAGATAGCTTTGGTAAAGGAAGGAAGGCTATGGCTAAATCACTAGTAGTAGATCTGATAGCTATGTCCCTAGTAACAGATTGTTTTGGCAACAACAGAAAGGAAGGGGTCCATGTAGTTGCCCGCCCCCTTCTTAGTCAATGGGGCAACAGGTTCGGCATCGACTAGAAAAGAGAGAATCCACTTCAGATAACCACGCCTCTTCTAGGCAGCGTGTGGAATGGCCGAGAGCGGACCTTTTTGGATATATAATCCAAGTCGAGAGTGGAGTTACGGGAACAGCCGTCTGATGGAAAACGACTTTCACGTTCGGTTCAGAGAGCACTTTTATTTCGGTACTTATCCTCCTGTTTTATGGATGCAACAACATGGCGAGCTGTGCGTTCTGGAGTGGGACCTTGCGTAATCCTGCCTGTCCCCGGCTAGTCCCTCCATACCAGCTAGCAGTTTAGGGACTCCCCTTCTTTACTGAGTAGGGTTCCCGGGTGCCTATGCGATTATTAAGTCAGGGTGCTACTGTACCAGAGTCATCTATCGTAGTAAAGGAAAAGTGCCTGCCTCGCACTCTGAGGTAGTCTTTCTATCGTAGCGAATTGCGCAAAGGCTTCTAATTCTGCGAATTGCGCCAATTCCAATTTTAATTTACCAGCTACTTGTTTCATAACCTTAATTTGAGCTACGGATCCTACTCTAGAGACCGAAATACCCACATTAATAGCAGGCCTGATTCCAGCATTGAATAGATCGGCGGATAAGAATATTTGTCTGTCTGTAATGGAAATTACATTAGTAGAAATATAAGCCGAAACGTCTCCCGATTGGGTCTCAACTATTGGTAAAGCAGTCATACTTCCTTCACCTAAAGAAGAACTTGGTTTAGCGGCTCTTTCCAAAAGGCGTGAATGCAAATAAAAAACATCTCCTGGATAAGCTTCACGTCCAGGCGGTCTTCGTAATAGAAGAGACATTTGGCGATAAGCGCAATCTCTTCCAGTCTATCCAATTGCATAAGGACATCCGGTTCTAGCATCGAATGGCTCTTTCTTTTTGGCTCTTCCAACTTTAGAGTTTCCTAATTTAAGAAGTCCCTAATCTATTCTATCAGTACTACTAACGAGCTAACATGCTAACAGTAGTTAAAAACTGGTCTTTCTCCGGCTCCCCTTTTTACCTAGCATAATAACTAACAGGCTTAGAAGACTAGCAGTTCTACTAATAGGATAAGAGTGAGTTGGAAAAGGTTATTCTTCTCATTCCTTCCCTTGATCTGACAGTGCAGAGTAAGAAGGGCCTAAAAAACATTACCAGTAATCTGAGGCAAGCGCATAAGAGAGCTAGCTTGTGTAAGAGTCATAAGAGGACTAAGAATAAGAAAGGTCCAACTCGTACTAAGGCTATCGGTACTACTCTTCCAAATTTCCTAACGTGGAAAAGGTATCTACTATGTTTACCCTTTCAGAAAGACCAGCTCTCCCCTTAGTTGGTTTAGTCCACGATTAAAAATTCGGTAAAGGTCCATTTGTCATATATATCCCATAGCATATCTAATCTAGTATATGAAATATATGAGAGGTCCATATACATTGTTTTACATCCCATATTCCATTCTGATACATGGAATTCAATCATGTATCAATTTGATCTAAAAATTAATCAATCCAATTTTTCGTTTTAAATTTTTAAATATAGATATATTTTTTTTTCTTTTATAAGGGAAGAAATATACCATTTTTTATGTATTTCTAGCCGAATAAAAAAAAATTGGATTGATTAATGTTAACAAAATTAGGAATTCCTAACGAATTGAAGATTATTGTGTATACCAAATTCAAACAAACTGACATTCTTATTTAATATTCCATTATTTATTATTACTGATCAATAAAACTATCTTAAAAAGGCGGGAGGAGGGGGATTTCATTTTATGGTAAAAAGTTTATTCATTTCAATTATTTCACAAGAAGACAAAAAAGAAAACAAGGGATCCGTTGAATTTCAAATAGTAAGTTTTACTAATAAGATACGACGGCCTGGTCCAACTGGGCTCATGTTCCGCCTTATTTCTCCAAGCCCATCTAGTATGGACGGCTACTGCAAATAGAAGGCGCCAGTCTATAGACCTTGGTCCCTAACTCATTTGCCAAATTAAAGTCAACCCATTCTTGAAATGTCTTCCTCTTGCCATTGTGAATGTGCAGTTCCTTCAAATTCAATTGCGAAAAGAACTGATTCTAGAAAATCAGAAAGTGCCACAGCGTATTATTGAACAGCAAATGAAATACCAAGGTTCACTTTACTGAAAGCGAGAGCCCAAGAGCGACGAAATGAGTTTCTAAAAGAAGTGGGGTTCTAGTCCTGCATTTGATGCTGATTATAGTGCGTCACGCTACTAGACAACGGATCTATAAATTTTATCTCAATCAAAGGGGTTTTTTCTTTTCTCCCATATAATTTGTTTCATTGATAAGAGTTTTTTTATATTATTTAAAAGTTAGGTGATCATAATGTTTTTTTATTTGAGGATGTATTGAATTTTCTTATTAAGATATTTTTTTGCATTTCAAAAATTCTTTGAAAAATTTAAAATTTTATAATTTTTTTCTCTAATATTATCATATTAAAGTTGATGGAGCTCTCAATAAATTTTTTATTCACATCATATATTTTATATATTTGTATTATATATGAGAATTTTTTAACAATAAAATCTATTAAAAAATAATTTATAAATATTATAATATAATATTATTTTGGGTAATATAAGATATTTTAATTTTATAACATAAGTGTATGAGATTCAAAGTTTTATCAACGTTTTATTATTTTTAGATTTTTTATTTAGTAGTTTTAAATTATATATATTATTAAATACATAAATAAATTATGTGTTAGGTCCTGCACTTAGCAAGACTTATTAGAGTTTAGTCCTGTTAGGGGCAGGACCCAAAATAGCTTTGGGCCCGGCTGCACAACAGGACCCAATAAGTTTGGAGACCCAAAAGCACTAGGTCCGGACTCAAAGCTAATGGCTCCTGCGTCATGACCTAACTTACTTGGGTCTGGTGTCAGGACCCAAGACTTTTATTATAAATAAAAGTCTTGATATTAAAAATATTCTTATTTGTGTTATAAAGATTATTATTTTTATTATAATTAATATTATTAATATAATAATGAATAAATTAAAAATATTCTTATTTCTATTATAAATATTGTTATTTTTATTATAATTAATGTTATTGATATTAAAAATATTTTTATTTGTATCATAAATATTATTATTATTATATTTCTCTTGCATCCAGCGTCATGACCCAAGGTTCTTGGGTCTTAGGTTTTTTGTGTTATAAATATTATTATTTTTATTATAATTAAAGGTATTAATATAAAAAATATAATTATTTGTGTTATAAATATAATTATTTTTATTATAATTAAAGGTATTAATATAAAAAAATATAATTATTTGTGTTATAAATATAATTATTTTTTATAATTAAAGGTATTAATATTAAAAATAGTATTATTTGTGTTATAAATATTATTATTTTTATAATAATTAATAGTGTTAATATAAAAAAAATATTATTATTTGTGTTATAAATAATATTATTTTTATTCTAATTAATAGTATTAATATTAAAAATAGTATTATTTATGTTATAAATATTATAAGAACTTAGGTCAGGTTAGTTTAATATTATTATATTCATTAATATTATTAAATTTGTAAAAAATATTATTACTATAAAAAAACATAAAAATGATTTGAATGGTAAAATCAATTATTATTATTATTATTATTAACTTGGGTCAGACATCCCTTTCCAGGCCCAAGAAACTTGGGATAGGAAAGGGGCCCCTCTCCCAAGGAGCTTGGGTGTGGCTGTAGCGCAAACTCAAATTCCTTGGGTCTTACAACCCCGTTAGACCCAATATTATTGGTCCTTCGCCAGGACCTAAGGCTAATGGGTCCATCATTAAGACCCAATGCTCTTGAGTCCTGCGTTAGGACCTAATTTATTTGGGCTCTAGCAGGACCCAATGCTCTTGGATCCGATGTCAGAACCCAAGGCTAATAGGTCCTGCGTCAGGACCCAATTCTCATGGGTCCGGCGTGAGCATCTAAGGCTAATGAGTTTTGTGTCAAGACTCAAGATTCTAGGATATTATGTTTCTAAATATAATTATTTTTATTATAAATATAATTATTTTTATTATAATTAAAAGTATTAATATTAAAAGTAGTATTGTTTGTGCTATAGATATTATTATTTTTATTATAATTGAAAGTATTAATATTAAAAATAGTATAATTTGTGTTATAAATATTATTATTTTTATTATAATTAATAAATTTGAAAAACATTATTATAAATATTAAAAAATAAGCATAGATTTGATTTGAAATGTAAAATTAAAAATTATTGTTGTTGTTGTTGTTATCAATAATAAATTTTAAAAAAAAATAAAAATTTTAGCACACAAATTAAATTTATTATTAATATTATATATATTATTGTTGGATCTGAAGTTGCAACCAAACTCAATACTTTTAAGTTCAATGTTACAATCAGACCTAATACTTTTAAATTTTAATTTTTTATGATATTTGCTAGCTAACTAGCAGAAAACTGAAGGACCTCGAAATCCTTTAGTTTTCAATCCTGACAAAGAGGTTTGGGTTTTTTCTGATCATTCCAGGCGCACAAGAATCTGGGGATTATAAATCCCATCAGGCGTGAACTTAACCCCCACATGCTCATTCATATTATTATTTAAGGTTGTCATTTTCGTTTCGGTAAGTGTTTTGTTTTTTCAATTGGAATGAAATGTTTTAGTTTCGGAGTATTTCGGCTTGCCGTTTTGGGATTGTACTGTTTATATATATATATATATATATATATATATATATAAACATAATTTAAATTCAAGATAAATTAATTATAAATTATGTAATACAAACACAATGCCAAACAGATATAATTTCAAAATTTAAAATATTTCTAAATACTCAAGATTAAATAGATCTTTAACTTAAAGTAATTCAACTTAAACAAAATATCAAAATATTATGAAAGTAAAATGTTTTAACACATATTTTAAATATAAAATTAGGTCAATATTATCAAGGCTAATGGAATATAAAGCATCCCTTATTTTGCTCAAATTCCTACAAAGTATAAACATGAAAAAAAAAAAACATGAATATAAACCATATATATTAGTGATAAATCTAATTTTAAAAAATTCATATCATTGTTAATGAAAATAGTAATAATAATTTTCAATATTATTATTAATATCATTGTTATTGAAAATAGTAATGAAAAAGAGCTTTTTATATTTGGGTGGTTTAATTAATTAAATTGAACAAGGTTCAATTTGATTCAATGGCTTTTCAAGAGCGGAACGGAACATGTGGAATGAAACCGGAACGTTCCGGCTGAAATTTAGCCGAAAAATCCGGAACGAACCGAGATTTTAAATGAGATAAAAATTATTCTGTTTTGTTCCGTTTTTTGAATTGGTATAGAATGTTTCGGCCATTCCAAACAAAACGGAACGGAATTAACAACCTTGTTATTATTATTGTCCACTGTTACAAATATTACAATAAAATAATAAAGCAAATGAAAGAATATATATATATATATATAGACACACACGTGAAAGGCGCCAAAACAATTTCGGAAACAAGGACTTGGAACAGTATCAAAACTCCAAAAAGATGCTGCCAAAGAATGTCCTAGTTTGTGCTGTACAAATACAATTTGCTCTTGCAACCAAGAACAAGAAAGGGAAGGCGATTTGCATTTCTTAATGCAAACCACTTTAGACTTCATTTCCATCTACAGCAAGCAACCTCGGTGATCACAACTGTTGTAATCAAGGGTGTAAAAACAAAGCTAAGCCTTCTGATGAACAGAAACGCAAAGTTCAATATGTACAGCAGGAGATGGATCAAGGCTTGCTGCAAATGGAAGAAGCAAGTTCATGCATGTTGATAGGTACCATGGCAGAGAGTGATTGCCATTCTAATTGCGTGGACCGTGTATTCACAAAACTTCTCAAAGGCTTTGCCCATAACAATGAGAGCAACTAAACTTAATCTGAAAGTGTGTAAATGATACATGCACTAACCTACTGGGGCACAAACAAAAATAAACGGGCCCCTCTGCACAGAAGTGGGGAAACCAGACAAAAAGGTGGGGAGAAGTACAAGAAATGGGGAGATGAGACCCTGTACACACCTCTATATCTGTCTCCATCTTCCCAAAGCTCTACACCGGTGGTAATTTACAAGATTTATTAAACGGGCCCCAAATAACCCAATAAATCAAAAAGAACAAAAAAAAAATGGCCCGAAGAGATCTCTTTGCTAACAGAATCTGGAAATGACAAGCCACCTCTTCTCATCTTGCAATGCCCCTGCTGCAAAGTAACCAGCTTCATCTGCATGAAATTCATGACAATTAATCTCTGCTCATCTTAACTGAAACAACTGAACTCCCCACATCATAGGATACAGCTAGTAGAATCAGAGAATTTTGCTTGATGGTAACAACCAAAAAGTTAATGTGAATGCAATGATATCCTATCAGAGTCGATCAGAATCTGCAGCTTAACTAAGGAGTGGGAAACAAAAAAGAGAAGCCAAATCTACCTGTACACAGCTGTCATAAGGGCATGCAAACCCGACCCCAGAAGTACTGACTGCTTCCTGAACTGCACAATCCACCAAATTGCTCCATTCCAGACTAGAATTCCTTGGCCTGATATGTAAACTGCCTTGTACTGATTGAAGATGCTGTGTCTACAGCTGAGACGGCTGCTGTGGTGGCAGCAGTTGAGGTGAGTGTTGTTGTTCTTGCTGTGACTTTTGTTCTTGTGGCTGCAACAGTTGTTGGCATGGGGGTGGTAAGGCTGTTGATTTTTGTGGTTGTTTGTGCGGCCACTGTGCTCCACCATTATGGCCATTCATGGGCAAACCTCCTGATAACTGCCTGTGGACTGAACCTAGGCTGACAGCTGGCTCACTCCCAGTTGCACTTGTAAGAGCTGGGCTACCAATAGGACCTTCCTGAGAGGCTGAATTTTCCATGCCAGAATCATGCAAGGGTGATTCTGATGATTTCCACTGTATCGCAGAGGCAGAAGAGACAACTGGTGCCACATTAGCTGTATCATTACAGCCCTGGGTCGTCATTGTGGATGTTCTTGTTCCTGTCCGGGAGATGTTTGGAGTTTGCTGATCAGTATGACTCTGATCATTTTGAGGCTTAGTTGCCAGATCAGAATTCACCTGCCAATTCTTTTGAAGCATTCTCTGAACAGCTGGTTGAGGTTGACTAACCTGCTTCTGGTGTGGCTGTAGATGTGCTTGCAGATGCTGATGATTAGGGACCATAACTGGAGTGTTTTGGTGAGTGGCTGTTAGTGTTTGACCAGAGAGTACTGGTTGAACCTGGCCTTGAACACTATTATCCAAATGGGAAGGCATTTGCTGAAGTGGTTTTGACGAAAGGTTTGTTGAGCCAGAATATAACTTTTGCTGTGGCTGAGAATGGTTCAGGGATTGTGAAGAAACCAGTGGTTTAGACGACTGAATTGGACTTAACCCAGCCCCAGAATACAAGCCTGGACCCTGCATCAAGTGCATGATTTGCTCTCCTTTCTCTGCACCTTGGTTTCCTGGAGGAACAGAAAGGCCATTCAAAGGAGAATGATCAATCAAGAGGTTCTGGTGCACCACCATGTTCCCTCTTCCCATCCCCTTTAAGAGTTTAGCCTGCTGTGGAGACTGTGAGTGTTGTCGTTGTTGAGGGTGATGCCGAGCAGATTGTTGGAATTGCTGTGGCTGCCATTGGCGTTGCTTTCCCATCTGATTGGTCAACCCGCTGGAACCAGTTTGGGGATTCCAGCTGACAGCATGATGTGGCAAGTTATGTTTCTGCTGCTGTTGCTGCTGCATTGAAATGGGAGTCATTGGGGAAGGTGGAGTTATAGGGGGTGGTGACAATGGCTGCGATGCAGTTGGTGATGGAATCTGAGAACTGCTTTGCATAGATGATGTTATGGGAAGTTGGGATTGATGTTGGGCATGGGGCACCAAAGCACTAGATGCAGCAAGCCGCTGCTGCTGGAGAAGCCGCTGCTGCATTTGCCTTTCTTTAGCATGGTGCATTGCATTTGTTTGCTGCTGTGAACCTGTAGTATGGTTGGAGCCATGAAGATTGGGATGATGAGGATTGCTCAACATATTGGACTGTTGTGTGGATATTTGATGCTGATGCTGGGGATGGCCTGGATATGTCTGCACTGGCGTAGTGGCCATCTGATTAGCAAAAGCAGAACTCAACCCATTGAAGGCAGGAATTCCTTGGTTGTTCCCTTGTGTTGCCTGCATCTGAAGCTCTGGTACCTTCATTTGTCTTTGATGCTCAGGGTTATGGCCAAGCTAAGGCAAAAATATAATATGTTATGTAATATAGAAGTACTGATCACTATAATGCAGTGATGCCAATGAAACGCATATGAACTTATACCATAACATCAAAATGTTGATTTCCACAGGAAAAGAAAAGTACAATTGCAAATACCAGCAGCAGAAAGCTTATTACACCAGATCAGAGTTGTAATGACCCGTGGTCTAGAATGTCATGTAACTACAATGAACACTTTATGTGTAATGCATAAAGCTATTAACTTTAAAAGACACGTATAATGCAAAAATTAATGAAACAGCCTCAGTCAAGAGCAATGCAATCGCATGCATGAGCATCCTGAGAGGGGGGGGAGGAGGGAGGGCGAGAGGGAGAAGATAGAGATGGAGCGCATATGTAGAGAAAGATTTAGTATTTACCCTCATATAATGCATAGCCTCGCGAGGTCTCATCGAGTTCCCTTGACCAGAACCAGTTCCAGAGTGCATATTTACAGGGCTTGGCATCCCAACCATATTGGGAGAAAGCAAATTGCCTGGATTCAGCATTGATGGTGAGGCTATTCCTTGAAATCCTGGCCTTGGGAGTGGCATGCTTCTGTTCATCCCTGGCATTATGCCCATACCATTTCCACCTGGTAGCATGTGAACACCACGATCAGCTCCAGAAAGAGCCCCAGAAACAGACAAGTTAGACTGCTGCAAGTTTCTATTAGATAACATTTGATGGCAGTGTTGCATTCTTTGCTGCTCGTCAACTGGTAAGGATGTCCTTGGAACATTGTATCTACCATCTCTGAGATTAAATATGACGACCCAAAATCAAAGTTTGAAAAATCACAATTTCATTAAAAACACAATGATAATGTGAAGATATAAAATAGCATACTACCTGAGAGGTGCATTAAGGGGACCAGATGGTGATGATGAGTTACTGCCAAGAACCACACCAGAAGATCCTTGCAGAGAAGAGCTTGCACCAGAAGTAGGAAGCATTGATGCTATAGCACCTTGATTTGTCATTAACAAATTGCTAGCATGTGAACCTTGATACACAATGGGAAGAACATCTGGATTTGAAGCACTTGGATCACAGAGATCAAGGGGCCTTCATCCAAACAATAAAGTAAAGTAATATTCAATTTCTTGTACAAGACAAAAGACATGAAATACATTCCAGGAAAAGTAAGAAGATAGAAATTGCAAAGTAATGAAGCTGGTTGTATAGTGATAAGCTGAACACCATAGGCTAGACCATAGATATGCACCGAAGAATAAAAACTTACATTAGGACACCTCCATTTAAGTTTGGGCAAACTTGGGAAAGAGCAATACCATGAGAATTGTGAATTGCTGCTATTTGCTTAGGATCCTGGTTTTCATTCTTCACAAGATACAGCAATTAAAATCAGTCACGAAAGTATTTTGCAAAAGGAAAATCATAAACAAAGCATGATTGTAATGCTTTCAGATACAAAATGTTCAGTCAGGTTTTTTCCCAGGGCAGGTAAAAATTCTACTTTATACAGCAGCCACAAGGAACATGTCCTCAAATTCTGTAACAATCTCAAAAGAATGGAATATCAGGAAAAAAAACATGGTAGAAAATTGAGAAGAGAAGTGATGCCTGATCTATCATTCAGCTGGCAAATAAATTTTGGTATGAAGACGGATAAATAGAGTTTGGATTTATTTGAATGGAAGGTATAAAACAGTGTTAGGTTGGGCTTCTGAGAAGTGAGAACTAGCAACATGACATGATCAGCACAGATACAGCTACACTTTGAGTGGCAAACAAACCTGACTCCTTTTGTAAAGATACTTCTTCCCAATCATGATAATTTTCTCAAAATGAGACTTCAGGGTATCCTCTTGCATTGGCCCTTGCAAATGTTGAAACAACTGTCTGGCACTGCCCTGCTTAAAATACAGCAATACAGAACAGTCAAGACTGTCAGGGTAGCAAAGCTTAAGCTCAATGGTACACAGCTAAAATTACAAAAGCAAGCATAGAGTTTCAGGTCAGAAAAGGACACAACATAGCAACCTTACCTTTGGAATGCCAGGTAAAGTTGACGGGTAGGATTGAGAAGATCCAGAATCCTCAGCACTATCAGCCCCATCACCAGCACCCTTATCCATTAAGATTTTGTGGCGTTCTTTGCATTCTTTAGGCTTGCGAAATATACACTGGACAAGTTGGGCAAGTGCCAATATATGAAATTTTCAGCAGAAAAAACAAAGAGGGGGGAGGGGGAGAGAGAGAGATGCTTCACCATCTGAAAAGTGAAAACTACTAATGTAGGGAAAAAGGAAGAGATAGATTTTTACCAGCTATGAAACATTGTAGACAGTAGACACTATTGTGTAGTGACCTGATATGCATCCCAAACAAAGAGGTAAAAATTGATAGATGAAAATATCTTATTTACCTTGAATTGAACAGTGCTGTTGATAGCATCACTTATAAGATCCCAATTAGGACCCATGTCATGCACAAGAACAACAAGAGCCTGAAGAAGCAGAACAAAGAAGTCTCAAGTACTTGATCAGAATTTTAGCAACCAAAGAACAGATTCAAGAAAGACACCAAGGGAAAAGCAACCTGGTCTTCAAAAAGTGACCAAGGACTTCCAAAACCTGGCTGCCCAGCAGACATCTGCACAGGAAATCAAATGCTCAAACTCATAGAAAGATATATCTAAGAAAACAGTGATGAGTTGAGAGCATATGGCACATGGTCAGCTACAACTTCACCAGGGAGTACCTTCATTGATTTATTTTTTCTTCCCCCTTCCCTGCCACCAATCAATTTGATGAATCTATTTGTGTTTGACATCTTACTCATCTGGGAAAGGGCTGGGGATGGGACGGACCCAGTCATTTGCGCCATGCTGTCAAAAGTATTATCTAGCAATTGCTTCATTATCTTTGGCTTCTTTGCACTATGTTGCTCATATAAACCTTAAAGAAGATATTTCAAAGTGTCAAGGATGAAGAGGAACGTGAAATCATATGTATACCTGTCAAATCACTATTAAAAGAATATGAGATGAATGGGATTTTACCACTAGTTCCATTAGAGTCAAAATGATGACTCTCTGATCTCTTTCTGAAATTATCCCTCTGCTAGTAGAAAAGCACCAGTATAAAAATTAGTGTGTTTAGAAAATAGCTTTTATAACGCAAATTTGGTAGACAGAAGATTAGACAAAAGAAAACATTGATCACTCAAGTGCTTAACACTACATAAATAAATGCACTAACAATATACCAGAAAAGTTACATAAACTCATCATAAATTTGTTCATATCATCCATTTAATAGAAAGTATGGTCAACTTGGTGTTCTCTACCAGTTTTTCAATCAAAAGACTTACCATAACTACTCCCCCATCCCAATACCCAGCAGAAATGGCAAAGTTAGGAGAAGAGTTAATTCTTTTAGAAAGACCTTGACCAACATTGTCATCTGTGGACTGGATGCAACTTTAACTAGCGGAAGCTAATACTCATAATTTCTCTCAAGTTCAGTTTATCAGTGAATTTTGCAGTCAACAAACTCAATATATGATTCCTAATACCCATAATTTCTCTCAAGTTCAGTTTATGTGACTTTTGCAGTCAACAAACTCAATATATCATTCCACATTTTAA
Source organism: Populus nigra (assembly GCF_951802175.1). Lineage (NCBI taxonomy): Eukaryota > Viridiplantae > Streptophyta > Magnoliopsida > Malpighiales > Salicaceae > Populus > Populus nigra. Next base: position 26,674,588 of record NC_084853.1, read on the forward strand.
AAGTGCTTCTGCCCAAGATTGTTTTACACCCCAAAAGCAACAATCATTGAGCGAATGATCATGTTTTGACACATCACTGCAAGGTTCTCTGTCATATTTTGCATCAATTATGACTAGTGTCTGCTTTTCTTCGGCCATAATTTTATTAAAATGGTGATTACATGGCTCCTTAGCAATTGAAGTCGTACTTCAATTCATACGGTGCTCTCTCCAGGAACACCAAACATTTTTTTTAAAAGTCTCTAGACCAAAATGCATGCTGAAATTCTAAATTAATGACACTACAACCTGAATTTTACAATTACCTGGTGCTCATCATATTTTCTGCTTAAAAAAAATGCAAAATTATATCTAACATCCAAACCTAAAAAAAGTTACATCACCTGATCATTATGAACAGTGGAATCCAGCTGCCAGCCCTGCTCATAAGCAGAACCCTGCAAAAATGGTGTTAGTCAACAAGCATTACAAAGAAAACCACTTTAGAAAGCACCCAGACTTTATTAAAATAAACTAAGCCCCCAGCATCAGCTGAACTATGAGAATTCCTAGGTACCAGATGTTTTGCTTTCTTCTTCTTCTTCAGTTTTGCTGACGTCTCGGCATAGTCATATGGTAACTGCCTTTCAAAATCTGCAGCTGACTCGACCTCCACACTTTTTTGTATTTGTGATCCGCCATGCAAAGTACTCTGGTCATCCTGAAAAGAATTAGTATCTCCACTTGACGCATCTGTCTTCATTGGAGCCTGGGGTAGAACCCCAGTGGTTCCAGCAGTAAAAGGACTTGTAAACCTCTGCCTAGAAGCAGTACGCATGCGTTTTGTTGGAATTGAACCAGTGTTAAGATTATTAGCAGGCCTTTTCCCCTTCAATACATTTTGTTGAGGCCCGGTGGTGCAGTGTCCATAAGGTGAATCAGTTGCCAGATCATATGATCTTGCAGAAGGTGACTTTGTGAAGCTTTTCCATTTCTTCTGGTCATGTTTTCCTTGCTTGCTACCTTCAAAGACGCCATGCATATAGTAGGCACTTGTTTCTTCTTCCTCATCATATGCATTGTCATGACATCCAAAGTCTGAAATTTGGGAATGAACCAATGAAAGAGAACAAATTCAATCAACAAGGAACTAGTAGATAAAGTACATTTAGCATTACCTGCTGGAGTGTCATACATAGATGTATCAACCTCATCCTGCATGTTATTGTGAGTTTTCTGGAAGAATAACAAAGTTCAACAAATAAGCAAGATTAAGATGGAACAAACTTGAAAACAACGCGATGAGGGAAAAAATCAACAGTTTGTAGTTTACAAGCATCAAGTGCCAAGCCAACTTCGCCCGCTAGAAGTCATTCTCCAGTATTCTTTCTAAATTTTGTCAAACTGTATGTCTTTCAAGCATAGAGAAAACCAAGAACATGTTCCATAGCTTTCAAAATATTTTAATTACCTCACTTTGCATGATATGAGATTCAATGGACAATCTGTACATTGCCATGGCAGCTGAGGGAACTGCATAGAACAGGCTTTTCTGCAAATAAAAAGTTGAATGCATAATGAGTGATTTATGTGCAAACAAGGTTAGAGTAAAACACACAGGCATGCATCTAAGAGATCAAAAGGAGATGGCTTTGGTAAACATAAACAAGACAACAGATATAAAAAACATAAAGAAGGTAGGTATGCATACTTCCGTGAGGTGATCATCCCATGAAATGTCCATCATGCCTAAATCAGCTATTCTCTCAGGAGTTGCTGGTACTTCTTGAAGGGAAGGAACTGGAGAGCTGTTATATTTCAAAAATCTTAAAGCATATCCATGAATGGCATGGGCAATCTTTTTGACAGGCTTTTGTATCTCTAACTCTTTGCATGCCACCTGCTCATGAACAAAATGTTCAGAATGGGTCAATACTTAGTACGAATAGGACGAAAATCATACCATTTCAGAAAATTAATGCAGTTCTAAACTCCACTAAAAGCATATTCATTTTATGTTTATCAATATCCAAAGGAAAATGAACTTTGATCCAAAGCTGTCTTTGTATGTGTGTGTGTGGAATAAATAATATCTCCACTTATCAGATGAAGTGCATTTCAATTAAGTGAAAAGTTTTGCGAAAGTGGGAATACTATATATTGAAAGCAAAAAACAAAGGAAAAATGAATTCCAGGCTGTTAAATAGATGAGTATGGAAAAGGTGGTTTCCAAACATTGCTAGCACCTTATCAATTTCTCCAAACTTGTTGACAGCAAATTCATTCCCATAAAAGATTATCGACTCATGCTTGCCATTCTTTGAACCAAAACTTTGACAATTGTTACTTAGATACACCTCCATTGAGTGCCAGAACTGCATGACAGCCTTAGCCAGACTATAAGCAACTTTTTTTAGCTTCAGATGCTGATTTCGTTCCTCAACTCTCAATCTGGAAGTAAAAGCAACACGGCGACATATTTGAGCAGCAGCAGTCATCTTCCAGAAACGCTCCTATGAGGAAATAGAATAAATAACAAAGCTTAAATAAAGATTAAGTTAAATATAGGCGCTAATAGTGAGTTCTTAAATGTACAAGATAAATTCTTCACGAGGGAAAAAAAACAATTGAGCAAGAAATTCCTTATATAAAAAGTCAGACCTGTGCAAAATCATTTGCCAACCATGCCATTTCTTCAAGGACAAAATCCCAGTGAGATTTCCAGTTACTCTTTGAGGGCACAGTTCCAACAGATAATTCAGCAATCCTCTTCCGCTTAGCCTGCAAGCCAAACTATGTCAGTTCTTTTAAAAGCTTTTTGAAGAAATAGATGTGGTATGTTTAAGAGATAGTATGAAGGAACAACCTCGATAATCCGTGCCTCTTCCAAAACAGAATCTTCATGAGCCTTGTCTACCAATTTCAATTGTGTATTAGAACAAGATTGTGGGTCAAGGGCCGCAGAAGATTTTTTCTCTAACAAAATAAGGTGGGGAAGCTCTTGAATAGATGGATCATTATAGCCCTGGGGACCACTGGGGTAAATGTTTTCTCTGTTGGAATTGGAACCGTCAGCCAACATCTTGCCCGCCTTTGTATCAGCCTCAGGTGCTACATGGTCATTTTGTTCCGCCCCTTCAAGATTATGACACCTCACCTCATTTTGAGGGTGAGAACAACTTCTCATCTCTTCCTCACTTTTGACAGTAGAATCATTGCCAGAGTAGTTTTGATGCACAGAACCATCATTGATGGCAGTAACATGTTCAATAGAGTAGTTTTGATGCACAGAACCATCATTGATGGCAGCAACACGTTCAATAGACTTAGTCTCTTTCTTTTCATTTCCCATATTACCTGATAGTAAACTTTGTGTTCCTTCATGTTTTGATAGTTCTTTAAAAAGTATTTCATTGGTATCATCATTTCTGTAATTGGCACACAAATCACTTTCATTGTTTACATCCAAGCTTATGCTATTTTGGGTGCACGAGGACTCTGAATCGAATCCTTTAGTTCCCATTGCTGTGTTACCATTTTGACCTTCATCTCCATCTTTTTTCAAGTCACTAAAACCATTAAGCAGACCCGGACCAGTTTCATTCTCAGTCTTTGTTGATTCAGCACAAGGTAGACCTTCAGGACAAGCAGAAATAACCTGCTCCCTTCCTCCATCATGATCACATTCCTTGGAAGCATTCTCAGTATCAGCTTCTGAAGGTTGATCATGCAGGTTATCCCTCAAGACATTGGACTCTGTAACATCCAGCCTATATTCAGGCAGGTTAGCAACTGTTTTCAGTGCCTGCACACAATCAAGTTCCATGTTTGAATGGGTATTGGAAGCCTCAATCTGGGAAACCATACCATTTGAAGCTGGAGACTTTGGGTTAGAGACTAAAGTGATATTCTGGTCTTTATGATTGTCTGTTTCAGTTACCAACCCCTTCACATCCCTTGCACCTCCTCGAACTGGTAAGGAAGATCCATGACCACCTGAACTCTGAACAATATCAGTTGAACCTGATCGAGCACTATCACGGTTTGGTCTGGACCTATTCCTTCGAGCATATGGCCGAAAAATAGCAGAATCTTCAGACTCCTTGGCATTATGAGTCCCATCCATCTGTGAAGACTGCTCTGATTGAGTCACTTTATTCCTTCTACTAGGATTTGTAGGTTTTCTTTCAACTTCAAGTAACTCATTTTCACCATCAAAATTGTCAGCACTATTGGGCTCACAAACTGCAGTAGCCCCTGGTCTCCCACTACTTTCTACAGAATCCCCGTGAAGTGATGTTGTCAGTGGAAAATTGCCTTTTGCTTCACTGTAATACAATATGGAGAGGGGAAAATTGAAGCAGGAGAAGCATTAGCCAACTAGCAAACTATAAGTCAGTCAAACACCACAGCAAAAGGAATATACCTAGTACCAAACTGTTCAACGTGATGATCCGTGAGTGAAGTAGACTGGACACTAACAGAAGCTGCATTCACAAATTTAAAATCCAAAGGATTGCCACCCTGCAAGTAAGGAAGAATTTAAAAGGGAGGTAAAAACATAAAAGAGTTCAAAATAGCAAGAAAAAGCTTAAATTGCCATACTTTCTCAAGAAATTCTAGCTCCCTTCTCCGTTCCTCACGAACATCATACTCTTGTCTGTTAACATCAAATTTTAGTTGCCAATATCAAGAAATTTAGGACATATTTTTCTCATGTAGCGAAAGAAATGCAGAAATTACAAAAACTGATAGTAAAACACACAAAAAAGCATGCCAGTGTTACCTAAGTTCTGCATGAGCCTTCTCAATTGCTGCTTGCCGTGGAGAGGTTTTTATACCAATACCAACTCCGCCATCAACAACCCCACCCATGGAATCAACTTCAGCATTTACTAGGGGAGCAGACCCTGGACCACATCCATGCATTACCACTTCAGTAGCTAGAGGCCTTGCACTCCTCCCATCAATTCAAAAAACTGTCGAATTCTTTGATTAGACATAAGACTAATATTAGAATGAAGAAAAGAGTGGCCCACAATGAAAAGGCACTTTCCCCCCAGTAAAATGAAAATGAAATTAGCATCGTATGCATGATGGATAGATCTTCTTGTATAAGTGTATCAGTCTTTTCAAGTCCAAAGGTTTGACTAAATTAGGTTGCATGTGTATTAGATAGATGGGCAAGTCTAGATATCTTATTATGGCTTATTCAAAAATTCAAGGAGCAATGGTACGTAGCAAAAGTAAAATGTCAATGCATTAGATCCGGCCATCTATATCAGAAAGGTAATCATCCTGTCAAATTAAGATGTCTTAATATTATATATTCTCCCTTCATTCCATAAGCATAATAAGCTACATGGAAGCATGCAGACATTAAAATGCTTGAGTTCTTGAACTGACCCGGTAAATAAGTATTGCATGCAATAAAAGATGCAGGAATTTAGATCTATGCAGCAGCTTAAAAATTATTTCTCCAAAATAGAAAAGGAAATAAGTGGACATCCTTTTAGAAAAATTTACAGCAATGCATCATGCTATGGAAACATGAATGTCGAAAAACATATGATAGCTCCCCCAGTGCCCAAAACAGAAATAAAAAAATGAATACTCGAGCAAGCCAGACAGAGAGCTAAAAAGTTTGCTGTTCCAAATCTATAGCACATGTCATTTGCAAATCAGCTTGTAAAATAATCTAGCTTTCTACAAAAAGTTGGAAATTTTTTAAACAATCTCAACTCTGCTTAAAACAAAGGAATCACAAGAAATAAAGCATGGAAACATCATGAATGCATTCCCAACTATTACACAGTTTTCTCTTTGCTAGCAAGAATCCTGAAAATTAAAGAGACTCTTTTTCTAGCCATAAACCCTGAAACATCTTTTGTAACCAACCCAACCAAATGATTTCCATGGCCAGTTATACAGCAGAGTTGCTATGCCATTCTCCTTTGCAAGCATCACAAAGCCCCACCAAACTTCCACAAGCAAACGTGTATTATTCACAGTGAGTCAAGCAATCTGTTTCAAACAGGTTAGGTTTCTAAAAAGAAGCAAATACATTATCCATAAGTGTGCAAAACAAAGCAATTAATGATCACACAACAACCAAATAAATGTACTTAGTTCCCACAACATGCATTTCTACGCAAATAAGCAGCAGTGGCGAAATACATTAGTGCCAACGTCGTTTCAGATTCACACACAAGCAAGCAGCAGTGCCAAAATACATTAGTACCCACGTCGTTTCAAATTCGCACACAAGCAGGCAGCAGCTATTCAAAAACTTAAAACCCCTAGCTTACCAGTTTAAGACACGAGCAAACCAAGTTAGTGCATTAATTCCCCACCACCTTTACGCATACAGATATGACTTACCGCATAAATCCTTGAGCATTTAATCAAAAAAGGAATTGCCTCAAACAAACCCTAATTTCGCACAATTCTCAAAAATCCAACATTGCACCCCAACTCTAGGGTTTCCAAAGTAGTAGCAAAATTCACTGAAAAAAGTAAAGCAATAATCACCTGAATTACAAATTTGAGAAGCTAGGGCACGGCTTTTAGTAACCACCGAATTGCACGCTTTCTCTCTCCTGGGGTTTTTTCTTTGGAAATCAAAACGAAATGAAATTTGCCCTAGAATTTAACAACACCTTCGAAATTTAACCATCAGAGCGACTTGCTCTGCCTCTCTTTGCCTTTAATCCTGTTCTTTGTTTTCTTTTTTTCCTTCGTTTATTGTTATTTTTTTATTTTTGTTCTATCTGGTATTTTTGTGCGCGTGTTTTCTTTTCCAAATCGAGGGGGTACTATGCGAGACCTCCCCCTCCCCTCCCCCTCCCCCTCCCCCTCCCCCTGCGTGTAGTAGTGGGCCTGGGTTTTACAATACATGAAGAAGAAGACGACGCCGATGGGCCCTTTTGTTTTTAATGTTGGGCTTTCGTTAAGAAAATTTGAATAGTTTCAGATTTTTAATTGCAAGTAGCTTGTACATCAATTAAATGCCCTTTTTTTAATGGATTTTAAGGTGAATCAATGTCATATGTTACTATACTATATCAAATTAAGATAAATTTATAAAAATAAAAAATAAAAAATAATCACAAAAATAATATAAAAAAATAAATTACTAATGCAGAATGATAAGATCGTAAAAGAAAATAAGCAAAAAAAACAGTCAAATGACATTAACTTTTTAAATTCGTGACCTAGGTTATTATATTGAAAGCGCTACAAATGGAAAAAAATATGAAATCAAATCCCTAACAAATCAAATGTTGAAAGAAGAAATAAAAAAAAATCAATTACTCAAAAAGATCTAAAAAAATTTTAATTAAAAGAAAGAGAGTGAAAAAAAAAAGAGGGCAAACAAAAATTATCAATTAAAGGGTTGAATTGAAATGAAAAATAGCTTTAACATAAGAAAAAACAAATGAAAAGAATGAAGGTCAAATTAGAAAAAATAAAACAACGTAAACTTTGATTGAATGATGAAATTGAAAGCCAATAAAACTTTAATAAAAGAGCCAAAGAAATAAATTAAAAAATCTAAAGAATAAGGATTGAGATAAAAAAAAAACACATATGAGAAATTGTAATTGAAGAACTAAATTGAAAACAATCAAAACTTTTATAAAAGAAATAAGAACAAAATAAGAAATCAAAAGAACGAGAACTAAAATAAAAAAAAAAAAAAAAGCAAAAACAAAGAACTTTGATTGAAGGATGAAATTGAAAGCCAATAAAACTTTAGCAAAAAGGCTAAGGAAATAAATTAAAATTAAAATAATAAGGACCAAAATGAAAAAAAAAAAGAAATTGTAATTGAAGGGTTAAATTGAAAACAAACAAGACTTTTATAAAAGGAATAAGAAAAAAATTAAATCAAAAGAATAAAGACTAAAATTAAAAAAAATAAAAAGGACAATCGAGCACTTTTTTTATACAAAAAAGAGAAGAAGGGGAGAGAAGAAAAAATGACTACGTGTGACAATTCAACCATCATGCGTTGTCACACGCCATATCATGAGGAAGATAACACGATGACGTATTCAAAGACACGATGAAAGATTATGTTTGGGTACCAAGTGGTGTTACACGCACCGCCCAAATAGCGTGGACGTCACCTACTCACTGGTGCATAATGAAAATGTGCTAGTAGCTTTCTTGAATAAAAAGTAAATGTGAAAAGACCAAAACATCCCCTTAACCTTGGTAATCATAAAAAAAAAAACATGTGTGAAAGTACAAGAGTACCTTCAAATGCAAACCTTATCTTTTTTTTTCTAAGGTTAATAACGTATTTTAATTGTATATGAAGAAAGGGAAAACAAAAAACCCTTGCCCAACAACCTAACATTTTTTTTATCCTAAGGTAAAGAAGTATTTGAAAAAAACTAACATACCCATAGCAATCTTATAATGACTAATGAGCTAGTGGAAAAGATCAAAACACCCCACCCTCGAGGCTTTTTTTTTCTACTCAAGAGCAAAAATATAATTTCATTGTAGCAATACACGATAATATTACAGTAAAACACACACGTTTCATATATTTTGTTAAATAGTTAGTTTATTTACAAGATGTGTTTCCAAACACATGAAGGTTTTGTAATTTTCCGTAATAATAATAATGATATTCAAGATTTGCTTCCTGAGAATGATTATGGTCAACTGATATCCCAAGTTACTCCTCCAAGGTGGTAAACTAATATTGGCACAATACTCTACCAAACCGAAGTTCAAGAATTAATGTCAGAGAAAACTAAGTGCAGGCACTGCAACAAACAAAAAATCGATCAAGAACACGAAAGAAAGAAATGGATTTGTCAAGAACATCAGTGAATTATGATCTTTGAGGCCGACCAAAACTTTGAAAAATGCATCCAGCTTCAACCAAAATCAAACAAGCGGTGCTTCCACTCAATTTTAAATACAGCTTCTAGTTCTTGATGCACATGTCCAGTACAAAAGCTTTGCACATCGAAAGGATTCCAGTGAAAGCACTTACAGGGTATTTTTGAAGCCAAAAGCACATGGAGTTTTTACTTGTCGAAATAACCAAGCAACTATGTATAGAACAACAACCATAGAAACCTAAAATGCTATCTGGAAGCATAAACGCTATGAGGTGATATATGAATTCCAAGAACAGTATGAATAAAAAAAATGAAGCACTACCAACTTCTGTACTTGAAGGGTTGAGAACAACATAGCAAAAAAACTCGACCGTAGAGTAAAGGGGACTCAGGCTGCAACTTAGGAAGACACTTATCATATAAGCCTTTAGTTCTCATAATTGTGATGCTTCCTTTCCCTTCTTCTGTGCGAATTTTAGTTTTGCCAACAACAGGCTTCCCGAAAAAAGCAGACATGAGGTAAACGACGGGTTCTTCATCCTTTAGCTTTGCTTTCGATGGTGGAGTGTGGATCCGCTGGTTTATTTCATTCAAAGTGACATCTCCGTGAACCCTACAAGGTTTGATAAAAGCAAATGGATAGGCAACAGAAATAGCTAACTTCGTGGGTATCTGGATGAAGGACTTCATACCTAAGGGTTAAAAATAGAACGTCAGGCATAATTACTTTTTATTTTTCAATTTTTGAGTAGTAAAAATATCCAAAACAAAAAAAAAAGAAAAGAAATCCAATTATCTCCAAAGACATAAATAAGAATAAGAATAAAGTCGGGAATGTTATAGTGGCATGGTACTTCTATGCTTTATCTTGCTTCTCCTTCTTTTTTGGCCAAAAGAAAACAGAAACCAGAACAAAGTTAAGAAAATATCAAACTCAATGACCTCAAAGAGAGATACTTCCAAGTTATCAAAGGATATCTAATAAACAAGGGATGATAGCACATATTAAGCTTTAGTATATACAAGCAAAAAAAAAAGAATATTTGAGAATAGAGAGACTTTTAAAAACAACATTTCGAGGGTCATTGCAGAAATCTACAGTAGCAAACTAACATTTATACACCGTACATGACACCTAAGTGCTTAATAAAAAGTGACTCGGACACTTTCTGAACTAGAAAGTTAATTTCATATACCTGAAATATCAATTTGAATATCAGATGCTCCAGGGAGATTCTTTGTTCTCAGATAACAAAACAATTAGATTGTAGTTGTAGGCTAATAAGGTGTAGAAGTCTAAAGTTCAAACAAAGCATACATATTATTGGGACTAAAATGCATCTCCGAGTCATTAAAACAGTATGCGATCCACCGCTCAGATGACTGATCCAAGCCATTGTAACTGGAGGCAGAAATATCTATAAAAATATGACGCACTGCGATTACAGAGCCTAGCATAGATATTCAAGTTCATATTTGTTTTAGCAACATAACTTTGCAAGAGATAAACCTTGATAACCAGAATCCCACTGTGATGCTTGTGGCAAAACTTCTTCAAGTGACTCTTTTATCTCCTAAAGATGGAACCAAAAACATAAATTATGGAAATATTCAATACGAATACAAGGGAATATAGGGACTAATCCATTCTCTAAAGTAAATGGAGTGCACATTGATACTCCATATGAATAATATAGGAAAATAAAAGGTCAAAGAAAAAAAAGATGTTCAATTAGCTCAATCTAATATTTAAGACAGATCTGAAAACTGCATTGTAGGCAATGTTCTCAAAGCTCCATGCCCATTTCATAAAATAACTAAGATTAATCACCACACCTACTACAAATGGTTTGCATGGATACACATTGTATGATTTTCATAACCAACAACAAAAAACTAGTATAGTATAAAATTCAAATTTCACATTCTTCCATCATCAGTCAGGTCACAGTGTTCCCAAGGAAAATTCCAGTTTATTTTGGCTTAAATCCGAACTTGAAAGTCCTGAATTCAAATCTTGATGGGTTGGAGGCATAGAGCCGATGAGATAGAGGATCACATCTCATGTCGTATCAAGGGCTTTTAGACCTCCCAACATAGCAGAACCAAATTAAAAATAACAGCGTGCTTTAAACATGAGTAAATAGATAAGCAACACTGACATTTGATTTTAAGAATATAGGAGTTATTTCTTCATCACAAAAGGGGGAATCTTTTAATTGAGTGTCAAACTATAGCGGACACCTTTTTAATTGCAAACAAGTCCCCCTCCATTCTTCATGTTCCTTGTTCATGTTAGCTAAAATCCACTCTTACAAATGAGATAGAATAACCAGCAACTATCAATTACCAAAAAGGAAAAAAGGAAAAGGAAAAAAGTAAGTTGGAACTAAAACACCACCATCATGATCAACATGGCAAGCCAAATCCCCACAAGCCTTAACCGGAGTTGTCTCATCAAGCATGTAGGAAAGATCTTCTCCGTTTGGAGTCACTTCATCCTATAAACATTGAGATATGTCTATTAAAAAAAAATAAGAGCAACTATACATCAACAACTTCATTTTTTTTTTTTTGTGTTTCATCAAAACACGAGGTGCTGAAATATATATCTTCTTTGGGGAGAAAATTAAGATGCATTGCAGCAGCAACTTACCACCATTGAAATGTTTTTTAAGACAGTGCTCATCACGTTGCCAACCCCAATGTTCCCCATTGCCACTTCACAATGCAAAGAAGAAAACAAATTTAGAATTACATACACACATTTCTTACATCATAACAAGAAGCATAAGAAAATCACAAGGAAAATTTAGTGAACTATATCACAGTTTAAGATGAACAAATTAAGTAGTGAAAGTAATGCATAATCACAAACCACACAAGCAAAAATCAAACCCGAAATGGAACATACAATAGCACGATAAGAACAAACATCAAATAGCAGCAAATAACATCATAAAATTGCAGCAATTGGATCAAATTATTGTATAGTCCTAACCATGCATTAAAAAAAAACATAATTATCTTTTGGATCTCTTAGCCCAGATGATAACATTATACCACAATCTTTGCTTAGGTAAATTTGCATGTCATTATAAATTTAGCATAACAAGACAATAAGTAAGTAAAATACAGTAAAAAAACAAAAGCCAAAACAGAAGATAGAATGACCCACCAATACATTTAAAGCCCACATCCCTCATCATCATTTTAGTCCCAACAAAAAATAGAAAACAAAAATAGCATTTCCAAATAAACCCGGTAAAATAGAAATTAGATATTTACTTGTCATTGTTATAATCCATCGCCTTCTCTTCTCTCACTCGCTACTCGCTACCATAAAGAAGACAACAAAGATCCGGCTATGGCTATATACTATATGGTCAGTATGTACACAGAACAAGACAGTATAGTTAAATATTTTCGTACTACTATCTAATCGCAGTATGTATGTTATCGGCATGAGATGTCTGCTCCTTCTCTCTCTTCTTTTTCTTCTTTTATTTGTTTATTTATTGCATTTGCTCAAAAAAATCTTACGGATTTTTTCTTGTTTTCCCTTTATAAAAAATAGAAGAAAGAAATGGGGAGAGGAAAATAAGTGCACCCAAATTATCTTTAATTATTTAATTAGATGTCTTTTAAAAATATTTTTGTTTTAAAAAATAATATTAACTGATATTTTTTATTTTTTTTGATATATTGATATTAAAAATAAAAAAAATTAATATATTTTTAAGCAAAAAATACTTCTAAAAAATATATTGTGTCACAATATTAAATTATACAATATACTAAAAGGGCTCAGTGTTTTTGTTACTGTTTGCCTAGACACTAAACACTGTGGATTGGAGTAGTGTAATGACAGAGCTACCCTTGCCACAGAGAGTTGCAAGGACAACAGGGGAGGGGTGGGGTTGTCTTTTCACTGGGATGCATTTGGCATTGAAGGGATGGTTGGGGAGAAATAGTCAGTTCCAATTTTGGTGGGGCTGCAGGCCCTAGGACGCGGACACCTGGCACTGGGGCTAGCAAGCCCTGAGCATTGAGCCAGACCAGCACACCACGTGGTGATACCTTGCGCTTGGGTTGCCCTGCCTATACGCTGGGTCAGACCCGCACGCATGACTGTAGACTCTAGTGAGACCCAAGGCTCATGGGTCTAGCATCAGGACCCAATTCTCTTGGGTCCTTGTCAAGACTCATGGCTCATAGGTCCTATGTTCGGACCCAATACTCTTGGCACCTGCAACAGAACCTAGTGCTCTTAGGTCTGGCGTCAGGATCCAAGGCTAATGGGTCTTGCGTCAGGACCTAATTTTCTTGGGTTCTTTGTCAGGACCCAAGGGTATTGGGTCTTATGTTTCTAAATATAATTATTTTCCTTATAAATATTATTATTTTTATTATAGTTGAAAGTATTAGTAACAAACATATTATAATTTGTATTGTAAATATTATTAGTTCAGTTACAATTAAAATAATAATATTTATATCTCAAATAATAATATTTTTTATATTAATACTTTGAATTATAATTAAAATAATAATATTTAGAACACAAATAATATTATTTTTAATATTAATACTTTCAATTATAATAAAAATAAAAATATTTATACCGCAAACAATAATATTTATACCACAAATAAAACTATTTTTAATATTAATACTTTCAATGATAATAAAAATAATAATCTTTGTACCACAAATAATAATATTTTTTTATATTAATACTTTGAACTATAATAGAAATATTAATATTTATAACTCAAATAATACTATTTTTAATATTAATACCTTCAATTATATTAAAAATAATAATATTTTATAGCACAAATAATAATAATAATAATTTTTAATTTTATCCTTTAAATCAACTATATGGTTTTTCTTTGGTGGTAATAATATTTTATTTCAAATTTATTAATGACAATAACGATAATAAGAACAATAATTTATACTTTTACCATTCAAATGGGTTCTACATCAGGACCTAATGGTAATGGGCTCTGTATTAGGATCCAAGTCGAATGGGTCATGTGTCAGGATCCCAGTGAAATAGGTTTTACTACAAAACCTAATACCTTTGGATTCGGTTTCATGATCTGATTGTCTCGGGTTCGATGTCAGGACCCAAGTTTAATGGGTCGTGTGTCAGGATCCCATTCTATTGGGTCCTTCATCAGGAACCAAGGTTTTTGGGTCTTGAGTTTCTAAATATAATTATTTGTGTTTTAAATATTATTATTTTTATTATAATTAAAATTATTAATATAAAAATTAGTATTATTTGTGTTATAAATATTATTATTTTAATTATAATTAATATTATTATAATAAAAATATTATTATTTTACTTATAAATATTATTATTTTTATTTTAATTAATATTATTAATAAAATAAGTAATAAATTTGAAATAAATTATTATTAATATTAAAAAACAACCATAAATTTGATTTGAAATGTAAAATTAAAAATTATTATTATTATCATTATCATTAATAAATTTAAAAAAACTATTATTACTATCGAAGAAAAACCATAATTATTTTTTAAAGATTAAAAAATATAACAATTTAGGCAGACAAGTTAAATTATAATATTTATACCACAAATAATATTATTTTTAATATTAATACCTTCAATGATAATAAAAAAAATAATAATATTTTTACCACAAATAATAATACTTTGAACTATAATAGAAATATTAATATTTATAACACAATTATTATTAATATTAATATTAATACCTTCAATTATAATAAAAATAATAATATTTATAGCACAAATACTAATACTAATACTAATTATTATTATTTTTTAATTTTTATAAAAATAATATTTTGCTAATGATAATAAGAAAAATAATTTATATTTTTACCCTTCAAATGAGTACTGCATCAGGACCCAATTATCTTGGGTTCTGCGTGAGGACCCAATTCGCTTGGGTCCTCTGCCAGGACCCAATGGTAACGGGTCCTGTGTCAGGATCCATTGATCTTGGATCCAGCCTCATGATCAAAGTTGAATGGGTCCTGCGTCAGGATCCAACGGCAATAAGTCTTGCGTCAAGTTCAATCTCTTGAGTCTTGTATATAGACCCAATTCATTGTGGTCCTGTGTCAGGACCCGATTGTCTTGAGTCCAGTATCAGAACCCAAGCTTAATAGGTCTTGCGTCAGGACCCAATTCTATTGGGTTCTTCATTAAGATCCAAGGTTCTTAGGTCTTAGGTTTCTAAATATAATTATTTGTATTTTAAATATAATTATTTTTATTATAATTAAAAGTATTAATATAAAAAATAGTATTATTTATGTTATAAATATTATTAATTTTATTGTAATTGAAAGTATTAATATTAAAAATAGTAGTATTTGTATATTTGTGGTATAAATATTATTATTTTAATTTTAATTAATATTATTAACAAAATAATTAATAAATTTGAAAAAAAATATTATTAATATTGAAAAACAACCATAGATTTGATTTAAAAGGTAAAATTAAAAATTACTATCATCATCATCATCATTAATAAATTTAAAAAAACTATTACTATCGAAGAAAAACCATAATTGGTTTTTAAAGATTAAAAAATATAAAAACTTGGGTAGACAAGTTAAATAATAATATTTATACCACAAATAATAATACTTTGAACTATAATAAAAATATTAATATTTATAACACAAATAATACTATTTTTAATATTAACACCTGCAATTATATAAAAATAATAATATTTATAGCAAAAATACTAATACTAATTATTATTATTATTATTATTATTATTATAAAAATAATAATTTTTAATGATAATAAGAATAATAATTTATATTTTTACCGTTTAAATAGGTCTTGTGTCAGGTCGCAATTCATCTGGGTCCTGCTTCAGGATCCAATTCACTTGGATCGCGAGTCAGGACCCAATGATAATGGGTCTTGTTTCAGGATCCAATGATCTTGAATCTTGTCTCAGGACTCAAGTCAAAAAGGTCATGCGTTAGGACCCAAGGGTAATAAGTCGTGCTTAAGGCCCAATCTCTTAGGTCCTGCGTCTAGACCCAATTTACTAGGGTCTTGTGTTAGGACCTGATTGTCTTGAGTCCAGTATTAGGACCCAAGCTTAATGGGTCTTGCGTCAGGATCCAATTCTATTGGGTCCTTCATAAGGACTCCAGGTTCTTGGGTTTTAGGTTTCTAAATATAAATATTTGTATTTTAAATATTATTATTTTTATTATAACTAAAAGTATTAATATGAAAATAGTATTATTTGTATTATAAATATTATTATTTTTATTATAATTAATAATATGATTAAAATAATTAATAAATTTGAAAAAAAATATTATTATTTATATTATAAATTTTTATAATATTTTTTTAAGAATAAAAAGTGAGTCCATAGCGTAACGCGGGCACCTAACTAATATGTACTATAAGAAGTCTGTTTTATGAAAAAGAATTGCCTTTAATTATTTGTTTATTATAATAATATTCTAGATTTTATATACGTGTTAATTATATGGTGTTTTTAATTTAAAAATATATTAAAATTATTTGTTAATTTTTTTTATTTATAAAAAATCTAAATTATAAAAAATATTAAAAAAATAATTTAATAATTTTTTAAGATAAACACAAAAACTAACCATATCTTCTTTCATTTACGGGTTTAACGCATGAGCTAACGATCCAAATCTATTGTGCAAACTATATAATTTTAGCTTTTAGATACCTAGAGTTATTATACTTATCCTCCTTACATAAACATAAAATTTCATCATGAAAATTATTCATGAATTCTACCTACGCATGAGATTTATGGGTGCAATTATACTAATAACCAAAAAAGAGTTGAGATTCAATTTAACTGTTAATATAAATATAGTAAACAATGTTAATATATTTTTTTAATAATTTTGAATCAATTTCAATCAATTTCGTGTTTTAACTAAAGTAATTGGTGTGCGTTATATATTAGTAGTCTCGGGTTTTACTCCTTGGGTCATAATATTTTATTTAAAACAAATAATAAATAGATTAATATATATTTTAGTATCACTCAGTAAACACCAAAAAAAAGAAAAAGAAAAGTCAGAAATGACTCCACCGTCGCTATCAATTTCTTAATCGGCAGCGGCACAGTAAAACCCAACAAAAATTAGTGTTGGACCGGCCTATTCTAGGAGAAAATTGAAATAGGAACCAGCCTAGGATAACTCAAAAGAGGAATAGGTATCAAAGATATCCAGCACGCAAACACCCTCCTCTCATTTAAGACGGGGTATAAATGTAAAAAGAGAAGGAGGGTGACCTTTCTTTTTCCCCAAATGGGCGGCCAACAGCCCTAGATTACAGCAATCTCCCTCTTTTCCAAAGCAAAACCGGCCAACTGTATACATCAAATCCTCTCCCTCTTCCCAAAGAGAAGACCCCCAACCTAGCTGCATGCATCCCTCTTGAACCATAGAGAGGAAATAAGAGTTAAAGAGTACCAAAAAATGGTTGAAACCGTACAAGAGAGGGTGTGTAAAAGGTTGGCTGGTGTAGCTAGAGAAGGAAGGAAGGAAAAACCAAAACTAAAAAGGAAGAAGAAGCGAAAAATCGTGGGTAAAAGGGTGAGAAAAACTTGTTAGATCTCTTCCTAAAACTACTGAAAACAGTAAGGTGGTGCGACCGAAATCAAACCTTCGACTGGACAAGTACACTTGCGGGAGGAACAGGTAGGTGATTTCCACCCCTTTCTACCACAACGTTAGTTTTTGAAGTGAATTTATTACGAAGGATCTATTGTTGTGCTATATAGAATGCTAAACTGTCACGAATGGTTGTATGAGTATTATGAAGGATCTACCGTTACATTATACTGAATGTTAATTGTTACAAATAGTTGAATGAGTATTACGAGGGATTTATTGTTTTATTGTACTGAACATTAATTGTTATGAATGGTTGGATGAGTAATACGAAAGGTTTACTGTTGTGTTATACTAAATGTTAAACTGTTACGGAATGTTTATTGAGTATTACAAAGGATCTATTGTTGTGTATACTGAACACTAAGCTATTACAAAATGTATGTACGAGTATTATGAAGGGTCTACTATTATGTTATAGTGAATGTCAAATTGTTATGAATCATTTGAATGGGCATTATAAAGGATATATTATCATGTTATAGTGATTTCATAAACCGCCTATGGAACATTAGATTGGTTAATGATTAACTTCGGCTAATGACATCCTAGAAGGATGGCCAAGTTGCGTTTTTTTTATTAGCTACGGCTAATGACATCCGAGACAGATGGTCGGGATGAATAAATGATTAACTTCGGCTAATGGCATCCTAAGATGATGACCAAGATGAAGAAATGATTAGCTTCGGCTAATGACATCCTAAAGGGATAACCAGGATGAATAAATGATAGCTTTGGCTAATGGCATATTAGGTGGATGATCGGGATGAATAAATGTGTTAATCGCTCAATTAGTCGTCCGAACCCTTTTGTAAAGACTTGTAATGAAAAATTGAAATGGAACATGGATATGTATGTGCGAACATATAGATGTGATGTGTATGAATATACGTATGTGGTATTCTTCTTATGAGGATGTTACGTTGTGAAATTACATGAGGTTAGGATAAATGAAAGTACTAGTTGTGTAACTTGCCGCTCGACACTCTTATATGAACTCATGATGATAATGAGAATAGAACAAAAATATGAATTTATGAGTATGTCAATATGATGTAATGTAAACATATGACTATGCAAGTATAATATTATGGGCATGTGTATTGAGAATCTGTTTTATGAGAATGTTGATTTACGTTATCCTACATGAATTGTGCCTTGTTAATGAATGAAATGCAATTATAAATCTGCATAATAATATGGTGAAAAAATCTAGAACCTGACGACTTGTGTGTGTGTGTGTGTGTGTATAATTCCATCGATTTTAGCTTTGAAAAAGCCGAGTCGTTACACACTCCATGTCGAAACTCAAGTGGTCAGAGTATGTTTTGCACACTAGATGCAACATTTTCTTTAAAATAAACACATATAACACGTTATTTGTATTTGTATTTTTTTTCCAAAAAAAAATGCCCGTGCATCTTGGTTTTTTCAATAGCCTCATGAGGATAGCTGGATCTGGGAGTTATAACTTAGTTTCAAGAACTGATGTGTTCATGTGTACTTTGTTTTGTATATACCAAGTATATCAAAGACCTATGCTTGTTATGTCTTAAACAGATAATAACATTGATGTTTTCATTAAACTATTTAATTGTTTATTATTAATTATTTATAATTCTTGTAAATATATGTACTGCAGCAGGGATGTCTCACCAACGAGGTACCTAGGAACCCCATTATACGAGAACTTACTTTTGCAAAGAACCATGTAGTCCTATTTTAAATCACAATGTATTTTGTTTGAACTAAGTGTACTAAATGTGTATCTATTATTTGATACTCTTGTTTAATTTCATGACGTCTATTAGTAGTATAGGAGTGAAAACTTATGATTATGTAGGTATATTATAATTTGAGCTTGTAATCATGCAAACGTAATATTATGTGCATGTGTAAGAATTGTTGTTAATGAAATATTGATTGTTGTTTGGCATATGGTTTGAGCCTTAATAATGAGTGGAAACCGGTTTATCAATTTCTGAAATGTTATAAAAAAAATTTACCGTTGTTTTGGCTTTGAAAAGTCGGGTTGTTACAATTGGTATCAGAACACTTGGTCTGGATTCTAAGGATCATTGATAATTGTGTTGTTGTGATGAATTTCAGGATGGTGCGCACCTGACAAGAGACATGTACTAAGCCGTCCTCCTTAGAAAGGAAGGGCGGTGGTCGAGGTGCCTAAGGTTGGCAAGATAAAGATCCCTTGGATGATATAACATCGCAAGCTCCAGTAAGTTTACCTGAAATCTTGCGAGAAAGAACCGCGGTAGCAGGGGAAGGTCGGATGCCTAAGCGAATAGAGGAAGTACCCCCAGCTGCTACGGGGCAAGAAGAAAGGTTAGATGCACAATCATTGACTATCCCAACAGGGGTGCCCCCGCAGTATGTAGACTTGGGACTTCTTGTTCAGATAGTTAAAACAATGATGGAGGGCATGACCGGCTTGATGACACAAGCAGCTCTCTCCACGCAGATTCCGCAAGTAGCCCCTGTGAATGTCACGACCACGGGCAACGTGGTGCTACTCATACAATTGGTCAAGAGTATGAGGGAAATGGGTTGCAACCGTATATGTGGGAACAATATGCAGAGATAGCTGAGAGGTGGATAAAAAAGGTTGAGAAGACCATGATCTAGATAAATATACCTAAGAGTTTAAGGGTAAACTATGCCACCAGTTATTGTCCAATAGGGCCATGACATAGAGGAAACAATTCAGCTGAGGCGTGCGCCGAGACACTGACTTATAGTGACTTCAAGACAGAGTTTGAGAATCAGTTTTATTCTATATGCCATCGCAAGGTGAAGGAACAAGAGTTCTTGGCTTTAAGACATGGGATATATCAGTATTAGAATACGAAAAGAGGTTCCATGATCTCTCATTATTCGCCCCACATTACATGTCGACAGAAGAATATATGATTGAGAAGCTGAGAGATGGCTTGCGATAGGATTTGAGACAAGGATTGATTGACTTACGGTTTAAATTCGTGAGGGAGTTAATTGAGGATGCATAGGCTCTGAAGGCCTGTATTGGAGAAGGTCAATAGGGGCATTTAAGTACAAGCAAAAAAAGAGATGTGGTTTATCACAGAAGCAAACCACCATTTCCAAAGAAAGGAAAGAGCAGAGTGTTTGAATAGTACAGGAAAAAAGGGCCTTAATAGTGCTGCTCCACCAAAAATTAAGTGGGAGAATGATGGGGGGCAATTACATTCAAGGATGAATTATGCAGTAGGGACCGATGACTGTAAGGGTATTGACTATCCTCCTTGTGTACAATATGGATAATGGCACCCTGGGGATAGCTCAGTTTCACTAGGACGATGCTTTGTGTGCAGAGGGGAAGGACATAGGTGGAGAAACTGTCAGTATCTAAGGCAAAGATGTCATTACTATGGCGGAAGAGGTCATTATAAGAAGAAGTTCCCTAACAGGGCCACTGGGTAGGTACAGAGCTATAGGCAGCCGAGTTCGAGCTATTAACAGTCAGTCATAGTGAATATGTCGGTGAGATATTCTCAATCAGGGGCAAACTCCAATCGAAGGAGGCCGATGAAACAAAATGACTGGACCCTAAGAAGGATCTTGCACCTGACACGGGAGGAGGTCAGGGTTACAACGGATGTGGTGGCAGGTACGCTACTAATAAATAACCTTAATGTGCATATGCTGTTTGATCCGGATGCCACTTACTCATTCATTGCTAGGAAAATTGTCAATAAATTAGGAAAAGGAGTAGAAGTGGTAGAAAAGGGGTTTGTAATTGAAACTCCGATGGGGAACATGGTTGAAACAAATAATATATATGTGGGAGTGGGGTTAGTTTAACTAGGTATGAAATCGAAGTAAACTTGATTCCTTTAGAATTGCATGATTTTGATATAATTCTAGGCATGGATTGGGTGGGTAAATACAAGGCCCAGATAGATTGTTATGCTAAAACTGTTACATTCTAAATACCTGAAGGTAGGAGGATGGTTTTTAAAGGAGAGAGAATTCCCAAACCGACCGCCTTAATATTGGTTGTAATAGCTCAAAAACTTCTGAGAAATGGATGTATGGGATACCTCACTTACATCTTAAACTCAAATGACAAAGGTCCGCGACTGAAGGATATTCCTGTGGTGAAGGAATTCTCGAACGTGTTTCCTGAAGAACTACTAGGACTACCCTTAGAGTGAGAGGTAGAAGTGTCTATAGATACTTTCCCTAAAGTCCCACCTATAGCCCAACAACCATACCGGATGGCTTCAACAGAATTGAATGAGCTAAAGACTCAACTGCAAGAGTTGCTAGACAAGGGTTTTATACGGCCTAGCAATTCTTTTTAGGGAGGGCTGGTTCTATTCGTAAGAAGGAAAGATGGAACCCATAGGCTTTGTATTGACAATCGTCAGTTGAACAAAATAACGATGAAAAATAAGTATCATATACCACAAATAGATGATTTATTTGATCAAATAAAGAGAGTGGGAGCACTTTCAAAATAGATTTAAGGTCAGGGTACCATTAGATGAAGATTAAAGAGCGGATGTACCAAAGACCCGCGGGACCATTGCAACCATTACAAAT
Source organism: Populus nigra (assembly GCF_951802175.1). NCBI lineage: Eukaryota > Viridiplantae > Streptophyta > Magnoliopsida > Malpighiales > Salicaceae > Populus > Populus nigra. The sequence continues at coordinate 26,696,726 of NC_084853.1, forward strand.
TCTAGAATGGAAGTGGGAGATGATCACCATGGATTTTGTGTCTAGATTTCCCAAAGGTAGGAAAGGAAATGATACAATATAGGTCATCGTAGACCGCTTGACGAACTCCGTATTATTCTTGCTCATAAAAATGACCGATTTGGTAGACAAGCTTGCCAAGATTTACATAAACAAGGTGGTATAGCTCCATGGGATTCCAATATCCATTGTCTCGGATCAGGATCCCAAGTTCACCTCCCTGACTTTGGCCTAGCATACAGCACGCCTTGGGGACAAGATTGGATATGAGCACTGTAACAGCCCTAAAATTTCTAGTAATATATTTTGAAAATTCATGATTTTTTTTTTAAATTTTTTTTTTGACAGGGTTTCCCCTAATTTAACCTATCCCAAGTTATCGACAAAATCAACATCAATCCCTAATCAACTATTTCCACAATTCAATGTTCTTATTATACTCCAACATATCTCAATCAACAATATTTCACTTTCTTTAACATATCAACTCAAAGAATAATTATTTTGCTAAAATGAAGAAAGAATTATCTTAACCATGATACATAAACCATAAATTATAGACTTAATATACTTCCTTCAATCATATATAATCTTTTAAGTATTGTTTAACACAAATGATATTAGCTACATGCTTATATATATCACTATTATAATTAGAAAATATTTACACAACAGAATATAAGTTAAATAAGCTAGTCCATTTAAATTCGTACATACACAACATTATAATCTTCAAAATATACAGAAAGTAATGTTATTATTAACAATTTACATATCCAAAAGATTTACTGGTAATAGAAGTAAACTCTAAAACTACTAGGAGGCGCGATATTGAGATGAACCTGCATAATGATTAAAAAGATAATCATGGTCAATTAGAATATTTACATTTGCATTAATATATATATATATATATATATATATATATATATATATATTAGTTACTCAAAAAAATTTCTACATTTACTATCATCCTCCAAGTACTATTCACAAATCAATAATCCAAAATCTAAATCTGTCCACATCATAGAACTTCAGTTCTAAACCAATACAACTGGACCACCAGCACTAGTTCCATACCAGAACAGTTGGACCACAAGCACTATTTCAATACCAGCACCAGTTCCATACCAGGATAATTGGTCCACTAGCTGCCCATTCACAGGGCACCAGTACCATACTAGGATAGATGGTTCACAAACTGCTCATTCAAAGGGCACCAGTTCCATTCCAAGATAACTGGCTCACAAGTCTTCCATTTTCAAATAAATTATCATGGAAAAATCTACCAGCATTCTACATAAAATTTCATTGACCGAGAGAAAATTTAAATATCTAAAGTTCAGAGAAAAAAATATTCAAGTTATTAAACACCTACTCTAAAACTCAAGTCAAGCGAATAGGACGTGCGAATAAGATTAACATCGCTCAATGAAAGAAAAAATGATTGTATTATATGAAGTTAATGAAAAGAGCTTATTTACCTAAGTTAATAATGAATTTGAAATTATGTTCTTCAGCTTATTATTATTATATTGAAGATTATTCTTTATTCTTATATTATATTTGAATTGTAACACGGACATCACATAGCCACGGCACATAGGAATTATGTTCCGCATGTTTTGATATAAATCATGTAATCGCATGTTTAGGATGATATGCATTTTGTGTAACAATGTAATAGTGTGAAATTACCGATCGACACTTTTGTAAAAACTTGTAATAATAACTTTCTGAAAATAGGGATGTAAACATATATGCATGATGACAAAATGATATGAATGTATTGTTTATATACCCTTTATGGCAAAGATGTTGGATTATGTAATCATATGAGTATTACACTATATTAATTAATGATGTTTGTGTGTTCCCTCTACAATCTTCAACGAAAAAAAAATTATCAACATTTTCACGTCGTTGACCCTTTTCACTATGTCATAAATTGATGAAAAATCCTGAGACATTACAACAAGCATGATCCAGTGAAGACGCATTGGGTTTGGCACTAGCCAGGCCCAACCTCGATTGGGTGTGGCAGTGTGTCAAACCCTAGGTATGACTGTCAAGCCCCAGGCACGCCCAAGAGAATGAGCATCCTCCCTTTGACTCACCCAATGGACGGACCCAACCTCTCTTAGGCTCACTAAGGGAAGGACCCACCTCTCTTAGATCTAGCCTATGAGAAGAGCTCAGCCTCCATGGACTCATCTACATTTGACGTCTTGGACCCTAATCTCCTTACACCTTTTACGTGTATAAAAATCCTTCAGTGACCCACTATATTTTCATCAAACATTAATACATATGTAAGGGATATTTATCCCTCATTAAATGTTATCATGGTAAAATTACACTTCAGACCCCTCCTATTCATAAAAGGACAAGATTTAGGGGCTATAAATGCACCATGAGACTTCCATAATAAAGGTTCGCAATCTTCATTCTCTACTGTATATATATTTTCAGGTCATCTTTATCTATAATATTATTGTATTTTATCTTCTAAAAAGATAGTTATTGAAGAACCGGAGAGTCCTCACCTCCATCAAAGGGGATCTTTTGCAGGTACTAGTCACAACCTACATTGGCTTACCAAGCAACAAGTATAAACTATCAACCACCTTGGTTAGGGAGAATAGATGAAATTGCTAAGACTAATTGATTAACCAATTATCCAACCTGGAAGCCCTATTCTTAGGCTACTTGTATTTTTTTTAGACATTATCATTGAAAAGTTTAATTTTAAAATTACAAGAATCAAAACACAAAATTGTAAGAGCACATTGTTGTTATAACTATAAACTAGCTTAGCTTGTTAGAGGGGCTTTGCAAGCAAGTAAAGAAAATAGTTCTTTTCTAATGACTAGTGTCCTTTTTTCTTTGTTTTTGTTAGTTTTTAAACAATGTGGAAATAAATATATAAAAAAACTAAATCAATAATTAATTAGTTTAATAACTATTTTATTTGTAACAGTTTGTCACTAGTCACTGCTCTACATAGATGAAAGCATCGCATGAATGGATTTATCAGTAACAGTTTGTCACTAGTCATTATTGTTTTTGTAACGTTTTACATTTTATACATAGAATACATTTCCTACATAGCTAACTAGCTAAAAGCACCACACCTTGGTTTTATCTAAATGTGACTAGATTACCTTGTTCAAAATTCAATTTTACTCAAAAACAAATCTCACGTCGTCATTGTTTTTGTTTTCTTAAAAAACATTGAGATGATGACATTTTTTATCAACATGAATTAACCCGTCAAACTTGCCACATGAATTATAGTCTCAATTATGTTTAAAAACTTTGTTTTTTGGAATCATGTTTTTTATTTAATTATACAAAAAAAAACACGCAAAAAAATTAACATTTAAGAAGAAAAAATAAAATATTTAAAAAACAAAGCACTTGTTAATATTATAAAAAAAAACATGTTACAATCTTATTTAAAAAAAATAAAATTTGAATTATATTTTATTAAATAATATCCTAGATACATTTTTAATTAATTTATTTAAATTAATTTCAATTAAAAATTTAAGTGTTGGTTTGACTAAAAAAACAAATATTTCAAGATGACACCATTTCACCTTATTTAAAAAAAACAGATATTGAAACAATTATGTTTTAGAATGAGATAGGCTAGCCTAGTTAACCCATAAAACTCGTGACTTGGATTATGAATTTAATTAGGTTTAATAAATTATTTTTAGAATCTATTTTTCTTTTAATCAAATGACACTAAAACTAGACATTTACAATAAAGCAATCAAATTAAATTAAAGATGAAAAAAATTCATCAACGGCTTTACAGAAATATTGTTTGCTAGTAATATAAAAAAAATTGTCATATTCTAATTGAAAACAAAGTAAAAATTGAACAACATTTTATAAAATAATATCTCGAACATATTTTATAGCATTTTATAAAATAATATCTCAAACATATTTTATTTAATTTATTTGAATGAATTTAGATTTAAATTGAAGGAAAAGAAGACTTTGTTTACCCTTTTTTTAATATTGATATGACAATGTTCTGGTTTTACCCGGTTAAACCCAAGTTAATTAGTAAAACTTGCGATCCAAGTTAAAGACTTGGTTTGGTTGAATAATTCTTTTTCAAGAATAGACATTCATAAAAGCCGGTGAAATAAAATTCAAGGAAAAAAAAATCATTAAGGACTTTTTTTAAAAAAAAGAAGCTATTGTTAATATTAAAAAAATAATGCTACAATCTTATTTAAAAAAATAAAGAAAATATTGAATGATATTTAATAAAATAATATGCAAAATATATTTTAAATTAATTATTAGAAAAATAACCTGTAACATTCTATAGTTTGGTCGAAAATGTATTTTTTCACTGTGTTTTGAAAAATTACAATTTTCCTCCTAAACTTTGGTGCGCATTTAACGGTTTACATCTTGTACCTAGTGCGCCCAAAAATTATCAAAAAAAAGTATTAGATTATTTACATCTTTGTCATTACTTCTCATTTAATGATTAAAGAGTCTCTAAAGTAAAAAAAAAAAAAGTCATTTTTTTTTCATTTAATAACTAAATAACCCTTATATTAAATATTACAATTTTGAAATTAAAAAAAAAAACATAACCATCACCTTCAACCTTTTCTCCTAAACTTCAAACCTCCCTTCTCTAAGTCCACACAAGAAGCTAATATTTGGAACTTCTACATATGAAAATTGGTTTCCTCCTAAATATCTCTAAGGAAAGAGGCTTTCTCTTTAAGCAAGTAACCCCCATCAACTTTCAATTCTATCAAGGATAATGCAGTCACACCCCCAACACTATTGAGCTTTTGCATTATAGTATTCAAGTTCTTTCTCTAACTTCATGGAAAAAAAACCAAAGTCTTTTGCAAATAGTGTTTCAAAATGGTTTTCACCTTTCAAAGTCAAGTCCAAAAGAATACCACAATTCCCAGCAAATGTCATCTCCATGGTACAGACAAATAGCCCACCATAACTAATGTCATGACCACCACACCCTAGCAAAATTATTATAGTTGCTTAGAGGTAACCTAAAACCAATCTAAAATTCCAAATCACAAGATTTGTTTCTTAATTTACCATTACTTGAAATCCACCTCAAATTCTCAAGATTCAAATCCTAGCAAATGCCTAAATTATTTAACAAATAACAAGAATATACAGAACCCAATTAAAAAATCTAAGCAAAATTGATGAAATTGTAGAAAAAATTCATATAAAAACAGATTTTTCATGGTTGATTTTTTGACCTGAGTTATAGTCCTTGAAAAACTTCACACAGAAATGGATTTTTCCTTGATAAGTTTTGGGCTTGAGTTGTACCACAAAATAAGTCTCGCATGAAACGAAAAAAACTCTAATGCTTAAATCAGTTTTTGAATTTGGTTGTTCAAGTGACAAACAAAGTAGATAAAACAAATTAAGAAGATGAAAATGATGTTTTATAGAGAATAGATTTATGTGCTAATAGATTTATTTATTCTATAATGAAGAGGTGGTTTTAAGTGTTGTTGAGATAATTTATCATTCTTCTCTCTTGTTAAACCTAAAAATATAGTCTATCTTGAAAAATATCTGAAAAATATCACCTTTCAAAAAAACACTCACCATGAAAGGTGACATTTTTTATTGTGGTAATTCTAGCTAAAGTTGTAGTTAAAGTCATAACTTGTACAACTCAATGTTCTGGAAGTTCAAAAAAATAAGAGAATAGAGAGAAGGGAAGGAAAGAGAAAAGAAGGTGAGACTCGATTTAGTATATTTTTCATGGATGAGGTTGAAATAATATTATTCATGAACGAGCTTTATTGATTATTCATGGATGAGCTTCATGAATGAGCCTGAAATAATATTCATGAACAAGTCTAAAATAATATTATCTATGGATAAGCTTCACAAATAAAACTAAATAATATTATTAAAGGATGAACTTGAAATAATATTTACTGATATAGTAAATAAATAAGCCTTAACATGGTTTTAGGTTGTTGCGAATTAACCCAAAATAGCTCGGTTGGGCTAGGAGATTCAACCTAACTAAGCTATTTTATTTTTTTTATATTATCATAAAATAATCCACTTTATCTTATTTACTAGTAAGGCTTAGATTCATCTTGTCTTTTTACCCACCTTGTACACAATCCTCAAACCTATTATCATTAAACTCTATAATAAAGATCTTGAATTTCACAAATAGATGTAGAAATGGGTTTTGCCGTTTTGAATCTGGATTTGAACGAAACCTTATGTGAGATTTCAGTACACACTAAACAATGAAATCGTGCGAGAAATCGATTACAATCACTAGTTTTTTTTTTTTAAAAAAAAAAAAGTGGGTTTAAAAGGAGAGAGATTGATTTTTTATTTAATATAAATTGTAATTTTCAAGACATGATAGAAAAAATTTATATTAAATTAAAAAAATTTAATCTAATTTATTACATTGAATTTAAATTTATATTAAATAAAAAAAAATTAAAAAGCACAAAAAGACCAGGCACTTATGTTTAGGTGGACCAGAACACCTTGCCTACAAAATGAAAAGAAAGGCTATGCTAGTGGACCTCCAAGACCATCTCATGTTCTTTCTTTCTTTCTTTACTTGGCTTAGGTACACTTTAAAACAAAATATAATCAAACATGTTATTTAAATACTCTACTTTTGCCAGAATTGGTTGGAAAATCAAACTAGAATATTATAAACTCAAAAAATTATTTTTTAATTTATTTTTATTTAATAAACACCCCAACAGTTAAAAAACAAAAAACAAAAAAGAATGAGTGGTGTTGTTGACAAAATTTAACCAACCATCAACTCTTTCACTTCTTTGTTTTTCAACTACTTCCACATCAAAAAACTGAAAACTATACAAAATAGAAATCTAAACTCTAAAAGCAAAAACTGTCAAATTAAATAAAAAAATAAGCAATTTTAACCATACAAAAAAACCCTTAATTTTAACTATAATATCAAATTGAATCTCTCCATTTTCAATTTTTTTCAAACAATAAAACCAATATATATATATATATATATATATATATATATATATATATATATATATATATATATAATGTTGAGATGAGCCTTGTTGCAAACGAAATCAGAACAATCTCTCAGACCCAAATCCAAAAAAAAAATAAGAGTGATTACTGAAATTAAAAAAAAAAAAAAAAAGGATTCAAGGAAAAAAAACACAAAACAGTGTTGTGTCCCCAGTGAATAGTCACTTTTATTTTTAATGTAATGTAATTAACAATATAAGCAAACAAGATTAATTTTGACATGAACTTTGAAAAGAAATTGTTTTACTTTGATGGCTGTGCTACTTACCAAAAACATGCCCATCATTTCCACTATTATTCCTTAAAAACATTGCAGACAATGCTCCTACTAATGCACTTTTAACTCATTGCCATATCACAACCACCATAACAGAGCACAAAAACACCAAATTGTCCTGAGATTTATTTCATGACTGCAAATCATGAAGCTTCACAATTCACATCCACTCCCACAATTGTTTGTTTCATCATAAATGGAAAGTAAAATCTCCGGGTTCAAACAGATGGCAAGACATGAATGAGGGGTAGAGCAGAATTTAAAATGAAAAATGAAAGAGAACAGGAAATCAAGGAGCTATTCTCTTAATAAAAAAGGAGAACCATTCCATCCCAATTGCTTGATGAACGATTAACATGTACAGTAAAAATTGATCCAAGAACAAACACTAGGCCCTTAAAATCTGGTGCAGAATAGGAGTCAACCGCAATAACAGAACAAAAAGTCACAGGAAGCCATCAATCGGGAATCAATTACCATCACTTTAAGCAGAAATAAGAAGAGCTGAAACTAAACCAGGCAGCCAATGAAATAGGGGTAGAAAACATCCACATATTAAAACCATACTGAAAATATATAAGTAATAGGAGAAACCTCAAATTAGAAATCCTCCAAGTATGCATCAGTTTCATTTCATTTACATTAGTCTTTCCGTAGAAGAAGCCAGATAATGGGTCCGACTCTACCTTGATTTTTATATTCTATCCATGTTGCCCACCAGTCAGTCAAGGGATGCATGCCCCCCTCCGGTTTGGTGCAGCATCGCATCGATTTCATCGCCATCTTCCATGTCAAGCTGGTACCAAGCGGAAACAAAACATAAACCAGATGAATAAAAACTATTACAGAACCAAACATCCACGAGTAAGCTTCTATGGTGGTCTGAGAATATGCTTTATAACCACCACTATGAACAATCACATGTAGTAGTAGTTTGTTTAGTGCTCGCAAGAGCAGAAAAAGTATGGATGTGCTCAGCGCACAAAACAAAGATCGATACAGATCATAAAAGGGAAACTAAACTCCAAACCAAACAAACACTAAAATAAGAATTTTACCTCATCTGGAGTCTGTTCTCCACGGAGTCTGCGCCCATCAAATAAAAATGCAATCGAGTTAAACTCAACTGACTGTCTATCACAGTACGCAGTCATTAGTTTCCGCAGCTGGGTGCTTCGCTTGATCCTGAAGAACACCTCATTGCCATCCTACACTTGAAGAAAACAAAAAAAGTATAGTCCATGCTAGAACAGGAGAGGTAATTAATAAGGTGCAGCTAAAGAATAAAAACAGTGAGATTACGGTATTACAATACAAAATAATCAAAAGCAGATTTCGGGAAATACACATTCAGCAGTAGTAAATACAAAAAATCGAAACTCCAAGCTATATCCAACCTCCTCATAACATAACCCATTTCAGCAACCACCCAGGAGATTGATCTCTTAAAACCCTTGCAAACACACAAGTATTTGAGCGGCAGCACATCACTAATGAACCGTAAGATTTGATAACCTTCTCTCTTTTTCTTTTCTTTTTTATATTAATCAACTCTTTACAGATCAATCTACAAAAGGATTTATACCATTAAATATTCACAGAGCAGGAGAAATTAGGAGATTTGCTTTCCATCAATCAAAGCAAAACTAATTTCATCATGGAAACCCTAACAGAACCACAGGAATTAAGGGGAAAAAAAGAAAAGAAATACCTGGCCTTTGACTTTGAGGTTAATGTGAGCGGACTGATCTCCTCCGGGCTTTTTGTCTTCCTCCTGGCCGCCACCACTACCGCCGCCGCCACCACCAGCGGATGCAGACATTTCTTTTTTATGTTCCTAGGGATTTTGTTATATCACGGGCTTCTTTATATCTCGCTCTGCCACTACCAATAAGCGCTGGAGGACAAAACGCTTCCCGCTGCGTTTCATCTACGCTACTTTTTATATATCATAATCAAAACCCACACTACACTCGCGGAGGGTCGCGTCCGTCGTGTTATCGCGCGCGCGCTCTCTCTCTCTCTCTCTCTCTCTCTCTCTCTCTCTCTATATATATATATATATATATATATATATATATATTAAATCTCATTTTTTATTTGTTGTATGTGAGCCTTTTCTAATTAATAATATTAAAATTAGATAAATTAACAATAATATTGTTAAAACTTCAACGTTAAAAAGCTGTTTTATTTATACAAATGGAATATATTGTTATTATAGAGCTGGGGAAAATCTTAATTTAAAAGAATTTATTTATGATATAGATTAAAATATATAGTCAAATCGGTTGATGCGGAGAGAACGGTGTTCTAGGAGCGTGGATGGCGCGTGATACAGGATCTATTTGATAAGACTTTGGATTCCATTTTGGATTTTGAAGTGGGGAGATGAAAAAGGTGGAGAGAGTGGACGGTTGGGATGGAATGGGTGCGGAAAGGAATCGGACGGACGGATGAGTGTGAGTTTAGAAAGGTTTGGATTCTACGGTCATTATCTCTGCTTTTTTTTATAACACATTACTTGTGAGAGTACGATGTGTACTTCTTGATTTATTTATTTTATTTTCTAATTGGTGGTGGTTTCTTATGATCATGGAATAGAAATAGATTCTTCCTTATCTGTTGATAGTGGTGATTTTTGTTTGTATTATGAATTTGGTTAATTTTATCTCAAATTTTATTTGATTTTTCTGTTGTTATTATTTTAAAAAATATATAATTTTTAGTATTTTAAACTAATTCTCTTTTACGTATGCTAATAAAAACTCAATCTTTTCAAAATAAAAAAAAAACTTTCAGGTTAATAATTATTTTTATCTTTTCTTAAATATTAAACATTAATAAATTATAAAGAGATAAAAATGATTTGGAATGATGAATCTAAATAAATCATATAAATTAACGCCTTATTCTTAATATATTCTCAAATTATTTGTATAGTTGAATACACAACATATACAAATATTTTGCACATAAAATTAATTTGAAATTAACACTAATAACAATTAAAACATTCAATCAATATTCATAATTATCTAGTGTTGATTCTGATATCATTGTTGAGTTTTTCGAAACACATATACCCAGCGGAAACTGTAAATTTAAAACAAAATTAGAAGTCTCAAGGATTCCGCTAGACATATCTAGAGTTATTTAGAGTTTGTACGAAGATTATCTGAAGATCATATGTTCTTTTTGGCTTTGAATATTTGTTTCGAGGATGGGTTGTCACAAACCACAAACCGTTCAAATGTTTAGCCTCTAACGATAATCCACATAAAACTCCAATGAAAAATCTCATAAACCCTTTTAGGAGATAGAGATTATTATACCTTAGAGTTTTTTTTTTTTTTTTGTGTTTTAGATGTTTATATACTATATTCTACTCACCTTTACATCATTACTCACAAGGGAATAAGAAATATAACATTCTATTTATAAGAAAATCTAAAAACCTTATAAATAACAAAATATCAATTTTCTCCTTAAATAATATCACATGTATTATTTTAGGCTAATTTTAGAAATTTATTCAATTAGATCTTTACTTGATTGTTTTTAGATCTAGAATTGTAAATCTCTTGTATTAATTTCATTATAGTTCTCAATTTCTAAAATTTATTTACAATCATATTACACTTAATTAATTATCTCATTTTAATTTCTAACCAATAGTTTTTAATTGTGTGACCCATTAGGTTTCCTAATAAATTGGTCAAAATATAAATCATAATCCTAAATAAAATATAATATGATTAAATAAATCAAATTAATTTATTTATTATCAATTCAACAATTAATTGATTTATATTTGAAAATCAAGTACAATGTTTAGTAACCTATCATGATCCTTCAAATATTAGAAAAGTCATAAGTGGTATGATTTAACTTTTCAGTGAGTAATTTTTCAGTGTAATTATTATCCTTTCATCTATAATTTTCTGATTTAGACATTATAACATGAAGTGTGTCTAACTATGTCAAATCATGTTTATTCTCAACACTATAGTCATTGATTCTTTGAATAATATTTGAAACTTTTTCAAATTTCATTCCACTTTATGTGAGGGTTTATAATCAATAAAATTTGATAATAGATGAAATATTTTTTCTAATTCCTTAAGGGTGATGAATCCTCTTTTAATTATTTTAGATACCTTAGTTCATGTTATACCTGATATTTACCTATTTGTTACCCTTGATTAAAACAACATGTAGTAGGATCAAAATATAACATTTCATATGTAATACCCCACATTTAATTGGAACAAGTAATTATATTATTGCTCAATCCATAGAAAAATCAAGGCTATTTTTTTATAAATCAATTTTTACTAAAATTTTGTTACAGTTTCCCATTTTGATGTACCGAGTATCTACATAAATCTTCTCCCATCAATTCCATTTCTCATTTTCGCAATTCCATCAACACATACACACACACACACACACACCATACGGCTAAGTAATATTATTAACATAAATTGCATCACATTATTTCCAAGCAATATCTTAATATTACACATCTAAACATTACTAAAGTACTAGAGTAATTACATTACATTAATTTTACATGAAAATGACTAATCCCACACGATATATTTTCATATGCATTTAAAAATATTTTCCTGTACACTAGAAGTCTATTATATTATTATGTTTACATCAATATATTCAAAAGACTATTACATTACATTATTTTTTTTTTTACCCGTAGGTATTCAGATCAACTTACACACACCTCGATTAATTTTCGAGGCCCTGAAATTACATTACATTATCTTAATTTATAACTATGAAGTCTTTTACAAAATCTATTACATTATATTAATTTAATCTATAAATATGAAATCAATCACTTAATTCACCCCCTATGTCCCCGGTCTGGAATGTGAATGTCCTGTACAACAAACATATAAGCTATAAGAATTAACTAGTTATGTGACCTGTGCTTCGTCGTGGGTCAAATATTTTTATTTTTCAAAAAAAATTATTTATACAGGTTTTTTCAAAACATTTTGATAGTTCAAAATATATAACAAATCAAAAAGTTTATGCACATATGTAATCAAATAAATTAAGAATTATGTACCTTAATAAATCAATAAAAAATCATTAATGACACCTAAAAACAAAACTGGAAAAATCGAAAGACAAATGTAGATTAAGATATTGATTCTTGAAAAATAAGACATTAAATTGATTGAATAAAAAAAAAGAAATAACATGTAAGGCTACACATATTAAGAATATCATATAAAAATAAATATTTTTTTATTTTCAAAAACATAGTTTATCTATATAAAAGAAAAAAAAAACCATAAATGAACCAAAAAAACCACTCCAAAAATTAAACACATAATAAAAAAATCAATATTTTTTAAAAGAGACCCTCTGAACAAAATAAAAGAGAGGAGGTTTTGTCTTTTTTTTGTTTTTATTTTTTTAATCGGTCACGTCAAGGTTGTTAAAATCACGATTTTGACGCGGCACGGAAAATGCAAAATAAACTCGGATCGTAAAAAAGGATCGTAAAATCGTAAAGAATTTTAAAATACATTAAAAAAATTCATGCTTCAAATAAAAATTCATACATAGTTCAAGCACCTTAAAATATATGCTTCAAATAAAAATTCATACATAGTTCAAGCATCTTAAAATACATGGTTCAAATAAAAATTCATACATAATTTAAGTAACTTTTCATTAACTAATAATTAACAAACTTAAAACAAACAATTTGTTGGTGTGTCATGTAAACTAAAATCAGCTTCATTGCCTTCATCTTCCTCATTATTCCTCAGACATTTATCAATATCATTAGCATCAAGAGAATTATTAGTATCACTACTAGTACCAACACCAATATTATGAACATTAGTGCTACTACTAGTACCAACACCAATATTATCAATGTTATTTAACTCAAAACTCCTTGAATTCTCTAAATTGTCATCAATTTGAATCTCCAAATCATCTTCAATACCATGACTCTTCATTTCAGCATCATTAGGAATTTCTTCTTCATCACTTTCATCTTTTTTACCATTTTTTCTTCGTGTTGCACTGTCAATAGCACCAAGCAAATCAAAGTTTGAATGTTTTTCTCCCTTGGTTATCCAATCATCATCAGATGAAAGATCATCTTCTACACCAAAATCATCAGCTTGCTTTTTTACTTGGTTATCATTCAATTTTAGATTGCACATTACAAATACCAAATCATTCATTTTTCTCTGGTGCAAACGATTTCTTCGTTTTGTATGAACCTGAATAAACAATTCAAATTTATAAGATTTTTATCAAATATTTCAACATTTAAAATAAAAAAATAAAAAAACTCACCATTTCAAATGCACTCCAATTACGCTCACATCCAGATGAAGTACAAGTTAAGCTTAGAACTCGGATTGCAAACCTTTGTAATTCTGGACATTCATCCCCATAGGAATCCCACCATTGAGCTAAAGTTTTTTTTTCTCTTGCTGTCTTGGCAGCCTCAATGCCAAACAACCCTTTTGCATCCTTGAATGATTCAAGTTGTTAGTCAATTTTGCACATTTCACTTACATTAGACACCATCCTTTCTAAGTATTGATATAATCCAATTTTAATATTGGCATTAACCTTAAAATTGGGATTATAATGATAATAAGGATTCAAATAATAAGCTACTACATGTAAGGGTCTGTGGAGTTGAAGTTCCCATCTTGCATCAACAATATTCCATATAGGTGTGTGTGTGTGTGTATATATATATATATATATAATATCATTACAATATAGGAATATCTCTATTGGAAGTATCTCTAAAGACATTCATATTAATAGATGACAACATTTGAAATAAAAATTAGCAAGATATATACCTTTTTTTCGCATAACCAAAATTCACTTGTATCTTTTTTTTTGCTTCATCCATTGCTTTATATATAAAACCCATAGCTGGTTTCTCATATGAATCAATTAATCGAAGAACTTTAATTAGAGGATACACTGCCTTAATACATATAGTGATATCATGCCAAAACATGTTGTCTAAAACATAATTTTAAATTCGTTTCCCTTCTTCTATTCTTACAAACCTACATGAACTCCATTGTTTGGAAGTAAACATAGTCATCAGCTGCATTTTATGATCATTCAAACATCCTAGATTCAAATATACAGTAGCAAACCGAGTGGCAGTAGGTCTAATCAAATCCCTTCCTTTCGTAAAGTGCCTTAGCATAAAAATAAGAATAGTTCTTGAATAAATATATGAGGTGATTCTCCTCCCCTTAGCAATAGTTACTTGATGAACCTCTAACTTCTTCTCAAAATCTTCTAATATCAAGTCAATACAATGGGTAGCACATGGTGTCCAAAACAAACTCTTTCTTTTTCCATCAATAATTATCTTGTTGTCTTATAATTTGCAGCATTATCAGTGACTACTTGGACAACATTTTCCTTCCCAATCCTCTCCACAATGGCATCTACACATCTCAAATATCTTATCAGCAGTCTTGGACATATTAGAAGTATCCATCGATGACAAAAAAAATTGTCCCTTTAGGACTATTAACCAAAAAGTTACAAATACAACGCCTTTTTTTATTTGTCCATCCATCACACATTATTGAACAACCTGTTTTTTTTTTTCCATTCTAGCTTGTACTCCTCAAGTAATTTCATTGTTTGATCCACTTCTTGCTTCAAATATTTCTCTTTAATATCATGGTAGGATGGTGGCTTGAAACCTGGCCCATGCTTTGCAATCAATTCAAGTGCCTTAATAAATTCAGGGTTTTTTACACAATTAAATGGAATTGCACAAGTGTAGAAAAACCTTGCAATTTATCGACATGCTTCTTCTCTAATATCCCTTTTTAGCAATTGATTTAGGGTAGTTTGTGTACTTCCACTCCCACTAGCTACTCTTTTTCCTTTGTCCTTGGAGCTAATTTCTTTTATTCATCATCATCATAATTTCCACTATATTGATAGGCCTTTTCTTTTTAGTTGTTTTTAGATTTTTCACCAAAACACCCAAAATCATCTACTTAACATTTTTTGGTACTTGCTGACATGGCTCAACATCCTTACGAGTGCAAGCCAAATACTGTTTGAAACGAAAAATACCTCCACTGATAATTTTTTGACAATACTTGCATTGAACTTTTCTAGAATTCTTATTAATATCTATACCATGTTGCCATCCCACATTAAGCCTATTACCAGAAGAATTTTTTCTAGATGCCATAAGTTTAACAATTCAAGAATCAACTCAAATCAACCCTATAATCAATCCAAACATTTTATGATTGTAATTAAATTTTTGTTAAAAAAGAAGTACCATAATACATATGTTAGAACAATAATGTATTTAGATATTAAACATCCTATCTGAACTATCTAAAAAAAAGTACCATAAAATTGAATTCAAAAACTAATTAAAATCAGTAACCTAGTTAACAATTTTAAGAAGTAAAACACTGAATCCAAAACACATAATAGAACTCATGACTTATGTTTTTCTCCAAATGCTTTATTTGTTGTTTGTAGTGTTCAATACAATTAACTCTTTCACCCTAGAGTCCTAGAAAACCATTCTGGAAAATAAACAAGTCAAACCATCAAGGTGAAAATAGTCAGAAAATTAATCAAGAGAACTCGCAATCATGCATATATCATTCAAACATAAAATCCATAAGAAAACCATTTTCACACAACCAAATTAAAATTACAGAAAAAAGAAAAGATAAGTTAGTCAAGATAAATTGAAATAAAACTATAATACCTGTATAATTCCCACTTGCACCTTAACGGGATAGAACACAGATCTACTATGAACCCAGTTTTCTGCCATCTATATAACATTCAAATTCAAAATATTTTTTTTCAATGTGTCTCAAACAACCTCAATGGCCTTCACAAATTAGAGTCATTAATCAACATCTAGGATTGCAAACACTCCTACACTTATAAAGACATTTTCTTTCTAAACTACACGTAGGAATCCAATTTTATTAAGATGTAAATCAACAAATTAGCAATTCATCGGCATCTCATAAGTCAAATTTGCTTAAAATTACATATCAAAATAAAAAAAAAAGCTCATTAAAATGTACTCAAGCATTAACAAATAATTAGCAAACACTGCTAAAAGAGTCTCTCTTTACATAGACTCAAAATGAACCAAAATTCTGAGTAATAATAAAAAGTGAAACTGTAAACCCACTTCGAATGAACTTAATTAAGACCAACAAAACTACCTAAACAACAGTCACGCAAAGATTAAAGCACCAAATTAGACAACTTTAAATCACGAATAAAAAAAACAAATATAGGTTCTTACCTCTGATCTGTGCAGATCAATATTACAACTAGAGAAAATCAATCATAAATCCAATCAAACTTGGAGCCTGCGAATCCAAGCAAACTAATGTTAGAAACCTTAAAAATAGAGTAAGAAATAATTAATGTTATTTTAGTTTATTTGTGTGCATTGTGCACCGACAAGGAAAAAAACAGCACCCCCTAGTAGTTAGCAATAGAGAAGAGAGAACCATTCAACCCATTCGGACAGAGAATAACTTACGATAGTTTGTGGAGATGGAGAGATGCCGCTGTTATTGTCTGAACTCTGGATCTCACAGTGGCTAGTGAAAAGGACGTCGTCGATGATGGAAAAATAAAAAAGAAGAGGGTTGTTGGTGGTGGACCGGTGGTTGATTGTTGGACAGCTGAGAGAAGGAGACTAAGGATTTAGAAACTTGGGATTTTGATTTTGTTCTGTGTGTGTGTGAAAGTCGATGAAAGAAAGAAAGTGTTACGTGATTTTGCTTTTGTTCTATAATAGCAATAGGCCAATAGTCACTAGACACCTGGAGTTGGAGGAAACAGTAAAGATAAATTATGTTCTTTGCTGAAAGCGTTAAATCGGTGGTGAAATCATGATTTTACGCGATTTCACCCAATTTACCCAATTTCATCCATTTTCGAGTTTTTAGAACGATTTAGCACGTTAAGTATATATTGACTCGTAAAATCGTATGATTTTAGGAGTCAGATCATGATTTTAACAACCTTGGGTCACGTTACTTTATTTTTTTTCAATTGCATTCTTTAAAGTTATATTTTCATGGTAACTATAGTTATCAAACCCGGCCTGCGGGTTGACCCAGCCAAGGAGCTGGGTCTCAGGTTACATGGGTTGACTCGAGTCAACCCAGAGAAATTAAATTTTTTTTAGGTTTTAATATTTTATATGAAAAAATTAAGAAATAATTCATGTGGATATAGACTATACATGTTGTAAATAATTAAGTTTAAAAGATTATTTCAAAAGGTTTTTTTATCCCACATTGAAAACATACTATCTTATTTTTTTAAGTTTGTGTTTGAACCAAAAAGATTTTTATCCCACATTTAAGAAACATAATTTTTTTTTCTTGTGAACATAGAGTATATATACTAAAATGTTTCAAATCCCACATTGAAAAAATAAAATATTCTTTTAGTATTTATATAGTGAACTTTAAAATGAGTTAATAACCAACTGAAAATATGAAAAAAAGGGTCTCTGGGTAGGAGAAAAAACATATTTGAAAAAAAAAGGGTCTCTATCGGGTTTTGCCGGGTCATCCGAGTTTCAGTTTGACCAGAAGGGTTGACCAGTTTACTTTAGGCTAATTGTAGGTTCAAATCAATTAAAAATTGGTTTTTTAAGATTTTGATGATAATGCACTATAAACAAAATATTTAAGATGATATTTAAATTATTATTTAATTTTTCCATAATAATATAGATTTTTATAGGGATGTCAACAATTGTTTTTTAATCATTAGATTCCTAATATGTAAAAGAAAATAAAATTGTGCTCATGAATATTTAATGAAAATAAAATTTTATTTTATTATTTTTAATTGATTTTTAACATAATATTTTCACGCTAATTAATATTTTTTTCCTACAAAATATTGAGAGATTATCATAACTTTTTTAAAATAACTTACATTTGAGATGAACAGGAAGTCAAAGGGCCTAACACCTCTGACCTGGGTAATGCTTTGCATGATAATCTTCAATTTGAAGCAAAATATTAAGAGATTATAATATATTTTTTTAATATTAAGTTAATGATATATTAGATTGACTCGAGATACACGGCTTAACCTTTGAAATTCACGATTCAAATCATAAACTCCACTAAGCTTTTCAACTTTATTAAATTTTTTTTTTACCTTAAACAAAAATAAACGCTAATGAAATTGAACACTAAACAAATGCTAAGATGTTTGTTTGAGATTGCTATAACTTTATAGAAAAGAAAACTAAGATAACTTATAAATATCAATTCAAAATCAACAAATGTTGAAGGATGATAAAAAAAATCTAAAAGGATTCAATAAAAAGAAAAAAAAACTAAAAGATGAGTTTTTTTTTTTTAAAAAGCTATTTGGCATTATTATTAAACTATACTCAATGGGTCAACTTTGAAACCTCCTCATCCGACTCCTTCTCTAACCCGAGTTTAAAATTAACAGGCATGGTAGTTGCCCCTATGTGACCTAGTCAACATGGCGGATCAGAAAACAACTAAATGAGCGGCAAAAATATGGTTTGACATAAATAAAAATCAAGATGACAACTTCTTTTTTGAATATTAAGATGATGACATTATAGATCGATCTAGGTTTCATGGCTTAACCTATTAAACCTGCAACCTGAATCATGGACTTTACTAGGTTAAAAAATTTTGTCTTATTTTTTTTTAATGATATAATAACAAAAATATATATTTGCAAAATTGAGCACCAACCAAATACATAAACGTTTGTTTAAGACTGTGATAATTTTGTAGAAAAAAACCAAAATAAATTATGACAATCAATTTAAGATTAACAAAATATTAAAAGATGAAATAAAAAAAAACACAGAAACAAATACTCAATGAAAGAAAAAAAAAGAATCAATAGAATTTTTTATATATAAAAAAAGTCATCTTTTTTATTGTTCATATATAAAATATACATTTTTTTTTAGTATGGTAGTTAAATGCTTTTGATATTGCTGGTTTAGCAATTTTAAACTTTAGTCAATTTTTCAATAAAGTCTTCCATAAAAAATATTAATTTATTGGAAGATGTGTGATTTATTATATATAAATTACCTTTTTTTAAAAAATTAAATGGTAATACAAATTCATTTATATTTGTCATAAAATGTTAAAAAGTTTGTTTCGTTTTGGCTCTTGCTACATGGTCGTGGATTTAAGTTGTGATTGCTGTATACTGTAAAACATAATTTTATAAATGATTTAGGTAGAAAAAAAACAAGATTTGAAATATTATGTAAGAGTTTTTTTTAAGTAAATATAAATTTTATGAATACTTTAAATGATACACAATTTCTTTTAAATAATAAAATAAAAAAGAAACAATAACTAATACATAAGTTTTATTAAAGCAAATAGAAATGCTATACAATTCAAATTCATATTTAGTAGTAGTATTTTTTTTTATTAATTTTTTTTTAAAGAAACTCGAAAAATTAATATATCTTTAAGTGTAACTATATTTCATTTTTTAAAATTAAGCAAGGTATAATTGAAATCCTTACCAAATACTTATATGATATTTTTAATTACTTTTAAAAAAATTTATACTTAAACTAAATAAGCTATTTAACTTGATTATATTTTAAATAATCAAGTTATCCATATTAAACCCAATTTAAATTCATTCAAGCGAAGACAAGTAAGGAGAAAAACATGATAAACAATACTAAAAATAATTGGCCCAAAAGGTGTTTTGAGATCGTCTGTTTTAAATAGTATTTTTAAAATATTTGATGTTTTTAAAATTAATTTTTTATTTTTTATTTTTAAATTGTTTTAATTTGCTATATTAAAAATAATGTTTTTCTATCAAACATCATCCAAGGGTTATCTCACTGATCCAACGATCTGGCTCTTTTTTCAGGTCTTTCCCCGAGTCGGTCGGCAACAATGCCTATCAGTAGGATTTTGTGCCAGAGAACCAGAAGGAAGACCATAAGCTGAACGCAGCGAGTCGGAATCAAGATTCAAATAGAAAGGGGAGCGTAGGTTGGTGTGGTCTCTCAACTCTCGAACGGCGGATTGTTTCCATCTCACAACACTGACCCACTGAGTCACCACTCTCTCTTACTGAATCAATGGAACTTCCACCAAGATGGGCTTTCTTACTCTTTTTACTGTTATCTTCAACAAAGGCCTCTGGATCGGCAGTAGATAAAGAAGAGTTCCAAGAAGAATTGTTGTTGAAGCCGTTGCCTGATCGGAAAGTGTTGGCTCATTTCCACTTTGAAACTAGAGCCCCTCCTTGCAATTCCAATGGCCGCCGCCACCATCATCTCTTCCCTAAAGCCATTTCTCAGATGGTAATAGTTTTGTTTGACTCACTTCCCACAATTTGTTTTTTTTTTTTAAAAAAAAGGTAAAGGAAGAGTGTGAAACTTGATGTTTGGAGTAGTAGTTGTAGTGTTAAATTTGAATTTGTGTTATTTTTCTTAAACTAATTGCTCCGCCCACTTCAATTGTAGACTTTATGTTATGTCAATAATATATATATCTTCCTGGATTGAAGCTAGTGTAGTGTGTATAAATCGTGGAAAGTTTAACCTGGACAGGTGGAGAAATTCCGGGTCAAGGAAATGGAATTATCGTTCACACAAGGTCGGTGGAACTATGAACGCTGGGGTGGGTTTGACACCATGTCAAGCAACAATGCTAAGCCTCCTGGAGTTGAGTTGTGGGCTGTCTTTGATGTTCCTAAAGAGCAAGTTGATGCTTCTTGGAAGAATTTAACCCATACCCTTTCAGGTCTTTTCTGTGCTTCAATTAATTTCCTCGAGTCATCTACCATGTATTCAGCCCCTGAATGGAGCTTTAGGCAAGCCTCTGGCAGTCTGAGGTATGGTATGCTGCCCCGTGAGGCTGTTTGCACTGAGAACCTAACTCCATGGTTGAAGCTCCTTCCTTGTCGAGATAATGCTGGGCTTTCTGCCTTAATGGACAGGCCATCAATTTATACAAGTGTTTATCATTCTCAGCGACTGCATTTGACTTCAAATTCGTCTGATCTTGAGGGGTTGAATCCGGGCATTGTTCTAGAACAAACACTTACTGTTGTTCTTCATCCCAGTAGTCAAAGAACTAGCTTGACTCATATTAGCGAATCGTATCTTCAACCAAGCTGGTCTTTGAGTTCAATTTTTGGTAGGAAAGTCAATGGGAGATGTGCTCTTGCTAAGTCTAGTAAAGTATATCTTCAGCTTGAGAGAGGCCTAGTTTCTGAACTGGAGAAAAATATTGGCTCTGAAGGGTATGATGTTGAAGCCAACTTTGAATTGTCAGTTAATCCAGACAGGGTACTTAAAGAAGAAAATAGTAGGCATGGAATAGGCTCCTCTTTACTTTATGAATTTTCAGTTGACAAGTACAGCAACTCTAAACCATTTGATCTAGGCCTGACATGGAAATTTCCTGTAATATGGTCATGTGAACAAGCTCCATTACATGCTATTAGATTTTTGATGGGAAGCGGGAATGAAAGAGGTGCAATTGCTATCTTGTTGAAATCTACAGATTTGAATGACAGTTCCCCGGGTGCTGATAGTGCTAGTGATGGATGTGAGTTGCATGTTAATATTTTCCAAATTGTCCCTTGGTATATCAGGGTATATTATCATTCTCTCCAGCTGTTTGTGGATGATCAACTGAAGGCAGTTGGAGCTTTTGTGGAAAAGATACATGTTATGCCTTCCAAAGACAAGATATCTCCTGGTATGATGGAGATGGTACTGAAGCTTCCTTGTGGTGTGAAATCAGCTGCTTTGACACTAGATTTTGATAAGGTATGCGTAACACTTCATGTTTTCAAGTTTGACTTGGAATTATAGAGTGATTAGTGAATGAATTCGAGTGTCATAAAATATGTACAGTGGTCAATAACATCCACTGGGAAGCCAAACCATGGAAACAGTGGCTAAGGGCAAATAGATTATAATTTCCTGTCTGCAAGATTTGTTTATTTTTAATCTCAGATTCTGCCTGATTTACTTGACATGGACAATGCTTTGAATGGACATTCTTTTTTTTAGTTAATCTGCTGGATACTAAAAGCACATTATAGTAGCTTTCTCAATGAACGTAGGGCGTCGAATCAAGTCATCTAAATGCTCCAATGTACTGAATCTTGCTATAGTGATGATTTTCTGTTGCACCTAACGCATAGAGAAAGATAGTAATAGTCTAGCAGAATGGAAAAACATAACTGTTATTAATGATCACATGCACAGGACTTATGATGTTTCTAAGACAGCCAAGCTGCATTGGAATTGTGTTTCTTATCTACTGCTTTATGATATGTCAACAGGGTTTTTTGCACATTGATGAATACCCTCCAGATGCCAATCAAGGATTTGATATTCCATCAGCTGCGATAAGCTTTCCCAACTTCCATGCAAGTATGCATTTCCCTAGCAACGACTCTGAGAGAGAATCACCCATGCTGTCTAAATTTCAGGTGATATGATATTCGAGATTCTCAATGTGCTTCATATTGGACAATCCAAGTTTATTGGATTGATTGTAGATTTGTGATGCAGGAAAGCAGTCCTGTTCTCTCGTACACTGAAGTATTACTTGTACCTTTGACAACTCCTGATTTTAGCATGCCATACAATGTCATCACTATCACGTGCACAGTGTTTGCTCTGTATTTTGGATCGCTGCTCAATGTACTTCGGCAGCGGGTTGGAGAGAAGGAAAGACTTATTAAAAGCAAAGGTAACTTCATGGCTTGAATTGTGTTGTTGCAGGATCACTGGAATATGGTCTGTAGATATGGTCTATGGATGGCCCTCTCTCGAGTTAATTCAATAATTACAATCTAAATGTTGGTGAATCAACAAAAAATTTAAATTGCTGAATTGAAATGTTAATTATGTGATGATATCAACGCACATTAAAATGTGTGGATCTGAGACATTTGTTCTGAGCTAATCATTTCCAATATCTAAAAAGGGACACTATCTTTGAATAACAGTTTTCTATTGGCTCGACTTGCACATGTACTCTGCTCCTGATCTTTGTCTTTCATTCCTCCATTTGCAGCTGCTGCTGTAAAAACCGGTCGCCCTTCTGAACTGCTGTCCAGACTGTCAGCCAAGCTTAGAGGAAGATCACAGGAGCCTTCCCAATCACCTTCAGAATCATCACCCGTGATAAATTCTAAATTAGTACTTAAAGTCTTGTTAATGGCTGCACTTGCTGTTGCGTGGCAATATTATTTTGGATGACAACATCAAAGGGTAAGTTAGGGACCTCCAGTCCAATGTACAACAATACGCGCAGAAGGAAAGCATTGTAAGGGACGAGTAAAGTGATTTTTCTACCATTGAACTACTTGTAGCCCAATTTTGTATCCCAAGTCGTACTTTCTTAGGTTCTATATTAATCAATTGGTATTTTCGAAATCTGTTTTATATCCATCGCCAGCCAATCTTGATTGATTGATATTTTCATCCGAATTGAGGTTTTCATGTGCTTTTTTTTTTTCAAGTGAATGATTTTGAAAAAGCAAACCAGAGTTGTGTTGTCAATTTCGTGCTAAAAAGCTGGAACAACAGCACAAGGGTTGATCAAATGACCAATACCAGAGTTGGCTCCATTTATTACACGCAAACACAGAGAGATTTATTAGCACATTGAGAGTTGGCTCCATTTATTTTTTTCTTCTTTAGCAAGCTGACATTTTCTTTTATCGACCGCTTCCTCTTGAAGCCAAGACCATTCCATCTTGGCATCCGATAACCTTCATCGCATTTTGAAGAGACAAATCCTCAGTACGTCTTTAGTTTCTTGTCTTCTAAATCAAACATGTCAGCATGCACAAAGACCAAATGTTTCCCTTCATCTTTTTATTCAGAGCAAGTCGCTATCTTGATGCTGTCGTCTGCTACTGCTCGTTCTCAAGTTCAGCTCTGTAGTTAGAGCTGAGTTTGTTTAGAAGTGTGGTATAGTTATTTTTTAAAGTGTTTTTTATTTAAAAATATATTAAAATAATATATATTTTTTATTTTTTAAAAATTATTTTTGATATCAGCATATCAAAATGATATAAAAATATTAAAAAATATTAATCTGAAGCAAAGAAAAAAATTTTAAAAATTTTAAATTTTTTCAAAAGCGTTTTTGAAACGTAAAAACAAACAGACCCATTAATATTGATGTATTAGATCTATATGGGTTCATTTTTTAAATTATTCGGAGAGAAACTTAGTCTCAATTGATATCTTTACCATAGAATAAAAAGAAAAGAACAGTATTACGGTCACAACACGAAAGCATACGAGTCTATGAGCTACTACATTGATCTCTTGATAGTTCCTGAGAAAAAAAAAAAACAATACTACTGCTACTAATAATAATAATAAAAAAGATAAGAAAGAAAAAATGCAAATAACTTATACTTAGTGCTAAATTTAGAGAGCTTGCCATCAACAATAAGAGCTTCCTTCTCATCTTTACCAGTACCCTTTGCAGAGAAAAGGTTAAGATGCGATCACCATGTAATAGAGGAGGATACAATATCAACCCCTTTACTTATGAACTTATGAAGTGACCGATGAAGCTTCAAAAAACTTCATTGGATTCGGGCTTTCTTTACAGAAAACCTTAGGTTAGATAATGAGTATTACATGCAAAAGAACTCTTCGATGTTTAAGTTAATTTAAAATTTTTTATGTGGATATTATGCAAGAGAAATGAACGATAATAGATAAATATTTTTTTCTGTATTAAAAATGAGAAAATCCCCTTCTCTCTCCTCTAAACTTGGGGATATATAGCTTTTCTTAAAAAAATTACAAAGCTATTTACTTGGTAAAGTGACAGTTTTAATATATAGCTTATCCCATCAAATGATAGTTTGCTCATATCATCAGTAGCTCACCTTAAAAGTGGTAATTATATATGAAATATGGCTTGTACAACTTGATATGGTAGCCTAGAAAAATAAGAGATAAGTGATAAAAATAAAAGGAGAGAGAGAAAGGTGGTGAGACAGGTAAAGACCGACTTTATAAGGCTCAGTTAGGCATAAGCTCGACTACCGAGCCAAAACTTTTCATTTAATGTGTTATCATTTGCCCTCAAGTAAATTTTTAACTACATTGTTAAAAAATTACTTTACCTAAAAACCAAAAGCAATGAGAAGAAACCAATAATGCACGAAATTTTCAAATATATCCATGAAGGGTGTGAACTTAATATGAACATCAGTGACATTAATGCATTAAGACTTGGCAATTATTGGAGTGCCTGTGGCTATGTTGGGAATCTTGGGACACCTTTCATATGGTTGTGCTAGAGAATTTGTTAGTTTGTATGCTATGTAGTCAATCAGTTGGTTACACTTGATACTATTTTATTCATGTAGAACATATTTAATTTTATTAAATAAAGACAATATTTATCTTTAATATTCATTTATATTTAATTTATGAATTTAATGTTTGATAAATAAATCTAGAGTGAAGATAAAGTCCATGAAACAAAAACAATTTGCAAAGAAAATTATAAAAATATTATAATTATGAGATTCCTATTACATCAAAGTTTTGTTCCTAAATGTTCCTAATCAATGCTCTCTTAATAATGAACATTTATTAGAGCTGTTAGACTAGTATATATTATGTTCTTTTCTTTATGAAAGAAAATAGCTGATCTCATAAACTGAGGTATGAGAGATACCTAAAATTAATATATAGATACTTGTCAGATAATATATATACTGAACTAATCCGTATAAGAACTCTATATGGAGATATCACTTGTGTCTATAAAAAAACTCATATGATAGTTGTGTAAGTGATCCTTAAACTTGAGATCACTAAGTTATCTTATATATGAAGTGTTATTTTTTCATCCGATTATATGTAATCCTGTTAAAGGTAATAAATGGACAAACATTGGATATAACATAAACTATATGAAGATATTTGAGTGATCAAGAGATGATTCATCACCCTAGGTGAATTAGAGAAAATATTCCACATGTTCTCAAATATTATTGATTGTTAAATCCTCACGCAAGGTAGAAAGAGATTTGAAAAGAGTTTCAAATATTATTTAAAGGATCAATGACTATAATATTATAAACAAATATGATTTGACATGACAGACACACTTATGCTAAAATGTCTAAATCAGAACATTATTGATGAAGGAATAATAATTATACTGAGAAACCGGTCATTTGAAGGTTAAGTCAAACCACTTATAACTTTTCTAATATTTGGGGGATCATGACATGTTGTTAGATGATGCACTTGATCTTCAAATATAAATTAATCAATTATAGAATTGATAATAAATTAAATTGTTTAATTTATTTAATTCTATTTATTTAGAATTATAATTTATATTTGAGCCAACATATTAGAAACCTAATAGGTTATACACATTAAAAACCATTAGTCAGAAATTAAACTGAGATAAAAAATTTAAAGTGTGAATTGATTGAAAATAATTTTAAAAATTAAGCAGTGTAATGTATTTAATTCAAAGATTATAATTCTAGTTCTAGAATAATCAAGAAATTCAAGAAATTATCCTTAAATAATTTATGAATATTATTTAAAGGGCAAATTGATATTCTAATTCTAGTTTTAGGGACTTGATTGATTAAATTCAAGAAATTATCCTTAAATAATTTATGAATATTATTTAAAGGGCAAATTGATTTTTTTTTTTCATTTATAGGGTTTTTAGGATTCTCTATAAACATACTTATTATTTTAGAATAGAGAGAAAAGTTATGTCGAATAGTTTCTACAAAAAAACTACGTAAACACAAAATTAGAGCTAACACTCTAGACTTAGCAAGTCACTCTCTTCTAAATAGGGATTTTAGAGATTTCTCACAGGTAGTTCGTGTGGATTACCATTAGAGGTCGAACAATTTGATGACTTGTGGTTTGCGACAACCTAGCCGTAAAACATATATTTAAAGCCGAAAAGAAGTTCAAATCTTCTGGTAATCTTATAATAAACTCTAAATATATCTAACGAGGTCCTTGGGACTTTTGAATAATTTTTAAATTTATCATTTTCACTGCGTGTATGAATTTCAGGAACCTAACAGAATCTTGATCCACCATGATAACATGATAATAACAATTGTGTCAGGAATCTTGGTCCACCTCTTCACTATTCCATATGGTTATGCTTGAATCATTTCACCATGATAATGGTTGTCGGCAGAATCACTGCTATAAATAACTAGTACTCTCCTTTTCTTCATAATAGTATTCTTCTTTCTTTTGAATTATTTGTGGTTAAACCCTTAGTGTGCAAAGAAATATGAGGAACCTTACTCTTTTTTTTCCTGCTTGCTTTTAAATATCTGTTTGGATTAAAAAACTTTTGGTATAGGAGACTCTGGAGCTGGAACTTCTACTAGTGGAAGTGGTGGAGCTAAACCTTCCCATTCTACTGGTGGAAATAGAGGAGTTGGTGTTAGTTTAATATGCCCTGTAGCTAATCGGTTGCCTATATGTGACATTATTATATTCATGTAAATACATATTTATTATTAATAAAAGCTTAATTTATCTTTAATATTTATATAATATTAGATTCATGAATCTAGAGTAAAGATAAAGTTTATGGGACAAAAATGCTAAGCAAATAATTATGGGATTTCTATTACATTAAAGCATTGTTCTTAAAATGTTCCTTGTGATGCTCTCTTAAATACTGAATATTTATTAGAGTCGTATAGAATGATACATATTATGTTCTTTTCTTTATGAAAGGAAGTAGTTATTCTCATAAGCTGAGGTATAAATGATACCTATAACTAATATGTAGGTGCTTGTCATAAGACATATACATTGAACTAATTCGCATGAGAATTCCATATGGAAAGATCACCTATGTCTATAAAAAGGCCCGCATGATGATTGTGCAGGTGATCCTTAGACTTGAGATCACTAAGTTATCTTATATAGAGAATGTTATGCTTTGATTCTATTATATGTTATCTTAATCGAGGTAACGAAGGGGCATATATTGGATATAACATGAACTATATAAAAGTATTTGAGTGATCAAGAAATGATTCATCACCCTAGGTGAATTACAAAAATTGTTTCATATGTTCTCAAATAATATTGACTGAGAAGTCCTTGGCCAATGTGGAATGAGATTTGAAAAGAGTTTTAAATCTTGTTCAAATGATCAATGACTACTAAGTAAAGAATAAACATGATTTAACATGATAGACATACTCTATGATTTAATGCTAAATTGAAAAATTATTGATGCAAGGATATTAATTATACCGAGAAACCAGTCATTAAAATGTTAAGTCAAATCACTAATGACTTTTCTAATATTTGAGGGATCATGACACGTTGTTAGATGTTGTACATGATCTTCAAATATAAATTAATTAATTGCTGAATTGATAATAAATTAAATTATTTAATTATATTTAATTAGAATTATAATTTATATTTGGGCCAACATATTAGGAACCTAATGAGTCACACACACTAAGAATTATTAGTCAGAAATTAAACTGAGATGATTTAATTAAGTATGACTTGATTAAAATATATTTTAGAAATTAAAGACTAGAATATAATTAATACATGGATTATATTTCTAGACCTAAAAAAATCAAGTAAGGACTTGAATGAGTTAATTTATAAAATTATCCTAAATTATTGATATTTTGCTAATTTATAGGATTTTTCAGATTTTTCTATAAATAGTAAGATATGCCTCTTATTTTTGTAGTTGTTGTTTGTTAGACAGAAAAACTATGCATGTCACATAATAGAGAGCTAACACTTTAGGCATAACAATCCTAAATAGGAATTTAGGAGATTTTTCACTAGTGGTTCATATGGATTACCATTGGAGAATGAACAATTAGACGACTTATGGTTTGCAACAATCCTTTCTTTAAAGAATTATTCAAAGTCAAAGAAGATCAGATCTTCATGTAATAAATCTCTAAACAATTCTAGATCTATCTAACGGAATCCTAGGGACTTTCGAATAATTTTGTTTTATTGTTTCTGTCGCATGTATGATACTTGGGAACCTAACAGTTGGACCTTTTCATCAAGGTGATAAGAGGCATCTATCCTCTAGACAACAAACTAGCCAAACCTAACCCTTAGACCTATATACAGGTTTTGTAAACATTAATGTTATTACTCAACTAACCATAAACATGAAAGAATAAGTAGGACACCTGAGGTAATAATTGGGAATTTTGAGATCACAACACCTATGTGTATTTTTAAGTTTGGGTATTTCTTTTCCTTGTCTAGTTTTGTTAGAGATGTATTTTTCTACCACAACCTGTGTGTGAGCCAGTTGCATCCAAATGAGTGGATGACTCTAACAACTTTTTATAAGTATTTGAGACTTAAAGATCAAGTCCCAATTGTTGATTTGTTTATATATTGCTATAATTTATCTACTTCTTTTTAGGGTAAGAAAGGGTTGATATGGTTTTATACTTTTTCTAGGAGGAGAATACGACATCCCTTGAACGATATTTTTCAAGGTAAATCACTGTCAATAAAAAATTAGATGAATGATTGGTTAATAAGAGGTTATAATGGTTCAATAACATCTTCTAAAAAGGTGTGGGGATGTTCTTTGGTTTGGAGGGTATCTGTCATATATAATATTGCTCATTCTTTATGCCTAAATAAGGAGAATGTCTTCAGAAATTTTGCTGATAACTGTCAATACTACCTTCTTCGGTTGGCTAAAGGGTATTTTCTAAGCTACAATATTTATGGTACGAGAGATATTTTTCATCTTCCTTGCTTTTGAAATATATTTGTTATACTAATATTTGTCTATGTTGTTTACACGTGGGCTCTACACTCCAAGACTATTAAAAACAAGAAGAAAGATCAATGAGCTCCAACTTCTTCTTTGTTGTCATCATCATCATTAAAAGGATACTCAAGGGGGGAAAGAGTCTTAAAAGGAGGAATCTTAGAAGGGAGACAAGACTAAAACAAAGAAACCTGAACCTAAAATAGAGGTAATAAGAGAATCACAACAAGGAAGTGGTGAGATGGAGACTAATATTGACATGGAAACTGCTGGGAGCAGATATGCTTTGCACTGGAGGAGTAAGAAGAGATATAGTTAACAACCCGTTATTCCTAGTTCTTTTATGCCAATGACACCAATGCCAAGTCCACTTTCAAGCCATTATATGTTGTTACCCCCACCAAGTCTTGTGCATGTTGCAATATATCCTATTAATACTCATGTAAATTTGAGTGGTAACACCATTTTTAGCACTTCTTCTTCTCCTTTCCTTTGGTTTCACCAGCCATTTACCTCAATTTTTTTTAGCTACAGAACAACCAGTGATTGTGGTTCCCAACCTAAAAAATCTTTTTTAGTGGGATTTCAACCTCATAGAAAGGTAATTTATACTGATAGATAGAGACTTTATAACTTCTATATTTGGGGATAATCCTTTGACTGTAGATAGCAATGGCTAAAATATAGATATTTTTGCCAGAATATCTTAGTTTCCCCGGATATACACCAATTTAAAGGAGGTGGTTTGTCCCATCAGTTGGCCAATAACATGTTTGTAGCTTTCCATATGAGTATGAAGATATTGATATCCTTATTATTATCATTTACTATTTTTAGCACTACTAATAGAAGGTTCTTTTTTTTTTTTTCCAAAATTTCCAAATGCAAGTATTAGCTCTCTAGAGATGGGAAGAAGAACATGAGCAGATAACCAAATCTTTAATGCTAGCTTATCAAGAGATTATAACTTGCAAGGAGAGACAAACTCATATAGAGGAGAGTCTTCATGAACTATAGTCTACCTATTGCTTACACATATAAAGAAATGCTCTCTATACAGAGCTTGCATCCTTTAATGTTGTTATTGTGGAGTCCAAACAAGAAGTGGTTAGTCTTAAGAAGAGAATTAAAGAGTTTGAAAATACATTTTCTGATGTTTAGAGTGTAGTAGTTGGTGTGCAATATGAACTTGCTAAGGTATAGGGTGATATGACTTGGTTACAAGCAGAATGCACACATTTCCAGGTACTAGGAGAAAATCCATATGACTTTGAGACTACTTACAACAGCAATCCCGCATTAAAAATAATAGTGGAGGACGGATTGGTTGACATGATGGGAGACGTTCACTTCCAAAACAATTCTTAGAACATTAATATAGATTTCTCTTATTTGTTTCATGGCAATGTGCCTTCTTTTAATGAGATTTAACCTAGAAGAGCTATGATGACCTCTGAAGGTCAATATTTGTTTGATGAACTAGACTAAGAATATGAGACCACAAGTAGTACTTGTATTTTATTTGATGTGTTTGGCATTATATTTTTATTATGTAATGTTTTTGTATTTACTATGTAGTATTGTGTTGTGTATGTTTTGATAATGAATTAAAAGAAGTTGAATTTATCATTTGGTTATCTATTTTTGAAGTAGAAACTAAGTGTAATTTGGAGATTAATAGTTTCATGAGAAATTGTTTATGGGGTACAAATTGAAGAAAAATAATCCAATTTGAAGAAAAATTTTAAGTTGGGTAAGAATGATCGTATTGCTTGGTTGAGACCGAACTACAAGTGTAGTTCGGTTTGATTGGGCTATCTAACTAAGCTATATGTTTAGCTTGGTTTGATCAAGGTAATGTTTAACTTAGTCTGACCTGAGCTATTATATATCTCAATCTGTCTTTGACTATTTAGAGAATATTTTAATTTGTAGAACAATTATCCCTGGGAAAAGAAAGTCAGGAGAGATAAACCTTGAAGAAAATTATATGGAGATATGAAGATTAATCATAGAGAAAATAATCAAATATTAACTTGAAGGACTTAATTAAGAGAATAAAACCTTAGAGATAGCAAGGAGAAAATAATCAAATATTAACTTGGAGGACTTAACCAGGAGAATAAAACCTTGGAGATTGCATGGAGATATGGAGATTAATATGAAGAATTAAAACTTAATTGAAAAAGTTTTTAGTTCCAAAACCAAGGCAATGAAACATATATATATATATATATATATATATATATATATATATATATATCATATTGGAGATACATAGGAGATATAAAACTCGTTGAAGATACATGGCTAATTAGAGATGCGAGAGATTGAACAAAAATACATCTTTAAATGGTTTGAGTGTCATGCATAGAAAAGTACTTTTCCTTATTCATCTTATAGATGATACACATTAGACTTAATGAGTCTAACCTTAAGAGTTACTAGTTCTTCCAATTTCCTTAATGTCATGTCTCCCACTTTAAATCTTTTGTTTTTTACTCTTGCATTGTGGTATCGAGAGACTAGGTATCAAAATGCCTCATTTTTAATCGCTATACTAAGTCTACCTTCCTCAATCAAGTCCAAGTTCACCCTCATCTCTTTATCATTGTTATTGATGAAGAAAAATAATACTTTATGATTGAGGCATCCCATCTTAGTAGGGATTACGACCTCTGTGCCATATGTTAGAAAGAATGGTGTTTTTCCTGTGGAAGTCTTTTTCATAGTCTTGTAGGCCTATAAAATCTCATTTAGTAGTTGACCTCACTCTCCTTTAGCCCATTCTATCTTCTTTTTTAATCCATTCAATATTATTTTATAAGTGAGCTCAACTTGTCCATTTGTCAATGGAAGTGAGGTCGAGGAGAATCAATGTTTAATCTTAAGCCTTTGACATTGATCCCTCATATTTTTGTTATCAAATTAGGTTTTGTTATCAGTGATCAATGTTCAGGGCAACCCAAACCAAAAATAATATTCAACTATTAACAAAATGAGTTGTCTTCTTCCAGGGGCTTTTGGGAATAGTCCCAATATATCCATTCTCCACTAGGAAAATAACCATAGAGAAGCAATGGTGGAACCACCTTTGCAGAAGGTTAGCGAGGAACTGAAGCAAACCTTTGACATTTGTCACATTTATTTACCGTATATGTAGCATTTGTGAAAACACTAGGCTAATTAAAGCATACATATGTTGTTTTGAAAGCTAAGGCTCTCACACCCTATGTGGATCCCATATATCGTACATGTACGATGTTGTGACGATCATCTTTTTTGATCGGGTTTGGGTGTGAAAAGAACACGAAATTCTTATCCTTTTATAGTTTAAAGGTTTGGAGTCTCCACCTGGTGTTTTGGTCACCAAGAACTCTAATTGGTCTATAAAATCTAGATAAAATGACTGGTTGTATATAGAGAAAACAATATTACCCTTAATACATCCAACTTAAGGTAAGTTGCATTGTTCATTTTTCTGATTATTACTAAGGCTCTGTTGTGTTTTTTTAACCATTATTTCATCTATTGTTTAAAACAGATTCACCTTACTTAGGTTGATCATGATTTTATGGGTCAAACCTAACCATTCTAAATCTAAAATATATTTTAATATATTTTATATTTTTTCCCTTAATACTAAGAATACATCTTACGTATAAGTTCGTAATTCCTTAAATATTAAAAAGTAAATAAAAGAAGAGAGAAAATGAGGGTTATTTTATTTATTACGGGCTTAATTTGCCCTTTTTTTTAATTAAAAATATGTTGTTGCGATGTCGCGGTCGCACAAATTAATTACCCTAACTTAAAACACAACATACAAGATAATATAGAGCAAGCAAGGGGTCGATCCCACGAGGAAGGTTCAAGTCAGATTTTTATGCTAGATGATATGCAACTTGGGGGGTTTTGGATGTTATCTAGGCTAAAGCAAAAGAAATTAGAAAACTATCAAGTGAAATTAAATAAAATCAGAAAATTATAAAGAGAACAAACCTTGGTCGCAAGCACACATCCACATACAGAAATCAGAACTGATCATGAAAACGAAACATCAATTTATATTCTGAATATTTATCTCTTCTCAACATTGGTTAGTTAACGGATTCGCTGTATAACTAACCTTAACCATCAAACAATCACAGTGTCCGCACTAGTAATTTAATTCAATGGCAGCCTTAAGAACTAGATAAGTTAATTAATCAAGAAAACATAACTGTCCGCAGTCTATGTTTGATTTGATTGAATGTTCTCCCTAAGATTAATAACGTAGATCCGCCACAATTATTAAACTCAGTTGCTTCACAAGTTTATATACCACAACTCTGATTTTGATATCAAACTTAGCAATAGATTGTCTACAATAATAACTTAGAGTCCGCTCTAGCAATTAAAATAAACAATCATAGGAAAAATAAGCATAGGAGAACAAACATATTCATCATATAAACTGAAAAGAAAAGGTAAAATAAATCTCACAGTTCTTGAAATCCAAAGGTTTCCGTGTCCTTGCAACCAAGAAAAAGTGTTTAGCCTTGCATGTTTGTTGAAAAACTAATCAAAAAGAAGGAAGAATGCATGATTTAGGGTTTCTTAGAGGAAGGGAGTGTTTTTCTCTTCTTGGCTGGCTGCTCCCCTTCTCTTCTCTCATTCTTTTTATATCCTAGGAAACCATAGTCTCTATTTTACAAAATAGTCCTCCCTTAAGTAGACTATTTACATTTAAGTACTTCAATAACTATTTTCCTAAAAAAGAAGAAATAACCTTTCATGAAATCTTCAAGTTTTGACTTAGAGGAGCTAAATTACTGAAATAAAAACTTGGATATCGGTTTAGATGCTTCGGAATATAATTTGGACTCGATTCTTCACGAAACCTGTTTGCTGACAGAATTCAGTTGTCATCTTTGAAAAATCATATCTCTCTCATATGACATTGTTTTTGGCTGAAATTTGGAGAGTTTATAGGATTTTAAGTCATAAATCCAAAACAATTGAGTTTGCATCAATGGGACTTCTATAGCTCCAGATATTCAGGTAGGAATGACCGAAGGTCAACACTGGCACATTGCGAGATTTGACTTTGAAAGCTACGATTTCCATGCTCTTCCTTATTTTATTTTCTTTCCTTAGATATACAGAAAGGTATGGATGTTAGTTTTTTAATGCCACTAGAATCACTTCATTTCAACCTCTAGAGCTCACGCTCTGCATTAAACATCGACTGAAGGTTAAATCTACCAATTATTTCCAATTTACTCATTTTTGCATCTTTCATCCAAAAGTGCCTTCAAAACATAAAACAAAGAATATCAAGGCATTATATATATAAAACATAGGCAAAACACTAGTTAAATGTGGGTGAAACTATTGAATAATATGATTGCATCAAATACCCCCGCACTTAGCTCTTGCTCGTCCTCGAGAAAGGATAGGTAAAATCAAATTGAAGTTAAAATAAATCAAATCACTATAACTAATATCCTAATCTCCCATCAATATTCAAGAATATATGCATTATAAACAAGAACACAATTAAGAAGGATAAAGAGTATAAATTTTCATGAATTTATTTACATGCAAACTTCAAAACTCAATTAATCGTCGGGATTTAAATGAAATCTATGCCATGCCAAAGTGACAGCTCCTCTCATTGATATACACTCCAACACTCACGTGTTTAAGGCTTATGTGTTTAAATCTCTTAAATTCAATCAATGAATATGTTCTACTATAAGCTTGCTCTTCAATTTCATCTCCATTACTAACATATTACAAACAATGCATGAATCAAAAGGTTTTATTTTCTAGTTGTAATAGGGCTAAGGTTAAGGTGAGGTAAAAGAGAGTAAAAGAAAAGGTTCAAACCAAAGAAAGTAGAGTATTCTGAAAAATGATATTTCAAACAGGATATTTCATCAAAGCACATAAATTTTCCATCTTTAATTATCAATGCTTAACTTCTTTTGATTTCAAGCTTTTTCAACGTAAAATCTTAAGAACATAAATGAACTCTTTTTTTTTTTTTTTACCTTTGGCAACTTTGCCCATCTTTTCATCAAACATCACTTCTTCTTATTTCTTTTCACATAATTTCCAACCATAATTCTGTGAAATATCACTAGTATATGCTCTACTAATCCTTGGCCAAGGGAAAAGGAAAACATAGATAAAGTTAAGGCTTATACATGGATAAAACAAAGAAAAGATAAACAAGCTCAAAAGGGGCTCACTAACAATAATATGCTTTAGGTTGGATTTTTGGCTTAAGTGGTTAAGATTTCTAAGGCCTTTATCATCTTCATGTATATATGTAATGTGAATGTAATCTCAACAAGATATGAAGCAAGTTTTAGAGATATATATCATTGAAAGAATGCACAATCAAAGAATATAATGTTGAAAGCTTAAAAGCTTGCATTGGTATAACACTATAAAGTCAATATGACATATTCTCAAAGTCAATCCCTAAACCAATTAAACCTTAAAACTTGCATGCACACTCCTTCATTTGATTCATATCTCCATCTATCTCAATTAATTCTCATATGTAATACTCACATTCTCATAAACCAATAGGAGTTTAAAAGATCAAACATAGAAATTTGTTTTTTTTTTTGGAACAACAAAGAAAACCAAAATAAGAAAACCAACATTCTCCCAATACCCCCACACTTAAAATACAACATTGTCCTCAATGTTGAAATAAAAGAAAAGGAATATAGGAGAACGACAAAAATAAAGTAAAATGCGAAAAATAAAAGATAAGGGAAAAAGAAAGCAAATCTTTTTTTTTGTGCTGGGTTGCCTTCCAGTAAGCGCTTTTGTTTTATGTCATTGGCTCGACATGTTGCATGCTCATTCTTCATAGATTGGTTCAGCTAACTCCGCAAAAGCGATGAGTTCTATCATCCAACCTTCATAGAAAGGTTTCAAGCGATGCCTATTGACCTTGAGTACTTTGTTGGTTTCTAAACTTGTAATTTCAACTGCACCATAAGGAAAAATATTAGAAACAACAAAGGGTCCAATCCAACGAGAGCGCAACTTTCCAGGAAAAAGTTTCAAACGCGAATGATAAAGAAGGACTTTGTCTCCAACATTAAACTCTTTTCTTGTAATCATTCGGTCATGGAGACTCCTAGTCTTTTCTTTGTAAATCCTTGTATTCTTATAAGCATCATTTTGTATTTCTTCCAACGTAATTCCAATATTTTTGGGCACCAAAAGGATAGACGCCACCCATTCACTATCCATGATGGGGTGAATGACTCCTGCATCACGGGGAACAGTTTGCAAAGCTTGCAAAGCCAATGCTGATTCATGCATGTTTTGGGGAACACATATATGCCTCTCCATCTCTTCTATCTTGGTAAAATCATAGCCATAGCTCAAAGCTACGCTTAATCCATCCTCACTATCAAAATCACAAACTTGTTGCACACACTTATCAACTTGGTCATAACATGTGATAGAATAAACATTGCTATAAGGATATGTCATTGCATCATGAAAATTAAATTAAATTTTTTCATCTCCTACCTCCATAGACAAAGTATCCTTACCATAATCAATTTTTGTATTGGCAGTTTTCAAGAATGGTCTCCCAAACAATATAGGAGTGCTATTTGATGAATCACAAGAATCATGTTCCATATCAAGAATATAAAAGCTGCATAGAATGACCAAACTATCAATCTTGATTAGGACATCTTCTATCACACTAAGTGGGTAAATAAAACTACGATTCACAAGTTGTATTACAATGCTAGTTTTATTCAAAGGCTCAAGACTGAGAGAATCATAAACATGTTTAGGCATAACACTAATGGATGCACCTAAATCGCACAAGGCCCTTTTGAAACTAGCATTATCAATAACATATGGGATAGTAAACGCACCTGGGTCCTTTTGCTTCAAAGGCATATTCTTTTGAACAACAGCAGGTACAACTTCACCCATACTTACCATTTCATGACCTTTTAGTTTGAAAGCTCTCTTGGTATTACACAACTCCTTCAAGAATTTGGCATACTTGGGAATTTTCTTGATAGCATCAA
Organism: Populus nigra; assembly: GCF_951802175.1. Taxonomy (NCBI): domain Eukaryota; kingdom Viridiplantae; phylum Streptophyta; class Magnoliopsida; order Malpighiales; family Salicaceae; genus Populus; species Populus nigra. Next base: position 26,735,086 of record NC_084853.1, read on the forward strand.
GCAAAGGAATGTTGAGTTCTACTTTCTTGAAAACTTCTATAATCTCTTTTTCTTTGTCCTCTTTCTTTGACCTAGAAGAACTCATAAGAAAGAGTGGAATTGTTTTAAAACTGGAATTCATTGAGTGAGGAGTTACCTTTGGAGTGTTGGTCGATGTTTCAGTTTATAGAGGAGGAGGATGTTCCTTCTTTGTACTCAATTCGGTTTCTATCTCTTCTTCTTTCTCCATCTCAATTTGTTTCGACCTTTTCTCTTCAAGTTCTTTCCCACTTCACAACATGATCACACTAACATTCTTTGTTGGATTCAATGTTTGGGAGAGCAATTTTCCATTCATTTGTGCTTCTAATTTCCCCACACTTGAAGCTACTTGTCCCATTTGCTTCTCCAAGTTGTGAATACTTGACCTCGTTTCCTGTTGAAAAGACATGACATTTTGTTGTAAGGTCACAGTGTTAGAAGCCAAAGTTTTCATCATCTCACGAAGATCATCACTGGATGACGACCCCATAACGTTGGAGTTTGTGAATGGAGGGGGTTGTCTTACTTGATAATTCTATTGGGGCTGAAATCCATGGGGATGGAATTGTCGGCCTTGATTGCCTTGTTGAGGTGGGTTCTCATAGCATAAGTTTGGATGATCTCTCCATCTGGGATTGTACGTGTTGGAAAAGGGATCATATTTACGCTGGGGTTGTCCGTTGAATCCTCCATCAACTGCATGAACTTGTTCAATGTAATCTTCTTGCATTGTTGGGCACATATCTGAGGTATGTCCTTGTAAGGAATATATGCTATAAACTTTCACCTGCTGTACATTTCCACAAGCCAAAGAACGCACAAGAGAAGTAATATCATTAACTTTATTTTTAAGGTTATAAATACTTACCTCATTTACTCGTTTGTTTGCAAAGTCTCCTCGCTTGCCAAATTGTTTCGAGTTGGCTGCCATATTTCAGATCAATTGGCGTGCAGCCTCGGGTGTCTTATCTACCAATGCCCCTCCACTTGCCGTATTAATGATACTACGATCAGTAGGCATCAGTCCTTCATAAAAATATTGAATGAGTAGTTGATCGGGTATCTAATGGTGATGGTAATGAATGCATAGTTGCTCAAATCTTTCCCAATACTCGGAAAGTCTCTCCATGAGATTGTCGAATCCCACATATTTCTTTCCTTATGTTGGCAACTCGAGATGCTGGGGAATATTTTTTAAGAAAAATCTTCTTCATGGCATTCCAGTTCCAATGGAACCTGGGAGAATAGAGAAAAACCATGCCTTTGCTGCCCCGTTTAAAGAGAAAGGGAAAGCTTTCAACTTAACTTGTTCTTCATCAACTCCATTCGGTTTCATGCCAACGCAAACCATATGAAACTCCTTGAGATGAGTATGAGGATCTTCACCTGTAAGACCATTGAATGTTGGTAGCAAATGTATAAAACCTGATTTGAGCTTGACGTTTACATTATTATCGATGTTGATGCACAATGGTTGATTTTTCACGTTAGGAGCAGCAAGCTCCTTGAGTGTTTGTTGTCGTACAACAACCATGGTGTTAAGACGAGCTTCCTTTCGTAACCTGCGTAAAGTTTTTTCTATTTCGAGATCCAACTGCACTTGACTTTGGTTAGTAGAACAGGTTACTGGCATAAATCATCAAGAAAACTAAAAAAAAACTGATGTAACCATATTATTCGATAGTTTCACCCACATCTATCTAATGTTTTGTCCATGTTTTATATATAAAATGCCTTGATATTCTTTGTTTTATGTTTTGAAGACACTTTTGGATGAAAGATGCAAAAAGGAGTAAATTGGAGGTAATTGGCAGATTTGACGTTCAGTCGATGTTTTGTGCAGAGCGTGAGTTCTAGAGATCGAAATGAAGTGATTCTAGTGGCAAGAAAAAGCTAACATCCATACCTTTCTGGAAATGTAATGCAAGAAAAACAAAAAGAGAAATATCATGGAAATCACATCCTGCAAAGTCAAATCTCGCATTCTACCAGTGTTGACCTTTGGCCATTCAAAATGTAATATCTGGAGCTATAGAAGTCCAATTAATGTAAACTCAATTTGCTTGGATTTCTAATTCAAAGACCTATCCACGCTCCAAATGTCAGCCAAAAATGATGTCATACGAGGGAGATATGATTTTCCAAAGATGACAACTGAATTCTGCCAGCAAACAGGTTTTTTGAAGAAATGAGTCCAAATCACATTCCAAAGCATCTAAACCAACATCCAAGTTTTTTATATCAACAATTTAGCTCCTCTAAGTCAGACTTTGAAGATTTCATACAAGGCTATTTCTCCTTTTAGGAAAAATAGTTATTGAAGTATTTAAATGTAAACTGTCAACTTAAGGAAGGACTATTTTGTAAAATAGAGACTAGGGTTTCTTAGCATATAAAAAGAAAGAGAGAAGGGGCAGCAGCCAACAGAAAAGAGGGAGAGCAGAAGGAGGCAGTAGCCAGCAGAGAATAAACACAAATTCTCTCCTCTACAAACCCAAAAATCATGCTCTTTTCATTCTTTAGAAGTAGTTGTTCAATAGTTATGCAAGGCTAAGCTCTTTTCTTGGTTGCAAGGACACAACAAACCTTCGGATTTCAAGAACCGTGAGATTTATTCTTCCTTTTATTTTCATTTTATGTTATGAATGAGTATGATTGTTTTCCTATGCATATTTCCTATGATTGTTGTTGATGATTGCTAGAGCGGACTCTAAGTTATTGTTATGAACAATCTATTGCTAAGTTTAATATCAAAACCGGAGTTGTGATATATGAACTTGTGAAGCAACTAAGCTTGATAATTGTGGCGGAACTACATTATTGAACTTAGGGAGAACATTTGAACAAAGTGATACAAGCTGCGGGCAGCTTGTATGTTAATCTTGATGAAATTATCTAGTTCTTAAAGCTACCATTAAATTGAATCATTAGTGCGGACACTTTGATTGTCTGTTGGTTAGGATTAGTTATATGGCGGATCCGTTAATTAATCAACATTAAGAAAAGATAAAATTTCAGAACATAAACTGCAATTTTCGTTTCAAGGATCGGTTCTAATTTCCGTTGGTGGATGTGTGCTTGCGACCAAGGTTTGTTTTCTTGATAAGTTTCGGTTTTAATTGATTTTGTTTGCTAGTTTAATTGCTGCCATAGTTTAGATAATCACAAACCAAATCCCCCCAATTACATAACGTACAACATAAAAATCTGACTTGAAACTTCCTCATGGGATCGACCCCTTGCTTGCTCTATACTATCTTGTGTGTTTTAAGCTAAGGTTTCTGTGTCCTTACAACCAAGAAAAAGTGTTTAACCTTGCATGTTTGTTGAAAAACTAATCAAAAAGAAGGAAGAATGCATGATTTAGGGTTTGTTAGAGGAAGGGGGTGTTTTTCTCTTCTTGGCTAGCTGCTCCTCTTCTCTTCTCTCATTCTTTTTATGTCCTAGGAAACCCTAGTCTCTATTTTACAAAATAGTCCTCCTTTAAGTAGACTGTTTACATTTAAGTACTTCAATAACTATTTTCCTAAAAAAGAAGAAATAGCCTTGCATGAAATCTTCAAGATTTGACTTAAAGGAGATAAATTTCTGAAATAAAAACATGGATATCGGTTTAAATGCTTCGGAACGTAATTTAGACTCGTTTCTTCACGAAACCTGTTTGCTGGCAGAATTCAGTTATCATCTTTGAAAAATCATATCTCTCTCATATGACATCTTTTTTGGCTGAAATTTGGAGAGTTTATAGGATTTTGAGTCAAGAATCCAAAAAAATTAAGTTTTCATCAATTGAACTTCTGTAGTTTAGATATTCAGGTCAGAATGGCCGAAGGTCAACACTGGCAGATTGCGAGATTTGACTTTGAAAGCTGCGATTTCCATACTCTTTCTTATTTTATTTTCTTGCCTTAGATTTCCAGAAAGGTATGAATGTTAGCTTTTTAATGCCACTGGAATCACTTCATTTCAACCTCTAGAGCTCACGCTTTGCACAAAACATCGACTGAAGGTCAAATCTGCCAATTGTCTCCAATTTACTCATTTTTGCATCTTTCATCCTAAAATACCTTTAAAACATAACGCAAAGAATATCAAGACATTTTGTATATAAAACATAGGCAAAACACTAGTTGAATGTGGGTGAAACTATTGAATAATATGGTTGCATCATATGTCTTAAATGTAAGTTCATAAATCCTGATATTAAAAAAAAAATTGTTTTGTTTTTTGTGTTTATGAAATTTAGGTCAAGTTCTATAAACTTTATAAACTTGTTATAAAGTACAAATATGCAAGAAAATATTTTTATATTTTTTTTTATCTTTGTATGACACTATGACAGAAAAAAGCTAAAATATGGAAAGGTATATTTTTTTTGGCTTCTTTTTTCTTTTTATACAGAACAAAACAATTTTTTTTTCAATGCCAAGATATGCGGAAACCATCTTTTGAAAGATTTGGCCATACAAGGGTTAAAAGAGAATGGTTGAGATTTTTTTTTGAAGTGTATATTTTAAAGTATTTGTACAAATCCCATGCAATACATTCATATTCCATATTACATGGTCCCAATGTTAAACGCGAAACCGCTCTAGCATGCATGTGGTAAAAAAAACATTAAAGGCTAGTCTATAAACTTCACACCTAACTTAAAGCAAAAACAACAATTACCATGATTTTCATGCATGATGCAAGCTAAATATCCACTACCAAATTTTTTCAATTTCTAGACATAATATTCCGTTGATATTTATACACTCAATCCATTGGCATGACTTTTACCGATAGGCTTACAGACATAAATACTTTGTTAGAAAACTTATCGTCGATGATTTATGATTTATCAATGAGTTTGTCAGTAATGAAATTATCAATGGATTTACAAATGGCAAAAGCATGCCAAACAAAAAAAAATATTCATTTTAATCCGTCGGTATTTCCATCAGTGAATATGACACATCACCGACAAAAACACTATATGTAATTCCATCAGTGATGTTTTTTATTCCATCGGTGAATATGACATGTCACCGATAAAAAGATCATATGTAATTCTATCGGCGATTTTATTTAATATTACCAACTAAATAAAACTGTAGGTGATTAAAAAATGGCACTGTGGTATTTGCAATAATTCTTTTCCAATTCTATAGAATATACCGATGGACTTAATCTGCCGGTAAAACCATCAGTAATAGTTTAAAAATAATTTTTTTTTAAATCTATTAAACAAAAGTAGAAAGTAGCATGTTAATCTCCAGTAGCATGTTAATCTATTACTGATCCAATGGAAAAAATTACAGCCAAGGAAAGAATCACCAGTAGCATGTTAATCTCACAGTAGCTAATCCAATGGAACAAATTACAGCTAAGGAAAGAAACACAGCAACATGTATTATTAGTCCCATCAGACCTCACGACAGCAAAGAAAAAAACAGCAACAGTAAACTATAAAAGGGGTTTCTTTTCAGACATCACAAGCTCACAGTAGCTATCCAATGGAAAAAATGTAGCCAAGGAAAGAAACACCAGCAACATGTATTATTATTCCCATCAAACCTCACGGCAGCAAAGAAAAAAATACAGGGAACAAAACAGTGAAGGTAAATTAACAACCAATTCCATTAAAGGGTCAACCATTTAACATTAACCATTGAACATTGTAATTCCTAGATAAAATACAACATTACAACCAGCAATTTCTCATACAAGTCTGTTAACTCCCGAACAGCAGTTTAATAAATATAACAGTACATAAATTACCGCAAATGGATATGCTCATATGTCGTTACATGAAATGTGGAATAATATAATGTCTCGGACAAACTTCGGCAAATGGAAACTACTCTTTTAAAAACCGGCATCCCATTACTCTGCAACAAAAAAATAAACATGTATAAATATCCAAAGCACTTGAACATAGTTAATTGATTAACAGTTAAGAAACTTAAAGCATGCCATGTCAGCTAAGCACGTTTAGTTCGTGCATATATTCGTTGCAACCATCTCAACTTCTATTGCTTATCACCCATACTGGCCCACATTTCTCTTTTCCTTCTTAAACTGAGATACTCCGTAGCGAAGTCATGAAACTCATCTTTAATTGAAACTCCAGGAATTGAGTGCAGCTCATCCATCACCTCGCGAATACTACAACCTTCGTGATCCATATTCAAAGAAGTCGAATCACTCTTAGTCGACATACTCTCAAGTAGATGATTGCACCTTGACAGCAGCTGAACACCAATTTCAGCTGTTTTCTTCTTTCTACCTCGCACATCATAATGATCTCGTTCTTTTCTTTTGCCACCGCTTGTTGTGTTGCTGCTGTTAGACATATTTATCCCTCTAACCATTCGAGCCATGTTAGTCTGGAAATCTGGAATCACATCTTCCTCCGAATTACCACTGCCCTCTTCCAAACCATCATGAGCAATGTCAGCATTGCTTGTACCAGGATCGACATCACTACCAGAAGGTACACCTGATGAAGGAGCCCATGCATATGCTCCAGTTGCGACAATGTTGGAATACATTCGGTCAAATTTATTCTTCAAAGACGGCTCAATACCGACATGTCTAAATTTTTTGGCTTATCTAATTTCCTGCATATAAATTAAATCAAGTAATGAAGGATCAAACTACTAAAATTTTCGGGTTGGAATTTGACAACAATAAAAGAAATTATTAGGATGACAAGAATGTACCTGGATTTTTTGTTTCCACCACTCATCGCTAGCTGCAATTGTGCCTAACTCACTATTCCAGCCAATACCAGTTTCAGAAACCAGCTTATTCCATATCCTCCAATCCTTTTTGCATCCATCCCATTTGTTTTTCAACTGTGTTTTAGTGAATGCATGGCCAGTTTGTTCTTTGAATGATGTTATAAGAAATTTCCACCCCGTTTTATCGAAATGAGTATTAGGTCTCATTCCCATATCAATTGCCTTAATGCATATATCACAAAATATATGCAACATTTCCTTTGTCCAAGCAGCCTTATCAAAAGATTCAAGACCTTCCATGATATCTTTTAACACATTTAACAAAAGTTTGAAATCAATAACTGATATGAATTACAAAAAAATAGCAACAGTAAATCGTGGACTTAAACACTAATAAAACACTCAATGTTCAGCATTTACAAAAGCTGTATGGTTAGCAACAAACATTAACCATGCATGTATTTGAATGAGAATGTTCATGTTAATTTGTAATGAAAACTAATTGCAACCCATTAATTTCAACTGTTCAGAAAACTAAGTTTCAACCATGAGATAATTTTTGAATTATCAAGCAACACTTCATTGCCATCATGCTGTTTGGAAGCTAAAAACAGAGGGAAAAAAACAAATAGAACAGAATCTATTTCTACATTCAAAGAAACTCAGCTTTCTTTCGCAGCATGCAAATACAAAAAAAAAGAAACTCAAAATTCTGATTTTGACTACACAAGTAGAAATAAACATAATCCTACATGACATGCTAACAGGGCACTCATTACGATTACAATAAACACACGCACAGTAAAGGCATCAATAGTTGCTCAAACAGAAACAATATCAATGTGCATAGCAAACATAACAGATCATGCAGAACAACACATAAATGAAATTTCAAAGCATGACATTGTTTCCAGTAAGCAAATAATCCAACAGCAGCACTGTCAGCTGGTAGTAGACATAAAAAATGAAACCAGAACAAAGAACAGCAGACAAGCAGTATATGGAAGCAATTAAACTCTTTTAAATTCAAAACAAATGACGAAGGCACAGTAAACAGAAGACAATCAGCAAGAGCTATGGAATTTGTCAATTGCAGAACACACAGTAATTGATCATGCAGGTACACAGACATGCAATTTTTCATCTAAAAAATTGAAAATGCAGATGGAGATAAGGCAGGAACTTACCTCAGTCTATCTCTTTAGGTGTCCAAACCAGCACGGTTCTGCAGCTTTGTCCTGCAAACAGATACAATGGAGACCCAGAAGATAAAATAGATTTTGAGCTACAATTACTATAAAATTAACATGGGTAACACAGTACACAGAAGCATCACAGAAATGCAGGTTTTCAAGTAGAAAAAAATTAAAAACACATGCAAAGCAGAGGACAAGCAGAAGAAGCAATGAAATTTGCTATAAATTAAAAAAATTTGATGAAGGCACAGTAAATAAAACACAAGCAGCAACAACAATGAAATTTGTAGATCAATTCAACAATTGCAGTGTTAATAGTAATAGAGCATGCAGCATCACAAACATGCAATGTTTCATATACAAAAAACAAAAATGAAGATGGAGATAAGGCAGGAACTGACCTCAGTCTCTGTCTTTGTTCTGCAAACCACCACGGTGCTGCAGCTTTGTTTTGCAAAAACAAAAACAATAGAGACCCATTACAGAAATTAGATTTTGAGCAACATGTGAAACAAAATTGACAAAGGGAACGCACAGTACTTACTGGTATCTCACTCGTGGAACTTTCCCAGCACGAATCTCTTGGGGGTTTTATGTAATTGTAACAATGGAGGGACAGATCGGTGAAGGTTTGTGTTTTCGATCTTCGTTGGGAAAGAATGGACAGAGGGGAAGAAGCTTGCTCCGGGGTTGGTGGTTTTTTAGGGCAAAATAGAAATGGGGCTGTAGCAAGAGAAAAGAGAGGAGAATAGTTTGGGGAAGGAAATTGGGGTTTTAGTTCATCAATTACATAGATTTGCAACCGAAACAAGAAAAACATTTGTGAGGTTGTGAGGACTGTAATTGACAGTGGTTACTGGGTAAAGTTTCGGTGGTGAGAGAGAGGTGAAACGCATGGAGGACCAGTTTAGGGAAATGTTGAAACTGGGCGTTATTGATCTACAACAACCTTCCACCATCAATTTGTTGGGTTTTTTTTTTGTGACCGTTGGGAAATTGAGAACGAGGGACAGAGGAGAGTTGGGAAAGTAAGGGGTTGTTCTTGAATGTAATTGTAAAATTATCAGTGATGAGAGAGAGGAGAAACACATGAAAAGCAATGTGTAATTGCTTTTCACTTTTTGCAATTGAACCGTAGTTTTCACTAGGACCCACATACAAATAACCTGTGGTTCGTGGTTAACCAAACATATATAACACTGCTTTTTTTTCAACCGCAGCCGCACCAGCATATCCAAACACCATCTAAATAAACATGTAATCTCATAGCTTTCAAATCAATTTAGCCATTTCTCTAAAATCCCCTATATGGCCAACCCTAGGTGTTCCCTTTTCTCCCTAATTTATTTCCAATTCTTTACATGATTTTCACCCTAAAAACATTCATTTTATATCAACTCAACAATTTACAACTAATTTTCCATTTCCTCTAAATTTTGCTCAAGAACCCTAGAATTATATTTTTAAGGGGTTTTCTCATTCTTCACCAAATTTACCTAATTAAATTCATCATTGTGCATATAAACAACCCAACAATAACAATACATCACCCGAATAACATTTTAACAAATAATTTATCATAAACCCTAAGTTCAAGAATTGAGAAATTTCAATCCAACATGAAAAAATCACCAAAACATGCCATGAGTTGATTAGAACCACTTATTGCAACTAAGTCAATCCTATAAAGTTGTCTTCTAGTAAAAATCTCAAGCTTCCACCTTCCTCTTTAATTTTCCCTCAGTTTCCCTCTCTAAAACCTAAGCTTCCCAACCTCATTCCCTCTCTAAACTTTCTGTTTTAAATTGGTCTTTTTTAACAAAAATCACTCTTACACACTCTTTAGCCCATGTTTTTGGAAGAACAAGCACTAGATTTGAAGAATGAAGAAAAATCAAGTTTCCTCTTATCTTTAATGGTTGACGACCGAAACAGTGGTAAGGAGGAGAATTTGGCTAAAATTATAGTATTGCCATTAATGAGTCTATATCTTTTTCTCTTCACTTAAAATACGTGCGTAACAATTTATAGAAATGTAATTCCCATAACACAACAATTCATTCTCAATATCGAGCCTCAAACCACTTAATTAACCAATCATTATTTTCATCCAATATATACATTTAATGTTCACTACACGTATAGACAATCAAACATAACCTTACATCAAGGACAATTATTGTAACATCTCCATATCCGGGATAAAACAACAATCTCATGTCGAATGAAAAACATGATAATTTTGTTTTTGTATATATGATTTTCATATAAAAGTCTATCGAAATTTTGGCAGAGTCTCCCCTATATCGGGAGGTCCCAAGTTATCAACATATAACCTGTTTACACTTCTAATAACTCACATTTCATAACTCAATTACGACTCAATCATCTTGGGTCTCAATCCCATAAACATCATCATCATCATAACCATAATATTTATAACATACATTGAACAACAAATATCATTATAGATGAATAAATGAGATAAACACGCATACATGGACATAATTTTATGAATTTCAGAGTTAAGATTTTCTATTCAAGTTTAAACATCAATTTTACAAATTAAGTTATATAAAAGTTGTAATGTTACAAAATACAAGAATACACTCCCTAGAACTAGATTACAAAAAGTGAACATAAGCTAAGATCTACTCCTGTCGTGCATGTGATGGTTCTGAAACAAAATACATATTATTGAAACATGAATATCACAATAAGCATATCAACACAAATATCCAACAATTTAAAAAGGCAAACATGTAGTCATATGTTATTTCACTTCTCCCTTCTGGTTTCCATTGGAACTCTTTCTCATTCCACTACTGAAACCGTTTCCTCTTCTATTATCAACTTCCATTCAAGATTTCATAAGATCAACCATGATTATTTTTGCCTAACACATTACTGATACCAATTTCACTGGTATCATCATCACCCTGTAGGTGTCGATGCATAACGATCCCCTTCCCCAGGACCCTAACATACAATAAATATATGTGAGTCGATGCATGGTGATCCCTTTACCCTAGGATCCTAACATACACTAAATGTATGCAAGTCGATGCATGGTGATCCCCTTACCCAGGATCCTAACATACACTAAATATATGCTAGTCCATCTAGGGTGATCCCCATACCCGGGATCCTAACATACACTAAATGTATGTTAGTCCACACCACATATCCCGCTTCTCATATTCCCTTTGTCAGTGATAATTTCAGCACTCGACAATTCACACAAGAACCATTCACCTTGAACACACATATAGTCGGAATACTATCCAAAATATCAACATCACTATGCAAACTTTCATCCTTTTACATATTATCCAACATTTGCTAATTCACATTTCACATCAATAACATATTAAATCATGGAATTTAACTAGAAAGAATAGGTGAGGATTACCTACCTGCAGTAAAAGCTCTACTCGTGCTCCCCTACTGTTGTTGCACCACATCTGTGGTCCCTCTTGATAATCATAAGCATATCTCATAAATTATCCTCATTAATGATATATTTTATAATAACCATATTAACAGTGAATACAAGTCTTTCCTTTAATTATTCCTTTCTTTATATTTTACATTCTCTCATTTCATCCATTAATATCGTCATTTTTTGTTCGACCATAGTTATCATTATAAATTTTCATTTTGAATATGGCTCATTTCTTTTGGAAATTAAAATGCAATATCACATGTTTCCCAAATTAAAAAGACCCAATTTTCACCCTTAACAAGTCTAGATACTCGCTTTAGCGACTTTTCAAATCTGTTAGTATAGGTCGTATTCCGACCTCTCCTTAAATTTTTGACTATATCTAGAGCTTTAGGACACCATTTCAAGCGAGGCTGGTCTCTTTGGAAAGATACAACACAGGGTTACAAGTTCCTTGAAGGGAGGAGAACCCAATTCTGCCCCCAAGACACTCAAAAGTACTCGTCAACGAATCAGACCTACTGCTCTATAGGGTTTGTCATAACCCAGTCTCAGTTGGTGACCCATAATTCAAGTTTTATAGCTCCAAATTGAGCAAAACCAATTTTCTTGGTTAGTCAACATCCAAAACTACAATTTTTATGAAGGAACATAATCCTAATTCCCTCATCCTTCTACTTGAATTCTCTCCGAAAGTCAGGAGACGAATCTGTCCAAATTCATCAACCTTTCCATTTACACACAACGTTCATAATTTAACTTTCCCTCTTTTCTCTTCATATGGCCGAACACCCCTTACTTAATTACCCATACATCTTTGATAAATGATTATAATTTCATGCCCCCAATCATATACAACACATGAATTTACTTAATTTTAACAATTAATACATTTCCCCAAATCAAGTTTAAGAACCCTAATCCAAAATTCAACATTAAGGCATCAATTCGTAATCAAAATTGAAACGACTTATAAGATCATGTTTAGAATTACTTGCCTTGTAAGAATCAAGGTCTCGATCTCCAACTAGTCAAAAATTTTCGACTTCCTCTTTTTCTAATGGCAGTCGGCCCTCCCTCCTCTTTCTTTGTTCAAATTTTCTTGTTAATCTCTTGCCCACAAGTATTTACTCTACTTATAAACCCTTAACCTTGGATGGTTTCTTGGAATTTTAGTGTTTTTCTCTTGGTTTGGCAAGAATAAATTCAAAAACTCACTCCCTTTCTTTTAATAGTTGATGCTAGTTTTGATGAGCAAGGAAAAGAGGTACTTATATCCCATAATTTCTCTTATTCGCTCTTAGGCCCAATTTACTCTAAGTGTATCATTTTTGCCCCCACATCTTTTCTTTTTATAATTAAGCTATATCTCTTTTATTTTCTTATAATTTCACCCTTCAACTTTTTAGTTTAGTTCATTTTCTTTAATTTAATCCAACCCTCAATATTTCTAGGTTAAATTTATAATATCTTGAAATATTTTGTCCGGAAATTAACATCTGAAAATTTATGAATTCCTGTTTTATTTAAATCTGTACATGAATTTCTTCACTTTTATTTTCCATTTATTTAGTTTGCAATTTACACAAACATTTATTTCCCGGGGTTTACAATTACATAACTTAAGATTCAAACACATTCAAGTTCTAATTTCATTCCTAAATCACACTAATTATATAGATGTTTGATTAGTACTTAAAAGTGTATTTTTATCAAGGTTTTATATCATCATTTTGCACTTGAAGTATCAATAACTCCTTAACTAAGAGCATGTTTTATAATAACATGTCTAATAATATAAGATACCTTTAATTTATGGTAAATGTTCATCTTAAATGTAGGCCTATCACATAAATCAAAGGATTGATTGATGAGTTTAACTACTAAAATTGAGAAGACAAAGAGAGGGCTAAACTTAGAAAAGCGATGTTGGTTCAGTCCAAACTGGAACACCATTCGGTTATTGGATAATAACTGGAGCTGTAGAACTTGGATTTAGGTCTGGTTTATATGTATGGAAAGCTAAGACATAAGCCTAAAACTTTCATGAAAAGTCCAAGATTCAAAGGGACCGTTTTCAAGTTTAAATTGTAGCGATAACAGAGAAGTCAAAATCTGTCCTGCAACCTAGACACTATTCAATGTTCAGCCCATATCTCGAGTTCTAAAAGTCCAAATGCACCGATTCTTGTTTTGTTGGAAAGCAGAGACAATTTTCCAGAACTTTCATGAAGACTATCTGCTCAAATTCTGATGTTAGCAATGACGTTTTCTGCATACAAGAAAATAAAGATTGTTACCAAGTCAAAAGGTGGCCACCCACTTAACAATTAGTCATCAAATCAATAGTTCTGAATTTTGGCCTATAAAATGAGGCATTTGTCATGCATTTAGGCATCTTGATTTTCAGATCAAGATCATGTTCTTGCTCTCTCTCTTTATATTTTTGTAATGCTTAAGTTTTGTTTATATTAATCTCTTGTTTATACTTTTCATTTCCTTTCCTTTACTTAGTTAACTTATATCTTATTTATGTTCTTATCTTGTTTATTTATGTTTCTCTTTTTCATTTTGTTTAACTAAGTTTATTATGTCAAGAAAGGTTACACTAATGGTGTAAGATTAAGTATAGTATAAACTCAACATGGATTTTAATGTTTGATACTAACATGTTTTGTATTTGTTATCTTGTTCACTTTTAATACTTTGCTTGTTAAATGGTTAATCTAGATTTATGTTGTATAACCCTTGGTACAACAAATACTTGGCACTTTCATAGCCCAACCGTATGGTATAACCGACACTTGTGCTATGAAAGGAACTTGATTTGTTGTTAACATAAGTTATAATCATGAATACCTGACAACATTTACAAGTATTAGCATTATTCAAATAAGATAACTAATGTAATCATGTTAACAATTTATAATCCGATTGGAACCTCCTTTGAGTGTGGTTTCCAGTTGAGTAATAAAAAGAGTTTATACTATACTTGTTTGAAATACCATTAGTGGATCCTCTAACCTTGACAATTATTTTATCCTTGTTTAATCCTTAAATCAATATCACATCTCAAAGCTCTTTTCAACTCCTTTTCTGTTATTATCTATTTCTTTATTTGTAGTTTATAGAGTTAACCTCCTTTGAGTGTGGTTCGATCCCGATCTTGTCGGGTTATTTATTACTTCGACACTCATACATTTGGGAGAAGACATCAACTCTTTGGTCGTGTCAATGTTTAATTCTCATCTCTATTTACTACATTCCCTTTAGGACAATAATCCACTACAATACTAGTCAGATCGCAAGCTTGGACACCATTTAACAGAAATGTTAGTGATGCCCCTACAACCATAAATTTATTATAAACTTCCAATCTGATAACACAACAAAAGTCAGAATTTGTGCATGCATTTTACAAGCATAACTAGGTAGTGAACATATTCGTATTCTATGCATTACATATAGAATCACATAAGTATGTCAATCTTACACTTCATTTTATGCCTTTAAAAGCATTTCTTTCTTTATACATTTTCCTCTAGTTGTTACCCTTCTATTACTCTCTACAAAACTCTTTACCAAAATTCTCATTTCTAAATCCAGTAGTATTCTTTTATCTGGATCTTCATTTCAAAAGCTTCCTCTTTTGAGTCTTATCTCTAAATTTTATTTATTGTGTCTTTCTATCTCATGATATAACTCATCAGGATATATTAACAAAGAAAGCTCTTACCCAAAGCTCTCATTATAGATACTCTCAAGAACACGAGCACCTTCCTACAAATTCCAAACTATAATCAATATTTCAACTATCAAACTATACATATTGATCATTTAGTGCACACCTTATCAATCTCCTCTTATCTCCATGTTATGTGGGTATGGACCTTCATATCTTAACATACACATCGACCATTGTTTAACTACCATAATACACCTTGCATATTTTCACATCATGAAGTCTATATTTCTTGCTAAATAGAGCTGCTACACCAATCCATCTTCTTCTAACATCCGAGATTGCCCTAACCACCATCACTTATCACTTTTAAATTGTCATTTTAACCATCATCCCATTACACTAGGACCATTTTAACTGCTTCCAAATGTACTATACTTCCACTCCTTATATTGTCACCATAGCTCTTAAATGCATCTTACCTACACTTCTATAACAACCTTTATATAACCTTCATTGTTATCCAAAAAATAGTGTTCAAGTTCATATATTACATTGTCGAAAATAGCCTTTGAAACAATCCTAATGCCAGATAGCCTTTAAACTCACTTCAATACATTGCCAAAACAACCTTCAAAACTCACCTTAATGTTGTCCCCAAAATAGCCCTTAAACTTACTTCAACATGCTGGCAACATAACCTTTAAGACGTACCTTAATGTTGTACCAAAAACAATCCTTAAACTTACTTCAATATGCTACCAAAAAAAACCTTCTAAACTCACCCCAATGCTCTTCAAAATTGAAAATAGCCCTTAAACTCATACACCACATGTTGTCAAAGTAACTACCTTTCTCATTAAAATTTGACTACCAAAATCACCATCACCCTTACCTCTTCTAGTTCACTAAACCACCCTCTTGTATACATCATTATTAAGCTACTTTACCAAATTCTACCAACCTTACAAGTAGGCTACCCAGCCTTTTGTTGCCCCATGATTATGTTTATTATCACAACCCTCATACTCCATTTCCCAACCATTAAATGAGTTATTTTCATCTACAAGATTTTAACACAACTTAACTTCTTTTATTTTATCCCTAACGAAGGTCAAACCAGGCTTTTCCTTGTAATGCCCACGTTCTCTTGTTTACTTCCCTTGCAATTAATCCTTAGCCCACCATCTCTTCATGGCTAACCATTTGATCTTAAGGATAAGCCACTTAGAATGGAAGCAATTTGTCATTATATTTTTCCTTGATCGTATTCCTTAAATAAACTAAACCTTTCACTTGAGGTCAAACCACTTAATCAAGCCCAACCATCCAACACGGATGCCAATAAATCCAATCATCTCTCACGGATGCCAAATAAATATTTTTTCTTCTTTCTTTTTCATAACATGTCTCTATCATGCATTTTAAAAGTAACATGTCCACATCAATATTGCATTAATAACAATTTTTAAACTTTAAAACAAGTTAAAGGTGTCGAGCACCTACCCAAAACCTGAGTACATCCTGTTGCTCCTAATTGTTGTTCAACTCACTACCAAATTTAATAGTTTTACTAATGAAAATTTTTATCGGTATTTGTACTTACAATCCATTAGTACATATATTTTCAATGGGCTCACGGACATAAACAGTCCATCGAAAAAACTCTCATCGGTAATTTATGGTCTGTCGGTGAGTTTGATGGTAATAAATATACCGATGAATTTACAGACGGACAAGGTGCGCAAAAAAAATTTACCTACTTCATTCCATCGATATCTCCATCGATAAATTTAACATATCATCGACAGAAAAATCGTATGTGATGTCATTGGTCTTTTTATTTATTGATCGGTATATCCATCGATAAATATAACATATTATCGACAGAATATCATCTATAATTTCATCAGTGAGTTAACAGTAGCAGTGGTATTTGTAATAATTATTTTCTAACTCTCTCTGAAATATATCTACGAAGTTATTTCGTCGGTAATCCTGCCAGTAATATTTTAAAAATATATTTTTAAAATATATATATATTGAATAGAAGTAGAAAAATAATTAAAATAATATAAAAATCAAATATTTATTATAAACTTAAATATTTGTACGTTCAAATATAATAAATCTAAAATAGAGGCGGCACTAGAGGAGAAGGAGGAGGTTAGTCGTCGATGGGACCATGGGGCCAATTAGAGGGTGTATATGTACCATCCATATGTAATCTTATCTACATTTCTAATTAGTAGAGTTCTTCATAATTAGCAGTAAGTTGTTCATATTTTTCATTAAGATAGGTCATTTGATCCTGTACTTATTGGTCTAACATCGCCGTGAACTCCGAAGTTGATTTTATTCAAATTTTAAACCTGCAAATACACTGCATATATGCTACAAACTAGTTGATTTTATTAATTTCTTCTCATAATTTAGCATAATTCAATTTTGTAGAAAATTTTCATTTTCCACCTGATAATATTTTTAATCCTAAATTTACAAAAAAAAATATATTCTAAATTTACAAAAATTCAAAATAATAATTAAAATTAATCCTACACATTTAATTGAAATTGAACAACAAAATTCAAAATAAAAAAACCTTTCTTGCATACTAGTGTATTCGATTTGGGAAGAAAGAATAGACGTATCTTTAATAACACTGCAAAATCAATTGAGGCTATCTTCAGGAAATTCCAGATGTTGTTTTACACAATCTTGTATTTCCATGAAAAAAATCACCTAGCCTATAGTGTTGCTTGCTGAAATGAACTCCTTTGTATTTTGATATGGCTTGGTCGTGCATGGTTTTCTGCATGGTTTCCACATCTCTGCATTGATGAGCCACAGTCTATTGTTCTTGGCTGGTAGTGTTTTAATGGCTGGTGGTTGTCACTCTGCATGGTTTCTACGTCTTGGTTGGGTTGTCTGCATGGTTCTTTCATCCCTGTATGGCTACTGTTCTTGGCTGGTAGTGTATTAATTTGTTTTGGTTGTTCCTTGGCTGGGTTTCTTCTGTCTCTGCATGGATGTATTGAAGTTTTCCTTGTCTTTGAATGGATGGCTGGTGGCTGGGTTGCATGGATGAATTGAAGGTTTATGTCTCCGCATGGATGAGTCTACGTCTCTATATGGAAGAGCTCATAGGTTGGTCTTTGTTTTTGGCTAGGCTGTTGCTTTTTGGCTGATGGGTTGCCACTATTCTTTACTGGTTGCCTCTGTCTCTGTATGGATGATCTGAAGATTTCTGCGTCTCTACATGGATAAGTCAGTGTTTGCTGCTGCTTTTGGCTGGTAGTTTTTAATTTGTTTTGGTCGTCCCTTGGTTCTTGTTCCTTATTTTATTTATTGGCGGATTGTAATGCTTTCTAGATGTATTTTTATATGTCTCCTAGGAGAGCTTGTCCTTTTATCCCTTTGCTGGTCTATTTGTATATATTTCCTTTGTAATTGCTGTTTTTTCAACATTGTTACTTTTGATCTATAATATATTCTTACATTTGATAAATAAATAAAAAACAAGTGAAAAGGCATACAAGTTCTCCCCCTTTCTTATGGTTTCTAACCATCTGCTAAGAGAAGAAAAATTGGGCCTTTATATAATCCAATCTTTTAAATTTTACGATCTCTTTTTGTTTAGCCTTTTCCCGATTTGCCTCCATCCTTTCCTTTTTAATAAATTCATGTCTTATCACTTTTCTTTCGGTTAATTTCATCCATCTCAAGTACTTAATTATTGATTTTATTTTATTTTATTTTGGTCAGGTTATATTATAACCGGCTTTTTACAATAATCATCCTTAAAAGTCCAAATCTACCATTTACTTAAGGTATATTCATTCATTCACCTAATAATGCATAGCCAAACATTTAAACACATTGATCAAGAGTCATGTACCCAAGTTTGACCAATTCCCCACACTTAACATACCTCTTTTTCTTTAGTAACATTCGCCCATTTACCAAACCCTTCTTGTACACGTTATATATTATATAATGATGATCATCAACATAGTTTCACTTAGTATGGCAACTCATTTCCTTCCTTTACTTTTTATCATGTATTTTTGGCTGAAAGCCAACATTTATATCTTATGACATTTATTTCAATTTTCATGACCTTAGACTCATTTAAACAAATTCAAAATCAACTTTCAACAACAATTTGACACAACGGTCCCTTCAATAACTCATTTTCTCATCATTTCCTAATATGGCCGAAAACACTCAAGCCTTTACCCTTGGATTTTTTTCCCATTTTTCTTTCAAACTTCCAACATAAATCAATTAAAACACACCATTATATATATATATATATATATATATATATATATATATATATATATATATATATATAACCCTCTTCAAAAGCCCTTTTATCGAAACCCCATTTAAGAGAGCCATGGGTTTTCCTTTTTAGTTTCTTGTTTAGAACTTCATCTAACATGTTCAATTAAGTAACTTATCATCCATTTCAAATAAGCATGAGTCCCTAAATCAATTTCCTCTCTTAATTTCCAATTATGGCTGAAAATTTTCTTTAATTAATCAAGGTTTCCTCTTACCCTCAACAACACAATCCATAACAAACTTAAACATTAACAACACACTAATCAGTCAAACCCCAAGCTCAAACACAATTCATAAACAATATATATATATATATATATATATATATATATATATATATATATCAAAATTCAAAATCCATCAAGAACTTGACAAAGCTTGAAAAGAGGTTATCTTACCTCTTAATCACCAAAAATCAATAAGGATTTGTCAAGCTTTTGAAGCCTTTCTTTTTTCACTTTAGGATTTCCCACTTTATCTCTCCTTCCATCACTTTCTCTCTCATGTCTCTCACAAACCCTAGCTCACAAAACCTTCATTGCCTTCCTTTCTTCTATTATTTCTCTACTTTTCTCTATTTTAAGGGTATTCCTGAAGAAATTTAGAGAATAAATGAAAATGAGAAGCTTTTAGCCATTTTACATGGTTGTTACTTGTTAGTCATTGCTATATATGGGGAAGAATTTGGCTTCTTAACCATTTTGCCCATAGTTTTGAAACCCAAGCCCGGGACCGGGCCTGGTCTAAGTAAAAACTAGCTGGGGATTTGGTCCGGTGAAACTCGATCGACCCGGGTAAACCTAGTTGAGACTCAACCTCTTTTTTTTTAATATATATATGAAACGACATCGTTTTGGCCTTTTACTATTAAAAGGCCAAAACGATTAATGACGAAGATAGAAATGAGAATTGAAAAAACCTATTTAAAGAAATCTTTAAAGCCATTTCAGTCGGGAAGAAAAGCAGAGGAGCAGAAGACTCTTGATCGCTTTTTCAAATCTACGATAGATGAAGCTGAAGTTACTTGTACCCACATGTCTCTTCATAGCAACTGACAGCCATACAGAGACTTTTCTCTCTCATTTTGTCGCCCACGTTTTGTTTGATCTGTTGTGGAATCAAACAACCACCTACACTAACAATCAATTAATAGAGTAATTATGAGGCTAATTGCGCGGAGAGTCTTCATAGTTTGGTAGACAATTTGCCCATGTGATGGAGGTGTAGGGGGAAGATTTTAACTCTCTTTTAATTTGAGGTAAACAATTAAAGGTGTCGAGTATCTACAAGTGGGTGGTATCGTTCAAAGACTTGTATAATTGAATGGGAATTTTATTATTTCTTGGAATAATGGGAACACGCGATGCTTCCACTCAGTTTGCTTAGAGATTGCGTCATAGACGTTTGCAAGTTCTCCTTTTTTTTGGGTTCACCCGGGTTAACCCATCTGACCCGTGACCCAATTATTATACTGGGTCGACTATCGGGTCGGGTTTAAAAACTATGATTTTGCCCCTTATAATGATTTTTTGTATTTGTTTTTTAAAACATACCTGGTTGCTGACCTAATCTTAAGGCCTTAATGAATTCTGATTTACCTGAAATTTTAATCTAATGTAGCAAAATGTGTTACGAGACTCTTCATAAAATTTAAGCCTGATCTAATGGTTGGATTTAAAGTTACATGAGATAGCATAAAACTAGTTATTAAGTGATTTTACCTCAAAATCCGAATTTTTTTTTTCAATCCCTACTAGAATCATATTAGTTATTTCACTAAGTTCTCAGGATCATTTTCTTATTCTAAAATATATTTATTTTATTTACGGACTTCATACAGTTTTATGATAATGTTATCGGTTTTTAATCGGTGCTTACATTATCACTTTTTTCTTTTCTTTTCTTTTGTACCATACTTTCTTATCATTTATTCCTTATTACCATATTAATTTCTTGAGATCATTTTTCTCATTTTTTTTATCCATTGAAACTCATTACTGGTTTTGCCAAATGTTACAAATTTTAACATAAGATTCGTAATCCTCATTTCAAATTCAACAATACCTTTAAATTTATTTGTGAAGGTTATCCGCTCCATTACAAGTCATATTTATTATTATTATTATTATTATTATTATTTATGCTATCTATTCATTTCTTTTCATCTTAAGTTTTTATTACTCGTCGAGATCTCATTATCTTTGGTCCTATATTTATACAGGAATTTACATACACATTCTCTTCCTCACTTTATTTTTAGTGTTTTTCTTTTTCTTTTATGTTTTGTGTTTTCTCCCAAATCTAGAGTATAGATTTACTCTATTGAAAGATAATTGAGTTATTTTACGTTGGTTTAATGACTTTGTTTATAAT
This sequence comes from Populus nigra, assembly GCF_951802175.1. Lineage (NCBI taxonomy): Eukaryota > Viridiplantae > Streptophyta > Magnoliopsida > Malpighiales > Salicaceae > Populus > Populus nigra. The sequence goes on from NC_084853.1 coordinate 26,756,881, forward strand.
GAATCTAAACTAAGGTAATGTTGTTGAATCTTGGAAGACATATCGCAAATATTTTAGTTGTAAAGTGAGGAGCAATAAACCTTTAAGGATAAGTAATTCATCATTAACAATAATAAAAGCTTAATTACTTTAAAGTGTTTTGATAAATAAATATCCTTCTTTTTTTTAATTTAAATATATATATTTTTATTATTAGTATGTATAATAAGAATTTAATTTAATATTAATTATAATTATAATATATATATATATATTATAATTTTATTATTATATTTGTGTTGAAAACATTTTTCATTAATTTTTATTTAATTATGTATATAAATTTAAATTAGTATTAACTTAAGACTTTCACTGAATATATTTTATGTTTTGAAGGCTAATTTCTTGATAAAATAAAATAATACATTTCCTTCGAGAATTCAAATCCATCCATACCAGAAAAAGGGAAAGAGAGAAAAAGCAATTGCTTCTTATTAGGCTTTTGTTTGTCTCTTCTGGACTCATGAAACCAATTTCTAAAATTTTGTGATTCTCCAAATTAGGGTTAGGGTTTTGACGATGTATGCTGATCGCGTAGACTCCGCAGCGAAGACTTCAATAAAGGATCGTCTTAATGGCAATTTCGTTGCCAACTCCTCTCGCCACCGTGAAATTACCGGTAAAAGGTTTTGTTTTCTTTTTAATTTAGTAGAAATCAATTCTCTCTCTCTCTCTCTCTCTCTACTACTTTACTTTTCTTCCATTTTACTTTATGTTAGGTTCTCATTGTTAATCTTTTTTTAAAAGGAAATTCTATTAATTAAACAAGGAGAATTTGGGGTGGGTCGTCCAATTTAATATTTCTAGTGAGAATCTACATTTCACTATTGGAAAAAAGAAATAGTTGAGCTAAGGATTTAGTATCTTCCACGTTGTAAGAAACGAGGATGGGCATTTTGCTATGCAAGTATATTGGGAATTGCATTGCAAACTCAAGTTTATGTTTAGAAACTTGTAAAGATTAGAGAGTAGGGAGCTTGATGTCCCGTTCTCACCCTGTGATTTGATCATCTTATTTAACCGTTTAATTTGGTTTTTCTATTTCCATATGAAAAGACTGAATGTTTGAGAATGTTGTCACACCTGGTTCTTTTGATGCTCAGATTATGAATAAGCTTCTCGGGATTTTCATTTTTATTCAGGGAAAGTGTGGGAGGTTTTGGACATGAAGTTTCATTTGCCTTAGCGTGTGTGAGAGATTGAGATCCTTTAGCACATAGTAGATCAGCAGTTAGTTATATCAATTATAGGCTCTATATAGGTGAAAAGGTTTTATCGTTGTTGCTTGAAACTTGCTTACTTGAGGTGCTTGAAGTTGCATACCTTCTTGTACTTGTACCAAAAACTGCAACGAAAGGACCTGTGAGAATCTGCTTTCTATATTTGGGTTCTGTTTGGTTTGAATTTTGCAAATTGATTTAAGTTGTTTTGTAGGTTCTAACTCAACGTAAAGTCATAAACATGTTTGGTTAGAAATAACTTCTGACTTAAATAAAAAAAATTGTTACAAAATTCAGTCAAAACATTGCTTTATTGGCAAGTTAAAATTTTTAACTTTTAACTTATTGATTCCACTTGTATTAACTATTTCTCAAAAAACCATTGCTTCGTGTCATTTTTGCCAAGTATACTTTTAACTGAACTCTTTTTTGCTAAACATCATTTCTCAAAATGATGACTCAAAGTCAAAAGTTACATTTCATTAGCCATGCCTAACAAACTTTTGGTCATAGAAAATTTTTTACTTTCAAGTGAAGGCATTGGATGTTTGTGCTGTCACTTACAAGAGTACAGGTTTTTTTGTTCATCTAATGAAAATGGATTGAATCTCATCCATAATAATGCTCTTGTATAATTGTTATCCTGGTTGGTTTTTTGTTGTTCTTGAGTGACCTAATATCCAGAAAAGTATCACTGAGCTCATATCACATCTTTTGCAAGCAGAGGCTAGATGATAAATGGGAACATGATCTCTATGAGGACAATGGACCACGTGTTTCAAGTATGGATTGAGTATGACAGAATTACTGGCATTAAAAAATTGCTGATATTGTTGGATGCAACTAAATCAACTATATTTCTTTTTGACTTTTTGTTAATGACTTGTGAAGATCGCAAAATTGATGCTCGAGATCTTCGATTAAAGCTCCAAATGAGAAGCCTCCTGCAAGCATCTTCAAGTTCAGGTGTGCGGGATCTACGTGAAAAACTATATGGGACAATGAATTCACAGCCAATGAATGTTGATCGGCCCAAAATAGCTGTAGCTAAACCATTCAGGAAAAGTGTTGCTGTTGAAGCTCCTGAACCAGAGATTAAAAAAATTACCAGTGTGGCTTCTAGAAAAAGATCTCAATAGAAGGCATAAATCTTATCTTATTCTCGTCAAGTGTTTATCTTGTTTCTGTTTTCTTGAAGTTTTCCATTAATGCTGAGGCATAATCTTCTGATTTATTGATATTTTGAAATTATTGTTTTAGGTTGCCTTCTTTGGTTGAGTTTATGTCATGTGGTCATATGCATGCTTCATTGTCACTTGTTTCAAAGAATTTTCTCAATTTTGGATGAAGTTATGCTTCACTGTCACTTGTTTCAAAGAATTTTCTCAATTTTGGATGAAGTTTTGGAGAGTTGTGAACTTGAAATATTGTGCCTGAATAATTATGAACCTGAAGTATTAAGCTTGCTGTGAATTTGAAAAGACACAAAAGGAAAAAGTTTGCACCGGCCTTAAAGTTTATTAGTTTCATCAGTCACCATATCACTTTAAAGACAAAATTTAAGAAGCTCTGTTATGTGTAGTTAGAGGTTTCGACATTGCTTAGGTGCCTTGATGCACTGTGGTAGAGACAACTTTTTTTATTTATTTCAATTTATCTCTGACCTTTTGTGTTTTGTCAATTAATTGAAAACTTGACCAGTTGATGTCATTGTGAAAATTAGAGACTCCTGCGACACGACAAATGATTTTAACTAACAGGATGTTGCTGCTTGAAATGGTCTAATTTGTGCTAAGTTTCAACATTAGTTAATGGTTTTAGGTATGTATTCCATGACAAATTGACAAGAGGAAGTTCTCATAGACATGCAATTATAGGATCACTTGGTGTGCATTCATGTGAGCATGTGTTTCCATTTCTTTTTCTTTTTTTTTTGTGTTCTGCAATGTTTATTTACTTTAAAACAGTTCATTAATTGGCAGTTAATCATGATGCTTTGTATTGTTTATTGATGCTCTCCTTACTTTAAGTTGAAAAGGGACAAGTTGGGATGGCTCTACTATAAATTACTGCCTAAAATTCCAACTCATGTTGTAACATGTCAACTGAAGTTTTGAAACCGCTTTTTCCATGTAATATCATTACCGTGGACTCTTTGTGTATTTCTAACTCTTGGATCTTTGTTGCAGTTGGATTCATCAGTTGATGTTTTTTTGCAGTCTTTGGATCTTGAGAAATACCTCATTACTTTTCAAGCTGAGGAAGTATGAAAATGTCTTTTTTTTTTGTTTTTATACTATAGATATGTGTACTTGCATATCATCTTCAGGAGTTTTCTTTTGATTATTAACATGCTTCTATTTATACAGGTTGATATGACAGCTCTTGTGCACATGATTGATGAAGACCTGAAGGCTCTAGGGATACCAATGGTAAACTCAAGCTGATCTCTTGGCCTAGATATGCATATGTTTTGTGGTTGATTTTTTCTATTGAAATCTCTTGTAGTTATTGATCATTAAGAGATGAGTAATTTGGGCAGCTATCTAAAGCCTCGTTCTTGACAACTTATTTTAAGAATTATACCCCCCCCCCAAAATACACAAAAAAAGAGATAAAAGAAAACAAGAATACTGGTACCTGTGTTGTTCTCAACTATTGGAATGGTGTCCTTGTTTTTTAAACAATTTGCATAATACATTGTGCCATTAGACTAGGACTGTGTTTTTTAGGGTTGACAACATAATATATTGTGATATTTTTTTCATTAATTCATTTAAAAATACATGGAAAACAGATTTCTGATCTCAACTCGAAGGTGTTCGCATCTAGGATGAGGCATTTGCTTGTCATAACATTTTGATTTTCCTTCTCCCGGTTTTGCTCTTTAAAAATCATGCAGGTCTAATATATATTTGATGGTCAGCTATATAACAGTCAATTGTCATTTCATGTGAGATGTTATGCTAAGTTCCCCCCCCTGCACATTGTTACTTGTTAGTGCTACCTTTCCATTTCTACATGCACTTTTACAAATTGATAAAAAAGAAAAAAAAATTATAAGGTCAATTGGGTATGAACTCTATGTGATTGTTTTGGGTATGTCTGTCTTGAATGATAAAAACATGAATACTCACAATTCGAAGGCACTCATGTTCATCATGATAGTTCACACCGATGTGATATATGCCTTGTTTATTAACTCGACTGGGTACTACCTAGCCTTTTAGTTTTTATTTCCCCTTTACCCTGTATGTAATTTAGATATCAAAATTCATGGCTGAGATTCTTGGTTTTCATGGTCTCCTTCCACTTTTCTATATTCCTGATCAAATGTTTGGTTCAATCTTGTGGTTTCAAGGGCCAAGGAAGAAAATAATTTTAGCGTTAGAATCCAGAGGCTGAGATTCAGGAGACGAGTATTATTGGTCCGACACCCTGGTTGGTATAAAGCCTTAGTGTACATCTTCGTTTTGTTTTCCTTGGTATTGCCACTATGGCTTTACCTTTAGCTAGTTAATTATTGTGAAGCCGGTATGAGTTCCTAGCTGTCAACAAAGGTAGAAACTTTTTTCATCTTTGTGGTTCCTTTGGATTTTATGGGGTATTAGATGGTGGGTAGAAACCTTAAATTGATGTAATTTTTGTTTTTATCTTATTTATTTTTGTTGTTTTTGGTTATGTTCTAGTATGGTTTCTATCTATTGGTTTTACATTTTAAAAATTAACGTTTTAAATGTAAAGCTTGAGGTTCAAGATTCTACATTATATTCTATTGTGTTATGAATTGCTAGTTGCTTATCTTCAGATGACACGGGGAAATTTCTTTCGTATCCTTGGTATAATAATGAATTTTTTTTTTAATTAATGGTTAAGGTTTTTAGTTTTCATGGAGTTTAAAAAGAGTTTAATACACAATTTGATAAATCAAGCATAATTTTTAATCTGACTATTAAATTAAACTGAAATTTTGATGGAGGATTCCGAAGGGCTTTGTTTTATGATGGGTTAGCATTTCATGATGATAGAAGATCGGGAAGGTGTTTAAATAAGGCTCAGAAGTTAATGTGCAAGATTGTTTTTATTTATCTGGTTGTATTTGGATTTTTTTTTATCCTATCTAGCTTTGAAATTTTAATTTAATCAATATGTTATTATTTATGAATACTAATGCTAGATGAATTCTATTTGTTAGGTAAGTTTTAATTAGAAATATTTTTCTAAAATGATTTTAGTTTTAATTAAGATTTTTTTTCTATAAAAATTTTAGATTTAAAACCAATACAAATAGGAATGAATAGATTATTTTAAGATGCATTGTCCTTATCGGTAGGTAGTTGTAAGGTGAAAACAACTCATATCATTAATCTGGCATGCATGCAAGACGACGTGGATTTATTAAGTACCAAATTCTAATGAAAAAAGAACACTGAGGCTCCTTCCCTAAATAAGCTTGTATTGAACACAGCTCCAAGAAATCTTTCATGCGATTCCTCCATTTTGGCAGAAATAAAAGCTCGGTCCTAGAGTGTTCTCGCGAACACTCGCATTGTGGCAATAAATGGATAGAGAATTTACTTACCGCCATTGCCATAGTTTCTCTATTCATGGTGGTAGCTTTTTCCGTAATGAACAGCTTTGCTTCACCGTTTTCTCCCCGCAGTGTCTTTCTGGTATTTGGGATGGATGGGTTAAAAAACCTGCATGGCCTTTGGACCGAGTTTGGATGCACACAAAAGGAAAGAGGAAATGACGTACATAAGCTACCAAACTGAAAAGAATTGTCTCTGCAGTGTCATCTGGTGCAGCAAATGGAAGTGGTGAAGACTCACAAATTCAACTAGCATGGGAATAGGGCTCTTGAGTTAGACAATCGGTTAATCAATTGTTCCAAAAAATCTCCTTCATTCTCCTTAGTCAAGGTAGTTGATAGCTTATACTTGGTCCTTGGTAGGCCAAAGTTGCTCATGGCTAGTACTTGTACAAGGTCCTCTTTGGTAGAGGTAGGGACTCTCTGATGTTTAAATAAATATATTTTTAGATAGAGAAAATACAGGAGTATTCTAGAGAGAGATACTCTAAAAATATATATATGCAGTCAAGAATAAAGATTGTCAACTTTTTTCCTAAAAGTCTCATGGTGTATTTATAGCTCATTAGTCTTGTTCTTTTGTGAAAAGAAGGGTTTGTAATGTAATTACCCTGATAGCATTTAATAAGGGATAAATATATCTTATATCTATATTAATGTTAAATGGGAATATGGTGGGTCTTTAGAGGACTTTTATATACCTAAAAAGGTGTAGGGAGATTAGAGTTTAAGACGTCAAATGTAGCTAAACCTATAGAGGCTGAGTTTTTCCTCGAGGTTAGACCCAAGGGAGGTTGATCATTTCCCTGAACATGCCAAGGGAGGATGGTCATTACCTTGAACTTGGCTAACAGCAAAGTCTAAGCGTCTTGGGTCTGGTATATTTACCAGACCCATGTGACCTTGGACTTGACGGATTGCCAAGTCCACGCACCTTGGGTCTGGCATGTGTTATGTTGGACTTGGCTAAAGTCCAACTGTCTTAGGTCTGACATGTTTGCTAGACCCACGTTACCTTGGACTGGGCAGATTGCCAAGTCCAAGTATTTTGGATTCGGCTGACTACCAAGTCCAAGCGTCTTGGGTATAGCTAGCACCAGATCCAACATGCCCTGGGCTTGACACTTTACTAAGCATTTGTATGGTTGAGCTCAACACACTAACAAGCCCTCACTTGAGCTATGTTCTTTCCCTTAGGCGTATCTAAGGGGACAGGGTCATAAGGGTTTTTTAAGACCATTAAAAATAGATTTATCAATAGCTACTCAAGTTTTTGTGATATTGATACGTGAAGACTTGTAAAAAGTACTCTTATGACGAGTTCATTGAATTTTCATCATGTGAAAAAAGGGGTGGAAATCTTAGATAATATACTAGGCAACCCATGTAGAGGGGCTGGAAATCATACTTCAAAATTTTCCTTGAAGGGTAAGAGAAAAACATAGGGAAAGAGCCTATACTTAGAAATATTTCTAAGTGGTCGGGGGAACCCATCGGAGGAAATCAACTCGCTTTGGAGGAATTCCTATCTCGAAACAAATCAAGCTCATACTTAGAGAATTTCTAAGTGGCTAGTGGGAACCCAAAAGGAGTGAACCTATGCTTAGAAATTTCTAAGTGATTATAGGTTCTTTGGAGAGTAGGAGCTAGGAGCTTTCCCATCATTGTCATGGGGCTTAAGAGCCTCATCCCTTGGAGAGTGATGCATATAGCACTGGGAAGATCATATTCATTCCTTGGAGAGTGGTGTATATAGCACTGGGGAGATGACATCTATCTCTTGCAGAGTGGTGCATATAGCACTGGGGAGATCACATGCATCCCTTGGAGATTGATGCATATATCCAATGAGGAGATCATATGATGCTCAATTATGCGTTTGTATAATAAGAAATAAGAAAAGGCTATTTTTTATCCCTTCACTCTCTAAGAATATATCCATTATGATCCTCTTTTGAGCCTCATTAAGTTTTTCTTCATAAAAACCCTAATTAGGATCACACTCCACACTAGAGGGCAGAGTGGTGCATATAACACTGGGGAGATCACATGCATCCCTTGGAGATTGATGCATATATCCACTGAGGAGATCATATGATGCTCAATTATGCGTTTGTATAATAAGAAATAAGAAAAGGCTATTTTTTATCCCTTCACTCTCTAAGAATATATCCATTATGATCCTCTTTTGAGCCTCATTAAGTTTTTCTTCATAAAAACCCTAATTAGGATCACACTCCACACTAGAGGGCAAAGAAAAAAAAAGAAAATGTGAGCAAACTATTGAAATGCACACGTGGATCCATGTAAGTCAGAACCCAACACTAGGGGGCATTGTCATAAAAAAAAAGGGAAGGACAAGAAATAGGAAGCAAAAAATAAAAAGAAGAAAAGGAAGAAGTAAAAGAAAGGAAAAGAAAAGGAAAATTATGGTTTGATGACGCTCTAAGACTGAGGCAAAGATCCCGAAGCAAGACTCTTTATTAAAAAAGAGAGTCTATCCGAACAAAGATCATAAGATGACTTCACAAGATAAAAAGAGGTAGAAGAAAAGTAATCCTATGTCTTTAAACTCTCAAACACTTTGAAGCCTTATAAGCATCCATTTATTTCATAGTTTATAATCATAGCCTGCGTGCCTTTAAAAATCATTTCTAATCAAACGCACACAACATGAGTTGATAAACAACGATCTTACTATTCACACGACATGATAAATGAGTAGCCACACACATTTATCCATACAAGAAAAATGTCAATTCTAAAATGAGGCAAAAATGTCAAAAGACTGATAAAAAAGGAGTTTGTGGAAAGCTCTAATTGAAAGGAATCATTGAGATTCAGGGTTCTAGGTCAGTTGAGCTAGAAAGAAGGCAAAATTTTGGTTCTGGTTAAAGGGAATTGCTAGATTGGGATTTCAGGTTGGCCGAGCTAAAGATAAAATTTTGGTTCTGGTTAAAGGGAATCACTAGATGAGATTTCAGGTTGATCGAGTTGAAGATAAAGACCAAGGTTCTAGTTAAAGAGAGTCTCTAGATTGTGATTTGAGGTTGACCGAGATGAAGGCAAAATTTTGGTTCTGATTAAAGAAAATCACCAGATTGGGATTGCAGGTTGATCAAGCTGAAAACAAAGACCAAGGTTCTAGTTAAAGGGAGTCTCTAGGTTGAGATTTCATGTTGACCGAGTTGAAGGTAAAATTTTGATTCTAGTTAAAGGGAATCGCTAGATTGAGATTTGAGGTTGACCGAGCTGAAGGCATAAATTTTTTTGTTTTGGTTAAAGGGAATTGCTAGATTGAGATTTCAGGTTAACCGAGCTATTTACATAGATTTTGGTTCTGGTTAAACAGAATTACCACATTGAGATTTCATGTTAGTCAAGCTGTATTTTTTTAAGATTTTAGTTCTGGTTAAAAGGGATCGCCAGATTGGGATTTCAGGTTAATCAAGCTATTTACAAAGATTTTGGTTCTAGTTAAAGGGAATCACTAGATTGAGATTTTAGGTTAACTGAGCTATTTACAAAGATTATGGTTATGGTTAAAGGGAATTACTAAATTGAAATTTCAGGTTAATTGAGCTATAACATGAAATTTTAGTTAAGGGAACCATTGAGATATGAAATTTCAGGTTAACCATACAATCAGGAAATACCAAGAAATTCAACTACAATCAGGAAGCATTAAGTTTTCAAACCTCGTAATTAAGAGGTATCATAGATCAAGGTTCTGGTTAAAGGGAATCGTCAGATTGAGATTTCAGATTAATCAAGTTGTAAACAGTTTGATCATAGTTCTGGTTGAAGGGGACTGCTGCAAAGACAAAGTTTCAGGTCACCCGAACAGAGACCACGGGTAGGTTACCCGATCACAAATCATGAGCAAGTTACTCGATCACGAACCACAGGCAGATTGCTCGAACAGTGATCACGGACAGGCCACCCAATCACAAACCATGAGAGGTCACCCGAACAAAAACCATAGGCGAGTTACCTAAATAGAGACCACTCATAAAAAATCTTGAACCACGGGTAGGTTACCTGATCACGAACCACAGGCAAGTCACCTGAACAAATGACCACGAGCAGGTCACCTAATCACGAACCACGAGAGGTCACCCGAACAAAATCCACAGGCAGGTTACCTAAATAGAGACCTCTAAAAAAAATCTTAGATGTTTTCCACACAATGGGCAAAAGTCCTAGATATTTTTTTCAAAATAACAGCATTCCCATACCCAAAACTTTTTTTTCCTCTTTGTAAACTTACTTTCTAAAGTCTTTCAAAAGATTTTATATTGTAAGTATTGTAAAGAAAAAGACAACTATCATAATTCAATTTTGAATCCTCAAAATTGTTATATATATAAAGCCTCGTTGTGTTGGACAAAATTGTTAATTATCTTCCACCTCCCAAAATAGCTAGCTCTACACCTAAAGCCACAAAACGATGGCCCCCTTTTTTTCAAGGCAAAAAAAATGACTTTCTTTGCTTTCGAGATTTCAAAATATGAAAAAACAAATACAGCTTTCATTGTACTGCTCCGAGAATCACGCTGAAGCAATACAAGAGTTTGTTGCAACAAGTCCTGTTCAGTAACAAGTTGGAGTTTTTTGTCCTTTTCCCAGCCACTCTACAAGACAGAAAGGTAATGTTTTTGGTGAAGATCAAGAGTGGAGAAAAGATGGAGAAATTTCAATTGTTGAGATTCTTTTAAGGATCATTGAAGACTCTCTCATGTTCTATAAAAAGAGGAGAATGATAAAGGAGAAAAGGGTGGCCATTAAAGATTCTTTGGCCAACAAATACTAAGCTGGGCTGGGCTAGACTTGGGCCTCATGCCCAACCAGCTCAGCCCTTAGACTAAGAGCGTGTTTGCCAAATACACCCTAATGCTTTTCTCTTAATTTTTAACTTGTCTTTATTTTAATACATAGCTAAACAAAGCCTTAAAAAATAAAAATAAAAATCTAAAAATTGTAAGGATCATTTTGAAATGATTTTTGGGTTCCTCGCATATTTTCTTGACATTTTAGCTTAATATGAGGTTGTAGACTTACACTGTAAAATATGAATATGATATTAAAAATACTTTGTTTTCTCCAAAATTTCAAAAAAAATAAAAAAAATCCTTATTTTTAAGATAAAAAATATATATTTTGTTTTCGTGCATATGACCAAGTCTATCAGAAAATAAAAATAAAATCATATTTTGCTTGAAGAAAAAATATTAAGATACATTATGTGTTTTAGCTTTTTTATACAAAATTCAAAAATATATCTTTATATACATTTTAGATTTAATAATTAGTTTATTGAATCTATGATAACTTGACTAATATTTCAATAACCCCTGAAATTTTTAATTCATGAGAATTAATGGTTAATATTCTGGTATAAATAATAGACTTACAAGTAGGTTAATATTTAAATATCAGGAGTTGACCTGAAAATTCTAAGAATTATTCTAAATATTCATGAATTTTAATTAGGGGATATTTTTCACAACAATATATGAGTTGTGACACTTTCATCTTCTAGGATGGTTGAACACTGTTAAGGCACTTATATGAATTCTTTCCACAAGAATTCATTTGGGCATACGAGCCCATAATAAATTTGAAATGCCAGATTTTTTCATAAGAGTAAATTTTTTTTTTCTGAGCCGTAGACCAACCACTGGTTAGGAACCCATCTATACCTTTAAATCACATATAGATCACACAATGCAGCCTACCTCAGATAGGATACATTAGGATTGCTAATACATTCTCTAGACACAATCAGTTTCTTACTTTTGAAATTTCTAATAAGATCAGTACAACCGATATTCTAACGACCCTGAAAAAAAAACAACTAAGTGAAGACTCTCTGACCTTGACACCATGCGCCTACGTGTAACAAACATATAGTCTCAAATAATAATATAATTATTTTAAAATCACACATCATAATTTATATGGCTTGTGTTTCTTTTTTTGTTCTAAAAATACTAGTAAATTTGTGTTCTATAATGTGATTGAATGTAAAAATATATTTTTTAATTAAAAATATATTAAAATAATTTTTATTACGTCTGATTTATTAAAAAATATCTAAAAATATAATTTAATAATTTTTTAAATAAAAAATATTTTAAAAAACATATTAAAAAAAAAAACTTCCCAAGGATATAGCGATAGTTAGTTACGGTTTGCTAAATTGAGGACACTTCCCTGAGTTCACTCCCCCACATCTCTCCCAATCACAGACACACGTGAGGGCAAAGAAGAAAAAAAATATGAGCAAACTGTTGAAATGTACACGTGGATCTATGAAAGTCAGAACCCAATACTAGGGGGCATCGCCATAAAAAAAAAAAAAAGAAGGACATGAATAGGAAACAAAAAATAAAAAGAAGAAAAGGAAGAAGTAAAAGAAAGGAAAATAAAAGGAAAATAGTGGTTTGATGACACTTTAAGACTGAGGCAAAGATCCTAAAGCAAGACTTTTTATTAAAAAAAAGAGTCTATCCAAACAAAGATCATGAGATGACTTCACAAGATAAAAAGAGGTAAAAGAAAAGTAATCTTATGTCTTTAAACTCTCAAACACTTTTTAAGTCTTATAAACATCCATTTATTTCATAGTCTATAGTCATAGCCTGTGTGCCTTTAAAAATCTTTTCTAATCAAGCGCACACAACATGAGTTGATAAACAACAATCTTACTATTCACACAACATGATAAATGAGTAGCCACACACACTTATCCATGCAAGAAAAAAGTCAATTCTAACATGAGGCAAAAATTTTATTCTATACAGTTTTTTTTCAATTAAATACTTGAAACCTTTTTGAAAAACTGAAACAGAAGGTCACCTCCAGTAAAAGCCTGACCTAAAGATGACCTACATTCTAAAATCCGATAAAACCCCTAAGGGAATTGCTTAAGGAACTGTTTAGATGCATATAGTAAAAGTTCTAGTTTTCAAGCAAAACCAAGTCTTTTAAAGTTTTTTCTTTTTGAAAAAGATTTATGTGCTAAAATAAAACCAATAAAAAGCTTTTAAAATGGAAAGGACAATTAAAGCATTGATAAAAGCATGATACAAAGCAATGTCAAATCATATATTCAGATGAGTATAAAAGGGCCCCACAAGAAACAAAAGCTAGAGATTTTTATTCTATACAGTTTTTTTTCAACTAAATACTTGAAACCTTTTTGAAAAACTGAAACAGAAGGTCACCTCCAGTAAAAGCCTGACCTAAAGATGACCTACATTCTAAAATCCGATAAAACCTCTAAGGGAATTGCTTAAGGAACTGTTTAGATGCATATAGTAAAAGTTCTAGTTTTCATAAGCAAAACCAAATCTTTTAAAGTTTTTTCTTTTTGAAAAAGATTTATGTGCTAAAATAAAACCAATAAAAAGCTTTTAAAATGGAAAGGACAATTAAAGCATTGATAAAAGCATGATACAAAGCAATGTCAAATCATATATTCAGAGGAGTATGAAAGGGCCCCACAAGAAACAAAAGCTAGAGATTTCTTCCTAAGAATATGGTGGCTAAGAAAAGCAGCACAAGAAATGTATCTTGACTCAATATTATAGTTTCGAACATATGAACGAGCTCACACCAGAAAGGGAGTTCATAATAAACCAAAGAAAGGGCGAGACCTATGTTTCCAAATCGGGTAAGAGTGCATGCATTTAACCCCAAAACATTGCATAAGTTTTTATTTTACAAAAAACATTCTTGAAATCGAACTCAGACGAGTCAAAAGACTGATAAAAAAGGAGTTTGTGGAAAGCTCTAATTGAAAGGGATCACTGAGATTCAGGGTTTTAGGTCAGTTGAGCTAGAAAGAAGGCAAAATTTTGGTTCTGGTTAAAAGGAATTGCTAGATTGGGATTTCAGGTTGACCGAGCTGAAGATAAAATTTTGGTTCTGGTTAAAGGGAATCACTAGATGAGATTTCAGGTTGATCGAGTTGAAGATAAAGACCAAGGTTCTAGTTAAAGAGAGTCTCTAGATTGTGATTTGAGGTTGACCGAGATGAAGGCAAAATTTTGGTTCTGATTAAAGAAAATAACCAGATTGGGATTGCAGGTTGATCGAGCTGAAAACAAAGACCAAGGTTCTAGTTAAAGGGAGTCTCTAGGTTGAGATTTCATGTTGACCGAGTTGAAGGTAAAATTTTGATTCTAGTTAAAGGGAATCGCTAGATTGAGATTTGAGGTTGACCGAGCTGAAGGCATAAAATTTTTGGTTCTGGTTAAAGAGAATTGCTAGATTGAGATTTCAGGTTAACCAAGCAATTTACATAGATTTTGGTTCTAGTTAAAGAAAATCACTAGATTGAGATTTCAGGTTAGTCAAGCTATTTAAAAAAAAAAGATTTTAGTTCTGGTTAAAAGGGATCGCCAGATTGGGATTTACGGTTAATCAAGCTATTTACAAAGATTTTGGTTCTGGTTAAAGAGAATCCCCATATTGAGATTTCAAGTTAACCGAGCTATTTACAGATATTATGGTTCTGGTTAAAGGGAATTACCATATTGAAATTTCAGGTTAATTGAGCTATAACATGAAATTTTAGTTTTAAGGGAACTATTGAGATACGAAATTACAGGTTAACCATGCAATCAGGAAATACCAAGAAATTCAACTACAATCAGAAAGCATTAAGTTTTCAAACCTCGTAATCAAGAGGTATCATAAATCAAGGTTCTAGTTAAAGGGAATCGTCAGATTGAGATTTCAAGTTAACCGAGTTGTAAACAGTTTGATCATAGTTCTGGTTGAAAAAGGACTACTGCAAAGACAAAGTTTCAGGTCACCCAAACAGAGACCACGAGTAGGTTACCCGATTACAAATCATGAGCAAGTTACTCGATCGCAAACCATAGGTAGATCACCTGAACAGTGATCACGTACAGGCCACTCAATCACGAACCATGAGAGGTCACCCGAACAAAAACCACAGGTGGGTTACCCAAATAGAGACCACTAATAAAAAATCTTGAACCACGGGTAGATCACCCGAACACAAACCACGAGAGGTCACCTGAACAAAATCCACAGGCAGGTTACTTGAATAAAGACCTCTAAAAAAAATCTTAGATGTTTTCCACACAATGGGCAAAAGTCCTATATATTTTTTTCAAAATGACAGCATTCCCATACCCAAAACTTTTTTTCCTCTTTGTAAACTTACTTTCTAAAGTCTTTCAAAAGATTTGATATTGTAAGTATTGTAAAGAGGAAAACAATTGTCATAATTCAATTCTGGATCCTTAAAATTGTTATATATATAAAGCGTCATCGTGTTGGACAAAACTGTTGATTATCTTCCACCTCCCTAAATAGCTAGCTCTTCACCTAAAGCCACAAACCGTGGCCCTTTTTTTTACAAGGCAAAAAGAAATGACTTCCTTTGCTTTTGAGATTTCAAAATATGTAAAAAAAAAATAGCTTTCATTGTACTGCTTCGAGAATCACGCTGAAGCAATACCAGAGTTTGTAGCAACAAGTCTTGATCAGTAACAAGTTGGAGTTTTTTGTCCTCTCCCCAGCCACTCTACAAGACAGAAAGGTAATGTTTTGGTGAAGATCAAAAGTGGAAAAAAGATGGAGAAATTTCAATTGTTGAGATTCTTTTAAGGATCATTGAAGACTTTCTCATGTTCTATAAGAAGAGGAGAATGATAAAGGAAAAAAAGGTGGCCATTGAAGATTCTTTGGCCAACAAATACTAAGCTGGGCTGAGTTGGGCTTGGGTCTCATGCCTAACTAGCTCAACCCTTAGACTAAGGGCGTGTTTGCCAAACACACCCTAATGCTTTCCCCTTAATTTTTAACTTGTCTTTATTTTAATTCCTAGCCAAACACAGCCTTAAAAAATAAAAAATAAAAATCTAAAAATTTCAAGGATCATTTTGAAATTATTTTTGGGTTCCTCGCATATTTTCTTGACATTTTAGCTTAATATGAGGCTGTAGACTTACACTGTAAAATATGGATATAATATTAAAAATACTTAGTTTTCTCCAAAATTTCAAAAAAATTAAAAAAAATTTCTCATTTTTAAAATAAAAAAATATATTTTGTTTTCATGCATATGACCAAGTCTATCGGAAAATAAAAAAAATCATATTTTGTTTGAAGAAAAAAATATTAAGATACATGATGTGTTTTAGCATTTTTATACAAAATTAAAAAATATATCCTTATATACATTTTAGATTTAATAATTAGTTTATTAAATCCATGAGAACTTGACTAATATTTCAATAACCCCTGAAGTTTTTAATTCATAAGAATTAATGGTAATATTCTGGTATAAATACTAGACCTACAAGTAGGTTGATATTTATATATCAGGAGTTGACCAGAAAATTCTAAGAATTATTCTAAATATTTATCAATTTTAATTAGGGGATATTTTTCACCACAATATACGAGTTGTGAAAAACACTTTCATCTTCTAGGATGGTTGAACACTGTTAGGGCACTTACATGAATTATTTCCACAAGAATTCATTTAGGCATACGAGTTTATAATAAATTTGAAATGCCAGAATTTTTTCATAAGAGTACATCTTTTTTTTTGAGCCGTAAACCAACCACTGGTTAGGAACCCATCTATACCTTTAAATCATATCTAGATCACACAATACAACTTACTTCAGATAGGTTATACTAAGAGTGCTAATACATTCTCTAAACATAACCAGTTTCTTACTATTAAAATTTCTGATAAGACTAGTACAATCGGCCGGGTCTTCTAACGACTCTAAAAAAAACAACTAAGTGAAGATTCCCTGACCTTGACACCACGCACCCACGAGTAACAAACATACACTATGAAATAATAATATAGTTATTTTAAAATCACACATCATAATTTATATGGCTTGTTTTTTTTTTCCTAAAACTACTAGTAAATTTGTGTTTTATAATGTGAAATAAAGTATTTTATAAAAAATATTTTTTAATTAAAAATATACTAAAATAATTTTTTTAACATGTGATTTATTAAAAAATATTTTAAAATATAATTTAATAATATTTAGCGATAGTTAGTTACGGTTTGCTAAATTGAGGACAGTTCACTCCCTCACATCTCTCCCAATCACACAGACACGCACATTTTTTTCCAACAAAAGTAACAACCGACTCACTCAGTGAGATATCTCAACAAAAAAAAAAAAAAAAAAACATTTCCTTTCTATCTATGAGTAGTCGAGCTCAAAACTACGAGTTTCAAGAATGTTGGAACAAACAACGCGAGTTTCTCGACAAACCGGAAAATACAGCCTTCTTAACCGTCGAGATCCACAGCCCTACCGTCGATAAAGGTCACACGCGTAGTGCGCGCCAGCTGTCCTGGCTCTGGCTCCTAAAATTCCGACAACTCGCTACTTCCCTCGCGTGGCTCACAGACGGCTTCATTGACCTCCTCCGCACAGCCAATCGCAGGATCGCTGCTAGCAAAACAGACTCGCCTTCCGATTCGTCAATCTCATCACGGCTTTACAGGATCATAAAATATTTTTTATTCCTGGTGATTCTGCTGTTGTGTTTCAAGTTAATCGCGTATTTGCAGGGATGGCATTTCAGTTCCTCGTCGGTGGAGTCGACGGAGGCCGCGGTGGAGAGAGCCTATGCCAAGTTGTTGGAAATAAGGGCGAATTACTTGGCGCCGCCGCTGCAGAGCTTGACGAATCTGTGTATTATCTTGTTTTTAATACAGTCGGTAGATCGTATTGTGTTGATATTAGGTGTTTTTGGATCAAGTTTAGGAAATTGAGGCCGGTGGCGGCGGCGGAATATGTTGGTAGGGAGAATGTGGAGGATTATCCGATGGTTTTGGTGCAGATTCCAATGTGCAATGAGAGGGAGGTAAGCAAATGTAGGTTTCTTATCCTCCAAACTTTTTTCAGTTTAGTCACTCTGTTACTTGGTGGATTAATTAGTTATTATTACAAGTTTATTTCGCTTCAATTATTGGAAATGTTTAATTTGTTGAATTCTTCAGTGTGTTGTGTATTGATAATTAGGGATAGTAGTAGCTCTTTTTTTTTTTAGGATTAAATGTGATTGTAGATTTGATTTTGCTTCAACAAGAAGTGATAAATTGTGTTAGTTTTAATGAACATTTGAAGTTTAGCATTGTCGTATGTGACTAGCTACCTCGTAACAGGATTAAGTCTTAAAGATGCCAACTTGAGTGCACTTCAGGGATTAACATTTCTCGACAATTAATGCTAATTTTTGGTAGTTTATATGGTAGGCTGTGTAAGTAATGCTGCATTAGGGTTTCATTTATCTTCTTGTTTTGTCAATGAATATCAACACAAATGGTGGGAGTAGTGACTGGTGAGCTCCACTTCGCTTCCAAGGATGTTCTAATTTGTTTAATCATTATGCTTTATTTGTGAAGCACATATCCAAACATAGCAGAAATGAGATATAACAAATTAGAGAGAAGAAAAAGACGAAACATTTTGTTAGAAAACCTCTCAAGTCTTTCCTTGGTTTGATTTTGTGCTCTCCACAAAGTAGTTTGTTTTAGTTTCACTTCACAAGGATTGTTTTTGCCTTGTTTTTTTTCTTTTCATTTTCTCCTATCAACCAGAAATTTCTAAATAATCATAATTTAGCATGCAGGTTTACCAACAATCTATTGCAGCATGCTGTATCCAGGACTGGCCAAAGGAGAGAATGCTTATACAGGTTTTGGATGATTCTGATGAGTTAGATGCTCAACTCCTTATCAAGGCTGAAGTACACAAATGGCAACAAAGGGGTGTGCCACCGTCTTATACGCACAGGCTTCAAGGCTGGGAACCTGAAATCTGCAATGAGCTGTGATTATGTAAAAGATTATGAGTTTGTAGCAATATTTGATGCTGATTTTCAGCCAGGACCTGATTTCTTGAAGAAAACTATTCCTCACTTCAAGGTAAATTTATGATCCAGGTGTGATTAATTTGTCAGAACCTGTATATCGGTTCAAGTTCTCTTATATCCTTGATTTGGTATATCTGCAATTATTCCACCTGGCACAAAGTTACATAATTAGTTTTGATGTTTGCACCGTGGAGATTCCAATTGGTTGATTTTGGTAACCTTCTGAAGTTGGCGCCTTTCTAGATTTCGCCGCTGTGCTTTATATCAAAGAATGATCTGCATTGTTACAACGATTTAGTAAAATTTTAAAAGAAAGCAATTCAAACCTTTTTCTAACTGAAGACATAGGAGGTCCAACTTGGGTGGTTTTACAGTGTTTTTATACAATGTGGCCAATCTGATCGGCACCCCTTGAAAGTTACATGATTTTATCAATGACCTTGAATAACATCATTGCATGTTACAACAAATTTAACTTTGACATCATTTAGTTGCATGGGAAACTCCATATCTTTCTCTCACTAGTTAATTGAATCTGCCAGAAGGAAATGTATCATTAAAAAAATAGTGAGTGCTAAAATTTTTAGTGTATTCCAAACAGGAATTTGTTTGTTAAATTACAGACCTCAGTTTATAAATAAAGTTCCCTTCCCTAGATCTTGTAAAATAGTTTTAATGCAGTGTTATGCCTCATAATTATGAGTGTCAATACTCCATTTTTACATTCAAGGATAATTTATACATATCAATTTGCAACAGGCAACACATGATCAGTTGGCTGGTTTCTCATTTCATTTCCTTAAAGTAACATGTACTCGGATGGATTGCATGTAAGAGGGTCAGTGAAAACTTAGCTTTACTTTCTGTTCTGATGAGAAATTCTTTGTCCTTGTTCTTTGCTTTTCTGAATTTGAAGGGGAAGGATGACCTCGCATTGGTCCAAGCAAGGTGGGCATTTGTAAACAAGGATGAAAACTTGCTTACAAGACTGCAGAACATAAACTTATCATTCCACTTTGAGGTTGAGCAACAGGTGAATGGTGTTTTCATCAACTTTTTTGGTTTTAATGGAACTGCTGGTGTATGGAGGATTAAAGCCCTTGAAGAATGTGGTGGTTGGTTGGAACGGACAACAGTTGAAGACATGGATATTGCTGTTCGTGCTCATCTTCGTGGATGGAAGTTCATATATTTGAATGATGTTAAGGTTTGTCATGGTATTAAAGTTTTTAGTGTCACTTTATACATTTGGGGGTGGATAATCAACCTAATAAAATTATTTATCATTTTGCAGTGCCTTTGTGAACTTCCAGAGTCCTATGAGGCATACAAAAAACAGCAACATCGCTGGCATTCAGGTCCAATGCAGTTGTTCCGCTTGTGCTTTGTTGACATACTTCGTGCAAAGGTACTGAAGCTTTCCCCCCCTCTTGCTATCATTTATATTTGGTAGATATTGAAGTCCTTTTTTTCTAGAAAAGATGCCTTTATATCTTTTGAAACCAGAAAGTTCTTGGATGTCATTTCTGGTGCACATAATTTACTCTTCCTAGCAGAAAAGTAGGGTGTTTTGTGCTTCTGACAAACATAACACAGACAAAAGTATTTATCTTGACATGGAAAAATTTAAACGGAAATAATGAATTGTCTAGAGCTGGACTAGGTTTGCAAGATACTGTGACTAAAACATAGTTGTTTGACTTCCAGTTCCACAGTTATTTATGCATGTATTTGTTTATATATTTCAGCTTCCAAGGGGTTCAAATGCTATTAATACCTTGAAAAAGTGAACTAGAGACCATGGGTGCATCATTCCCTGTTGGATGCAGAACCATAGATACTGACCTCATAGCAGTCAATCAAACTACTGATAGTTGTTGGTTGTTGAGCATATCAACTATGTCTAAATATCTTGATGGATTTAAGAAAATTCGTGTTCAAATGAAGGTTACGTTGAGCTTCATGTTTCTTCATGGTCTAAACAGCTCTTGTTCCATGAGATTAGTCAGGAGGTTTTCTACCTAAAATAAACACCATGTCAGTGCTCTCATGTCTTTTTGGTGATTGGCTATTGGTTCCTTTAATGTTGCTTCTTAAGCAGATATAGAGAAAGCATTGTAATTTTAGTTTTGTGATGCTTATTCTGTGGTTTTTATTGTTCTGGAGGATGTCTCAATGTCCCTCATTCTGGTGCACGTCCTTTTCTTCTCTCGATAGAATCTTCTTTTTTATCAGAAAAATCCCCAAGTTGTTATTTATTAGGGAGAGAATCTATGCACCCAACACTTCTGTAACTCGTAGGCCATAATGCATGTTCTCCTATGCTAATTTATACTCTCGACTGATCAGTTGGGAACTTGGCAATATATAAACTCCTAAAATTAGAAAAATTAGTCCTGGTCCTGCAACTTCAGGATTGTGGAGAGGAAGATTGGACTTACAAAACTTGACCAGAGAATTTATAGCATCGTTGTTTACCACATTGATATGCCAAGTATTTTTCCCAATCGCTAGAGAGACAGAATTCAGAAATATTCAGCTATCTAGGTTCCTCATCCCAGTGAAATAAAAAATGAGAAACAGCAAAACTTATCTGCCGAGTAAGTTATCTTGTAATGATCATTTCCATCAAATCATTCTTTGGGTGTTGACTTTTGGAAGTGAATCTTTTCAACTCTATTAACAACCTAAAATACTTCATTTCCAATACAGGTGTCTTTTGGCAAGAAAGCGAACATGATATTTCTTTTCTTCTTACTACGGAAGCTCATCCTGCCTTTTTATTCATTCACTCTCTTCTGCATCATTCTCCTACTTACCATGTTCCTGCCAGAACCACAGCTACCTGCTTGGGTTGTTTGTTATGTCCCGGGAATTATGTCTATCTTGAATATCCTCCCAGGACCACGATCATTCCCCTTCATAGTCCCATACCTTTTGTTTGAGAACACCATGTCCGTGACCAAATTCAATGCCATGATATCAGGATTATTTCGTTCTTAGGAGTGGGTAGTTACAAATAAATTAGGAAGATCATCAGAGGCAGACTTAGTTGCATTTGCTGAAAAGGAATCTGACCCTTTGGTGGTAGAAACTACTAGTCTCCACAGGTCATCCTCAGAATCAGGCCTGGATGAGCTGAACAAGATAGGAACAACCAAGAAAACTGGGAAAAAGAAAAGGAACCGTTTGTATAGGAAGGAACTTGCTCTGGCATTGATACTGCTAACTGCCTCGCTGAGAAGCTTGCTATCTGCCCAAGGAATTCACTTCTACTTACTATTATTTCAAGGGATCAGTTTTCTGGTTGTTGGTCTTGATTTGATTGGCGAACAGGTGAGTTAACCATGGCGGCATTGAAGATCGATGACTCTCTCTCTCCCATGATAGCCTGTGATGTAATTGCCACCTCATATCCATCACAAGAAATGCAAATGCTTGGCTGTTCTGCTATTGATTGAAGCAATTTGCTCATCTGTTCTCGGCAAGGGTTTGTAATCTATCTATTCGCTTATATCAGATAAAGGACCACAGTATCATTTAGTTATGTTAAAGCTCTTGAGAGGGCTTCAGTGAATGTACTGTATCATCAGCTGGGGTGGTGCATTTTCAATTTGCTATCACAGCTATGCATCTCAGGTGTACTGCTCTGGCTGGCCTCTGGGACGCGGCAAATGGTTCTTTGAGAGGCACGACAGCCGCCCTCCTCCATGTTCTTGGCTACAACAATTGATTTCAAGCTTGTTCTAGAGAGTTGAAAATGGATCCTTTTGCCCTCCTATAAGCCTCTGCCACATGTTCCAAATGAGGTCCATCTAGAAAACCGAACCACCATATATATATATACCATGATGTGAGTGCTCCACTCGCATTTTAACCACTAACGGATTCGAAAAGGAACTAGTCCCACCACCAGTTCTATGTTACGGGTAGGATTTAATTAAGAAATGAAAGGATGGTGTTTATATAATCAAATAAATTAAAAGATATATGAACTAATAATTTTTATAAAAAAATATGAACGCTAATTAAATATTAAAATAGAAGGCATCTCTTTATCGTCATGCAAATATTTTATTCTGGCTTTTTTTTGTTTTATAATTTTTTATTTATTTTATTTTAGAGGTCAATTATGGTGGTTAAAAAAATATTTTTTTTGTTATTTTATTATGATAAAAAGACTCATGCATAAATTATAAAAGGAAAAAAATAATTTGAAATATTCTGATATTAAAATATAATGATTACTATTTTTAAAAAATAAACTAAATAATTTGAAAAGTAAGACATTAATTAAAATTTAAATTAAAAAATTTAATGAAAAAAAAAATATAATGAAGCTTTATAAATTAGGCCTGTTGGAAAGTTAGGCCCGCATTCTTGGTTTATTAATTTTTTGAAAGGTCATTTGCTAGCTTTATTTTTATTTTAATGGATGCCATGTCGCCTGTCCCTGCTAAACAATTTTTTGATCATATCCGGTGACTAGTGACTAGTTTAAGTTTTTGGATTATAAAAACTTTTTTTTATAACTTATTTTCACATAAAAAAATATTATAGAAGCCTCAATAAATTCATTTTTAATTACAAAACATCTTTTAATCACTCTAAAAAAATAGATGAATAAAAAAACTCTAAGAACCCAATCTATTTTTCTGGTATGATTAAAAGATAACACTACCTTTATTAAACTTTATTCTTAAAAACAAACTCATTAACTCAAAGATCAACCTATTTTATTGTCGGTCAAACACTTTCTCTCACATCAACCTTTTTTCAATGACTTTATCTTTCTTCTCTTAATATTAAGGGACTGAAATATGAAGAAAATGAAATTTGAGATTAAAATGTAAGAAGTTAAAACAAAAGAGACCAAATAATACATAAATTAAAACTTGAAGTATCAAATTGAAGATTTCACTCTAAAAATTAAAATGTTTTTTTTTTAATTTGATCTTTATTTTTTTTTCAATTTTTTCAAACAATAATCTAAAAATTTATTTTGTAACATCAATTTTTCATTAGTATTCAAAATGTTTTTCAATACTTCATACTGAGGTTAGAGTATTGAAAGCAAAAAAAAAATAAAAATAAAAATTAACACATAAAACCATCTTAATATAACTATGAAATTGTAAAAAGAAAAAAATGAAATTGGATAAGAAAATATCATTGTTAAGGTATCAACTCCCAACAAGTTTTCGTTTTGTTTATCATGTAATTGTAATTGCAATTATAATATAGTCAACAAGTAATAAGAAAATGTGTGACATACTTTTTCTGAACTTTTAAAAGGTTAATTTTGAAAAGATATTTTTTTAGATTTGATGAACCCAAATTTAACGGACTCAAAACCCCTAACAACCATAAACAAATGGGTTCAGGTGCTGTCTAGATCCATTAACCATCGGCCTTGGGCTGAGAGAATTGTTTACCCCTAACGAGCTTTAGGCAACTCCCCTAAGCCCAACACTTTTGGGTGATTTTTCAGGACCTCCATATAGTCTTCTCAATATTTTATATTGATTCAATACATATTATTTTGAGTGCAATACAACTCAAAATATCATAAGGATAAAATAACTTTTCTGCCTCTCTTCTCCATAAAATGACAAGATTCATAGGTTATAAATACCCTATGATTCCTTCAAACTCTAGGTTTACAATCTCTTTGTTGTGTCATGCAGAACGTTGGATGGCAGGTTATGCTTCCTGGATCGAAGAGGTTTTGGATATATTTGCATAAATCATAAAAATTATGATTTGAAAAAGTTCAAAAGTCGCAACCTAGTATTATGATGACTAGGAAACTTAATGGTCTGCGAGAGTCTAGATAAGGGGATTGGTTGTGCAAGGAAAAGACGTATCATTCGTAATGCACCATACCTATATTTAGGTTTAGAGCTCCTTACCTGATAATAAAATGAGCTTCAAATGCTAACCAATAAAAAAAATTCACTCCTCTTCCTTCTCTCTCTAATTTTCCATACCTCTCTCTCTAGGATAATTTTTTCTCTCAGTTAATTTTCTTTTGATTCTTGTGATTGATAGGTTTAAGCACTCTCTCTTATTCTAGCCTTAAACCTTGATTTCTCTCAAGTTTTTAGTGTAAAAATTGCAAGGTAACAATAAACTCTCTTCTTTGTTTTCTTTCCAGCAAAATTGGATTTTATAAGGAGCTGAAATTTCTAGTTTATCCACTTATTTACAATAATGCCATGAATAAGACTATATTCTGTTTTTTGGTCTGATTGTCGATATTCTTCTATGATCTTCTTGAACTTTGATTGCCCTATAATCTTAACCTAAGATATGAAAATGTATCAATAAACTTCTTATAAAATTTCAGCTCGATCCAACACTTGAATTAAAAGTTATGCATGATAGTGTAAATCCACACCATTTTCTTATTTCAAGACATATTTATTTTGAATTTTCTTTATTCTTTTATCTATCAAAGCATGTTGCTGGTTTTGTCGACGTTACGAATTTTGAACTTGAAATTCATAAATCTCTTTTTAATTTCAACAATACCTTTAAATTTATTTATGGAGGCCATCCTTTCCATTTCTCATCACATTTGTTATTACTTCCATCATTTTTCATATTTATTTTAAAACTATACCCATGAACATTTTATTTCAAACTCCCTACAATTAAAGTCATCTTTTTAATTCAAATATTTAATTTACTATCTTTTTATAGTATTTTACTTCACAATGTTATTAATATTTCTACCATTTATTCATTTCTTTTCATATTGAGTTTCCATTACTTATCGAGGTCTCATTACTTCAATCCTATGTTTATGTGAGGGTTTGCAACTACCAACGTAAAACTTTCTTTGTAAAGAAGGTAAAAACCTATTTTTAATAACATGCCTACCAAATTAGTGTTATAATAATTATTATTAAAATATAGCACGTGAAAACTATGGAATTGATCTTAGAATATGATGGATGAAGATTTAATTCAAATGCAATGGATACTTGATGTGAACTATATCAAATGATCCATTAGAAGTTTCAAGTGGGCCAACTACAAAATCAAGGGTGAAAAAGCTCAAAGTGCATTCAATAGATTTATTTAAAGTATTTGGACCTAGGTGAATTTTAAGGAGGCTACATCTTCAACATGTGATTATCAGACCTTTGTTAATTTAATATATGCATAAGAGTGGTTTGATCCATCTATTTCATGGGCTAATTAATTTCGATAATTAGAGGCTTATTTTTCTTAAAGCATAGTTTTATGCTAACAAGCATATTTTTTTATCCGATCATTGGATAGAGCTTAAATTTTACCAATAGAATTTAAAGGCCTTGTTTTATATATGGTTAAAATTTCATGGTGATCGAACATTAAAAAGACCTTGCAATAAGGTCTATAAGCTACTATGCGAGATTTATATTAATGTCCTAATTGATTTATTATTTTTTTCCTATTTTTATTTATAAATATTTTATTATTTTTTTAGCCTTATTTATGAAATTTTTACTTATTATAAATAGGGTTATTCAACTTGTATTTAGATTTTTTTGACATTAATTTCAGAATAATCTATTATGTATGGGAGATGAGATTCTCTTAATTTGGTTCTTCATTGAACTATTCTAACTTATTGAAGAATTAGTCAAGTTTCATAGCATATTTTATACTTCTTGTTTGTGTCTTTTCGTAGACATTGGGTGGGGGTTCAATTTTTATAGTTTTGGTGTCTTAATACAAATTATCATTGTGTAAAGGTCAATAACAAATCTGAAATTAGCTTTCTTAGGAAGGATTGATTTGACTGTTGGTTTTTGAATCTTTCTATCTGTAACATCCCCAATTTCTAAATCAATTCCTTACATCATACTAAGTCATGGTTAATGAAAACTAGGGTAATTTTTTATATAATCTACTGAAATTTCGATAGAGTTTCTCATAAATTTGACAATCCCAAGTGCCGACATCAAATATTATATTACTCAATTCAAGCTCAATCATTGAACCAATTCATATTCATATGGATCGCATCTCATCAACATCACCATAACATTTCACATTGTTATATTTAACATTATTAGTTTGTCACACTTAATAAAGAAAAGTTAACATAAGTTATAAAAATAAAAACATGTTTTCTAGTTTAAATACAAGTCATTTACTAGTGAAATATTATAATTTATACCCTTCAATTTACAAGCAAAAAGGAAGTAGTTAAATAAGTTACGATTCATAACCAAAAATACAAAATTATATACAACTCCCACCTAGTAACTAAAAATAGGAAGTCAATAGCAAATATTTATTCCTAACAAGCCTATAAAGGACCTAAAACAAATAATTAACATAATGTTACATTAATCTCCATTATGAAATAATCATGATTTCAACTCAATTTTCCAAAGAACTCATTTTCTTTTAAGACCAACCTTTTATTTTAGTCATTTATCGACTAATCAAGTAAATTCTAAAATTCAAGTTTTCCCCATATCTTTATATTTATAATAAATTTAATAATTTAGCTATTCTAAACGGATGCCCACTAAACTTACTAACCCTTTTAGTCGCTAATAAATTCTTCCATCCTCTATGACTGCTAATTATTCTGGCATTCCTTTTTGGAAGCCAATAAATTAGGTAATCTTATTGGATACCAATCAGTCTGACCATCCTATCTAGATGCCATTCAATCCAGCGTTTTCATTCAAAAGCCAATAAATTTGGTAATACTAATTGAATACCAATCAGTTTGGCAATACCGCCTGGATGCCATTCAATCCAGCATTCCCATTCGGAAGCCAATAAATCTAGTAATCCCAACAAGATACAAATCAATTTTAAACTTAATATTATAATCATAGGAGTCTCATTTTCAACTTTCATTCAACTCACATCTCATACATAAAAAATTCATAATTTTTATATTCTTGCTAAACGATCTAATCTTTTCACCGATTCAAGTCATATTCAAGTACTTTCAAATAATTCAAAATTTTGTTTACTTTCATGAATTAACCCTAGCCACAAATTCTTTTATTTTCTATCCCTAGGCCAAAGCTTTTTTTTTCTTTTCAAGCAAGAAGAGTATAAATTTTTCTATCTTCCAAAATTTCCAAAATCAACTCAATACTCAATTATGTTGTATCAAAACCTACACAATTCCATTCGTACAACATACAATTAAATCAAATAAAACCCAACCCTTAAACCCAAGGTTGACTGAAACTTTCATATCAACAAATGACATGGTTTCTCTTTCAATTCTTTAAATTAACACCCGACCCATTCATGTAATGCTCAACCACACTCATTATCACCTAAATTCTCTAAAAACTAAAACAACAAACCATCCCTCCATTTGTTGTGTTATGACCGAACTTTTCATCTCTAAAAGAGGACTTGATTTCTTCTTCAACTTTTAAAATAAATACTTTACCTACTCATTTATCATGTAAAGGAACACAAACACAATCAAATGTCATAACAAATAAATCAAATAAATCAAACCCCTCCAGTAACTAGTTTGGCCAAACTACTCATGTGAAAGGGGCATGTTTCTTTTCCAATTTTTATCCTAAATTAACTCATCACCCACTCCTATTTCACACATTTGAACATGTTTTAACATCAATTTAATCAATTCAATCCACCCCTCTCATCCACTCTTTGGTTGAACCCCTTTAGAAAGAATAACATGATATTTTCTTCATCAATCCATTCAATTAACGCTTGACCTAACAATTTTACATGCTTATAAACAAGATTTTAGCATAATATTACAAATTAAATCAATAAATTTCTCAATTCAAAATTCCATAATCATGCATCAAATCATTCAAACTCTCATTCATGGAATTTCCAAAATAAAAAACAATAAAAGCCATGCTTACCTTGAGATAACAAAGATCCAAAAGCAATTTAAGATGGAAATCAACCCTTTATCCTTCTCTTTCTTTTGTAAATCACTAAAGAACTCTATTAAACATCTTAATCCAACCCTTCTCGTGTGATTTTCTAAGGAATTATGAAGAAATTCGAAGAAGTTTCAAAAAAAAAAACCTAACCCCTCTCTTCTCACTCAAATTCACCAGCCACCCTTAATAAAAAGGAGTATTTATAGTTAAAATCTCATAGATTTGCACTTTGACCCCACTTGTTTCTTATTTTAAATGTTGCCCTTTCTTAATCTTTCCTTTCTACAATTTAATGCCTTCTTTTCATTTAATTTCCTTTACTATAAAAATGTATCTCATTCCTCATTAATTAATTTTTTTTGGTATCCATTTAACTCGAGAAATTTATTTATTTATTATTTTATAAATTTTATCTAAAGGTTTATAATATCCATATGGTTCGTATCAATAACGATCCAAATAGACATGAATGAGTGAGTTTTTATAGATAGTTACTATAAACCCCCAATCTAACACTTAGTAAATCAATGCTAAATGGTGGAAATTCTTGACTTAAAATAATAATAATAAAGTAAAAATGTTATTGTTTGGGTTGAAGGTTTGCCTCGAGTTAGTTGTGAGATATCGATGAAATTAGTAATTGCTTTGTCATAAATAAGTCAAAAACTCCCTCCCATTTTACTGTTTAGGACGACAACCATAAAGGAAAAGAGAAGCTCCATTTCTTTTATTTTATTTCAAAAATTTAAGATTTCTTCCAAAAATGTGAGCTTAGAGAATGATATGGGTGATTTTGCAAGAGCTCACTAAATTGAGTTGAAATTTGGTTGGTAAGGTGTTTTCTCTAACCAATACCTTATCTTAGAGGTTTTGTTTTTGGGGATAAAAACCCCTAAATTCTCCATTCTAGGGTTCATGGAAATTATTAGGGAAATGGGTGTTCTGTATCAAATTGATGAAAGTGACATGAAATAGGTATTAATTAGAGTAAAAACTTGGAAAAATTAAAAATAAATCAAGGCAAAATTTCACACCTAGGGCTAAGCATATGAGGACTTTTGGGAAATGGAATTATTGATTTAAATTTTATGGTAATGTATGTTTATGTGATGCGTTGGTTTGAGAAATTGTAATTGGAAAAGACGTTTGGTTAAATGTGTGTTTTGAGAAATTATGGATGTGAAAATTAGGTGATGTTGAATGTTTGTAGATCAATATTAAAGCCTTAAGAATTCAATGCAAATAGATGAATTGTTGGATGAAGGAATGAATGACATGTATAGAAGTTGAAAAATTGTTTAGAATGAATAAGCAAGCATGATTGGTATGTATGGAAGTTTAGATTTTCTTTATTTAAAAGGTATAAGTGATGGTTAAAATTGGATTATATGTGTGGTGTTTTGGCAGTGTTAGATATCGAAATAAATACACTTGAAAAAGGAATTAAGAAAGGTATGACAAATTAAGGGATGTTGTCAAAATTGATCAAATTGTTAGTTAGAGATTTTTTAGGGGAAATTTGAGTAGATAAAAATGATAAATTGGTGAAGTTGTTGTTTTGATATTTTATATGTTGATGGTGATTGATAAGGTGAAGTTTAATTAAGTGTGCAATTTAGATAAATTACATGTCAAGTTTGATTGATTTTGTTAAGCTTCAAACTGGTGTGTGTGGAAGTATGAAATGTTTGAATATGGATGACATTGTTAGCATAGTTTTGAATTCATGAAATGAGTTTACTAGTATATTGATAAGGATACTTCTTGTTAATGTTGGGAGAGGCATCCGTAGTTGGGACTTTTGTGAAGAGAGCTAGTATAATGACACGATCAAAGAGTTGATGTCTTATCCCAAGTGCAAGAGTGTCAAAGTAATAAATAACCCGACAAGACTAGGATCGATCCACAGGGAGGTCAACTATATATATATATATAATATATATATATATGATGTGAGATTAATGTGATGATTAAACAATAATAAAAACAGACGTCGAGGTTAGAGGATCCACTAATGGTATTAGAAATAAGTCTAGTATAAACTCTTTTTATTACTCAATTGGAAACCACTCACAAAGGAGGTTCTAATTGGATGATTTATCCTTAATAGTTCATTATAAATTTTTAATATGATCATATTAATTATCTTATTTTAGTAACACTATACTTTTAAATATTGTTAGGAATTCATGATGCTAACTTATGTTAACAACAACTCAAGTTCCTTTCATAACAACGATGTCGGCCGAAAACTATGAAGAATCAAGCATTTATTGTACCAAGTGTTATACAACACAAATCTAGATTAACCATTTAACAAGCAAGGTATTAAGAATTGATAAGATAAAAAGATAAGACTTATTAATAACAAACTTTATTGGATATAAACATTGAAGTCCATGTTGAGTTTATATTATACATATTCTAACACCATTAGTGAAATATTTTCACCTTGATATAATTAACTTAGCTAGACATAATGAAGAAGAAGAACATAAATAAACAAGATAAGAACATAATTATATAAGTATAGTAAAGGAAATGAAAAGCATATGTTAAATGAATATATGAGCAGAATCAAGTGATAACAATGCAATAGTCTATAAACCTCAATATTTCAAGAAGTGTAATGATAGACCTTGTTATGAATATTTACAAGTATTAATAAACCTTCATTTTCATACACACACTTTAACATATGCTTGTGGGTTGCACATTGAATTATTATATTATTTTTGTTCTTTTGTTAAAGGTAACAACTAAGGGAAAGGGATAGTATATAATTTTCAAAAAAAACAAAAAAATAAATGAAAAATAAATAAATAAATAAAAATATAGATAAGTTTGGTTTCGTAGCCTCCTTAACCTAAGCAATTAAGTTTGAAGGGGTGTTTTAACACCTAATACCCTAAAGTCAACTGACTTGGGAGCTATTGGCTCAGTGCTTGTTACATGGGTTGAGGAGAAAAGCTTAAGGGAATCAAACATTGCACTATCTATATTTTAGTATCTGCAACCCGAGTTACTAAGCTCGTAGGGGTGTCTCAACACCTAATGTCCTAAGACCAACTGGTCTGGGAGTCATTAGCTGAAAGCTCGTTACATAGGTTAAAGAGGCATTGTGTTTTAAGTTATATGTATATATATATTAAAAAAAAAGAGAGAAAATAATAATCTCAACCCTGTCATAACCCAATTTTTGACCATTTTAATGATGATGAAAAAAATAATGATGATGAAAAGCAAGTAAAATGAAATAAATAAAGAATGGATTAAAATTTGGGTTAAGAGCAACATGATTGGAAGTTTTGAGGTTTAATTAAACTTTGGAATTAATCTAATTAATCCAATCAAGGATTTAATTGGAGAATTGATAAGTTTTGAGACTTAATTGAGCTTGAAATTAATTTAATTAATCCAATCAAGGGTTTAATTGGAGAATTGATAAGTTTTGAGACTTAATTGAGCTTGAAATTAATTTAATTAATCCAATCAAGGGTTTAATTGGATAATTGATAAGTTTTGAGACTTAATTAAGCTTGAAATTAATTTAATTAATGAAATCAAGGACTTAATTAAAGAAATATCAAAGTTTGGGGTTTTAATTGGGGTCCAAATTGCAAAAATTAAAGTCCAAGGACTAACTTGTAAAAGGCACCGAAATGCAGGGGTCCAATTACAAATTAACTAGGGGTTTAATTACAAGACTTCCAAAACTTTAAGTACCAAAATGCAAATTGCCATTAAACACTCCACTGTTCGTCTCCTCCATCCCGATTCAACAGAAACGGCTGAGAACGTGGGTAACGTTTTTTGCCCACGATGTGCCATTAATACATGCTAGGACGTGTAAGGGTGTTGGGTGGCTTATAAAGATTAAGCATAGCAAAGAAAAAAGAGGAGGAAAAAACTGGGGCAAAGTTGGGGAATTGGACTGAAAGGGGAGAAAAAAAGGGCAGAACTGAGTAGAGAGTGGAAAAAGAAAGACCCGAAAACCAAAGGCAAAAAAAGAGCAAAACCGGGGGGGAAGCTAAGCCCAGACACAAAAAAACCAGAGAGAGACGGAGAGGAAAAAAACTGAAGCTAAACCCAGACGAAAAACCAGAAACCGGAGAAAAGAACAGAGGAAAAACAGAGCATAAATCCAAAGAAAGAAATAATACACAGAGAGACAGAGAGAACAAGAGAGCAGCAATACACAGAGACGAGTATTGGCTCTGCCATTGCCTTCGTCCCTGCAAACAACGAAAACCCAGAATCAAAACAAATTCCTAGCAGGCCAGCCTCTTCATCATCTTCTCGGTTTCAAAAGCCGCTAAAAAAAAACAAAAGGAACACGCAGACAAGCGAACATAAAAGGAATATAAAGGGGAGTAATAGGCGTGAATCCATCAACACTGCAAGCATCCATCAGCGCTGCAAGCATCTTCGCCTCCCGAAGCAGGTGCGCTCTTTCCTTTCACCTTTCATTCTCTGCATATTGTGTTTGTAAATACTGTGCGAAGGTAATTTAATTACCTTCGCACAGTGCAGCACGCGTGAAGTCACTTCACGCGTGCAGGACTTAACACAGCCAGGTCACTGGCTTGGGCCAGTGACCGGGCCGGGCTGGCTGGGTCCAGCCCAGCCCCCACATGGGCTGAGCCAGGCCCAGCCCCCAAAAACATAAATAATAAAAAATAGAAAAATAAAAAAAAATAGAAAAAAATAAAAATAGAAAAAATAGAAAAAATATGTATGCATAAATAAAAATAATATAAATTTATTGGTTTATTCACTGACGCCAGAGTCAGGAATAAAAATACCAGTTTAAATTTATATTATTTTTATTCGTTGTATTTTATTTTATTTAGCTAGAAAAATAAAAAAAATATATGCATGCGTAAAAATAAATTTATTTTTATTTATTCATCGGTGCTAGAGTAAGGAATAAAAAATATTGATGTAATTTTATTTTCGTATCTATGAATTTTTACCAACGCTAGAGTTGGAATTATTCGAGCTCGAATATTCACTGGCGCTAGAGTCAGGAATATTATAAACAAATCATCATAGCATAAACTAATAAATATTTAGCAATTTAAGACAAAACCAACAATGCAGTCTGCCTTAGGTAGAACATTTAAGGGGTGATAATATCTTTCCTTTTACGTAACCAATCCCGAGCCATAGAATCTCTGTTGACCAGTTAGGGTTCCTAGTGACCATAATACTAGGTGGCGACTCCTTAAACAAAACCTTTTTCCCCTAAAAGAACAAGATGTCATAAATCTGTTCTTTCCATGTAAATATTTTTTAGGGTCGCCGTGATGTCGGGTGCGACAAACCCAAGGAAGTTATCCTTAGAAAAACATTAGAACAGAAAATTGTTTTCTTCCAATAAAAGCCCCATCATCTATGTTTTCATACATTGAGCACATTAAAAGAAGGTTTATTAATATCTTGTTTCAACAATATGAAGCAGATACATAAATTTAATGAGAGTTTGTTTATTTGGATAGATTAATGGAAGTTGAATGATGAATGCCTTGCTTTGTAGAACTTGCAAATTGTTTTTCTATTTTAAGGCTTTGATTAGTAGAGACTAGTAATAAGCTGGTTGAGGGGTGTGATTAGTACTTAAAAGTCTATTTTTATCAAGGTTTTATATCATCATTTGCACTTGAAGTATCAATAACTCCTTAACTAGAGCATGTTTTATAATAACATATCTAATTATATAAGATAGCTTTAATTTATGGTAAATGCTTATTTTAAATACAGGAATATCTCACAATTCAAATGATTGATTGATGTGATTAACTATTGAAAGTGAAAGGACAAAGGAAAGGCTAAGCTTAGAAAAGAGATGCTGATTCAATTCAAATTGGAATATTGTTCAGTTATTGGACCATATCTAGAGTTGTAGATCTTGGATTTTAGTTTGGTTTATATGACTAGAAAGCTAAGAAATAGGCTTACAATGTTCATGCAGAGTGCAAGACCCAAATCTGCCGTTTTCAAATTCAAAACTTGGCCACAAAAGAGAAGTCAGAATCTGTCCTGCAATCCAATCCAAACACTGCTCAGAATTTTACCCATAGTTGGAGTTCTAGAAGGCAAAATGATGTCTAATTTGGTGGGTGGAAATATAAAACAATTTACAACAACTTTCATGAGGACAACTTGCTCAAGTTCTGATGTTAGCAATAACATTTCATCTAGACAAGAGCTTGAGGGCTATTCACCACGTCCACAAGAAGCACTACTCAGTATTGCATCAACTTTCATGAGGAGATAATTTCCAAATGCTCTGACATTTTTTTAGGTGGAAAGAGGAGATAATTTCCAACAACTTTCATGAAGAACACTTTGCCAAATTCTAATTTCATCAATGTCATTTCGTCTAGCCAAAATGCTTGAGTGTTGTTGTCCACCAAGTCCACTAAATCAATAGTTGGCCACTACATCAATAATCAATTACCAAATGAATAGTTCTGGATTTTAGCCTATAAAAGGAGGCATTTGCCATTCATTTAGGCATCAAATGGTGTTAGAATATGTATAATATAAACTCAACATGAACTTCAATGTTTATATCCAATAAAGTTTGTTATTAATAAGTCTTATCTTTTTATCTTATCAATTCTTAATATCTTGCTTGTTAAATGGTTAATCTAGATTTGTGTTGTATAACACTTAGTACATCAAATGCTTGATCCTTTATAGTCTTCATCGTTGTTATGAGAGGAACTTGATTTATTGTTAACATAAGTTAGCATCATGAATTCCAGACAATATTTAAAAGTATGGTGTTACTAAAATAAGATAATTATTATGATCATGTTAAAAAATTATAATGAACTATTAAGGATAAATCATCCGATTGGAACCTTCTTTGTGTGTGGTTTTCAATTGAGTAATAAAAGGAGTTTATATTATACTTATTTGTAATACCATTAGTGGATCCACTAACCTTGATATTTGTTTTTATTATTGTTTAATCCTCACATTAATCTCACAGATCTCTCTTAGATCTCTCTTTAACTCTTTGTTACATTATATACACACACACACACACACACACACACACACACACATATATATATATATATATATATATATATATATATGTATATGTATATGTATACACATATATGTATATATATCCCAATATTAGTTGTCTTGCCAAACCTTTACATGACAGGTTAAAAACCAACCTCATTCCTTGGTCTGATCTCCATACCAACCTCGTTAAACAGATTAAGAAACAGGTCCAAACCATTCCTCTCCTCCATTTAGCTAACCCGTTAGCTCCTAAGATAATCGAGACCGATACCTCTGACCTAGGATATGGTGGGATTCTTAAACAAGTACAAGATAACAAAGAACAAATTCTTTAGTACACATTCGTCCACTGGAATGATTGTCAAAAAAATTACTCCACTATAAAAAAGGAGATCCTTTCAATTATTCTTTGCATTACAAAATTTCAAAGTGATTTATTAAATCAAAAATTTCTTTTACGTGTTGATTGCAAATCTGCAAAAGAAGTTTTACAAAAAGATCAAAATCTTGCTTCAAAACAAATTTTTGCCCGATGGCAAGCTATTTTTAACTTGGTTCAGTAGAAGGATTGTACAAAGTGAAGAGATAACAATTGAAGATTTTACAAAAAAAACATTGATGATTGGAAAATTCTAAAGATTTCTCAAACACAGATTTATCAAAAATCTAAATATGATATTTTCAAAACTGATTTTACTATCAAAACTAAAGAAAGAGATATTCAGCTTACAAAAAACCTTTTGAAACCATCCAACTCCTCTTTCAAAAATCCTTACAAAAACATGTAGCCCGAAACTATAAATACATCCATGTTGGCTTTGTCCAAGTCGGGATAAAACCCCTTACCAAAAAAGGTTTAAACACCTCTATTCTAGTTGTCCTCCAGAATGCTAGATTTCAAACCTTCGAAGACTCACTTCTAAGTTCTATTCAGTCTAGCCTTTGCAGTGACCCGGTATCATTTGACTGTTATCCAAACACAACCATATCCCTCAAAGACAAAAATATTTTGCAAAGTATGCTACTACAGATAAAGACCCATAATTATGACATGCTAGAAGGATCTATCCATGTTACTCTCATATTTAAAATTCACTACAAAGCCATGTTCTCAGCTTTTGCCAGCAAACACAAATTCCAATCTATAAAAGGAGAAACACTCCTTCTACAAATAGATTTATCCCGCTCAAACACTATTATCCCAAAAGCAATCCAATGGAAAGATATATCCCTTCCAGAAGATTGGATCCTCGAAGGTGCAGCACCATCAGAATTACCCCAACCACCTCAACTCAATGTCCAAATTAAAAACATTACCTAGTACACAGATGGCAAAGTCAAATTATCTTTCGATTGACACTCTACAAGTTCCATATTCTCAGAAGACTTTTCTTCTTCCAGTATAATAGATCTGGGAAGAATTTCCAAAATCCTTTCTATTATCAATATCCCTTATCACGCAAACCCTCCTAGAAAATCTACATCTAATATCCCTTCTACTAGTTTTCAAAATGCAGACTATACTACAAATATACCAAAACCTGTTTATACAAATCTTAAGCAACCATCTCCTCCAACTTCACTAACCTTTTCAGCTATTACTGAAAACATCCAAAATGAGCTGAATGTTTTGACTTCAGAAAAGCATTTTGTCATAAACAAAACTCTTTTTAGGAGAGATTTTTATGGTGACAATAATTTTAAAAAACGATCTTGGTTTTTTCAACACTTCCTCCAATAGAGAAATGATATCCAAAAACAATTTTATGCTTATAATGAGACCCATAAAGTACAAATTTTATTCTTTGATTGGTTTGAATTTCATTATGCACCAGCACAACATATTACATATCCATTTGCATCCATTAAACATGCATGTCCTATTACAACCCGTTCCAAAACTCCTACATGGACCCTCACTAGTGGACCTATAGTTGAGTCTGACCATCCACCTTTGTGTAACATACAACTTACTCACAAAGACCAAACAGTTGATGTAGCTCTATACAAATTACCCAGAGAGGATACCCTCACAAATACCAAACATATCATCCAACAAAACAATTTCACAAATACCAACCTCAATACCATAGGTAAACAGCTTACCAGATTGGAAAAACAAATACAAAAGAACCCAGTCCATTTCATGACTGATAAAAACCCCATCGACCTTAAGCTAAAAAACTCAGTATTCAAACCATACCAAGTTACTAAAACAAGCCAAACATAAATTCAAGAAAATCAAACAGATTTTCTTAGAGACATTAAAACACACTTACAAAACCTTGACCGAACAACCTTGACTGTCCTAGACACTCCTCAACAATCCAACCTTTCATCCTCTAAAATCAGGTTAATACTCTTCAAAATAACCCCATATCAACCTCCGATACAGATACTTTTCAAGAACAACCTCTTCAACTAAACAAACTTACCTGGCATGCTCCCAAAACAACCACTACTCCAGATATTTCCATATTTACTGAACCATCTGTCATTAGCCAACAGAAATATAATGCATCTTTCCCCTATGAATGGAACATAGATGGAATGTTTGAACACAATATCTTAAACACCCTCCAACAAATGATCATGGTAGCTAATGTCTATAAAACCCAAACAGGAACCCCAGACAAAGCCATAGCTGAACTCCTTATTACAGGTTTCTCTGGCCAGCTTAAAGGATGGTGGGATTACCATCTCATTGAAATAGATCACTTACATATTCTAAACTCTATACAAACCTATGAAGACCAAACACCTATCATTGACCCTTCAGGAAACACCATCCAAGATGCTGTGTCCACCCTTATCCTTACCATCTCCTTATATTTTGTCGAAGATCCTTCCCATTTGAAAGACAAAAATACTGAACTTCTCTCCAACCTTCGGTGCAAGAAGCTCAGTGACTTTCAGTGGTATAAAAACACCTTCCTTACTCGTGTTATGCTTAGAGAAGATTCAAACCAACCTTTTTAGAAAGAAAAATTTCTTGTAGGCTTACTGATTCTCTTAGGAGAAAAAGTCCGAAACAAAATCAAAGATACCTTTACAACCAAAACCATATCATATGATCGGCTTACATACGGTGAACTTGTGAGCTTCACCCAAAAAAAGGCCTTAAGATATGTCAGGACCTCAACCTCTAAAAATATCTAAAGTGGGAAATGAAACGTACCAGGCAAGAACTTGGTAGTTTCTGTCACCAGCTTGACCTTTCCACCCAAAAAACCCTCCTGTAGTGGAACCTATTCAAAACCCAAAAACTAATCAAGCCAAAAACCTCCTTATAAACGATCATTCCATAAATATCGACAACAGTTTTACACCAAACCAGATCAACCTTACTACAAAAATCCCTACAAAAAATTTACTAAACCCCATAGGCCTTTCCTGTTAAAACCCAAAACAAAATTTAACCCCCAAAACATTACCTATTACAAATGTAACCATAAAGGGCATACATCTCATTTCTGCAAAGTCAATACCAAACTACATGAGCTACAAATAGATGAAGAAACCATCAACCAAATACAAAATCTTTATAGAATTTTGAATGTGCATTGAAGATGTCATTCATGATGCATTGAAATTCAGATGGTGCATTCTTTAAGCCAAAGGGCATGACATTCCATTCGTATTGGCGAAAAGGAACTGTAAAAGCAGTTTTGTGTCTATCTTTGGGATCAATCTGGATTTGCCAAAATCCAGATTTCATATCAAATTTAAAAAATATGAATGCAGAATGTAATTTTTGCAACAAATCCTTTTTGTTGGGGATTGGATATCTGATCCATTTTAAGGCAGAATTTAAAGGTTTGTAATTGATCACAAGTCTAGGTGTGCCTCTTTCAATTTCACAGTTTTTATTTACATAAAAGGCTGCACACGACCAGGGTGATCGAGACTTTTGAATAAGACCTTTAGACTCAAGATCGTGGATTTCAAGTCTGCAATGTTGTTCTAAATCAACATTCATTTGTATAGGTCTTGCTTTTATAAGTATAAGTTTTTCTGAAAAAATATCTTCATATGGAAGATCAACGATGTGTTGTTTTCTTTTCCAAAAAGCATTAGGTAAGACTGAACAGATCTGTTGTTCAATCTTATTTTGTAAATCAGAGTTTTGTAATTGTTTGTTAATACGACAAAAGGAAACATGGTTTTGTAAATCATGTAGATGGAATTGTTTTCCATGAATCAGTGCATTGATATGATAGGTATGTATGGAGCATGCTTTAATCAAATTCAAATTCGTAGTCTTAGATTTTTCTAAGAATGGGAAAACAAGTTTGATGTTATTGATTTTAGAGGTAATACAATTATGATGTGCTTGATATGGAGTGATCATGTCGATGAATGGAGTGTCAAGAATGATGGTATGATTAATATCTTTTGTAATGACAAAGAATGTTTTGAGAGAAATACCTTTGTTGAAAATAGAGGCTTGAGTTTTGCCTGCAATATGCAATTTTGAATTATTAGCAGCAAAGAGTTTTTCAGATGTATTTTGTAAAAATCGTTTCGGAACAACGCCTTCTTTGATGCAGTTTAAATCTTCACCTGAAAAATAATAGAATTGTACAATGATGTTTATATTTATGTTGGCTAATGACAATTGGTTTAGTAGATATAGAAATATCAGGAGCAATGGTTGTTTTGGGAGCTTGCCAGGTAAGTCTGTTTAGTTGAAGAGGTTGTTCTTGAAAAGTATCTACATCAGAGGTTTATATATATATATATATATATATATATATATATATATATATATATATATATATAATTGACCTCCCTGTGGATCGACCCTGGTCTTGCCAGATTATTTATTACTTTGACACTCCTGCACTTGGGATAAGACATCAACTCATTATTTCGACTTGGGATTGCCTCTATCCATTTAGAAAATCATATGCTAACTTATGATTCCACTATTTTTTTTTTTTGCATTATTGTTTTGGAGAATGACACTTACTTTTTCGGCTAAAAATGCTTTCTTTTTCACATTCAGTTTTCTCTTTACGGTGCACAAGTCTTTTAAAAATTTAGCATAAGAAGGTACATGTTTGATAGCATCCAACAAAGGTATATTGATCCTTACCTATTTGAAAGTTTCAAAGATTTCAGAATTGTGATTGACTTTCCTTTGTTTGGTCATGGCATGAGGAAATGAAAGTGCTGGTGGGGAATCAGTCTTTTCTTTGTAGTGTTCACGTTCAACCCCTTCCTTACGCTCAGAGACGACCTCATCTTCTTTCTCACAAGGTTCAAGAATGAGTTTTTCAATAACCCTACCATTGCAGAGAGTAATGACTAATTTGGCTTGATCCATATGTTGGCTTCCAGAGCTACTTGTACTTGAATTGTATTGCCCTTTAGGATTTTGCTATGGTTGAGATGGAAACTTATCATTCTCCTGAAAACTAAGAGCAGATGTGAATTTTTAAAATTGCAGGAGTGTCAAAGAAATAAATAACCCAGCAAAACCGGGGTCGATCCACAAGGAGGTCATATATATATATATATATATATATATATATATATATATATATATATATATATATATTAACAAAGAGTTAAAGATATCTTTAAAATGTGAAATTAATGTGAGGATTAAACAATAATAAAAACAGATGTCAAGGTTGGAGGGTGCATTAATGGAATTAGAAATAAGTATAGTATAAACTCTTTTTATTACTCACTTGAAAACCACACACAAAAGAGGTTCCAATCGGATGATTTATTCTTAATAGTTCATTATAAATTTTTAACATGATTATATTAATTATCTTATTTTAGTAACACCATACTTTTAAATATTGTCAGGAATTCATGATGCTAACTTATGTTAACAACAAATCAAGTTCCTTTCATAACAACGATGTCGGCCGAAGACTATGAAGGATCAAGCATTTGATATACCAAGTGTTATACAACACAAATCTAGATTAACCATTTAACAAGCAAGGTATTAAGAATTGATAAGATAAAAAGATAAGACTTATTAATAACAAACTTTCTTGGATATAAACATTGAAGTTCATGTTGAGTTTATATTATACATATTCTAACACCATTAGTGAAACCTTTTCACCTTGACATAATTAACTTACCTAGACATAATGAAGAAGAAGAACATAAATAAACAAGATAAGAACATAATTATATAAGTATAGTAAAGGAAATGAAAAGCATAAACAAAATATTAAGAAAAATATAACATGGAATAAAACTTGAACATCACAAAATACAAAGACAGCAAGAACATGATCATGATCTAAGAACCAAGATGCCTAAATGAATGGCAAATGCCTCAATTTATAGGCTAAAATTCAGAACTATTCATTTGGTAATTGATTATTGATGTAGTGGCCAACTATTGATTTAGTGGACTTGGTGGACAGTAGCACTCAAGCATTTTGGCTGGATGAAATGACATTAATGCAATCAGAATTTGGCAAAGTGTTCTTCATGAAAGTTGTTGGAAATTATCTCCTCTTTCCACCCATAAAATGTCAGAATATTTGGATCACTACAAATTTAGATATGACTAAAATACTGAGTAATGCTTCTTGTGGACGTGGTGAATAGCCTTCAAGCTCTTGTCTGGATGAAATGTCATTGCTAACATCAGAACTTGAGCAAATGGTCCACATGAAAGTTGTTGTAAATTGTCTTATCTTTCCACCCATCAAATTTGATGTCAGTTTGCCTTATAGAACTCCAGCTATGGGTAAAACTCTGAGCAGTGTTTGAGCTGGATTGTAGGACAGATTCTGACTTCTTTTTTGTTGCCAAGCTTTGAATTTGGAAATGGCAGATTTGGGTCTTCCACTTTTCATGAACATTGTAGGCCTATTTCTTAGCTTTCTAACCATGTAAACCAAACTGAAATCCAAGATCTACAGCTCCAGATATGGCCCAATGACTGAATAATGTTCCAATTTGAATTGAATCAGCATCTCTTTTCTAAGCTTAGCCTTTTCTTTGTCCTTTCACTTTCAATAGTTAATCATATCAATCAATCATTTGAATTGTGAGATATTCCTGCATTTAAAATGAGCATTTACCATAAATTAAAGCTATCTTATATTATCAGACTTGTTATTATAAAACATGCTCTAGTTAAGGAGTTATTGATACTTCAAGTGCAAAATGATGATATAAAACCTTGATAAAAATGCACTTTTAAGTACTAATCACACCCCTCAACCAGCTTATTACTAGTCTCTACTAATCAAAGCCTTAAAATAGAAAAACAATTTGCAAGTTCTACAAAGCAAGGCATTCATCATTCAACTTCCATTAATCTATCCAAATAAACAAACTCTCATTAAATTTATATATCTGCTTCATACTGTTGAAACAAGATATTAATAAACCTTCTTTTTATGTGCTCAATGTATGAAAACATAGATGATGGGGCTTTTATTGGAAGAAAACAATTTTATGTTCTAATGTTTTTCTAAGGTTAACTTCCTTGGGTTGGGATTATTATTTTCTTTTTTTTCTTTTTTTTGATATATATATACATATAACTTAAAACACAATGCCTCTTTAACCTATGTAACGAGCTTTTAGCTAATGACTCCCAGACCAGTTGGTCTTAGGACATTAGGTGTTGAGACACCCCTACGAGCTTAGTAACTCGGGTTGCAGATACTAAAATATAGATAGTGCAATGTTTGATTCCCTTAAGCTTTTATCCTCAACCCATGTAACAAGCATTGGGCCAATAGCTTTCAAGTCAGTTGACTTTAGGGTATTAGGTGTTAAAACACCCCTTCAGGCTTAATTGCTTAGGTTAGGGAGGCTACGAAACCAAACTTATCTACATTTTTATTTATTTATGTATTTATCATTTTTTTGTTTTTTTTTTGAAAATTATATTCTATCCCTTTCCCTTTAGTTGTTAACTTTAACAAAAGAACAAAAATAATGTAATAATCCAATGTGCAACCCACAAGCATATGTTAAAGTTTGTATGTGAAAATGAAGGTTTATGAATACTTGTTAAATGAATATATGAGCAGAATCAAGTGATAACAATGCGAGAGTTTGTAAACCTGAATATTTCAAGAAGTGTAATGGTAGACCTTGTTATGAATGTTTACTAAGATGCATCTCAAGAGTCAATACTCATTACTCTGTCATCTTAATAATAACTGTTTTGCAAATGGTTTATGAAATAAATAACACAGTTAGTTAAATGTTTTTTTTTAATATCAACTACTACCTTTTTCCCCCCAACCAAAACGAGACATTGTTCGCAATGTTTTAAAGTAGAAAGGTAGAGTATAGAAGACATCACCTAAAACAGCGACTACTAACAAACCTGAAACACACTTAAACAGAAATAAGAAATAACAAAACAAAACAAAATTATGCTATTAATAAAACCAAAAGACACAAGTTTTTACAAACTAAGGCTCAAATCCAATCTAAGCTTTTTACGGCCTTCCCTGTTTGACCAGTCTATTCGACTCACAGAGGAATCAATTACATGGATGAAAGCTTGCAGTTGATCAATCAATTGTTCAGCAGTAGCAGCAGAGATTATGATTTGTTGTGCTAAAGCTGTTAGAAAATGTTGTTCCACAGCATGATCAAGAAAGACAACAAATGATCATAAAAACCATTAACATTTAGCAAACCTATAGGTTTCTGGTGAATGTTCAGTTGGGCCCAAGAGGAAATATGAAATATCTCTTCTAATGTGCCCAGACCACCTAGTATGGGAATAAAGGCGTCAGCATGAGCAAACATTGTATCCATTCGTTTAGACATTGTGGAGACCTACAGTTCCTCTCCAATTGTTTTTCCAATGAGATCTACTTTGGCTAAAGCTTTTGGAATGACACCCAAAACTTGACTGTCTCCTAAAAATGTAGTTGTTGACACACTCCCCATTAACCCAAGGTTGCCTCCCCTATATAATAAATGAACCTTTCTCTCAACTAGTACCTGACCAAGATGATGTGCTGATTCTAAAAACTCCTTTTCTTTCCCAGGACTTGATCCACCAAAAACACAAATATTTTTTATTTG
Source organism: Populus nigra (assembly GCF_951802175.1). Taxonomy (NCBI): domain Eukaryota; kingdom Viridiplantae; phylum Streptophyta; class Magnoliopsida; order Malpighiales; family Salicaceae; genus Populus; species Populus nigra. The sequence continues at coordinate 26,801,625 of NC_084853.1, forward strand.
ATGACCTGAGGAACCTGCCATTGCTACATGCTTCTATATCTGTTGAATGTATGGGTTGAGTAGAAATGAAGGGAAGGAAGAGAAGACTTTATAGATGAGAAATTCAAAATGCAATCATACCACCTATAAGTAGGCTAGCTAGAGTTTCTCTCTCTCTCTCTCTCTCTCTCTCTCTCTCTCTCTCTCTCTCTCTCTCTCTCTCTCTCTCTCTCGCTCTCTCTCTAAAAACATGTGTATGTACAAGTAGTTGTGTGGCTCATATCTTCCCATGATTTTACGTCCAAGAACGGCTTAAACGCCCTCTATGGGTCGAAGATAGGCTTCCCATCCAGTTTTCTTAAAAACTAGCAAACATGGACTTTTTTAGTCAGATTCCCAAGACTATGTCGATCATGTTCTTTATGAAATTGGGCCATAAATCATGAATTGCACGATGCACATCTCCACTAGCATGCGTCTCAAGAGTTAATAGAAGATTATCTAAAGACTCTTTACTTAGACCATCCTTAATAAATTGTATTTTATCTTCACGGTTTATGGAGACCATTCCTAAAGAATGACATTTTGCATTACAAGTCCATCTAGCACATCTGTGATAGACTTTCAGTCGTTTTACACTACGTTTCTTTGCAAAAGTGTTTTTACCTGTCCTAGGCATGTATGAAATAAAAGAATTTGAAGACTCACATGATAATCGGACCTTTGCTTCAATTAGCCAACGAATATCTTCAGGAATTCCATGGTTCATTAACAACCTTAATCTTTCACACCTAGCACAGTAAATTTTTTGAATCGCATTTTGAGTCAAAGCGGGAAAATACTTTTTCAATTTTTCAAGAGTGGTGTCCGTTTTTCAAAAGAGAAGTGGAGAAGAGATGCAAAGAAAAGAGAAGGAACAAGGAATTGAACAAATATGTACACAGATATCAGTTATCATGGGAAACTGAAAGAACCGACTTAAGAGTCATGGAGTACTGTTATCCGCCATTTGACCGAGGTTGAAGAAAGACTAGCAAAACAAAATTCACACAAAACAAAACACAAAAACAATGTGAGAAAAACAAAATAATCAATCTTTATATACAGGATCAGTCAAACCAATGGATTCATTTTCACTAGGAAAATTATCAAGTAAACTTTCAAACGATGCCCATTTACCTTGAAAACATTGTCATTCTTTGGATTCTCAATATCGAAGGCCCCATAAGGATACACACGTTTCACAATAAATGGACCACTACATCTTGATCTTAGCTTTCCAGGAAATAAGTGGAGTCGAGAATTATAAAACAAAACTTTTTGACCAACATCAAATGTTTTTCTCAAGATTCTCTTGTCATGTAACTCTTTGATTCTTGCTTTATGAATTTTTGAATTCTCATATGCATCATTTCTTATTTCCTTAAGCTCATTTATTTGTAACTTACGCAGCTGGCTAGCATCATCAAGGTTCGAATTAAAAGCTTTAATAGCCTAGTAAGCTTTATGTTCAAGTTCCACAGGCAAATGACAAGGTTTTTCATAAACCAGCCTATAAGGTGACATACCTAATGATGTTTTAAAAGCAGTTCGATAAGCCCAAAGTGCATCATTAAGTCATAAAGATCAGTCTTTCCGATTAGGGTTCACTATTTTTTCCAAGATTTGTTTGATCTCCCTATTAGCAAGTTCTACTTGTCCACTTGTCTGAGGATGATATGGGGTGGCAACTTTGTGTGTGATTCCATATTTTTTCATTAAAGATTCAAATGGCTTGTTGCAGAAATGTGTTCCACCATCACTTATCATGGCTCGAGGAATTCGAAATCGACTCAAGATATTTTCTTTCAAAAACTTGATCACTGGTTTATTATCATTATTTCGACATGGGATTGCCTCTATCCATTTCAAAACATAAACTACTGCGACTAATATGTACACAAAACCAAATGATGGAGGAAATGGACCCATGAAATCTATACCCCAACAGTCAAAGATTTCAATGACAAAGATAGGATTTAAAGGCATCATGTAACGTTTTGAAATAGACCCCAACCTTGACAATCTTCACAAGTTTTGCAGAATGCATGCGTGTCTTTGAACATTGTGGGCCAATAAAATCCACTTTGTAAAAATTTTGCAGTTGTCTTTTTTTATGAGAAATGACCCCCACATGCCTCAGAATGACAAAATTTAATGACACTACTTACCTCATTGTCGGGAATGCATCTTTGAAATATTTAATCAGGACAATATTTGAATAACTAAGGGTCATCCCAATAAAAGTTCTTCACTTCGCTCAAAAACTTTATTCTATCTTGGGTACTCCAATGAGTTGGCAAATCTCTTGTTGCAAGAAAATTGACAATATTAGCAAACCAAGGCATTGTAGCAATAGAAAGTAAATATTCATCAGGAAAGTAATTATTGATTTGTGTGATGTTAGATGTGGAATCTATTGTCAATCTTGACAAATGATCAGCAACAACATTTTCGATGCATTTCTTGTCCTTGATTGTGATATCGAATTCTTGAAGTAACAAAATCTATGGTACTAATCTAGCCTTAGAATCCTTCTTAAAAACAAGATATTTTAATGATGCATGATCACTAAAAACAACAACATGTGAGCCAACAAGATAAGATTGAATTTTTTCACATGCAAATATTACTGCAAGTAATTCTTTTTTAGTGGTAGTGTAATTCATTTGATCACCATTTAAAGTTTTACTTGCATAGTAAATCACATAAGGTTTCTTGTCTTTTATTTGTCCTAAAACAACACCCACGGCATAATCATTAGCATCACACATTATTGCAAAAGGTAATGACCAATCAGTAGGTTGAATGACAGGAGCAGAAATAAGCAAGTTTTTAAGTTTAACAAAGGCTTCTTCACGATGTTCAGTCCATTCAAAAACAGTATCCTTTGTTAGAAGGTTGCACAATGGCTTAGATATGACATTAAAAACTTTGATGAACCTTCTATAAAAACCAGCATGTCCTAAGAATGATCTAACATCTTTAACAGATTTTGGTGTTGGCAAGTTGGCAATTAACTCGATTTTAGATTTATCAACCTCAATTCTTATTGATGAAACAATGTGATCAAGTACAATGTCGTTTGTTACCATAAAATGATATTTTTTCCAATTCAGAACAAGATTCTTTTCTTCACACCTATTCAAAACCTTTTCTAAGTTAGTCAAACAATCATCAAATGAATCGCCAAAAACAGAAAAATCATCCATAAAAATCTCAAGAAAACGTTTAACCATATCACTAAATATACTGAGCATACATCTTTGAAACGTGGCTGGTGCATTACATAATCCAAAAGGCATCCTTCGATATGCAAAAGTTTCAAATAGACATGTGAAAGTAGTTTTCTCTTGATCTTCAAATGCAATTTCAATTTGGTTGTAACCTGAATAACCATCTAGGAAATAATAAAATTCATAACCTGCAACTCTTTCTAGGATTTGATCCATGAAAGGTAAAGGAAAATGATATTTTCTAGTCATTGAATTAAGTTTCCTATAGTCAATGCACATGTGCCAGCCAGTAATAGTCCTAGTTGGAATTAATTCATTTTTCTCATTTGTTATCACGGTGACTCCAGACTTCTTAGATACAACTTGGGTAGGACTTACCCATTTGCTATCAGAAATAGGATAAACGATTCCATTATCTAGAAGCTTAATGACTTCATTCCTCAATACTTCTTTCATATTAGGATTAAGCCTTCGTTGCATTTCTCTAAAGGGTTTAGCATTTTCCTCCAAATAAATATTGTGTGTGTAAATCAAAGGACTAATTCCTTTTATGTTAGCTATGGCCTATCCTGATGCATTTTTGTGCATTTTCAGAGTCTGTAATAACTTACCTTCTTGATGTGCATTAAGTTTGGAAGAAATTATTACTTGAAAAGTTTCATTTTTCTCCCAAAAATGAGTATTTGAGATTAAATCGTAATAGCTTCAAATCAGGTTTTGGTGGTTGAACACTTAAAGGTATGGACTCAATTGATTATGGTGGCAATTCCTCAATTTTTGGTCTCCAACTGCTTGCCTTTGATTCTTCCTGAAAATAAACCATTTGTAAATCTTCAGATTCATTAAACTTAGTTTCACTGGAAGTATTTTCAAATTGATCTTAAACAAATTTTTCAATAAAATCTACTTCCTATAAATCATTATCATCTCCAGGTTGCTTGTAAATGTTAAAAACATTCATCTCCAATGTCATGTTTCCAAAAGATAACTTCATCAGTCCATTCCTACAATTAATCAATGCATTAGAAGTTGCAAGAAATGGACGTCCTAAAATAACAGGAATTGAGTTACATGCTTCAACAGGTTGTGTATCTAAAACAACAAAATCCATAGGATAAATGAATTTATCAACTTCTACTAACACATCCTTAAATATTCCTCTAGGCATCTTTACATATCTATCAGCAAGTAAAAGAGTTACAGAAGTTGGTTTTAACTCACCTAGATTGATACTTTGAAAAACTGAATATGGAAGTAAATTCAAACTATTTCCAAGATCAAGTAAAGCTCTTTCAACTTTATGTTCTCCAAAAGCAAGAAATTATAAGACAACCAGGGTCTTTATATTTCAAAGCATTATTGTTTTGAAGGATGATACTTATTTGTTCGGCTAAAAAGGCTTTCTTTTTCACATTCAGTTTTCTCTTCACGGTGCACAAGTCTTTCAAAAATTTAGCATAAGAAGGTACATATTTGATAGCATCCAACAAAGGTATATTGATCCTTACCTGTTTGAAAGTTTCAAAGATTTTAGAATTGTGATTGACTTTTCTTTATTTGGTCATGGCATGAGGAAATGGAAGTGCTGGTGGGGAATCAGTCTTTTCTTTGCAGTGTTCAGGTTCAACCCCTTCCTTACCCTCAGAGACTACCTTATCTTCTTTCTCAAAAGGTTTAAGAATGAGTTTTTCAATAACCTTACCACTGCGAAGAGTAATGATTGATTTAACTTGATCCATGTGTTGGCTTCCAGAGCTACTTGCACTTGAATTGTATTGCCTTTTGGGATTTTACTGTGGTTAAGATGGAAACTTACCTTTCTCCTGAAAACTGAGAGCAGATGTGAATTTTGCAAGAATATCTTTTAAATCTGTCATGGTTTGAACATGTTGAGTGTTGATTGTCTCTTGCTTTTCAATGAATGCATGCAATGTTTCCTCAAGATTTCTTCTAGGAGGGGGAGCATAAGGAGGTGCATATCCTTGAGAATTTTAAAAATTATAGTGGGCTTGAAACGGCGATTGTGAAGTTTGTGCATTATTGTTACCACTCCTCCAACTGAAATTTGGATGATTTCTCCAACCAGGGTTGTACGTTTACGAGTATGGGTTATGATTGGACCTTTGAAAAATGTTTAAAGCATGGGCTTGTTCAAGGAGGCATTCCTTGAAAGAAGACAAAGTTGGACAATCATTGGTTGAATGTTCGTTTGTTTCATAGATTTGACACACAGTGTCTTGAATAGATTTTAATTGACCACTCTTATTAAATTCAAGTGCCTCAACTTTTCTAGATAAAGATGCAATTTTAGCTTGATGCCTCCACTAGATGTATGAGGTTGAGTTTTACTTGGTGCCTCACAAGTGCCTGTAGTGTCCTAATTTTGAACATTTTCAGCTAACAGGTCTAGGTACTCCATTGCTTCATCAGGGTCTTTATTTTCAAAAGTTTCATTGCACATCAATTCCACCATTTGCCTATTTTTCGGAGTTAACCCTTCATAAAAATGTGAAACCAATCTCCATGTTTCAAAACCATGATGAGAAAAAGTATTAAGCAAGTCCCGATACCTATCCTAACATTGGTAAAATGTTTCTCCTAGTTTTTGAGTGAAAGTGGTGATTTGTCTTTTGAAAGAATTTGTTCTATGAGAAGGAAAAAACTTCTTTAAAAACCGTTGTTGCATTTCATCCCAAGCATGAATGGATCCTGACCTAAGATTTTGTAGCCATGTTTTAGCTTTATCTTTTAATGAAAAAGAAAAAAGCTTTAATCTGATGGTGTTCATGCTAAAATTTAAGTCATTATAAGTGTTAAAAACTTCTTCAAATTCTCTCAAATGTAAGTATGGATTTTCTAGATCTAAGCCATGAAAAGAAGGTAAAAATTGAATAATGTTTGGCTTAAAATTAAAGTCAGATGCATCAGGAGGGAAAACTTTACATGAGGGTGCATTTGTTCTTGTTAGATTCATGTGGTCTCTCAATGTTCTAACACGATTATTCTCATTATAAAGTGACTGGTTATCCTCTTCGGCCATGTTTTCAGATGAAGATGAAGATTTCCTACAAAGTCTACCACTTAATGTGCATGACCAAACTCTCATGCAAGTGTAGAAAGAGAAGAAAAAGAAAACAAAAGGAAACAAAAGTTAGATAAGAGAAAAGTGAAAAGAAAAGAAAAATTAAATTAAATTAAATTTATATAGTAATTTACCTTCCCCGGCAACGGCGCCAAAAACTTGACACGATCAAAGAGTTGATGTCTTATCCCAAGTGCAGGAGTGTCAAAGTAATAAATAACCCGACAAGACCAGGGTCGATCCACAAGGAGGTCAACTATATATATATATATATATATATATATATATATATATATATATATATATATATATATATATAACAAAAAGTTAAAGAGATCTTTGAGATGTGAGAATAATGTGAGGATTAAACAATAATAAAAACAAATGTCAAGGTTAGAGGATCCACTAATGGTATTAGAAATAAGTATAGTACAAACTTTTTTTATTACTCAACTGGAAACCACACACAAAGGAGGTTCCAATCGGATGATTTATCCTTAATAGTTCATTATAAATTTTTAACATGATCATATTAATTATCTTATTTTAGTAACACCATACTTTTAAATATTGTCAGGAATTCATGATGCTAACTTATGTTAACAACAAATCAAGTTCCTCTCATAACAACGATGTTGGCCTAAGACTATGAAGAATCAAGCATTTATTGTACCAAGTGTTATACAACACAAATCTAGATTAACCATTTAACAAGTAAGGTATTAAGAATTGATAAGATAAAAAGATAAGACTTATTAATAACAAACTTTCTTGGATATAAACATTGAAGTCCATGTTGAGTTTATATTATACATATTCTAACACCATTAGTGAAACCTTTTCACCTTGACATAATTAACTCAGCTAGACATAATGAAGAAGAAGAACATAAATAATCAAGATAAGAACATAATTATGATATAATTTAACTAAGAGTAGTAAAGGAAATGAAAAGTATAAACATGAGATTAATGAAAATATAACATGAAATAAAACTTGAACATTACAAAGAGAGAGCAAGCAAGAAAATGATCTTGATCTGAAATCCAAGATGCCTAAATGAATGGCAAATGCCTCCTTTTCTAGGTTAAAATTCAGAACTATTCATTTGATAATTGATTATTGATGTAGTGGCCAACTATTGATTTAGTGGACTTGATGGACAACAGCACTCAAGCATTTTGGATGGATAAAATGACATTGATGCAATCAAAATTTGGCAAAGTGTTCTTCATGACAGTTGATGGAAATTATCTCCTCTTTCCACCCACAAACGTTTAGAGCATTTGGATCACTACAGATCAAGATATGGCTAAAATGCTGAGTAGTGCTTCCTGTGGACATGGTGGATAGCTGAAATCCAAGATCTACAGCTCTAGATATGACCCAATGACTGAACAGTGTTCCAATTTGAATTGAATCAGCATCTCTTTTCTAAGCTTAGCATTTTCTTTGTCCTTTCACTTTCAATAGCTAATCACATCAATCAATCATTTGAATTGTGAGATATTCCTACATTTAAAATGAGCATTTACCACAAATTAAAGCTATCTTATATTATCAGACTTGTTATTATAAAACATGCTCTAGTTAAGGAGTTATTGATACTTCAAGTGCAAAATGATGATATAAAACCTTGATAAAAATGCACTTTTTAAGTATTAATCACATAACAAGAGTACCAGGTAGGTGTCTGACACCTTACTCCTTTAATTCAAGACATATTCTTGTTAATGTTTCATTATTTCTAAGTTGATTGGGAAAAAATATTTGATTTAAATGAAAAATAAGTCAGACGTTTGGACAAGGACTTGATTTAAATAGAAAATAAATCAGTCATTTAGATGGGGAGTTGATTTATGAATTGAAAGATAATAAGATATGACAATTAAATTGGATTTTTAAAATCAATTTTACTCCAAATATCTCCATAAAATGAAGGAACATGACTTTCTGACATTAAGATAGGGTGACATGTTAGTGCTTGAGTATGAGAGAAAATTACACACCTCTCCACATCATGTACCTATAGAGTAGCACATGATAGAGAGATTTTAGGATGGATTAAGGTAGAAATTGAAATAGGAGTTGACAGCCTTGCAATTCAGGATAATGAGGGATTTGACAGAAGCAGCTCAGGCTTTAGAGGCGTGTATTGTTGAAGGACATCAAGGTCAACCTGGTAATGGCAAAAGGAGATTGATTATTTCATGGGTAAACCTCTCAAGGTAGTGGCAAAAAAAGAATGTCTTTTCAAGGTCCAAATGGCGGATTAGTTGGGGGATAGTCGAATGTTAAAGGTAGTTTTGTTAAAGGGGCTTTTGAGCAGAAGACCATTACTTATCCTCATTGTGTCAAGTGTAAGCAGAGACATCCTGGAGAATGGTCATAGATGGAGGGACTATCCCTATTCAGGTTAGGGATGTTACTATTATGGTGGACAAGGACATTTTAAGAAAGATTGTCCTAGAAGGACCGAGTATGTTCAGGGATAAGGACAGTAGACACAAAAATACTAATAGTCAATCATCGTGGATAGACCTACCAGACCAGTGTAGTCTGGGACTAATAGAAATCGAGGCCAACCACGAGGATAGGGAGAGAGGACCCAGGGCAGAGTATTTCACGTGACTCGGGAGGATGTGCGGGCTGTCATGGATATAGTAGCAGGTACTTTATTAATAGAAAACCAATATGTGTATGTTTTGATAAATGTAGGTGCTACACGTTCTTTTGTGGCAAGAAAAATTAAGTATAAACTAAAAAAAACAACCAATTAAATTAAAAGGAGGTTTTTAATTAGCACACTTTTACGGGATGTTGTATTTGTAAAACATATGTATAAGAGTGTTAAGACTTCTATTGGGGAATATGATATGGAAGTAAATGTTATGCCGTTAAAATTACATGATTTTGACATAATTCTAGGAATGGATTGATTAAGTAACCATAAAGCTTAAATGGAATTTTTTTTTCCAAAATGATGACTCTTTAAGGAATAGATGGGGGGGAAAGACTTTTAGAGGGGAGAGAAATGTCATATCGAGTTGTGTGATCTCAGTTATGATAGCTAGTAAGCTTATGAGAAAGGGGTGTGTCGCTTATCTAGCTTATGTAGTGGATTCTAAAAAAGGTAAGGTAGAGTTGGGTAATCTTCCCATCGTGAGAGAGTTTCCAAATGTGTTTCCAAAATAATTATCATGGCTAACCCTAGAATGGGAATTAGAAGTTTTGATTAATGTATTACCTGGTATCTCTCCTATAGCCTAGGCACTATATAGGATCGCACCAACAAAACTGGCTGAGTTGAAGGTTCAGCTGCAAGAAATACTACAAAAAGGGTTCATACGCCTAAGTGATTCACCTTAGGGAGCTCCAGTTCTATTTGTAAAAAGGAAGGATGGGGCATCTAGGCTCTGCATAGACTATAGATAATTGAATAGAGTAACAGTGAAGGACAAATATCCATTTTCATAGATAGATGACTTATTTGACCAGTTGAAAGAAGCTAGGGTATTTTTAAAAATAGACCTGAGGTCAGGGTACTACCAATTAAGGATCAAGGAGCAGGATGTGTCAAAGACTGCTTTCAAGACTCGATATGAGCATTATGAGTTCTTGATTATGCCTTTTGGATTGACCAACGCACTAGCAATATTAATGGATTTGATGAATCGGGTCGTTCAGCCTTATTTGGACAAGTTTGTAGTAGTGTTTATAGTCAAAATTTTGGTCTATTCTAGCTCATACTTATAGCATGAATATCATTTAAGGCAAGTACCCTTGAGAGATCATTAGTTGTATGCCAAACTGAGTAAGTGTGAGTTTTGCTAATGGCATGTTATATCAGCAGAGGGGATGTTTGTTGATCCTATAAAGGTCGAAGCGGTGTTGAAGTGAGAGAAACCTACTACCATAACTAAGATTCGCAGCTTTCTTGGATTGGCAGGGTACCATCAGAAGTTTATTAACCAAACTAACAAGAAAGAAGATAAAGTGGGAATGGTTAAAGGAGTGTGAAGAAAGCTTCCAGGAGTTAAGAAAAAGGTTGACTATTGCCCCAATGTTGACACTTCCTTCGGGAACAAGGGATTTGTGGTCTATAGTGATGCATTAAAAAAAAGGGCTTGGTTGTGTTTTAATGCAACATAGAAAGGTCATAGCTTATGCATTAAGGCAATTAAATCCTCATGAAGTTAATTATCTTGTTCATGATCAAGAATTGGTTATAGTGGTGTTTGCATTACTAGTGTGAAGACACTATTTATATGGATCTCAGGTTGAGATCTTCACAAATCACAAGAGTTTGAGATACTTGATAGCATAAAAGGAATTAAACATGTGATAGAGAATGTGTGGCATTGATTAAGAATTTTGATTGTGTAATAGATTAGCACCTAGGAAGGGAAAATGTTGTTGTTGATGCCCTTAGTCATAAAAACAAGGCAATAATAGAGACATCGGAGGGGTGGGATATAAGAGAGTTAATAGAGTTGAAAAAGATTGATGCCAAAATAGACGTAGGGCCTGAAGGGTCTTCGTTGACCTAATTGAAAATGTGGTTTATGCTTTGGAATCACATAGGATTTCTTATCTTTTCTTTGTCCTAAAACAGCACCTACGGCATAATCACTAGCATCACACATTATTTCAAAAGGTAATGACCAATCAAGAGGTTGAATGACAAGAGCAGAAGTAAGCAAGTTTTTAAGTTTAACAAAGGCTTCCTCACATTGTTCATTCCATTCAAAAACATTCTCCTTTGTTAGAAGGTTACACAATGGCTTAGTTATGACACTAAAATCTTTGATGAACCTTCTGTAAAAACCAGCATGTTCTAAGAATGATCTAACATCTTTAACAGATTTTGGTGTTGGCAAGTTGGCAATTAACTCAATTTTAGATTTGTCAACTTCAATTCCCTTCGATGAAACAATGTGACCAAGTACAATGTCGTTGTTACCATAAAATGATATTTTTCCCAATTCAGCACAAGATTCTTCTCTTCACACCTGCTCAAAACCTCTTCTAAATTAGTCAAACAATCATCAAATGAATCGCCAAAAACAGAAAAATTATCCATAAAAATTTCAAGAAAACATTCAACCATATCACTGAATATGCTAAGCATGCATCTTTGAAACGTGGCTGGTGCATTACATAATCCAAAAGGCATCCTTCGATATGCAAAAGTACCAAATGGACATATAAAAGTAGTCTTCTCTTGATCTTCCAATGCAATTTCAATTTGATTGTAACTTGAATAGCCATCTAGGAAACAATAAAATTCATGACCTGCAACTCTTTCTAAGATTTGATCCATGAAGGGTAAAGGGAAATGATCTTTTCTAGTCATTGAATTAAGTTTCCTATAGTCAATGCACATGCGCCAACCAGTAATAGTCCTAGTTGGAATTAACTCATTTTTCTCATTTATTATCACAGTGACTCCAGACTTCTTGGGTACAACTTGGGTAGGACTTACCCATTTACTGTCAAAAATAGGATAAATGATTACATTATCTAGAAGCTTAATGACTTCATTCCTCACTACTTCTTTATTAGGATTAAGCCTTCGTTGCATTTCTCTAGAAGGTTTAGCATTTTCCTCCAAATAAATCTTATGTTTGCAAATCAAAGGACTAATTCCTTTTATGTCAGCTATGGTCCATCCTAATGCATTTTTGTGCATTTTCAGAGTTTGTAATAACTTACCTTCTTGATGTGCATTAAGTTTGGAAGAGATTATTACTAGAAAAGTTTCATTTTCTCCCAAAAATAAGTATTTGAGATTTAATGGTAACGGCTTCAAATCAACTTTTGGTGGTTGAACACTTGAAGGTATAGACTCAATTGATCGTGATGGCAATTCTTCAATTTATGGTCTCTAATTACTTGCCTTTGATTCTTCCTGAAAATAAACCATTTGCAAATCTTCAGATTCATTAAACTCAATTTCACTGGAAGTAGTTTGAAATTGATCATAAACTAATTTCTCAATAAAGTCCACTTCCTGTAAATCATTATCATCTCTAGGCTGCTTGCAAATGTTAAAAACATTCATCTCTAATGTCATGTTTCCAAATGATAAATTTATCAGTTTATTCCTACAATTAATCAATGCATTAGAAGTTGCAAGAAATGGACGTCCTAAAATATTAGGAATTGAATTACATGCTTCAACAGGTTGTGTATCCAAGACAATAAAATCCACAGGATAAATGAATTTATCAATTTGTACTAACACATCTTCAACTATTCCTCTAGGCACTTTTACAGATCTATCGGCAAGTAAAAGAGTTACAGAAGTTGGTTTTAACTCACCTAGATTGAGACTCTAAAAGACTGAATATGGAAGTAAATTCACACTAGCTCCAAGATCAAGTAAAGCTCTTTCAATTTTATGTTCTCCAATAAAGCAAGAAATTGTAGGACAACCAGGGTCTTTATATTTCAAAGCATTATTGTTTTGAAGAATGACACTTACTTGTTCGGCTAAAAAGGCTTTCTTTTTCACATTCAGTTTTCTCTTCACAATGCACAGATCTTTTAAAAATTTAGCATGTTTAATAGCATCTAACAAAGGTATATTGATCCTTACCTATTTGAAAGTTTCAAAGATTTCAGAGTTGTGATTGACTTTCCTTTGTTTGGTCATGGCATGAGAAAATGGAAGTGCTGGCGGGGAATCAGTCTTTTCTTTGCAATGTTCAAATTCAACCCCTTCCTTACCCTCGGAGATTAACTCATCATCTTTCTCATGAGGTTTAGGAGTGGGTTTTTCAATAACCTTACCACTGCGAAGAGTGATGACTGATTTGACTTGATCCATGTATTGGCTTCCGGAACTACTTGTATTTACATTGTGTTGCCCCTTAGGATTTTGTTGTGGTTGAGATGGAAACTTACCTTTCTCTTGAAAACTGAGAGAAGATGTGAATTTTGCAAGAGCATCTTTTAGATCTGCCATGGTTTGAGCATTTTGAATGTTGATTGTCTCCTGCTTTTCAATGAATGTATGCAATGTTTCCTCAAGATTTCTTCTAGGAGACAGAGCATAAGGAGGTGCATATCCATGAGAATTTTAGAAATCATGGTGTGCTTGAAATGGTGGCTGTGAAGTTTGTGCATTATTGTTACCACTTTTCCAACTGAAATTTGGGTGATTTCTCCAACCAGGGTTATATATTTACGAGTATGGGTTATGATTGGGCCTTTGGAAACTATTTAGAGCATGGGCATGTTCATAGAGGCATTCTTTGAAAGAAGACAAAGTTGGACAGTCATTGGTTGCATGTTCATTCGTTTCACAGATTTGACACAGAATATCTTGAACAGATTTTAATTAACCACTTTTTTTTAATTTTAGTGCCTCAACTTTTCTAGCTAAAGATACAAATTTAGCTTGGAGGTCATGATCTTCCCTAAGGTTGTACATACCTCTACTAGATGTATGAGGTTGAGTCTTACCTGGTGCCTCATAAATACCAGTAGTGTCCCAATTTTGAGCATTTTCAGTTAGCAAGTTTAGGTACTCCATTGCTTCATCAGGGTCTTTATTTACAAAAGTTCAATTGCACATCAATTCCACCATTTGTCTATATTTAGGTGTTAACCCTTCATAAAAATGTAAAACCAATCTCCATGTTTCAAAACCATGATAAGGGCAAGTATTAAGCAAATCTCGATACCTATCCCAACATTGGTAAAATGTTTCTCCTGGTTTTTAAATGAAAGTGGTGGTTTGTCTTTTGAAAGAATTTGTTATGTGAGATGGAAAAAACTTCTTTAAAAATTATTGTTGCATTTCATCCCAAGCACGAATAGATCCTGACTTAAGATTTTGTAGCCATGTTTTAGCTTTATCTTTTAATGAAAAAGGAAAAAGCTTTAATCTAATGGTATTCATGCTACAATTTAAGTCATTATAGGTGTTACAGGCTTTTTCAAATTGTTTCAAATACAAGTATGGATTTTCTAGATCTAAGTCATGAAAAGAAGGTAAAAGTTGAATAATGTCTGGCTTAAAATTAAAATGAGATGCATCAGGAGGGAAAACTATACATGAGGGTGCACTTGTTCTTATTGGATTCATGTGGTCTCTTAGTATTCTAACTCAATTATTCTCATTATTCTCATTATGAAGTGATTGGTTATCTTCTTCGGCCATATTTTCTGAAAATGATAAGGATACCCTACAAAGTCTACCACTTAATGTACGTGATCAAACTCTCATGCACGTATAAGAAGAGAATAAAAGGAAGAAGAAAACAAAACAAAAAGAAACAAAACAAAAGAAACAGAATTTAGATACAAGAAAAGTGAAAATAAAATAAATATTAAATTTATACAAGAATTTACCTCCTTGGTAACGGCGCCAAAAACTTGACACGATCAAAGATTTGATGTCTTATCCCAAGTACAAGAGTGTCAAAGTAATAAATAACCCTGCAAGACCGGGGTCAAACCATAGGAAGGTGAACTATATAAATTATAAATAATAATAATAATAATAATAATAAGAACAACAACAACAACAACAATGATGATGGTGATGGTGATGGTGATGATGAGTTAAAGAGGACTTTGAGATATAAGATAAATGTGAAGATTAAACAATGATAAAAACAAATGTCAAGGTTAGAGGATTCACTAATAGTATTAGAAATAAGTAAAGTATAAACTCTTTCTAAATTATCAACATGATCATATTAATCATCTTATTTATGTAACACCATACTTATAAATTTTATCAGGTATTAATGATGTTAACTTATGTTGACAACAAATCAAGTTCCTCTCATAATAACGATGTCGGCCGAAGTCTATAAAGGATCAAGTATTTGATGTACCAAGTGTTATACAATACAAATCTAGATTAACCATTTAACAAGTAAGGTATTAAGAATTATTAAGATAAAAATGATAAGACATGTTAATAGCAAACTTTCTTGGATATAAACATTAAAGTCCATGTTGAGTTTATATTATACTTATCCTAACACCATTAGTGAAACATTTTCACCTTGACATAATTAACTTAGTTAGACATTATGAAGAAGAAAAACATAAATAAACAATATAAGAACATAAACATGATATAAGTTAACTAAGTATAGTAAAGGAAATGAAAAGCATGAACAAGAGATTAATGAAAGCAAAACTTAAGCATTACAAAAATATAAAGAGAGAGCAAGAACATGATCTTGATATGAAGAACCAAGATTACTAAATGAATGGCAAATGCCTCCTTTTATAGGCTAAAATTCGGAACTATTCATTTGGTAATTGATTATTGTAGTGGCCAACTATTGATTTAGTGGACTTGGTGGACAACAGTACTCAAGCATTTTGGCTAGATGAAATGGCATTGCTGCAATCCGAATTTGGCAAAGTGTTCCATGAAAGTTGTTGGCAATCATCTTATCTTTCCACCCATAAAATTTCAGAGCATTTGGATCACTAGAACTCGAGATATAGCTAAAATACTGAGTAGTGCTGCTAGTAGACGTGGTGGATAGCCCTCAAGCTATTGTCTAGATGAAATGTCATTGTTACCATCAGAATTTGAGCAGGTTTTCTTCATGCAAGTTCTTGGAAAATGTCTTTTCCTTCCACTCACCAAATTTCACGTCATTTTGCTTTCTAGAACTCCAGATATGGGTAAAATTATGAGCAGTGTTTGGGCTGGATTGCAGGACAGATTCTGACTTCTCTTTTGTGGCCAAACTTTGGATTTGAAAATGGAAGATTTGGGTTTTCCACTATTCATGAACATTGTAAGCCTATTTCTTAGCTATCTATCCATATAAATTAAACTGAAATCCAAGATCTACAGCTTCAGATATGACCCAATAACTGAACAGTGTTCCAATTTGAATTGAATCGGTATCTCCTTTCTAAGCTTCACCTTTTCTTTGTCCTTTCACTTTCAATAGTTAATCACATCAATCAATCCTTTGAATTGTGAGATATGACTGCATTTAAATGAGCATTTACCATAAATTAAAGTTATCTTATATTATCAGACTTATTATTATAAAACATGTTTTAGTTAAGGAGTTATTGATACTTCAAGTGCAAAATGATGATATAAAACCTTGATAAAAATACACTTTTAAGTACCAAACAGTTAGTTGGGATCAATTGATTTGTAAGAGAAATTGTGGATAATGACATAATACAATTGAAATGTGATATTAAGGTTATTTCTCTTGTTTTATTTATTTATTAAGTAACTTTATCTTATTATGTGATGAATTCAATTACAGGTACCTTGCAGCCATGACCAAAATGACAGATGTTAGGAACTCTTTTCTTAAATTAAATGAATGTGTAAATTGTATTTGTTTTGTAATGTAATTCTGGCATATAAATAATAAGAATCCTTAAACTTACTAAGCTATTTAAATTAGAATATGTCAATAAACTGTTATGATATTACAACTTTTTTGTTATTATAAAATTATGTATGAATGTAATTAATCTATGATGCTTTAATATAAATTTTATATTTGTACACTTGTAATAAACAAATTATAATGGTGGAAATGTTGGAGGATGGGATTAAAGGTTATTCTAATCCGTTGATGTGATAATGTCCAAGATGATTAGACAATGTTTGAGTTGTGTTTTGATGAAAATTAAAGTGAAACAAGTTCTAGTCGATAATTTGGGATCTCCTGGTATAGAAGAAACTCTACTGAAATTTCAGCAGATTTTTGTAATTGAAAATCTTTAATACTTGAATATAAAAAAAATCACCTAATAAATAGTATAATCATAAGTAAATTATGTGAGAAATACGTGTATATATTGAGGTTGTTACATGTGGTATATTACACTTTGGGCTTATTGGAAGTTAGGTGAGGCGCATGGATCACTTTGTAGGTTGTGCTACTGTAAACCCCTGTGTAAGTGCAAGATAAAAAGTAATAGGACCTCGATATATATTGGAAACTTGTGGTGAAAATAAATGAATAAATAAGAAAATATAAGGCATGTACTGGAGGGGATGACCTCTATAGATAAATTTAGAAATATTGATGAAGTTGAAAAAAGAATAATGAATTTCGGATTCAAAATTTGTAACGTCGACGAAATTGGTAATGAGTTTTGATGGATAAAATAATAATAAAAATAATCTCAAGAAATTAATATGGTAATAAATAATAAATGATAACAAAGGATCATACAAAAAAAAAGTCAAGAGTGATGGTGCAAACACCAGTTAAAAATCAATAATATTACTGTAAAATGGTAATAAGTTTGTAAATAAAATAAATTATGAGAAGGAAAAATATATATATTTTTTGGAATAAGAAAATTGTTCCAATGATTTAGTGGAATGATCCATATGATCTATGCAAGGATGAAATTTGAATTTTTGACAAAAAAATCACAAACCAACTAGTTTTACACTATTGCGTATAACTTTCAATCTGACTATCGAATTGAGCTAAAATTTTGCATGGAGTTTCCTAACATTTTTTTTTTCACCTTTTTTTAAAGTTTCACATCAATCAGAGGTCAGGAAGGCATATAATGAACCACAGTAAAACCGGGCAATTTACACGAAAAATACATAAAGGCATAACTGAGTGGTATTTTGTAAATAAATGAAAAACTCACCTTTTTTCCCTTATATAGCTAACAATTCCAGAAGCTTCTAAAGACTATATTCTTTCTTTCTTTTTCTTGATAAAACCTATAGAAAAGCCATCAAAGTGTGAGATTAAGAGAGAAACAAGTGATTTAAGGAGAAAATACATCATGTTAGTGATCTTGGAAGTAGAAAATCAAGTTAAAGAGTTGAAGTTTTAATGAGAGAAGCTTGGAAAACCTAGAGGGAGAAAGAGGAGATTGGAGGATATAGACATTGGAACCATCTCAAAATCATTATGGAAATAATGGGTAAGTGTTTTAAACTATGATTAACTAGCACTTGTGGATGAATTTAGAGAAATTGAAAGAATTATCAAATGGGTTTTGTGTAGGTGATTATAGAAAGTAAAGAATGAAGCTTCCGTTGATTTTTATTGGAATATATTATGCTAGATTGTGTTTAAAACCTTAATAAAGTGTTGATAAGGTGAAATTAAGGTTGGGAAATGAAGAAGAACATATGGGTAGGTAAAGGTTGAGGTTCGGCCATACTTGGGTTATAGATAGGGTGAATTTGCTTGGGTTTATGTATATGGAATTATTAATTTAATGATTTAAACATGTGAAATTAAGTACAATTATAAAAAAAAAAAAAGTTGGAGTTGAAATTGCTAAATTGAGTTTTCTTGCATTTTTTATGTGTTGATGGATGATTAAGAACTAGGAAATCCATTGCTTGGTTGTTCTTTAGGTTTTGATGATTTTGAGAGGAACTCGGCAGGAATTTTGTGAATAAATTTATATACATGTAATAAGTGTTGTATTTTTTGTGTGTTCAAAAATACATGTGGAAATTGAAGTGCTTAATAAATGGATCTAGTTGGTGTTACAAAGGAAAAATAAAAGGGGAACTCATGGAACTATTCCCTATAGGTTTAGCTAAGTGGGTCAAAAAAGGGAAGACCTTTGTCAATTTGATTTGTTAATAGTTAAAGGCATGATAATTGTTGCGGGGTCGCGCCGCGATGTAGTCTAGCGATGGCGGAAGCTTTTATCGTGCCTTCTAATGAGGTGTTGTGTTGGAAAGGTTTTTGGATTTAATCATAAAATTATTATTAATGTTCAGGAGTCGCCACCTAGTATTATGATCATTAGGAACCTACTGCGAGAGTCTGAGTAAGGGACTGGTTGTGCAAGGAAAAGACGCATCACGGTGCACCCTACCTAAGGTAAGC
Organism: Populus nigra; assembly: GCF_951802175.1. Classification (NCBI taxonomy): domain Eukaryota; kingdom Viridiplantae; phylum Streptophyta; class Magnoliopsida; order Malpighiales; family Salicaceae; genus Populus; species Populus nigra. The sequence continues at coordinate 26,820,800 of NC_084853.1, forward strand.
TGCATTGTTGTTTGATTGTTTTTCTAAGTCGAGTTTATATTTGTTGGTCTTGTCTAAGGTTCAAGGTGGATCTCTCTTCATGAGAAAGTCTCAACTTTATCAGGTTAAATCCTAACTATTTTAAAGTCTGAATTTTAGCATCGTATTTTTACACCTTGTATCTTTAATACCTGAGAGTGTACTTTATCATATAATTTTACACCCCATAAATATTAAAGTCTACTTTTGGACCCTAAAAAAAAGATTGGAAAAAGGTTTTTGATATTTTGACTAAAACCTAACGGATGATCATAAACTGGTTATGAAATCTATTTTTTTGGATTTTCACAACATGAGAAAGATGCAATTTTTTTATGAAAATATGCTTGGAAAAGTTTTTAAGATTTGGCCATGTGCATGAAAAGAAAATATTTTTTTTCTTTTTTTGTTTTTGAAAGGGGAAACTAATTTAAAAGTTTTTGAGATTTTTTTTTAAAGTGTTTTGAAAATTTTTTAGAAAAGTTTCGAAGAAAACCATGTATTTTAATATCAAATTTGTATTTTACAGTGTAAATATACAACCTGATATTATGCAAAATTGGTAGAAAAATATTTGAGAAAATCATAATTTTTGAAATGATTTTTGAATTTTTTTTTGGAAGTTTTTTGTTTCTTTTTTAAAAGATTATAATATATATTATTATAAATAAAAATATATGGGTTGGGCCGCCCCAGCTAACTAGGCTGAGCTCGGCCTAAAGAAGGGTTGGGTTGGGCCAATCTCAGCCCAACAGATCTTTTTTCTTTTCTTTTATGGGTCGGGATTGGCCCAGGTCCACTGTTCATGCAGCGGACAGAGGGTGAAAAGGAAGAAGAAGAAGAAGGCCACCTAGCGTGATGGTGGTCTGGATGTAGAGTAGGTTGGGCCAGTGGCTCAGAGGCGTTGCCTGAGGGGATGGTGGCCAGAGTCGGTTGTAGGAGGAAGAAGAAAAAGGTTTGCAGAGAAGAGAGAAAGGAATTCGCAATGGTTGTTCTGTCGCGGGTTCGTAGGGAGGCTGAGTCGTCTTCTGTTGGTGGAGGAGAAAGGTTTTTGTGGCATCATTAAGTGCTGAAGAAGCAGCAAGGAGAGAGAAAGAAGAGAGAGAAACATTGGCTGGAAAAAAACAGGGGAGTAAGCTGATTTTTTGCTATTTTTGGACCCGATTTCCTTCCTGCTCAAGCCATGAAATCTACCTCTATTTATAGGGGTTGAAAGAGGGTAATCTTGTTTTTATAAGGGAAAACTTTCAGCTATTGATTTGGTTAGTAAGGATCCCAACCGTTGGTTCAAAGTAGACAACATGAACTGTCAAATTTGGCAGTGAAAGTCTGCTTGAGTTGGCTACTTTAGGCCGGCGCCGATGTGATGTTAATAGGCCTGAACGGACGATTCTCGAGGATAAAGGGATGTCAGGTGACCATTTTGGTTCATGTGTTGTCAATTTTGGTGGACATACAAGACATTAAATGCACCTGAAAAGTAGCTATCCGGACAACATTCTTGGGCAAAATCAGGGAATATAATGAATAGTGGTCAGACGACGTGTTGTCTGGTTTTTTTTTTAATGAAAAACGGTGTCGTTTAGGGTTAAATTAGGGATTTTTGTCAAACTTCTATTTAGTCCTTCAGCTTTCAATTGTCCCTAATTGAACCTAAACTTTTGATTTAATACAATTAAGCCCCTGTTGAATTACATTGTGCACCTCGGAGTTACGCGTCTTTTTCAATATGGTCCTTGGTCTCGGATTTATGTAATTTAACCCCTAATTGACCATTAAACTTTTAATTTTTTTAATTTTACCCCCGGTTTTTATCAATTAAACCCTTATAGTTTGTCGCCTTTTGCAAAATGGTCCTTAGTTGCAAAATCTTTCAATTTAACCCCTAATTGACCCCAAAACTTCAATTTTCTTGTAATTTTGTCCATGATTTCAATCAATGAACTTGGTAAAAATTAAATTTGATCTCTTAAAATTTTGATTTTATCAATTAAACTAAAATTGAACTCCCAAACTTAATTTTTCATCAATTAAGCCCAAAATAAAATTAATTTGACCCATTTAAAGTGTAATTAAGTCCTTGCACTTAATTAAATCCTTTAATTGGACCAAAAATAAATCTTAAACATAATTAAAAATCAATTTGGCCCATGATTAAATCAAATTGGCCTATTAAAAATTTTAATTATGTCCTTGGACTTAATTGTTATGCAAATTCGTCCAATAACCATTTAATTTGACCTTGAATTTGCATTGTTTCTTCATTTTTTGGCATAATAGGGTACAATTAGGTCTTGAATTTCTTTCAAAATTACAGCTTGATTTCCCGTCCTGTTGTCTCCACAATGCAAGCCCTTATTTTATTTTTATTTTTTTATTTTTCCAAAAAAAAAAGTAAGTTTTTGGGAATAACCCAGAATTGGGTTATGACAATAATATCTCCTATTTTTAAATGTAATGAGTTCCATATATAACATTGAAAAAGAATCTTGGGACTTCTATGAGGCTATTCAATCAAGTTAGGAAAATGGATTATCGAGAGGTCATTGTTTCAAATTGATGTTGAAACTTGAATTTGAGTATGTTAAAATGATTTTAGGGTAAAGAAAATAGAAATAAATGCAACCATGTATAATAGTTGATTTCCAGCCAAAACAAAGAATGAGGTTGAAAAGGGATACATGACTTGAGAATAATGTGGTTGAAATGTTGGTCAAACATAATTGGGTGAAAGAATAAATATACTTGAACATAGGATAGATTGGAATTTTAGAAATGAATGTGACTTTGGAAAGTATGAATGTGTATGAAATTGTAAGAGTTTTCTTGGACTTCCATGGGGGCTATTCAATCAAGTTAGGAAAATGGATTATCGAGAAGGTCATTGTTTCAAATTGATGTTAAAACTTGAATTTGAGTATGTTAAAATGATTTTAGGGAAAAGAAAATAGAAATAAATGCAACCATGTATAAAAGTTGATTTTCAGCCAAAACAAAGAATGAGGTTGAAAAGAGATACATGACTTGAGAATAATGTGGTTGAAATGCTTGGTCAAACATAATTAGGTGAAAGAATAAATATACTTGAACATAGGATAGATTGGAATTTTGGAAATGAATGTGACTTTGAAAAGTATGAATGTGTACGAATTTGTAAGAGTTTTCTTGTTATTGATTTGTAAATTTAGATCAAATGAGAACTAGAATAGGGTTTGTGAAGGTTTCATATGTTAATGATGGTTGAAAACCATGTTGGCATAGGGGAGTTGTTGGGTTAGGACAACTATTAGGAGCAACGGGATGCACTCAAGTTTTAGACAGGTATCGAACACCTTAACACCTTAACTCCTAGAAATTTAAATGTCATTTAAATAGTTGTTATTTCTTGTAGTATTGTTTCTTAATAATGAAATAATCGTGTTGTGAAGAGAATAAGTTAGTGAATATTAGAAAATGCAAGCATGCATTGGTTGTGAAACGAGATATTGGAAGGCGACACTTACATAGATGTTTAATGTGAAAAGTCAGAACATGATGATAAAGGTTGTAACTGAAAAGGTATAGATAAGGTATGTTAGTAGAAGAGGAAAAGGTATCGATTTGTAAAATAAAAAATTTATGCATACATGATGAAGAGAAATCGTATATTCGCAATATGAACATTGGATTTCAAGATTGAAATGTCACTTGGTACAAAAATTAGGCATTTTTAATGGGTAGTATTGCACTTGGTTGTAGAAGTGGGTATACAAAGAAGAATGGTTGTGCAGAGTATCATAAATGGATAATAAAATGCAATATCTTGATTTGTGTCAGAATTCAAGACAAAGGAATTGTATAAGTTTAAATACAAGGAGGTATTGGGTAAAAAATGAGATGAGTGTGTTAGGTTTTGGGTTAGGGTAACTTAGTAAAATATATAAAGTGTTATGATGAATAAAACTTCGATTGAAGTGAAATATCGTCTCTAGTATGTTACCAAGAACATGTGGAGAATTTGGTATAAGAAGTTTAAGAGGAAAATTTTATTAGTCTGTCATTGTGTGGAGATTAATGGCATCAGTGGTTATTGATAACCAGTATTATTTGATTAGTATGCCATGGTGTGGAGATTAATGGCATCCATGGTCACTTATGACCAGCATTGTTTGATTAGTCTGTCACAGTGTGAAAACTAATGACATTAGTGGTTATTGATGACTAACATTGTTTGATTGATCTGCCACTATGTAGAGACTAATGGCATCAGTGGTTATTGATGACCGTAACTTTTTAATTAGGCTGTCATGGTATGGAGACTAATAGCATCAGTGGTTATTGATGATTAGCATTGTTTGATTAGTCTGCTAAGATGTGGAGACTAATGGCATCAAGGGTAACTGATGATCAGCATTGTTTGATCTAATTAACCATGTGAGTGAAAGCTAGGGATATCAAGACCCCCGTTATATAGATAAATGGTAGATAGTAAAAGTGTAAATGGGCTAACAGATGATAGGTTAACCCCAAAGGTAAACGTGATGGAAGTCATTATGGATAGCTTGCATGGAAGGAAAAACTAGGTAGTAACGGCAACACATGATGTGAGAGTAAGTAGTAAAGGGGAGATATGATATCTTTAAGGTCCATTGATTAAGGTTCTCACTGATGTCTCAATCTTCTCTCTCTTGCTACTCACACAAAAGTTAATTGGTTATGGGGATTGTATGGTTGTGTAGTATCAAAGGGAGAACAACGGTGGTGGTCTCCTTTTGTTTAGAGGTCAGGGGAGAAAGAAATGGATGAGAGAAGTTCAAGGAATGTTTTCTTTCCCTTCTAAATTGACTATGGTGCAAGAGTTGTTGGCTTTAATTGATTGAGGGCTTTTGTAAAGGGCTTTGATATAAAAAAATAATAGTTATCTTGTCAAAAATTGAGGTCGAAGGCGAGAGAAATTAGAGGAAGTTTTAGTTTTGGAGAGATAAGGACAAGGTTAGGGTTTTGTGTGAGAAAGGTAGGAGAGATGAATAATGTTCTTCTAAGGTTTATTTCTCCACATATTAGCTCATATTCTCTCCAAAAAAAAAATTATGGTGACTAAGGTTTTTGTTTAAGTTTTTTTTTTTTTTTTGTTAGGTTTTGGTGAAGGAGATGATAAATAGTGTTTTTGTGTTATAACCCCCTACAGTTCACTTTCTTAAGCCTATAAATTTTGCCATCTTCTCTTAAGGTACTTGGTCTTCAAGTAATTCAATTTTGTTTTTGTCTTTTTTTTTTTTCCATTGCACTTTAGCTCCTTGTCCATTTTACTCTATTTTGATTTTTCATTTTATTTTTTGATTTTTTTGAAAAGCAATATCAATGTCAAATCATTAAGAAAAGCAAACAAGAAATATGAAATAGACATGTTAGTATTAAAAACATATTTATTTGAATTTGATTTTTCAAAAAGATATCAATTAAAAAAAATAGTGAAAATTATAAAATTGATATGCAAATAGTTGAAATACATTGAAATTCTATTTTATTTTTAGATTTTTTAAACAAATTTGAAACATGTTCTGAAATTAAGAGTCAAATTAAATTATTCAGTTAACCTGCCAACCAATTCATCAAGTAAATATTATTGCTTTAAGAAAAAAACATGCATCAAACCATGTTTTTTGAAATTACATTTCAAACAGTATTTTTAAAAAAAATTATATATATTTTTAGATTATTTTAATATATTGATATAAAAACCAACTTTCAAAAATTAAAATAATATTATCGCAAAAAGCAAAACCGCATTCTTTGGTCGGGTGATATTGTTTCTCAAAGCAATTTCTCTTGTAAAACATGGCTTGCATCTTCTTAATTTAATCTAGTTTTTCTTTATTCAATCAATAAGCATTGATTCGGTGCGAGTACGAACAAAATGCCCATCATACGAGTCCTAACAGTAGGTTTACCATGCATGGTACCCAAGTTACCCTTAGAATACATACGTAGAAAGCATTGGACATCGAAGTATAATAGCAAACTGATTTTGATTCAAAATTAAAACCATCCAGTCAAAACACAAACAATCATAATAAAAAACAGCCACCTCAAGGTACTGAAACTGCCTAATGCAACACGTATCATAACAAAAGCAAAACAGAACCAATTTTTACTCGTCCTCCTGGCTGCGCAACCTAGCAAGCTTGTTGGTGACAACAACATCCAACTGCGCTGCTCGCTCGACAATCTCCTTCCTCTTCCGGGTGGATACATTGTGGGCAATCTCAGCGCAGTAAGTTCTAGAATTATCAAAGTTGTTAGCAGACATAAAAACATAATCAGGTCCACAAACAAGGATGAAAGTGATAGTGAAAGCAGCAAAACTTTGGAGGAAAAGAGGGTTATGTACCTGTTGTGCATCATCAGAACTTCAAGCTCCTTAACGTTGTGCACAACAAACTTTTTAAATCCATTAGGGAGATAGTGGCGAGTCTTCTTGTCTGAGCCATAACCAATGTTGGGCATCAAAGTGCATCCTTTGAACTTCCTCCTGACCCTTGAATCAATACCCTTGGGCCTCCTCCAGTTTGTCTGCCAACAACAATAGTAAGCATTTAACATTGCATGTAAGAGACATCAAGAAGCAATGAAAATATTCTTGCAAGACTTGGATTAAAAAAAATCAACATTGATAAAAAATGGCCTGGACATTAAAATACCATTCAACATGTAAATCCAACTTTCAATAGCAGTACAATGTTAAACATGAATTTCATTTTTTTGCGGAGCATTCAAATTTAAATCACTAAACATAGATAAAGATGGTCCAGACCAGCATGCTAAATACTAATAAAACTACTGTTCTTGAGCTCGAAATTCTTAGAATGGGCATTGGTTTGTGAACAAGCAAAACTAGAAAAATGTGGGTCTAAACCAGGCCACCAAATCAAGACCTCCATGAGAGAAATCAGAGGGAGCAGACAAGCTGGTCCAAAAAAGCATTTTACGTGTACCTTACCATGCTACCTTCATCAAAGTCAATCCAGAGAATCGGCTTATTGCACACCTATCACTAGCTTTAAATTTTACCTAACTCATAAATCTACAAAACAAAATAAACTGGGAAGAAGAAGACATGAAATTACATGAATTCCATGCTTAGCTTAAGTACAAGTGACTGCCGAAAAAGCTCATAAAAATACTGGAAAACAAAATACAAATGACTGCCCAAAAAAGCTCATAATAAAAACTTTAATCGTAATTCCAAATTGTAAGCACAACAAAATACTGGACAATTCCTAAGCCCACCCTAGAACAGAACAGAGCAGAACAAAGCCTTAAACAGTCACCTACCTAACCATGGTAATTTTAAACAACAATCCTAAGCATATATCCAGCTTATTACTATATGTACCTTCACAGAAATCTTGCGGTCACTTTGAGGCCTCTTAAACTTCTTGACCCGCTTCTTCACTATCTTCTTCGTCAGCAAAGGAACAGCCATTTTTTTCTGCAAATACAAAAGCACACAAAAAAATGAACAGGCCAGGTGAGGTGAACTTTTCAAATAAGAGATCCGAGAGAGAATTATTGTCAAAACATGAAAAGCAAAAGGAGGAGTAAGAGAGATTAGGGTTTGGGACCTGCTTGGATAGCTGCGCCTGCCAATCCTGTTTGAAAACCCTAGATGAGTGAAGAGGGATAAAGACGGGTGCTAGGGTTTTAAGCGATATATATGTGTGTGTTAATATTTGGTGTTTCTTAGTACTCCAGCTACCGGACGTAATAAACTTTGTCGTGGATCTATCTTCACTGGCCCAAACAATTTAGGTTTACTAATGGGCTGGAATAGCATTCCGCACCTGGATGTACTCTATCCTTTTTTACGCGTTGTGTAGCTACATTATTCATGTTTTACCGTGGGTTTAATATTTTTATTTTTTATTAAAAATTATTTATATAAATTTTTTTAATATATTTTAATAGTTTAAAAAATATAACAAATCAAAAAATATATTTTCATGACAACTATAGTTATCAAACCTAGTCTAGTTATTGACTTAGTCAAAGAGTCGGGTCCTAAGTTACTTGAATTGACTCGGGTCAAACTGGGAAAATTAAAAAAAAATATTTGAGATTTTAATATTTTATATAAAAAAATTAAAAAATAATCTATGTGGATATAGGTTATACATGTTGTAAACAATTAAGTTTAAAAGATTATCTCAAAAGATTTTTTATCCCACATTGAAAAAACATAAATTTTTTCTTATGAACGTAGAGTATATTAAAAGATTTCAAATCCCACATTGAAAAAATAAATATTCTTTTAGTATTTATATAGTGAACTTTGAAATGAGTTAGTAACTAACTAAAAATATAAAAAAGAGGAGTCTCTAGGTATAAGAAAAAAATTAAAAAAAAAACTCTATCGAGATTTTGTTGGGTCACCCGAGTTCCGGATTAACCGATTTCTTTCGGGCCAATTGTAGGCTGGGATTTCGAATGAAACAGGCCCAACCAATGCTATTGGGTCCTAGTGGTAGCAGGGCCCACCGATGTTAGGTCCTGGTGGTACCATGGTCCAACTTTAGTGGGTCCTGCTAGCAGTTGAGCCCAACGTTGTTGCGACTTACTGGGCAACAAGACCCAACAGCATTGATTCTTACTGGGTAGCAAAACCAACTAACGAATGAAACATACACGTCCAACACTATTAGATCATGCTAACACATAACTTAGCAGCAGTGGGTTTTGCTGGCAGCAGAGCTCAACGTTGTTGGGTCTTGCTGGCAGCAGAGCTCAACTATAGTGGGTCCTACTGGCAACATTGGGTCCTGCTAAATAGCAAGACCCATTATAATTGGGTTTGGCGGCAAAGTCAGGCCCGATAAACTTTGGTCTGACTACAGAGTCAAACTCAGTTGGGGCCAACATCATTAAGCTCTGCTGGGCAATAAGATCCGCTATCCTTATAATATTACCCAAAATAACATTATATTATAATATTTATGAATTATTTTTTAATAGATTTTTATTGTTAAAAAATTCTCTTGTATAATACATGTATATAAATTATATGATGTGAATAAAAAATTTATTTAAAGCTCCAACAACTTTAATATGATAATATTAGAATTATAAATTTTCTGAATGTTTTTTTTTTAAAGAGTTCATTGCGATTATATCTGAGTTATATATTAAAACTATGCACATATAAAATTTTTATGCCACTATTTAACTATTTTTTGAATATTCATAAAGTTTGTTAAAATGTATAAATCATTTAGTCTAATCTAAAAGAATAAAAAATAACACATTACAATTACCAGGATTTGTTTTAAAAAAATAATATTACTAAATGAATTCTCCTTTTATGTCCATTAAAGATAACATAATCCTTCACTAGGTGGGACAACTTTCCTCCTCTTTTTTTCTTTAATTTCTTTAGTATTTTATTGAAATAGATTATGCATATACTACATTCGTCACCATTGTTAATATGCTAGCATTTTTGAAACGCAAAAACAAACATGTTTTAATAAGAAAATTCAACGCAACCTCAAATGAAAAAATATTATCACCACCCAACTTTTATATAATAAAAAAAACCCCATCAATTTATTTCTTCTTTACCGTATAAAAAAAATAAGATAAAAGAAAAAAAATAAAGTCTTGGGTCATGTCCATAACAGGACCCAACGCTGATGGGTCCTACTGGTAATTATAATTATATTCAAGCTGTTGATTTTCTTGTTTTAGTTCAAAAAATAAAATAAAATAGATTTTATCACGTTCAGAATCTCGATTCGTTCTAGAAATTCCGCTTAAATTCAAATTGTTTTGTTTTGGTCAAATAGTGTTTTGTTTCTTTCTTTTTCTAAAAAAATTTGTATTTTTCTCTATTTCATCCTCTAACACTTAGTTTATTGGATATTGGACTTCATTATTTATTATGATTTGTTTTTTTTTGTGGTTATCTAGTCTCATGACCTATATGACGGGTTTGACGAGTTAACCTAGTTGACTCAATTTTTTATCTATTTCTTTAATTGACATTTTTTTTTGTTTTAACATTTGGCTGATTATAAATTAAGCTTTATCATTTATTTTGGTTTGTTTTCTATAAAATTATCCTAGTCTCATAACCCGAATCGCGGATTTGGAATGTTAACCCAAGTTGACATGAGTTGATCTAATATGTTGTTGTTTCAATATTATTTTTTAAGAATACGTCGTCTTGAATTTTTTTAATCAAGCTATATTTTTACCAATCGTCCTGCATATTGTCTTTGAACTTATCAAGTTGATCAAGTCATATCAGTTTAACTCCCACTTTTTTACTTGTGTTTGAAATTTGAATTGCATAAATTCAAGCTAATTTATATTTGAATTGAGATTATGTTTATTGAATTAATATTTTGAATTTTATATATATATAACCCAAAAACGCTATGTCGAAACCCTTTGAAACCGAAACATACAGTTTCAATTGAAAAAACAGAGCGCCAACCAAGATGAAATTGACAACCTTGATTATATTTATCTGTATTATTCATATCATGTTTTAACATCAATTATAATACATCTCACACTTATTAATAATGCTTAATCTGAATTAGGGTTCAAATAATATATAATTTAACTTCAATATTATTATAAACTCTTAAACAGCTTGAAGGACCTTAATGTGGATGAATATAGTTTAAGAGATAGTTTTCTTGATTTTTTTACCTTGATATCTTATCAAAAAATATCCAATATGTATCTTAAATCTAAAAAAATGTAATTTAAAGTTTTTCATTAATGTTTATTTCTTATATTTTTTTTTTATTTTTCCAACTTGGTATTGGTGTCTTAATTCTTATCCTTTTTATTTGCATGAGGACCTAATTTGTTAATTTTCTCATACATGAGAAAAATATTATTAATTAAAATTTAAATATATTGATACATAAACAATCTATATATCTTAACCATATAATGCACTTAAAAATCCATTTATGTATTACAAGTTGTGGACCACAACTACAATGCAGGTGATTGTGCATCAAAAGTATCATTAAGTCTCTTATTTTACATATGTATTTATTATTTTTATTTGGGTTTTTTATAATAATTGATGTGCTTTTTGGTAATGAAGTTTCTTTTAATGTCTCGATAGGTTTTTGGAGCTTAAATGAATTATTTCAGAAAATTCAACGTCGGAATTCGGAACAAAGAATTGAAGAGAAATTTAGTTGAAGATTGAAGCAAATCTTGGTTCAAATAAGTGCTCCAAATTTGCCCCAAAAATCAATTCTAGTCCAATTCTAGAAAAGAATATCATATGATCTATTTCAAGCCCAAACATGCCTTATGTTGTGTGCAAACTTCAACCATCAAACACTCAAGGTTTCAATGTCAATCTTAGCCCAAATAATAAGTACATTTGTATCCTTATTTGATGCTTAAATTCAGCCCCAAATCAGCCCCAAATCACCCTCCAAATCAGCCCAAACACAATCCATGATCCTACATGTCCACACAATAAATAACATTTGATTTATTTGGGTAATTCATTGATCCAAGAGGGCAAGCACATGGATGGAAAGCTGGAGGGGACATTGTGACATTATTTTGGGTCAAAAGAAGAAAGAGACAACTCATAAAGGAGGAAGAAAAACGTGCACCAAAGTGTTCTCCAAGCTGGCCTGGTTTGATTTTCCAGAACACCTTTCGGTGTTTTGTCCATAACTTTTGACTCAGATATCCAAATGAGCTGTTCTTTAATGATCTGGAAATCTAACAGAATGGCCTATAAATATGTCTCTAATAGCCATCTCCAAAGGAGGCTTCTAAGAGGGTCGAATTGCTGTCCAAAGTTAGAGTCAGATTTGTGTCCGAATTTTTACTGCAATTGTGTTGTGTTCTTCTTTATAGATTTCGGTTCTTTAGATTGTAAAACTTATTATTTCAGTTTGATTTAAGTTATTTCATATTTATTAAAGTGTTATTACATATAATCATGGTTGGCTAATCTCCTTCTTGGATCCAAATCAAGGATGATGGTGGTTGAGGTGAGTTCTTTAAGATATGAATGAATCTTAATGTCTATCTTTTCATTTTCTTCATGAATGTTATTTATTGCAAAGAAATTTTAGAAATCATTTAGGTAATGTTATAATCTTGAATTTTTATGCACACACCTTAGTTTTGGTATAGAGATTGCTTGATTCAATGTCTTACTTAATATGAAAGTACTTGTTCATTCTTAAGCAATAATCAATCTTCATCTTTTTAAACTTCATTGTAATATCTTCCGATCTAATATCACCATCGTTGATATTAGGTTGAGTTATCTTATATATGTTAAAGGAATCACCAATACATCACCATTAAAATTGATTTGGACCAAGACTTACTTTTTCTTGTCATTTAAAATCTATTTACACCTTTTCATCTTTGAAAACAAATCCATCAATTATTTTCAACCAAGTTATTGTTAATTTAATTTCTCTTGAGTTTTTTTTGTTACCTAGCTTAATTTCCAGATCTAGCTCTCTGTGGATATGACCTCGATCTTACCGAGTTAATTGCTACATCGCACACTCGTGCACTTGCGAGTTAAAACAAGCCGAACATAAAAAGCGGTCAAGCAGCAGGCTTGAATTTCTTTTGTATTAAATAAATGATGTTTAAGTCTCAAAACTGTGTTTCAAAGAAGGAATAAGAATTCATTACTTAGGTCATAGATTCAACATGATCAAATAAGTTAATTTTATTTTAATTAGATGATAAAGAATACACAACGATAGCAGATGGATCAAATTAAAAAAAAATATCACAATAACCTGAAAAAAAATATTTTTCTAAAAGAAACAAACAATGGAGCTCAATTATCAACTTATTAAATATAAAAGGATGAAATTGGGTAAAAATATAACCTAAAAAATCAGCTTGAATCACCCTTAGTTAGCATGACAAACTTGTAATTCTAATAATTAGGGTCGAGCTAACTTGAGTTATCCCGCCAAACTTGTAGCCTAAATTATAAGATTTGGATAACCCGATATAAAGAAAACGATAAAAATAACAAAGCCTATTTTTTTTTTAAAAAGCAATGTCGAATGATGAAAGCAAAAAAAAAAAAGTAAAAAATTGATTTCAACCTGTGCTAACTTTTCATACCCGTGACCCGGGTCACTAAACTAGAAGTATCCCATATGGAAAAAACATGAAGTTCAATTCTCAATCAATTAAATGTTGAAAGATAAAATTGAAAAAAGAATTTCAATTATACAAAATAATTTAAAACAACAACTAACAATTAAAAGAATGAGGATAAAAAATGAAATACAAAATAAATTTTATTTTTTACTAAAAGATGAAATTGAAAAGAAAAACTAATTTAACAAAAGAACCTAAAAGAATTAGAACAATCAAAAGAATGTGGATCAAAATTGAAATACAAAGTAAATTTTATTTCTTATTAGAAGGTGAAATTGAAAAGAAAAGTAAATTAAACAAAAGGACAAAAAAACTAAAACAATAAAAAAAGGGACCTAAATAGAAATAAAAAATAAATACAATTTTTTTTATTAAAAGGTGAAATTGAAAAGAACAATTATTTAAGAAAAGGAATCCAAAAAAAAAATGAGGCCCGAATTGGAAAAAAATATCATAAATTGAAATTGAAGGATGGAATTAAAAACAAATCAAAGTTTTACAGAAAAGCCAAGAACAAAAACCAAAAGAATAAAGACGAAGTGAAGATCCTTATAAATCAGAGAAAAACTCTGAATGTTTCCATGGTTGGCACAAATTTTGAGGGGAAAGGAGAGAAAAGAATGAAAAGAAAAGAGAAAACGACCCCGACGACAAACCACGCCACTATCGACAACACCCGCCACCATAAAAAGAAAAGGATGATGCGACACTTTCAATGACATGGCGCAAGGTGGATTTTGGCTGTCGGGAAGCGCCAAATACACTGGCAATTTTTTCTATTTAAATAATATTTAATAATTACTAAAAGACTAAAAATGTCCTCACTCTATTTGGTAATAACAAAAAAACCACAGTGAAAAAGACCAAAAAAACCCTAAAAGTAAGCTTTCAAATTTTTGTTTATTAAGGTAAAGTTGTCATTTTTATGTATTTCAAAACGGTAAAGAACAAAAGGGCCCTTATACACTAGCTTTAAAAATTTTATCTTTAAAGGCATTGTAGTCATTTTAATCATGCTTAAAAAAATCAGAAAAAACACATCTACCTTAAACAAATCTTGTAATGACTAATAGGTCATGTGAAAAACAATATATATTCAAGGTTGTAAACATATTATACTAGTAAGTAAATATATTTAATTTATCATAACAAAAACGTACAAAATATAAAAATTGTTTAAGGTAAACCTATAATGTATACAATTTTAAATTTATAAACATGAAAAATTAAAAGCTCAACACAAACACGCTCTTAACATACATATAAAAAAAAGAATATTAGTATACATATTAAACATATTTTCAAACTTGCAATTGATATAAAATCAAAGTACTAACATGCATACTAATAATTAAAATAAATATGCTTAAATTAAAATAATAAATGATATTTACTTGTTGAAGTATTTTAAAATAATAAAATTTTTATTGTTGTCAATAATGAGTTTTTTATTCTTAAAGTTTTATTATTCATCGCGCGTATGCAATTAGAATATTTATAAAATAACAACATTAATAGCTGTTATTGAGGTGGCATTCTTATAGTTAATGAGATGTGATTAGTTATGGAGGAGACGACAGCCGATGTACAATCATCTTCACAACAAGGGACCATTGGCGGGCGAGTAGTTTTAAGAGCTGATACAACAATTATACCTTCAACCAAATTCTCTTGTTGCTTATTAATTTGTCTATCAACAACTCTCTTGTTGCTTGAAATTAAAACGACGACGTCTCATGATAGAGATATGCAAGAAGAGCACTCTAATGGTTTTTGGTTTTGAAAATCATGCAATAAAAGGATTGAACACGTTTAATTTTAATGGTTTTTTTTCTTAATTTTTTTTAATTAAAAAAATGTCAACAAAATATATTTTATATTTTTTTATTATTAGATTGTAAGGATATTTTTCATATTAATTTATTCTAGTTTGTATATATGTGTTATGTCTAACAAGACCAAGATTTTTTTAGATACAAAACATGAAATAAAATTTAGGCATTGTAGAAAGTTTTAGTAATTTTTTTTATCAACATGTTTATCATTTATTTTAGCGAATATAAAATTTTTAATTAGAGTAATTGTTTCTGTTATGAATAAAACATTTTATAATTTTTAAAGTTAATTAACTAAAAAAACAATTAAAATAGTATGCACTATATCATGCGTAATCAAGCTAAAATAAATTATAAATATAATAAAATCTTGTTCAAAATATATTTAAAAATTTTAAAAATAAAAAAACAATTTGAATTGATTTTTCATGAAAAATCAATTATTATTTTCATATTAGATACATAATAATAAAAAATAATCACTAAAATCAAATAAAAATCTATAATAGAAATGTTAAAATTAAAGAGGGATTGGATTTGGAATTTTTTTTTAAATACTAAAAAACCTAAAGAAAAAAAACAAAAAATTAACCCGTTATTTGATAAAAATGTAGTTGCATTTTTATTTAAAAATACATTACAATAATATTTTTTTATTTTTTAAAAATTATTTTTAACATTAATGCATCATAAAAATATTAAAAAATATTAATTTAAAAAAAAATTAAAATTTTTAAAAATTATTTTTAAAACGTAAAATAAACCAAAATTAATAAATAGCACGTATCTATCACATGAAAGAAAATATTGCAGTACACCGGAAGGAAAAGAGCTTAAATGCATAAAACAGAAACACGTGTATTTTTGCAGTCTATTATTAATAAGGAAATAAAAAAGAAAAGAAAGAAGGGCGGAAGTGGGCAGGCTTGCTCACTGGTTTCAATCAAACCAGGCCGGCGCCAAAAAACTCCAGCAAATGCTCACTGAATCGAAGAAGAAGATCTAAGAAAGCAAAAAATGAGCGGGACTCGACTATGCGCATTGCTCGGAGAATTAGGTTACGAAGGGGCAGAAACACTAGACCCAGACAGTTTCGAATGGCCTTTCCAATACGACGACGCACGCCCTATCCTCGACTGGATCTGCTCCAGTCTCCGCTCTTCCAACGTCCTCTCCCTCTCCGACCTCTCCCGGTTACTTCTTCTCACTCCTCTTCTTTTTTCTTTCTTATTTCTATTTCTTCACATCAGATCTAATTTTGTTTTTCAATCGATTCTCCAGGTACGAACAGTTTCTTCAAGAGGAGAAGCTTTTGGAGGTGCAATTCCCTTCCCACTTTATGTTTTTCTTTTTTTAAAAATGATTTGTGTAATTAGAGTGGGATTTTGGCTAGGGTGAGGACTTGGAGTTTGCTTATGATAGCATTTCAGCTTTTTCTTCAAGGAGAGACAATCAGGAGGAAGTTTTTGGCGCTGAAGAACCCTTAAAAGATATAAGGCAATTTCCCACTTCTTAATCATCTTTTTTCTTCCTTGCAAACCTTTCAATTCTACGCGTTATCATTTATTAATTTCTGATTTTTTTTTTGTCTTAGGGATGCCACTTCGGCTTATAAAGCTGAAGCTTTGGAGTTGCAGAAACAGCTCAGGCATTTGCAGGCGCAGTTTGATTTGCTTTCTGGCCAGGCTTCTGCTTTGATCCAAGGGAGACGGGCTCGAGTTGCTGCAACATCTACTGTGAATGGATGCCTTGCTGCAGTTGATGATACTCTTTCAGCACGAAACTTAAGGGTATGTAATCTTATTTTTTATTTTTTAAAAATGTACTTAACTTCATCAACAGCAATGATAATTGGAGTACTCTCTTTATCTCTTGTTTAACGCGGGTTGCTTTCAGAGACAAAACTGCATGTCGTATTTTGTTGCTTGCTATGCCTTCTGAAATCTTTCTTTGTAATGTAGATGAATGAAGTTCTTGGAAGGATTGCATCTACAGCACAAGAGTTGGCTCACTATCATTCTGGCGATGGTAGTGTTTCCCTTTCTGTTTTTAACTTGTTGTTTTGGCCATTTGAAATTATTGAATTACAATCAGTTTTTGTAAAGCATTTCTTGTGAAAGATTAGACCTTCAACTTTAGATCTTTTACTTTCAAACATATGGTGTTTGAATCTATTTGTAAAGAGGATAACGAAGTCGATTTAAAGCCTTGTTTTCAATTGAATACAGGCATTGATGTGTGGTATGGTTCTTTACTCTAATTGTAATTGAGCCCCAGTGTATGGTATACTTTGGGCCATTCTCAAGCTTCATTATAGAACATAAGGCTTGTTTGGATGGTTTGGGGGTGGGGGTAAGAAGAAAATGAATGGCAAGATGATGCACAAAAATGGAAGCTCTGCTCTTATCCAGACTTCTGACAACCAATTATTGGATTGACTTCAACTCCTAAGGTCATAGATAGAGTCACAAACTAACAAAAAATTATTTTCGGTTTTTCTTTTGATGGCTTCTATCACTATTTTTCTCGCAGAGGGTGGCATCTACTTAGCTTACTCTGATTTTCATCAGTACTGGCTTCAAGATTCATCTTGTACAAAGGAAATAAATCAGTGGTTCTCTAAGCAACTGGACACGGTATGTGGATGCCAAACTGTTTCTCTCTTATAGTATTGAATTTGAAGCCATTTTGCATGTCTATATAGGTACTCTTAGGACCTAAAGTTGCAGAAATTTAGTCAAGGACATCCATGACCAGTGGAGTGGTATAGTAGTTATTTCTGTTGACTGTTTATCTGTTTTCAGTGACTTTAAGTAGACACATTATTTTTTACCATGGCAATATTTGTTCTTGAATATAGCTGAAACATCACTTTTTTGAGAAGTAAGGGACATTACTCTCCTTTTTTGCATCTTTTCCATTTCACTCTTGCTTTTTCTTAAAAGTATCTGTCTGTTCAAAGTCATGCTCTACTGTAACTCAATAAATACTGGGATCCAAAGTTTAAAT
The DNA here is from genome assembly GCF_951802175.1 of Populus nigra. Lineage (NCBI taxonomy): Eukaryota > Viridiplantae > Streptophyta > Magnoliopsida > Malpighiales > Salicaceae > Populus > Populus nigra. Next base: position 26,838,832 of record NC_084853.1, read on the forward strand.
CCTGACTCAATGCACTAGACAATATGTATCTGCCTAATAATTCTGATTGAAAGTACAAGTTGAGTATTCTGTTATGAACAATTTTGTCAACAGTAGGATACATATTAGATCACTCTCAGTTTCAAGAAATGGTCTTTTTTATAGGTTTCATGGTCATAATGTGTTATAAAAATCAGGGACCTTTTCGACTAGTAGCTGAGGAGGGCAAATCAAAATGTTCGTGGGTGAGTCTTGATGACGTCTCAAATATTTTAGTACGAGGTATCCTTCACTTTTGCTTCTGCAACTAAAGTTCATGATGCATCCTTTTCTTCCCTTGTTGCCTTTATCTTCCTTGTATAAGTACCTCTGCAACTAATATTATGTAGAAATACGATTACCATGGTGAGATACATGCAATCTATGTGTTAGGATTTAATGCATTAACGTTGAGATTCACATGTCACTAACATATTCTTGATTTGGACTTGCATGGGCATTTGCATATTAGTGTTGTCAAAAGGCGTGCGCTTAAGTGCTATAGGCGAGGCAAGGTGAGATCACAACGTCTTTATCAGCCTCAAGCGATGATATTCATCGAAGCACTGCCTAGGCTATCGCCTCAAGCATTTTACAGGCTTGACGCCTTTTAGCACCTTTTACAACACAGTTACTACTTTAAATTATCTTATTTTTTGTTTTAAGGGTGAAAAATATAACTTTATATGACTATGTTATGGTATTTTCTTTTGATTTTCTAATGATGTAATCTTAATTGGGAAGATATATATTTTAGATTTATATATTATAATATAATATTATACATGCATACATACATACATGGTTAGTTTAATTTATTGCATATCGCCTTGGTTCATTTGGGCAAGCGTCTAGCGCCACATATATTATAATATAATGTTATACATACATACATACATGGTTAGTTTAATTTATTGCATATCGCCTTGGTTCATTCGGGCAAGCGTCTAGCGCCACATGCATTTTAAAGGCTTGGCACCTTTTGCCTTTGACAACATTGTTGCATATAACATGTATCATCCTGTTAAAATACTGTCACTTCTTTTTGGATGAAGCAGATTTAGAACAATCCCATCACCAGCGTGTTTCAGAATTGCAACGGCTTCGTTCTATGTATGTTGTTTATCTTAGTTTTCTGTAATTGCTTATTTTTCCCATATGGTTCTGTGCTTATTCTGTACTTACTTTGTCTTGCTCCATGGTAACCATTGCTATACCAATTAGAAGCCTTCTACAAGTGGTGGTTATTTTAATTTCATGCAGTATAGTTTTAAAACTTTTGGTCAAGATAACATAAGTTTTAAATGTTGTGAACTGTTCTTGAGAAAGAAACTACCGGTCTTTGCAATATTTATAGTGATTGACTTGCATCAAGAATCCATGTCTATTACTTCAATGACACCCACAGGTTAAATTAAGGTTTAGAAGAGTTTATGTCTGAGATTGGTGGTTAAGCAATTTGTCATGTATTCATGTGGCTGTTCTATGACTTTGATTTTTCGATATATCCCTTGTCCTCTTCCTTGCTCCCTCCTATGCATAAACACACACACATGAAAACTTGATCTTGGGTGTGGCATCACGGGGAGGGGGGTGATTTTTTTTCTATCTTGTTTTTCTTGGTGTTTAGTGGTGATATTTTTTTGAAACTCCTTGATTTAAGTCTGATGGTTGATAAAAATGCTAACAAATTTGACAGATTTGGAACAAGTGAAAGGCAGTGGGTTGAAGCCCAGGTTGAGAATGCCAAGCAGCAAGCTATTCTGATGGTACTTAAATCTCAAGTAACATCAGATGAAGCACACATACATCTTGATCTTCATTCTCTAAGGTAGAAATTTCATGTTCTATATTCTTTTTCAGTCTATGGTCTTTAACTTCTATTTTTATGGCTTCTGATCAAGCATAAGGTGATACACTCAGTGATATTGTTCTTTCATACATACATACATAGACATATGCACATATACATATATACATTCTCTGTATTTTACAAGCATATGCACGTATGCTCGTATGCATGCTTGTAAAATATAGAGAATGGCTGGATTCTTTTGTGTCCTCTTATCAAAATGGATTGTAGATGATCCTTAATGGAGATTATGCTGTGGGGTAGACACTTTTGCCACTAATGCCATAGAGAAGGCTTTGCATTATTAAAATGCTTTTATCACCTGACATAGTCTCTCAAATATGTTGAAAGTGGCTTTCATTTCTGTTGCAACTATATAATTACAAATACCTTGACACTAATTCTTGAGGATAACATGGTAATTATGAACTTTGTTAATTTGCATTTAAAATAGTTATGGGGACTTCCTCCATCATAAATGTCTCCCTGGAAACCTCTTTGCCTCAGCGAATCCTCTTTTGTTATTCTAAAATAACCCCTCCAGCCTAAGGAAATAATTACTCTCATTGCACACAAGCCTGCAATGTCATGTCCTGTCATCCAACTTCCTATGAAAGTAGCGGCAACAATTAACAAAAATTCCTAGGATGAATTACAATAAACCCACACTGAGTTATCATGAATATAATAGATACCACCCAAAAGTTTGAATGTTTGTACAGAAAACCCACCATGTTTTAATAAAATACTAAAGAAACCTCCTTTTACACAAAATCCCCTTTGGGTTTTTGTCAAACCTTCAAATTTCACCTTTCCTTGAGGAACTTATATCATGTTATTGTTTTGGCTATTTTATGTGACATCTTGTATTTATCTTGAATGAGCAGGAGAAAACATGTTGTATTGGTGGAAGAGCTTTCAAATCTTCATCACAAAGAAGATAAGTTATTATCTGAGGTTTGTTTGGGTGTATTTCCTAATTTTATCTATATATTTTTTTTAAATTCTGTAGGCTGTCATGGAGTATTTAGAGGTACTATAACTCTTGTGCTAGTATTCAGCAGGATTTGAAAGCCCACATATTTTCATTGTGACATCTGTTGTATTTTGCCCATGGAGGATGGCTCATTCTCCTTCTATTATTTTCTATTCCTTTTGTTTTAATTAAATCTTTCCTTTCCTAAAAACATTCAGAGAGGAAAACCTTAAGTTTGCACTTTGGGATATGCAGGAAAACCTTACGGTTTAGTGATTGCAGTTTGTGTGGCCTCTTTTAGACGATACTGATGTATTTAGGGAAATTTTGAAGTTGGCACTGTTAATGATATTATTTCAATCTGTGGGAACATTGATTGCTTAGACAAAAAACTGAACCTTAAATATGGGGGAACAGTGGTTGCATGGGTGGCTGCAACAGAGAAAAAAGATGGCATGGTGGTCGTGAGAATGCTTAGTGGTTTCTGTTGTTTTATTCATCTATATTCTCTCTCATTCATTCACTCACTCACAGACACAGACAATTACCAAAGCTGGGCTTTTCTTAGAGGTTACTATATGCATAATATTTGCCCTCTAATGATTCAGCATCAATTTTTCAGACCATTCCAGATCTTTGTTGGGAGTTAGCTCAACTCCAAGACACATACATTTTGCAAGGTATTACGAAGTTGTAGCTTTCCTGTTCTAGAAAGAGGAAGTGCATTTTCAATTTTGTGGTTCTGATAGCATTGGCTGTGAACTTAAATCAATTCTAATTTATGCACTTGCAGGTGACTATGATTTAAAGGTCATGCGTCAAGAATGCTATATTAATCGACAGAAAATGGTATTGTTGTCAACTTTATAAGTTTATCTCTTTGCATCCTGGTTATAGTTGTATTCTGGACAAAGAGTTAGTTCATCTGAAAGCAGGCTCTTGATTGCCATCATGTCCTATCTGCTTCCACAGCCTCCCTTTCCAATATTCTTTTTTGTTGCTCGCTTGTTCTGATAATAGAACCTAACAGAAGCTATCAAATAGACAATTTACCCAATTTGACGTCCTGTTCAAGTCAGGATTTGATGACTACTGCTGCAATATTTGTGTTTTAGAACTGATTGTGGATGTTCCAACAACTGTTTACTTCTGCATTGCTATACTGGTGTTAGATTAATCCATACTGTAAATAGTTCTGAATGTGTTCGTACAAAAACCATCCATCTCATCCAATTTTCATATAAACCAATTGAATAAATTGTTGTGACACTGATGAAACAATTCTATACTATGAATACACCTGCATGTATTTTTATGAGGATTCATAATCTTAATTTCTTGCTGCAGTTCATAAATCATCTAATAAATCAACTAGCAAGGCATCAGTTCTTGAAAATAGCTTGTCAGTTGGAAAAGAAGAACATGCTTGGAGCATATTCATTACTTAAAGTCATTGAGTCAGAGCTTCAAGGGTACCTTTCAGCAACTAAGGGCCGAGTGGTATTCCTTACTTCCTAAGCCTTTTGTTTTAGTTTCTCCTGATTTTCATGAGATTGCCACTTTTATCAAATGTGCTGGCCACCTACAAGTTTGTCTTCTAGAATTTTTTCTGTTTTTATCTGTCATTTTAACCAAATCAGGAATTGGGCTGAAATGATCATATATATACTATGTTCAGAAGAATTTTGTCAATAACTTTTTATTAACATGTGATAGGGTTGTTGCCTGGCACTAACTCAAGCTGCATCTGATATACAAGAACAAGGAGCAGTGGATGATCGGGATACTCTTCTGCATGGTATTAGGGACCTTCTAAGTATCCATTCAAGTAATGACCGCATACCCTTTCCCCTCACAGTTAAATTGTTGTAAAATTTATTGTTTGTTGGAGGTGTACTAATTATGGGATTCAATTTTTTGCTTCTGTCATTCCTTCAGATGCTCAAGCCGGATTATCAATATATGTATCAGCTCCTGGCATTGTACAACAGATTTCTGCTCTACATGCAGATTTGATGACACTTCAGTCTGATCTTGAGAACTCCCTTCCAGAAGACAGAAATAGATGCATCATCGAGCTGTGAGTAATCGAATTTCAACTAAGTTTCCACTACTACATTGAATAGTATCAGGTTTTCTTTGTTTCCCCTGTCCCCACCAAAACGGTATGATTTGAACATGAGATCCTCTGTGATTGGCATGATTATTGTTGCATCACTAAATGATTTCCCTATTTAGTCACATTGTTAAACTTTTTACCCCAAAATTCAGCCTTTTGCGACAATATACTCCTGACTAGACTAAGCCTTGCTTTCCCTTTCACTTGTGTTTACCTATGACTCTGTGTTTTGCTCACCCAAAGAGGTTCCTATAATTTTCTTCGTAAGCAAATAACCAACACAAATAAATAATCTCAAAGCACACAACAAATACAGGAAAAACTCCCAACCTTTATTAATCTCATAAACAAAGGATTTCCATAATACAAGTATGTGTGCTATGCATAAAGATTGCATACTACACAACCATGACATTTTTAGCTTATTTATAGACAAGTATGAGAGGTTATAAAGTATATAACTATCATCCCTACGTTTTAGGAAGTAGTGGGGCGCTTTCCCTCCATGTTTCCATGAACATAGAGGGTGGTTTTGACCCGTGATCTCATGATCTTAGTGTCTTGAGGAGCCATCCTAGCTATGCCCCCATGTTCAACAACCATGTCCCCATGATCTGTTCACCCATTTCCCCCATGATTTCATGATCATAACCGCCATAACTACTCACCACACTACTATACATTTATCCTAAAATTTGTTTGTCTAAATGCTAGCCCTCCACTGACATTCCAGTTGTATTTTTGCTACCTTGGAAACTCCATCCTCCAAGTCTAGTTTCATGCCAAGTCAAGAACCTATGACTTGCAAAAAACCGATGCACGCTGCTTGCTGAATTCGCTACTGCCTACTATGGGTTGCCATTGTCCAATGCTGTTGAATTCTAGGCAATTTGCACTCGTTGGCGCGTGCTCACACCTAGAACTCTAATAAACCATCCCCACCAGAAGAGTCCAACGTCCTCGTCAGAATAGAAGTGAGGTATTCCTGCACTTTGTTTTCGAATTGCCACAAATTTATGTCCTTTTCCCATTAAACCTTCGAGTTTTTCTTCCATTTTACTAAAAACTCATTTCGTCAATTCTTTTTATGCTGGTCGAGTCGACGATGTGATCTTGACAATACTATTATCAAACTGTTTGGGAATCGTTGAAGGAGCTCTTTGTGACTTACTTTGTTTTGGATCTTCTTGATCTTGTTGGAATGGTCTCAAATAACTTATATGAAAAGTTTGATGAAACTTTAGTCGTTATGACATCTTTAATCTATAGGCAACAACCCTCACTTTTTCCATGATTTTGAAAGGTCCATCATATCTCGGCACCAACCCTAGATGCTTTGTTTCCCTATAATTTTCTTCAAGATTTGTGGAGTTTATTTAAGCAACACCTTGTCGCCCTTACTGAATTCCAGTAGTTTTCGTTTCTTGCTCAAACAACACCTTGAAGATGGATGCTTAATTATGCTAACCAGAAACGAAGATTGCTGGAATTCATTGAGGGCGACAAGGTGTTGCTCAAATTAACTCCACAAATCTGGAAGAAAATTATGGGGAAGACAACATTAAGGGTAGGTGCCGAGATATGATGGACCTTTTGAAATCATGAAAAAAAATGGGGGTTGCTGCTTATAGATTGAAGTTACTAGAATGGCTAAAGCTTCTTCTAACTTTTCATATAAGTTATTTGAGACTATTCTAACAAGATCAAGAAGATCCAAAACAAAGTAAGTCACAAAGAGCTCCTCCAACGATTCACAAACAGTTTGGCAATGAAATTGTCAAGATCATTGTTGACTCAGCCAACATAGGAAGAATCGATGAACTGAGTTTTTAGTAAAATGAGAGAAAAACTCGAAGGTTTCATGGGAAAAGGAGATGGATTTGTGGCAATTCGAAGACACAGTGCAGGAATACCTCACCTCTATTTCGAGAAGGACGACAAACTCTTCTAATGGGGATGGTTTGTTAGAGTTCTAGGCACGCGCCAACGAATGCAAACTGCCGAGAATTCAGCAGCAAAGGACAATGACAGCCCACAGTGGGCAACAACGAATTCAGCAGGCAGCGTGCATCGGTTTTGTACGAATCATAGGTTCTTGACTTGGCATGAAACTGGACTTGGAGGATAGACTTGTCAAGGTGGCAAAAACACAGCTGGAATGTTAGTAGAGGGTTGACAGTTAGACAAACAAATTTCAGGTTACATGGACAACAATGTGGTGAGTAGTTATGACGGTTATGGTAATGGGGACATGCTTGTTGAACATGTGGGCATGATTGAGATTGCTCCTCAAGACACTAAGATCATGAGTCAAAACCACCCACTATGTTCATGGGGGAGAAAGTGTCCCACTACTTTCTAAAAAATAGGGATGATAGTTATATGCTTTGTAAACCATTCATACTTGTTTATAAATAAGCTTGGAAGGCCATTGCTGTGTAGCATGCAATCTTTGTGCATGACACAAACACTTGTATTGTGTAAATCTTTTGTTGACGAGATTAATAAAGGTTGAGAGTTTTTGCTAAGTGCTTTGAGATTATTTACTTGTGCTGGTTATTTGCTTATGACAAGAAAAATGTGAGAACCTCTTTGGGTGAGCGAAACACAGTTGTAGGTAAACATGAGTGAAAGGGAAGGCAAGACTTGGTCTAGTCAGGACTAAACTGCTGTAAAGGGCTGAATTTTGGGGTGAAAAATTTGACCCTGTGACAAGTGGTATCAAAGATTTAAGTGTTATGTTTGCATCACTATATGATTTGAACATGAGATCCTCTGTGATTGGCATGCTTATTGTTGCATCACTATATGATTTCCCTAATACAAGATAGTGATGATGCCTAGAAGACAATCAAAGATTGAATTGTTATGTGTCCACGGACTTCCTTGTGTTCAGGAATTTTGTCTTTTGCCAATGTCACCATCTCTTCTTTGTAGATCATTTTCTACAGAAGGATCCATTATATCTTTGAAAGGGTATTTTTGTGGACAAAATTTCTTCTGGTTAGGGTTCTTTTTGGCTGGGTGGTGGAAAGGGGGTTGTGATTGAAGCCCGCAGTTAAATGCATTGAAAATCACTGTAAAACCTCCATGCTACATTTTGCTTTCAGATTGGGGGGGGGGGGGGGTAGGGTTCAATGAAACACTTAATGCAATCGAGAAACAAGAGGAATAACCATTCTATAGACTAGCTTTTAGTGGAAATTGTAGTTGGGAATATTGGAATTATTCACATGAATGGACTGATTTTTAGAATGTGAGGGAGGGAGCAGGCGGCTGCTAGTAAAACTCTGAAGCAGTTATCACATTTTCTGTTTATTTCTTGCAGTTGTACACTTATTCAAAGTTTGCAGCAATTGTTGTTTGCATCTTCAACAACTGCACAGCCAATACTGACACCTCGGGTAAAATCGCACTGTTATTTCTTTCATCTTATGTTTAACTGGTTGAATGGTCTTTTGCAGTTTTTGTCCTTCCATGTTCTTGTTGGTTTATGCTCTTGTTACTTAAATATCTGAGTTATATGTATGGCCCAGTGATTAATTTTAAATATCAAAACATGCAGCATCACTTCTGATTGATTTCTGAAACTTTAAATGATTGTAAATCAAAAATATTGATGCCCTTGCTGGGTGTTTCCAGAATTTCCTCTTTGAAGCATAGTTACCTGATCTTTGTTGAAGAACCTATATTTTTATCAAACTTTTCATGTGTCCTTACCATGCCTTCAATTCTTGGAAAGAGGTTGTCTTTAGAGAGAGGTTACTGCCATTTTGGACCTTTCAAAGGGACATGGGTGTTCTGGTGGCTTTATGGATATTAGATACAAGGACTGACTGGAGCAATCATTCTACGTTGTTTCTAATATATACAGTTTTTGAATCTTCCCTGATGCACTGTCTGAATATATTAAGCGCTCATTGTGCTGTTTCTTTTGTGTTCTAACTTGAGATGTTTGCACCTGTGACATTTGTTGCCTGTTTTAGACATTAATGAAGGAGCTTGATGAAATGGAAAAGATCAACGCAAAACTATCTGTGGCGGTTGAAGAGGTGACCCTTGAACACTGCAAGAAGAATGAGGTGAGCTTACATTGATATATTATGAAAAATCATCCCATGGGTTAATTCCTACTTATAGCTGAATCATCACTTCACAGTATATTAAAACAATACAAGAATAACTGGACTGTCGAAATTTTGAGACAGATGCATTTCCTTACCTGGTTTAGTCTGAAGTGAATTAACCTTCCAAGTGGAGGGAGGATAATTAGGGGCCCTTCAGTAAGCCTTTAAAGATGACAACAATAACAAAGGTGACTGTAAACCGTAACACTTAATGTTAAAAAAAGAAAAGAAATCAAATCGTGACTTAGCTTTTAGGGGTAAACCGCAACGCTTAATGTTAAGAAAAGAAATGAAATCGTGACTTAGCTTTCAGGGCAACATGTTTCTTTTGCACAATATGAGATAATACCTTTCTCTAGCATATCTCCAATTGCTTACGTACATCAAAGATAGTTTTTATAGTGAATCTTGAAAGAAATTTACATAAAAAGATTCTTCTGCTTCTATGCCTACACCATGCTACGCCACAAGGAAGAAGTCCCCGTCCTCTGCTCAATTTTTAAAACCACACCTATTACGCCATGCATCTGAATTTCCTGTCCACGTTCATTTCTCTTGCAGATTGTAAAACATCATTCACAAGAGGTTGGACTTCAAAGGCGTGTTTTTGTTGATTTCTTCTGCAATCCTGAACGTTTGAGAAGCCAAGTTAGAGAATTGACTGCTCGAGTCAGAGCTTTGCAAGTTGCTTGATCCACTTGTTCATTTAGTCTGTCTGTCTATTCTATTCTTACCTTTAAAAAAAAGACAAGCTGATTTGTTTCTTGAATCTAGAGTTACGTCCATACTGTTATCGGTAGAGTATCATGAGTCCAATGGCAGCTTCTGTTGCTACTGAAGCTCCACATCAGACAAGGAACAAATGTTATCCATTACCAGGGTTTCATAAATGCAACATCAATGAAACATGGAACAGAGAAATGGATTCTTTCTGCCGTAGCTTATTTGCAGATGCCACTGGCACGAGCACAAGCAAAAACATGTAAAAAAGCAGCTGCGGTTTGTGTTATTCAAAAGAACATGGGATGAAAAGGCTTCGCGAGTCGATGGATCAAACTCAGGGGGAGAGGAAAACAGAAGAAAATTTAAAGCAGCAGCTAAAACAGGAGAAGAAAATTTAGCTATTGTGTGCAATAAGAATTTAATGTAACGCATGTAGGTACGTAACATAAAAGTCATTGGCGGTGTTGGGTCAGAATCTTTGGAAGTGAAAATCACCTCCGCCGCCGCCACTAAAAGCAGCAACTACGATTAATGCCATGGCAGCGAAAAGATCCAGAACTAGAACTGACCCAATCGATCTTGGAGAGGCAAATAAATCCAGAGATTTCAAATGCTAATAGCGATAGAAAACATGAAAAAAGAATTTTCTCTGTCGAGTAAATTATAAAAGGGAGTGTAGAGTTGGTTTGGTTTTTATTTTCCATTAATATTGATAGATTTCTCAAATTAAGAGCAGGGTTTTATTTAATTTACTGTATTTCATCCCTCCCGTCTAACTACAGAAGAGATTGAAGGCAATGTAATGATTGTTGTAAAAACCCGCGAAATTCAATGACTCATGACACGCCATGTACTCATAACAAGTTAGAAATAGAATTTTTTTTAAAAAATATATTATCACGTTCCATTGATACATTATGTGATTTTATTATCATTTACATCACACACACACACACACACACACACACACACACACACACATATATATATATATATATATATATATAATATAATAACATCACGAAAGAAAATACATATTCATTGTATCCATAACATAATATAAATAAACAATGTACCGTATTGACAATTTAAATAGGTAAATTCTCCATATTAAATTTCTACTAAGTCTCTTTTTAACAGTTTACTTTATATTATCGTGCCACCTTACGTTGTATTATTTCTTTAATCTATAATTAACACCAATCATTAACATGTATTATGATCTGGAAACATGGTACGTTGGGCATACTTTCATAACTAATTATCATTTCTTAATTATGATCAATTAGTCTACAATTTTTATATATTAATTGCAAATTTAATCGACACATTAATAATTCCTACTTTAGTATATCCACACACACACACACACACACACACACATATATAAAGCGGCATTTTACAAAGAATTAAATTAGTATTTGATTATTGTCTCATGACAAAAAAAAGAGATAAAGATAATGAAGATAAAAATATATTTTTTTTGTTGAAAAGATAAACTAGAGACTATTTATTATTTTTTATCCCTAAAATATTCTTGTAAATCACTTTTAATTTCAAAATTATTCAACTAAAGCATATAAAGATAAAAATAGTTATTATTATAATCTTAAAATTTGAAACAGGTTTCGACTTGGAGCAAGGTCCGAGTCATTAGTTGGAAGGATCAACTTTATTTTTTTTAATATCAAAACAATATCGTTTTTATAGAAAATTTTTCAAAACAAAAGTCAATATGTTTTCGATCTTGGCTTTAACTAGGTTTTACCGAAGAGTTGTGAGTCTTCCTAAGTTTTTTTATTACATCAAACTATGTCAATTATTTTTTATTACATTTAGACCTGTCCATGCTTTGGGTTGGCTGGATTTCAAGTTGATTCATTAGGTCATTTCAAGTTTTATAATTAGAGTTATTATATTATTATTAATTCAAACACTCAATATAAACTAAAGTAGTAGTAGTAATAGTAATAATAATAATAATACATATTAAAGATAAAATAGTTTTTTCATATTTAACTTCAAACATGATACAAAGACAAATATTATTACTTCTATTATATTATATTTTTTTTTTATTTTTATTGTCTCTGATTCCATGTGAAACAATAACCAAATATTAACTTAATTTATTTTTAGTGACTAAAAAGAAATTATTTTTTAAAGTTTTTTGTTTTTTAAAAAATATTAAAATATTTTTTTTTAAAATTTATTTTTAATTTTCATAAATTAAAACAATATATATAAAATTTTAAAAATCAAGATGTACCGAAAAGACAAATACTTAATATTTGATGTCATTTTACGGGACACCCAAACGAATTTCACATAACTGAATATGAGGTCAAGAAATCCAATCTAATAATCCAATTCTAAGCTGCGGTGTCCATGAAAATCCGAACCCCAGCTGAAAATGAACACGATCATCCACAAACCAAGCACATCTCCAAATCACCCATCTTCACTCTTCCCTCAAATCAGCAGATGCAAGACTACAAGACACCTCAAGCAAATCCATGCCCACTTCATCAAAACAGGCCAAATACACCACCCTCTTGCTGCTTCTGAACTCCTCAAATTTCTCACCCTCTCTACTCAACGTGAAATCAAATACGCACGTAAGTTTTTTAGCCAAATCCATCATCCCAATTGTTTCTCTTGGAATACTATAATTAGAGCTTTAGCTGATTCCGATGACGATGATCTTTTTCATGTTAACTCATTAGAGGCTTTACTGTATTTTTCCCACATGCTTACTGATGGTCTCGTGGAACCTAATAAATTCACTTTCCCTTGTGTGCTAAAAGCCTGTGCGAAATTGGCTAGGATTGAAGAAGGGAAACAGCTTCATGGGTTTGTTGTGAAGTTAGGATTGGTTAGTGATGAGTTTGTTCGTAGTAATCTTGTTAGAGTGTATGTTATGTGTGGGGCCATGAAAGATGCTCATGTTTTGTTTTATCAGACAAGGCTAGAGGGTAATGTTGTTTTATGGAATGTTATGATAGATGGGTATGTGAGGATGGGGGATCTTAGAGCTTCTAGGGAGTTGTTTGATAGCATGCCTAATAAAAGTGTGGTTTCGTGGAATGTGATGATATCTGGATGTGCACAAAATGGACACTTTAAGGAGGCGATTGAGATGTTTCATGATATGCAATTGGGAGATGTGCCTCCAAATTACGTGACTTTGGTTAGTGTTCTTCCTGCTATCTCGCGACTAGGGGCTATTGAATTAGGAAAGTGGGTGCATCTGTTTGCAGAGAAGAATGAGATTGAAATCGATGATGTGCTTGGTTCTGCTTTGATCGATATGTATTCCAAGTGTGGTAGCATTGACAAAGCAGTCCAGGTATTTGAGGGGATAAGAAATAAAAAGAATCCCATTACTTGGAGTGCTATCATTGGCGGGCTTGCTATGCATGGTCGAGCAAGGGACGCTCTTGATCACTTTTGGAGAATGCAACAAGCTGGAGTGACTCCCAGTGATGTTGTGTATATTGGTGTATTGAGTGCTTGTAGCCATGCTGGTTTAGTTGAAGAGGGTCGATCTGTTTATTACCATATGGTTAACATTGTTGGTCTCTTGCCTAGGATTGAACATTATGGGTGCATGGTTGATCTATTAGGCCGTGCTGGGTGTTTAGAAGAGGCTGAACAGCTTATACTTAACATGCCTATTAAACCGGATGACGTGATATTGAAGGCCTTGCTTGGTGCTTGTAAAATGCATGGAAACATTGAGATAGGAGAACGTATTGCAAAAATTTTGATGGGTTGGTATCCACATGATAGTGGATCTTATGTGGCTCTCTCCAATATGTTTGCCTCCGAAGGAAACTGGGAGGGGGTTGTCAAAGTGAGGCTTAAAATGAAGGAATTGGATATAAGGAAAGACCCTGGATGTAGTTGGATTGAGCTTGATGGAGTGATACACGAATTCCTTGTGGAAGATGATTCCCATCCTAGAGCTGAAGGAATCCATTCGATGTTGGAGGAAATGTCAGATCGATTAAGGTCAGTGGGATACAGGCCAAACACTACCCAAGTCTTGCTCAACATGGACGAAAAAGAAAAACAAAGTGCATTGCACTATCATAGTGAAAAGATTGCAATTGCCTTTGGCTTAATCAGTACAAGGCCCCAGACACCACTCCAAATTGTTAAGAACCTGCGTGTCTGTGAAGATTGTCACTCTTCAATAAAACTTGTCTCAAAGATTTATAATCGTAAGATAATCGTAAGAGACCGGAAGCGCTTCCATCATTTTGAGAACGGTTCGTGTTCCTGTATGGACTATTGGTGACTTGCCATTTTCCAACCACAATTTTCCAGCACTTTACTAGTACTAATTATAAATAGCTTAATAGGACTTTTCTGCGATCTATTTAGCATAAATTGGATGAGAAGAAGAGCATGGACAGAGCACAGCTCATGATGAGAAATGATCTTAGGTGGGATATGATTGAAAGCTGCAATATCCCAGGGTCTCATGTACTGGTGTGTTTCAAAATCCTTCGAAAAAGAGTAGTCTCAGACACATTGAGCTAGCTCACTTGTTTGATGTTTCCATTCTGTAAAGAAGGAAGTTACAAGCCATTAGAATTATTTTGTGCAGAGGAAATTTTGGCCTAAATGTCAAATTAAACACACGGAGAGTGATGTAACTTCATTGTGGTCCTGTAATTTTCACAAGTTCTTAATGCCATCCTTATATTCCATTTCCGACAATCATTTTAATCTCTGCTTCCAAACTTATGAGTCAAGAATCCCAGAACCCCTCAGCTCCCGAAGTCTTCGCTGCACAGTCTAACTTCTTTAAAGGTCAGCATTCACTTTCTTTTATGGATATATTATACAATATACTAAAAAAAAAAATTAGTGTTCTTATTACTATTTACCAGTAGTGTAATGATAAAGTTGTTCTTACTAAAGAGAGTTACTAAAACTGCAGGAGAGACTACAATTATCTTTTTATTGGGATGCATTTGATATTTAATGAATGATTTGGGAGAAAACTGTCCGTGCAAATTTTAGTGGGGCATTGTGGGGTACCTCTGTTACTGTTTACCTTGACATAAAATACTGTGATTAGAGCAGTGTAATGGCAGGGCTATCATCGCCACATAGAGTTGCAAAGACTACAGAGAAAGGATGGGGTTGTTTTTTTTATTGAGATGCATTTGACATTGAAAGAATGGTTTGGGAGAAAACAATCTGTGCAAATTTTAGTGGGGCATGATGGGGCTGCAGACATTTGACACTAGGGCTGTAATGCCCTAGGCGCTAGGGCCAGACTTGCGCACCTCGGTCTGTAGACTTGCGCGTCTAGGGTTTGCAGAACCACGCGCTGGATGTAGACCTGCACGCCTGGGTCTCTTCTGACCTACGCCTGCGGTCTGTAGACCCCCCGAGGGGTTGCAGACTCGTGTGGCTGGGTCTGCAGACCTTGTAGAGAAGAAAAGTGAAAAAAAATAATAATAACAATTATTATTATTATTGTTAATATTATCGTTATTTTTTTTAAAAAAATTATTACGATAAATAATAATAAAAGTTTAATATTATTATTAATATGATAAATATTATTATTTGTATCCTAAATATTATTATTTTTATTATAATTAAAAGTATTAAAATTAAAAATATTATTATTTGTGTTATAAATATTATGATTTTTATTATAATTAATATTATTATTGTTTACTTATACACAAAGTACTATGAATTGGAACAGTGTAATGATAGAGTTGTCCTTGCCATAGAGAGTTGCAAAAACTGCAGGGAGAGGATACAGTTGTCTTTTCATTGGGATGCATTTGACATTGAAAGGATGGTTTGACAGAAAACAGTATGTTTAAATTTTGGTGGGGCATGGTGAGGCTGCAGGCACTTGGCGCTAGGGCTATCATGCCTTGGGCACTAGGTCCAGACCCTCGCATGTGGGTTTGCAAACCCGCATGTCTGGGTCTGCAGACCTGCTCGCTTGGTTCTACAGAATTGGGCGCTGGATGCAGACCTGCATGCCTGAGTCTCTTCATACTTGCACCTGGGATCTGCAGACCCCTCGAGGGGTTGCAGACATGTACGGCAAGGTCTGTAGACCTTGCAGAAAAGAAAAGAAAAAATAATAACAATTATTATTATTATTATTATTATTATTATTATTATTATTATTTTCATCGTTAATATTTTTTTAAAAAATTATTGCTATAAATAATAATGAAAGTTAATATTATTATTAATATGATAAATATTATTATTTATATTCTAAATATTAGTATTTTTATTATAATTAAAAGTATTAATTTTATAAATATTATTATTTGCATAATTATTAAACCCGACCCGGAGGTTGAACTGGCCAAGGAGCCGAGTCCCGGGTTTCATGAGTCAACTGGAGTCAACTTGGGTCAACTCGGAAAATTAAAATAATTTAAATTTTTAATATTTTATATGAAAAAATTAAGAAAAAATTCTTGTAAATATAAGTTATACATATTGTAAATAATGAAATTTAAAAGAATATTTTAAAAAGTTTTTTTTATCCCACATTAAAAAGATATTATGTTAAGTTTTTAAGTTGAGATATTTAAACTAAAAAAGTTTTTTTTATCTCATATTGAAAAAACATAACGTTTTTCTTGAGAACATAGAGTATATATATTAATGGTTTCAATCCCGTATTGAAAAAACATAACTTTTTCTTATGAACATATAATATATATACTAATGAGTTTCTAATATCACATTGAAAAAAAAAAACTTTTTCTTGGGAACATAGAGTATATATACTAACGGGTTTCAAATCCCACATAGAAAAAAGATAGCTTTTTTTCTTGAGAACATAGAGTATATATACTAATAGGTTTTAAATCCCACACTGAAAAGATACTATATTATCCTTTTAAGTTTAAATATTTAAACCAAAAGGTTTTTTTTATCCCACATTAAAAAAACATAATTTTTTTCTTGGGAACATAGGGTATATATACTAATGGGTTTCAAATCTTACATTTGAAAAAAAAACACCGGGTGTTATCCGGGTTTGGCAGGGTCGTTGCACCGGCCGGTCTTTTCATAAACATGGACCGATCCAGCCCCCGAGTCGACCCGCCGGGCCGGTCCGGGTTTAATAACTATGATTATTTATGTTATAAATATTATGATTTTTATTATAATTAATATTATTACTATTTACTTAGATACAAAGCACTGTGGATTGAAGCAGTGTAATGACAGAGCTGCCCTTGCCATAGAGAGTTGCAAAGACTGCAGGGAGAGAACGAGGTTGTTTTTTCATTGGGATGCATTTGACATTGAAGGGATGGTTTGAGAGAAAACGGTCAGTGTAAATTTTGGTGGGGCATGGTGGGGTGTCCCAGTTACTGTTTACCTAGACACAAAACACTGTGGATTGAAGTAGTGTAATGGTAGAGCTATCCTTGCCACAAAAGTTGCAAAGACTGCAGAGGGACGAGGGTGGTGTTGTCTTTTTATTATGATGCATTTGACATTGAAAGAATGGTTTGAGAGAAAACAGTTAGTGCAAATTTTGGTAGGGTATTGTAATGGTAGAGCTATCCTTGCCACAAAATGTTGCAAAGACTGCAGGGGGAGGGTGGTGTTGTCTTTTTATTATGATGCATTTGACATTGAAAGAATGGTTTGAGAGAAAAAAGTTAGTGCAAATTTTGGTAGGGTATGGTGGGGTTACAGGCCCCAGGCTGTAGACACCTGACGTTGGGGCTACCATATCCTGAGCGCTAGAGCTAAACCCACTCGCATGGCTGTAGCCCAGGCGAGCGGGCCTGCAAGCCTGCTCGTCTTGGTCTGCAAACCCGCATGCCTAGGATCTTCAGACCTGCTCGCTTGGGTTTGTAGAACCGCGTGTTGGATGTAGACCCGCATGCCTAGGGTCTTCAGACCCACTTGATTAGGTTTGCAGAACCGAGTGTTGGATGTAGACCCGCACGCCGGGGTGTCTTCTGGCCTGTGCGCGAGGTCTGCAGACCCCTCGAGAGGTTGCAGACTCGTGCGACTGGGTTTGCAAATCTTACAGAGAAGAAAAATGAAAAAAAAAAGTATAATAACAATTATTATTATTATTATTATTATTATTATTATCATTAATAAATTTCTTTTTAAAAAATTATTACTATAAAAACTTGGGTCAAACAAATTTAATATTATTATTAATATGATAAATATTATTATTTGTATTCTAAATATTTTTATTTTTATTATAATTAAAAATATTATTATCTGTGTTATAAATATTATGATTTTTATTATAATTAATATCATTAATATTAAAAATATCATTATTTTTACTAAAAATATCATTATTTTGATTATAATTAATATAATAATTAATAAATTTATAAAAAATATTATTAATATTGAAAAAAAACCATAATTGTTTTTAAGAGATTAAAAAATATAAGAACATGGACAAACAAGTTAAATATTATTATTAATGTTATTAAAATTTAAATAAATATTATTAATATAAAAAAAAACATAGATTTGATTTTAAGGGTAAAATAAATTATTTTTATTATTTTTATTATTAACTTAGGTCAGGCATCCCCTTCTAAACTCAAGAAAATTAAGGTTAGAAAGGGGTGCCTAACCCAAGTTGTTTGGGTGTGTCAGGGGTGCAGACTAAAATTACTTAGGTCTTACAACCTCACTTGGCCCAATGCTTTGGCGTCCGGACCTAAGGTTGTTGGGTCCGACGTCTAGACCTATAGGTAATGCGTCTTCAGACTTACTCAAGAGAATTGGGTCCGGACACCGAACTCATTAGCTTTGGATCCTGACGTCGAACCCATTAGCCTTGGGTCCAGACGCAGACCCAAGAGAATTAGATCTTAACGCCAGATCCAATTCTCTTGGATCCGACGTCAGGACCCAAGGCTAAAAAGTCCTACGTTAGGACCCAATTTTCTTGGATTCGGTATTAGGACCCGAGGGTAATGAGTTCGGTGTCCGGACCCAATTCTCTTGGGTTCGGCATCAGGATTCAAGGCTAATAGGTCTGGCGTGCGGTCCCAATTCTCTTGGGTTCAGCGTCTGGACCCAATTCTCTTGGGTTTCATGTTAGGAACCAAGGGTAATGGGTCATGTGTCATGATCCAATTCACTTGGGTCCTGCGTCAGGACCCAATTCACTTGGGTCTCGCGTCAGGATCCAAGGGTAATGAGTCTTGTGTTCCAGCACAATTCTCTTGGGTCCGACGTCAAGATCTAAGGTTAATGGGTTTGGCATCTGGTTCTAATTCGGGTCCAGCGTTATAGCTAGACTCAACATATTTGATATTTTTTATGAAAATAAAAAGTTAGTCCGCAGTGTAGCGCGAGCCACCTCACTGCTGCGCTATTTTGGTTTGGTTGTTATTTTGGGTTTTGTAAATTATTAGTTATTCAAACAATGTGGGAGGTTGGGAAGGATGGTATCGAGGCAGGGACCAATCTGGTGCCTGTAAGAAAAACCCACAAAATCATAGATTTGCCTCCACTACAGTACCGTTACAGTTAAAAACTGAAAAATTTTATAATCATACCATTTTTTACAGTGAAAGAGCATTTTCTTTTAATATTTGTATAATATTATGCAATTTTAAATCATATATTATTTTATTAGTCTCTAATTCATGACAATGTGTCTATAATAATTTTTTTGCAGAAGTTATGTATTACCCTGACGTTGACAAAAGTCCCTATTTTATTTATTTTTGTCACTGGAATTAGGCATCAACGAGGAAGCTATTAGCATAGTTTTAAAACCCGGACCGACCCGGCGGGCCGATCCGGGCATGAAATCGGGTCGGGTCTAAGCAAAAACCCGTCTGAGAGTTGGTCCGGCGAAACTCGACCGACCTGGATAAACCCGGCTGAGACCCGGCTTATTTTTCATGCTTTTTCACTGTAGCTTGTAGAAGTACCAACAGATGTAGAGGTCATTCCATGCTCTGCATATGCTTTATTAACCATTGAACAACAAAAAAAAGAATAAAAAAACCATTAGAGAAATCCTTTGCATAAAACCCATCTCTTCAATCTTCAAAGTTCAAAGCTATATCACTATTAGTTGCGATTCGGGAAGAAAAGCAGAGGAGAAAAAGACTTTAAGGCAACCCATACCGGTTCAGATCTGCCATACCGGTTCAAATTTGCGAGCAGAGTAGATAATCCTACCTCCAGCTCCTCATGACTCTCCTTTTTTTCTCTTGCTCTCTCTATTACATCATCGTTCATGTCGATTGTGATCTATTAGACCACAAACAAATGGTGAAGATGAAGCAATCTTGATCTAAGAAGAAGCCATAAATCTAATAATAGGGGCAGAGAAAACTCAAGCGATAATTGTAGACCACAAAGAAAAGTGTGAATCTTGTTTTCGGGATGCTAAACTAACCAGGGTTAGTAACCACCACCAGCAATATAAGTCATGCCTTGGCTTTTATTTTCTAATTTTAGGACTTTATTGTAGAAAACTGTTGCCTTGTCTTAAAAACGAATGGCTTGGCTTTTATTTCATTAATTAATTTTAGCAAGAGGAAAGAAAGACTAGCTTTTAGATTCTAATTTTTGAGTTGACCCCATTTGACCCGTGACCCGATCATCATACCGGATCGATCACCGGGTTGGGTTTTAAAACTATAACTATTAGCATTAAGATTATTTTTTTTTAAAAAAACATTATTGTCTTTTGGTCACCACCATCTACCAAACTTTCCTCAGTGAAGAAATTATTATATGTAAACATTCTCTTACCAACCTAGTTTAGTAAACTAGTTCTCTTTTTTTTTTTCTTTCCCCCATGAATTATTTGAAAAATTTTATGGTGTTCAAATTTATATTTATTGATATCCTATTAATTACTTAATAAAATTCATTTTATATAAGTAGATAAGTACAAGTAAGAGAAAAACAAAATACTAAATGAAGATATTTTTATTTTTATCACTTTTAGTGGGTCATGAGATTTTTTTTTCTCTTCCACTTATATTTATCCTTTTTTTCTAGGTGGGTAGCTAATAGGATGATACTAGTTATAACTTAAGCACCATAAAATATTCATGAACTATTCCTTTATAATTGTGATACACAAAATTAACCAAGAAGATATATGAAGTATGAGATAGAATGAACAGGCCAAACTTTTTATAGTTGATTATTGATAAATTGTTTTGTACAATTATTAAGTTAACATGACTTATTGGATTCAGATAGGTCAATGAACTTAATCTTAAATTTTTCCTTTTTTTTTTAAAAACATTATCATTGCCTGAACATTTTTTTTTTTAATTTTTATACTGGAAACAATTTGGAAATAATAAAATGACGAACACAAACAAAACGCAGATGAACATAACAATGTAGGATGAGTAAAATCCACCATTCCAATGCCAGAATAGACAATTTACAGCTAAATCGAGTGCGTGCCACAAGCAGGCACCACAAACAGGTAGTTTAAAATGACATTTAATTGAATATTGTGAGGGACTCAGCAGAAATCCCAATAGACTGTTAACACAAATAGAATCATATGCTTTTGTAATCCGGTTTTTAACATCAATCTAGCTAAATTACATTCAAGCTTCATGTATCGTCCTCGAAATCCCTGATACTCTTCAATACTTGAGACAATCATAAGCACATTCTAGTCTGTTCTGTCTAATGGATCCAAATGCTTGCAAAACACCAACATAGTTATTTTGACAGACACAGACAGAACAAATACTTAAACAGAGAAATAAATTACTTCTTATCAGAAAAGCCACCCTTCTGACTGAGGAAGGAGCGAAAGAGAGGAGAGCTGACGTCGTAGATCATCTTGTCGACTTTACAGATCTGTCGCATGCTTTCATAGAACCCTAGGTGAACTTTATACTTTTTTTAACAACGTTTGTTTCTTAGAAAGTAATTTTTTTTAGAAAATAAATACTAGAAAAATAAATTATTTTTTAATATTTAATAATGTATTAAAAAATATTTTTCAGTGTTTGGTTATGTTATGAAAAATAAGCTGGAAAATAGCTTATTAATGTTTTATTTTTTTTCAAGTTTATTAAAATAATGAGGAACAAATCTTACAAATTAAAAAGTTGAATGAGAATGAAATTGAAAAAAAATATTATAATTTCATAAATTATCTCAAATAAAATAAATAATAATCAAAATAATAGTGATTAAATTTAAAAAATAAAAAAAATTGAAAGATGAAGAAATTAAAATAATAATAATTAACATTTCATAAATTATTTCAAATAAAATAAGTAATAATAAAGAGAATGAGGACCAAATTTGATAGATAAAAAATTTCAATTAAAAAATGACAAGGGAAAAGCAAATAACAATTATAAAAATAAGGACCAAAATTAATATAAAAATTAAATTCTATGGGATGAAATTGACAAAAAAAATATTCAAAACAAAATATATATAGCAATCAAACGTTTGAGGACCAAATTTGATATAATCAGCAAATAATATGACATTTCTAAATTTTTCACAACTTCCGGAAAGTGTTTTCCGCCCAAAATAAAAGGAAAACACTTTCCTAAAAACCAAGTCAAATTTTTCTTTGACTGGAAAGTGTTTTCCGTTGATCGAAAAGCGTTTTTCGTTGACCAACTTTCCTAATGACAAATAAAAATAGAAAAGTTTGGAAAGTAGTTTCTCGAAAATCATTTTTCGAGAAACAAACACAGCCTTAGAAGAAAGGCTTCTAGTTGCAGGTGGGCCGAGTTATTGGGCCCATTATGTTTCAGTTTTATTAAATGAGCATTTCTTCCTGTTTCAGTTCTATAGATATTTAATTTTTTTTTTAAAATAGATTGAATATTTATTAATATATGTGAAAACTTTCAGCTCAAAATACCAAAAACTGATTTTTTAAAGGATTTTTGGTTAGTGATAATAATCAAATCACATGAAGGGATAATATTTACTCAAAACATATAGTTAAAGAATAAAATTTATCAAATTTATCAAATTGATAATAGATATTTGAATGTGCCACAATTCTAATAGCTGAAGGAAAAAATACCATTAAATCAAATATTAAATGGTAAGATATAAAATCTGGAGAACCAAATAAAATTGATGCATGGTAATTGAAAATGAGCTTGTGGATTTCTTTTTAGTTTAATATGTCTTGTAGTTATTTGGTTGATTATATGTGGTATTATTATATTTATGTAAATACATATTTATTATTAATAAATGTTTAATTTATATTTAATATTCGTATAATATTAGATTAATGAATTTAGAGTAAAAAAAAAATTCATGAGACAAAAATATTTTGCAAAGGGGCAAACATTGAGTATAGCATGAAGTATATGAAAGCACTTGAGTAATCAAGAGAGGATTTATCACCCTAAGTGTATTAGAGAAAATGTTTCATCTGTTCTCTAATAGTATTGACTAAGAAATCTTTAGCCAATGTGGAATGAGATTTGAAAAGAGTTTTCAAATCTTATTTACACGATTAATGACTATCATATAGAGAACAAATATGATTTAAAATGACAGACATATTATATGCCTTAATGTTAAATCAAAATATTATTGATGAAAGGATATTAATCACATTGAGAAACCGATTACTGAAAGGTTAGTCAAACCACTAATAACTTTTCTAATATTTGAGGGCTTATGACACGTTGTTAGGCGATGCACACTTGATCTTAAAATTTAAATTAATCAATTTTTTAATTGATAGTAGATTAAATTGTGTAATTTAATTAATTCTATTTAATTAGAATTATAGTTTATATTTGGGTCAACATATTAGGAACCTAATGAGTCACACACGTTAAAAACCAATAGTCAGAAATTAAACTGTAATGATTTAATTAAGTATGACTTGATTAAAATATATTTTAGATATTGAGGACCAGAATATAATTAATACATGAATTATATTTCTAAACCTAGAAAAATCAAGTAAGGACTTGGATTGAGTTAATTTCTAAAATTAGACTTGGATTGAGTTAATTTCTAAAATTATCCTTAATTAATATATGGATATTATTTAGGGGAAAATTAATAGTTTGTCAATTTATATTGTTTTTCAGATTTTCTTATAAATAGCAAGCCATACCTGTTATTTTTTTAGTTGTTGTCTGTTAAATAGAAAAACTACCAAAAACACAGAATTAAAGCTACCACACTAAGCATAACAATTCCTCTCTTCTAAATAGAAATTTAGGATATTTCTTATGGGTAATTTGTGTGGATTATCATTGGAAGTTGGATAATTGAATGACTTATGGTTTGTAACAACCTAACCTTTAAATAATTATTCAAAGCTAAAAAAAATTAGATATTCAGGTAATAAATCCAACTCTAGATCTGTTTAATAGGATCCTAAGGATTCCTAAATAATTTTATTTCATAGTTTTCATTGTGTATATGATATTTGGGAACCTAACATTATCCTCATCTCATAAAATTAGTTTCTTTTTCTCGATTCCAACCTTTAATATTAGATATATTGGAAATGAAGCTTCGTAATTTTTTTTTACTTTCTTTTCATGAAATTATCCAAATCTCATATTTAGATTGTGAATTTAACATGTTAACTCGGTTTGATTTAAATTGTTTATTTTTATTTTTTTAATTAATTTTATCTTTTAACATTTAATTAGTTAAAAATTTAACTTTGTAATTGTTTTTCTTTTCATAGGATCCCACAAAGCACGTAGCATAGAGCCATAGACATAGGCTTAGAGTCCCCCCCCCCCACACACACACAGAGAGAGAGAGAGAGAGAGAGAGAGAGAGAGAGAGAGAGAGAGAGAGAGAGAGAGAGAGAGAGAGAGAGAGAGAGAGAGAGAGAGAGATCTTGATCTTTTTCAAGCAAATTACACAAAAGGTGAGTAGTTATCCTATTTTTTTCTTAAAAAAATTCAAATTTTAGATTTGGAGATGTACCAAGATTTCGGCAAAATCTCCTCTATACCAGTAGATTTCAAGTTATCAACTAAAAATCTGTTACACTTCAATATTCAACCAATCCACATTTCATTCATTGTTTAATTATTCTAGACTCATCACATTAAAATTCAACACTTTACATCCATCACATTTCATTATGGTTCACCACATCTATATACTCATCAATATAAAATAATCAAATCTTCAAAATATAAAAGCATAATGTAACATCCCCATTCTATGTTATTTAAGCCTCATATAAAAGTTTAATAATTTCTTATTTCTTAGTAATTTTTTTTGAAAGCCATTGACTTAGCAATTAAATCAAACTACACCAATATAAAATTTGTAATTGAAATTTTCCATTTGAATCATCCATACAATAATTGGAACACGATCACCTATAAATTAAACTAAGGATCATTTAACTACTATATTTGGAATTTAGTACAAACATTATCAAGTTAAAATCTACATCAAATAATCATAATCATGAATCAGGTGTTCGCTGCCGAATATGTGTCATTCGTAGCGAATCAAGTTTTAGCTGTTAAATCATGTTGTCCTCAGCGAAGCGAATCAGGTTTTGGCTGCCGCATTTGTGTTGTCCCCTGGGAAGCGAATCAGGTTTTCACTGTCAATTTGTGGTGTTGGCAGCGAAGCGAATCATGGTTTGGCTATCAAATTTGTGTTGTCCGCAGCGAATCATGTGTTCGATGCTGAATTGTGTTATCCACAGGGAATCAAGTGTTCGGTGTTGAATTGTGTACTCCGTAGTGAATCAGGTGTTCGCTGCCAAATTTGTATTGTCTGTAGGGACTCAGGTGTTCACTGTTGAATTTGTGGCGTCCCCAGCGAACCAGGAGTTCACTTTCAAATTTGTTTCGTTCGCAGCGAAACAGGTGTTCACTGCCGAATTTGTGTCGTCTGCAGCGAGTCAGGATTTCGCTACTGAATTTGTGTCGTCCGCAGCGAATCAGGTGTTCGTTGTCGAATTAAGGACTCCACAGCGAATCAGTTGTTCTTTGCTAAATTTGTGATGTACGCAGAGAATCTGGTGGTTGCTGCTGAATTTGGGTGGTCCACAACGAATTAGGTGTTCGGTGCTGAATTTGTGTTGTCTGCAACTAATCAGGTGTTCGCTGCCGAATTGTGGTGTCGGCAACGAAGTGAATCAGGTGTTTGGAGCTGAATTGTGTACTCCACCGCTAATCAGGTGTTTGGTGCCGAATTGTGTAGTCCACATCGAAACAGGTGTTCGCTGTCGAATTGTGTTGTTCGCAGCGAATCAGGTGTTCGCTGTCGAATTTGTGTTGTCATCAGCAAATCTGGTTTTTGCTGCTGAATTTATGTTGTCCGTAGCGAATCAGGTTTTGCTCCCGAATTGTGTTGTCCGCAGCGAATCAGGTGTTCGTTGCGGAATTTGGGTTCTTGGCAGCGAATCAGGTGTTCGCTGCCCAATATTGATGTCCACAGCAAATCAGTTGCTCATTGCCAAATTTGTGTTGTCCGCAGCAAATCGAATCAGGTATTCGCTGCTGAATTATGTTGTTCACCGTGAAGCGAATCAGGTGTTCACTGCCGGATTTGTGTGTTCCGCAACAAATCAGGTGTTCGCTGCAAGATTTGTGTTATCCGCAGCAAAGCAAATCGGGTGTTCGCTATCGAATTTGTGTTGTCTGCAGCGAATGGGGTTTTTGCTGCCGAATTTGTGTTGTCCGCACCAAATCTGGTGTTCGCTGTTGAGTTTGTGTTGTCCGTTAGGAATCAGGTGTTCGCTGCTGAATTTGTGGCGTCTCCAGCGAATCAGGAGTTCTCTTTTGAATTTGTGTTGTCCGCAGCGAATCAGGTTTTCTCTACCACATTGTGTTATCCGCAGCGAGTCATGTGGTCGCTGCTGAATTTATAGCATCCCCATCGAATCAGTAGTTCTCTTTCAAATTTGTGTAGTCCGCAACGAATGAGGTGTTCCCTACGGAAATTGTGTTATCTGCAGCGAATCAGGTGTTCGATGCCGAATTGTGTTATCCGCTGCGAATGAGGTGTGCGCTGCCGAATTTGTGTCGTCCGCAGCCAATCAGGTTTTCCCTGCCGAATGGTGTTGTCCGCTGCAAACGAATCAGGTTTTCACTGCAGAATGGTGTTGTCCGCAGTGAAGTGAATCAGGTTTTCGCCGCCTAATAGTGTTGTTCACAGCGAAGTGAAGCGAATCATGTTTTCACCATGAAATTGTGTTGTATGCAGCGAATCAGGTGTTTGCTGTCGAATTATGGTGTCGGTAGCGAAGCAAATCAGGTGTTTGGAGCTGAATTATGTACTCTACCGCGTATCAGGTGTTTGGTGTCGAATTGTGTACTCCACATTGAAACAGGTATTCGTTGCTGAATTTGTGTTGTTCGCAGCGAATCAGGTGTTTGCTGTCGAATTATGGTGTCGGTAGCGAAGCAAATCAGGTGTTTGGAGCTGAATTATGTACTCTACCGTGTATCAGGTGTTTGGTGTCGAATTGTGTACTCCACATTGAAACAGGTATTCGTTGCTGAATTTGTGTTGTTCGCAGCTAATCAGGTGTTAGCTGCGGAATTTGTGTTGTCCGCTGAGAATCAGGTGTTCGCTGTTGAATCTGTGGCGTTTCCAGCGAATCAGGAGTTCTCTTTTGAATTTGTGTTGTCCGCAGCGAATCAGGTTTTCGCTGTCGAATTTGTGTTGTCCACAGTGAATCAGGTTTTCTCTACTGAATTGTATTGTCCGCAGCGAGTCAGGTGGTCGCTGCTGAATTTTTGGCATCCCCAGTGAATCAGTAGTACTCTTTCAAATTTGTGTAGTCCGCAGCGAATGAGGTGTTCCTTGCGGAAATTATGTTGTTTGCAGCGAATCAGGTGTTCGGTGCCGAATTGTGTTATCCGTTGCGAATGAGGTGTGCGCTGCCGAATTTGTGTCGTCCGCAGCCAATCAGGTTTTCCCTGCTGAATTGTGTTGTCCGCTATGAACGAATCAGGTTTTCGCTGCGAAATGGTGTTGTCCGCAACGAAGTGAATCAGGTTTTCGCCGCCTAATAGTGTTGTCCGCAGCAAAGTGAAGCGAATCATGTTTTTACCATGAAATTGTGTTGTATGCAGCGAATCAGGTGTTTGCTGCCGAATTGTGGTGTCGGCAGCGAAGCAAATTAGGTGTTTGGAGCTGAATCGTGTACTCCGCCGTGAATTAGGTGTTTGGTGCCGAATTGTGTACTCCACATCGAAACAGGTGTTCACTGCCGAATTGTGTTGTCCACAGCGAATCAAGTGTTCGATGTTGAATTGTGTATTCTGCAGCGAATCAGGTGTTCAGTGCTGAATTTTGTTGTCCGCAGCGAATCAGGTGTTCGCTGCGGAATTTGTGTTGTCGTCAGCGAATCTGGTTTTTGCTGCCGAATTTGTGTTGTCCGCAGCGAATTAGGTGTTCGCTGCGGAATTTGGGTTCTCGGCAGCGAATCAGGTATTCGCTGCTGGATATTGATGTTCGCAGCGAATCATTTGCTCGCTGCCAAATTTGTGTTGTCCGCAGCAAATCAAGTATTTGCTGCTGAATTATGTTGTCCGTCGCTAAGCGAATCAGGTGTTTGCTGCTAGATTTGTGTGTTTCGCAGCAAATCAGGTGTTCGTTGCCAGATTTGTATTGTCCGCAGCGAATTAGGTGTTCGCTGCCGAATTAAGGACTCCACAGCGAATTAGTTGTTCTTTGCTGAATTTGTGATGCCCGCAGAGAATCTAGTGGTCGCTGCTGAATTTGGGTGGTCCGCAGCGAATTAGGTGTTCGGTGTCGAATTTATGTTGTTCGCAGCGAATCAGGTGTTCGTTACCGAATTGTTGTGTCGGCAACGAAGCGAATCAGGTGTTTGGAGCTGAATTGTGTACTCCACCGCGAATCAGGTGTTTGGTGCCGAATTGTGTACTCCACATCGAAACAGGTGTTCGTTGCTGAATTATGTTATCCGTAGCGAATATGGTGTTCGATGCCGAATTGTGTATTCTGCAGCGAATCAGGTGTTCGCTGCCGAATTTATGTTGTTCGCAGCGAATCAGGTGTTTGCTACGGAATATGTGTTGTCCGCCGCGAAGCAATTCAGGTGTTCGCTGCCGAATTGTGTGTTCGACAGCAAATCAGGTGTTCGCTGGCGAGTTGTGTGGTCGACAGTAAATCAAGTGTTCTCTGCTGAATTGTGTTGTCTGCAGCGATTCAGGTGTTCGCAGCGGAATTTGTGTTGTCGCCAGCGAATTAGGTGTTCACTGTCGAATTTGTGTCATCCGAAGCAAATCAGGTTTTCGCTGTTGAATCATGTTGTCCGCAGCAAAGCGATTCAGGTTTTCACCGTGGAATTTTGTGGTCTGTAGCGAAGCGAATCAGGTGTTCGTTGCTGAATTTGTGTTGTCCGCCGTTAATCAAGTGGTCGCTGCAAAATTTTGATTTCTGCAGCGAATTAGTTGCTCGCTGCCAAATTATGTTGTCCGCCATGAAGCGAATCAGGTGTTATTGCTGAATTTGTGTTGTTCGCAGCAAATATGGTGTTTGCTACCGCATTGTGTTGTACACAGTGAAGCGAATCAGGTGTTTGCTGCTGAATTGGTGTTGTCCGTAGCAAATCAAGTTTTTCGCTACTGAAATTTGTTGTCCGCAGCGAGTCAGGTGTTCACTGTCAAATTTGTGGCATCCCCAGCGAGTCAGGAGTTCTCTTTCAAATTTGTGTCGTCTGCAGCGAATCAGGTGTTCTCTGCCAAATTTGTGTTGTCCGCAACGAATCAGGTGTTTGCTGTCAAATTTATGTTGTCCGCTGCAAATAGGGTTTTTGTTGTTGAATTTGTGTTGTCCACAACTAATCAGGTGTTCTCTGTGAAATTTGTGTTGTCCGTATCAAATCTGGTGTTCGCTGCCAAATTTGTGTTGTCCGTAGCGAATCAAGTTTGGTTGCGAAGTTTTGTTGTCTGCAGTGAATCTGTGTTCACTGTCGAAGTTGTGTTGTTTGTAGCAGAAGTGTGATTCGTTGTCGAAATCGAGTTGCTTGCAGCGAATTAGCATTTGCTTCCAAAAGCGTGTTGGTTGCAACGAAAGGAGCATTTGCTACCGAAATTGTGGTGGTTGCAGCGAAACAGTTTTCGCTGTCGAATTGTGGGGCCGGTAGCGAACCAGTTTTCGTTGCCGAACTGTACGACCTGCATTGAATCAGTTTTCGCAGCTGAATTGTGTGGCCAACAGCGAATTAGTTTCGCTATCGATTTTCTACAATAGACCCCCCCGGGTAGAAATGACTTAAATGCTTGTAACAATTTCATTGTATGATGGTGTAAAATGTGGAACTCTTGAATGTTAACATATGGACTCTTGAAATAAGTAGGGTGATGAATGTGATTTAAAGATGCAAATGTACTAATTTGTGGCCATTGATGTCTTAGGTGGTGTGGTCGGGATCAAACTATCGCCATGACAAGGACAACCCGCAAGTGGAGCAAGTAGGTGGTTTCCACCTTTTTTTGGTATGATGTTTATGTTTTGAAATGATTTACTTATGATGATATTTTATTAAATCCTTGTTGAAT
This sequence comes from Populus nigra, assembly GCF_951802175.1. Lineage (NCBI taxonomy): Eukaryota > Viridiplantae > Streptophyta > Magnoliopsida > Malpighiales > Salicaceae > Populus > Populus nigra. The sequence continues at coordinate 26,869,172 of NC_084853.1, forward strand.
GATGAAACGACGATGAAGTGTTTGATTGAATTTTTGATGATTGTCGAAACGACTATGAAATGTCAATTGAGTTTTTGATGAATGTTGAAACAATGAAGAAAATGTTAATGTTCTAAAATGACCCATTTGAGGTGGATATATTATTGTGTTGTGATGAATATTAAATCGAATATGAGATATTGATTGGGCTGCTGACGAATGGTTGTATGAGTATTACAAAGGATCTATCGTTTTATATTATTGAATGTAATTGTGACGAATATATTACGAGGGATCTACCATTGTATTATTTTGAATGAAATTTTCATGAATAGTTGCATGAGTATTATGAAAGATCTACCGTTGTATTATACTGAACGTTAATTATCACGAATGGTTGTATGAGTATTACGAGGGATCTATTGTTGTATTGTATTGAACATTAACTGTCATGAATGGTTGGATGAGTAATATGAAAGGTACTGTTGTGTTATACTAAATGCTAAACTGTTATGAAATGGTTGTTTGTATATTACAAAGGATCTATTATCGTGTTACTGAATGTTAAACTATTACGGAACGCTTGTACGAGTACCACGAAGGGTCTCCTATTATATTGCAGTGAATGTCAAATTGTTATGAATTGTTTGAATGAGAAAATCAAGGGATATTACCATGTTACAGTGATTTCACAAACCGCCTCTGGAATGTTTGATTGGTTGACGATTAGCTTCGGCTAATGGCATCCTAAGCGGATGACCGGGATGAGCAAATGATTAGCTATGACTAATGGCATTCAAAGCGGATGACCAGGATGAATGATTGATTAGCTTTGGCTAATGACATCCGAATGGATGACCGGGACAAATGATTGATTAGCTTTGGCTAATGGCATCCAAAGCGGATGACCGGGATGAACAAATGATTAGCTTCGACTAATGGCATCTGAATGGATGACCGGGATAAATGATTGATTAGCTTCGGCTAATGGCATCTGAATGGATGATCGGGATGAATAAATGATTAGCTTCGGCTAATGGCATCTGTAACATCCCCATATCTGGAATAAAGAAACAATCTCATGTTAACTGATAAATAGAGTAATTAAATTACACACACACACACACACATATGTACAAGGTGTTCACATTAAAATTTATCAAAAATTTCACTAAAATTTCAGCAGAGTCTCCTCTATATCGGGAGGTCCCAAGTTAGCGACATACAACCTGTTTACACTTCTAATATCCTGCAACTCCTAATTCAATTCAACCCAACAGTCCTGGGTCTCAATCTTATGAAACATCATCATTCATGTCAACCATAATATTTATGATATATATTGAACAACAATTATCATTATGGATGGATAAAAGATATAAACATGTATACATGGAACATGGTTATACAAACTACAGAATTAAATTCATCTATTCAAGTTTAAACATCAATTATACAAATTAAGTTATATAAAAGTTGTAATATTACAAAATACAAGGGTATACTCCCCAGAACCTAGATTACAAAAAGTGAACATAAGCTAGGATCTACTCCTGTTGTGCATGTGATGGTCCTGAAACAAAATACATATTATTGAAACATGAATATCACAATAATATAGCAACACAAATATCCAACAATTTAAAAAGGAAAATATGCATTCATATTTTATTCACTTCTCCCTTCTGGTTTTCATTGGAAACTCTTTCTCCTTCAACTATTAAAAATTGTTTCCTCTTCCATTATCAACCTCCATTCAAGATTTCATAAGATCAACCATGATTATTTCCGCTTAACACATTATCGATACCAATTTCTTTGGTATCATCATCACCCTGTTGGAATCGATGCAAGGTGATCCCCTTACTCGGGATCCTAACACACACTAAATGTATGCTAGTCCATGCCCCATATTACACTTCTCATATTTTCTTTGTCAACAATAATTTCATCACTTGGCAATTCATACAACATCCTTTCGCCTTGAATACTATTCAAAATATCGACATCATTATACAAAATTTCCTCATTTCCCATAATATCCAACATTTGGTAATTCACATATCACATCAATAACATATTAAATCATGGAATTTAACTAGAAAGTATAGGTGCAAATCACCTACCTGCAGTAGAAGCTCTACTTGTGCTTCCTTGCTGTTGTTGTTGCATCACATCGGTGGTCCCTCCTGGAATAACAGGCTCATCTCATAAATTTTTCTCATTCAAGGATATGTTTTATAATAATCATATCAACAGCTAATAAGTCTTTCTTTCAATCATTTCTTTTTTTATATTTTATATTTTTCTCATTACACCCATTAATATTGTCATTCTTTATCCAACCATAGTTATCATTCCTTTTTTTATATTTGAACTGTTACTGTTTAAATCTCGAACTGTTACTGTCCAACCGTTACTGTCTAGACCTCAGACTGTTACTGTCCAACCGTTACTATCTAGGCATTGAACTGCTACTGTCTTGAACCGTTACTGTCTAGGCATTAAATTGTTACTGTCTTGATCCGTTACTATCTAGACATTAAATTGTTACTATTTTCAAGTGTTACTGTCTGTAGAGGTCGCATTCCAACCTTTGCTCTGATTTTTAACTATATATGGAGTTCTAGGACTTTGTTTCAAGCAAGGTTGGTGGTGTTGGAAAGCTAAGACATGGGGCTACAAGTCCCCTGAAGGAAGGAGAACCCAGTTCTACCCCTAAGATAGTCAAAATTGCTTATCAACTAATCAGTCCTACTGTCTTACATAGTCAGTCATGACCCACTTTTCGTTGGTGACCTCTAACTAGAGTTCTACAGCTCCAAATTGAGCAAGACCAATTTTCTTGGTTAGATAACATCCAAAACTACAATTTCTATGAAGGAACCTGATCATAATTCTTTCATACTTCTACCCAAAATCTCACTGAAAGTTAGGAGACAAGCCTGTCCAGATTCGTCACCCCCTTCTATTCACACATAACATTCACAAACTATATTTTCTAGTTAAGTTATCATGGTTTCATGCCACCAAATCACATACCACACATAAATTAACTTAATTTTAATAATTGATACTTTTTCCCCAATTTTAAGTCTAAGAACCCTAGTCTATAATTCAACATCAAAGCATCAATTCATAATCAAATTTAAAATGAATTATAACATCATGTTTAGAACATCTTATCCAATAAGAATCAAGGTTTCGATCTTCAACCAGATAAAGATTTGTTTGACTCCCCCTTTTTCCTATAGATAGTCGGCACTTCCCTACCTCTTTTGTTCAAATTTTTCTTGTTAATTCCTTGCCCCCAAGTGTTTATTCTACCTATAAACCCTTAATCTTAGATGGGTTCTTGAAATTTTGGTGTTTCTCTCTTGATTTGCAAGAATGAAATACAAAAACTGCCTCTTTTCTTTCCTTATAGTTGTTGCAGATTTTTGGTGAGGAGAGAAGTATTTATACTCTACAATTTCTCTTATATATATATATATATATATATATATATATATATATAATCAAGTTATACTTCTTTTCATTTTTTTTTTAACTCCACCTCGGAACTTTTAGTTTAGTTTATTTTCCTCAATTTAATCTAATCCTCAACATTTCTAGGTTAATTTATAATGTCTCAAAATATTTCGCCTTATAATTTATAGCCCAAAAATTTTTGAATTCCTATTTTTTTTATTTAACCCTATGCATGAATTTCTTTGCTTTATTTTATGCAACCTTATTTTCCTAGGGTTTACAGCATCCGAATGGATGACCGTGACAAATGATAGATTAGCTTTGGCTAATGGCATTCAAATGGATGACCGTGATAAATGATTGACTAGCTCCGACTAATGGCATCCAAAGCGGATGACCAGGATGAACAAATGATTAGCTTCGGCTAATGGCATCCGAATGGATGATTGGGACAAGTGATTGATTAGCTTCGACTAATGGCATCCAAAACAAATGAACTAATGATTAACTTCGGCTAATGGCATCTGAATGGATGACTGGGACAAGTGATTGATTAGTTTCGGCTAATAGCATCCTAAGTGGATGGCCGGGATGAACAAATGATTAGCTTCAGCTAATGGCATCCTAAGTGGATGGGCGGGATGAGTAAATGACTAACTTCAACTAATAGCATCCTAAGTGGATGACCAGGATGAATAAATGATTAGTTTTGGTAAATGACATCCTAAATGGATAATCAGGATGAATAAATAACTAGCTTCGGCTAATAGCATCCTAAATGGATGACCGGGATGAACAAATGAGTAGCTACAGCTAATAGCACCCTAATTGGATGACCAGGATGAGTAAATAACTAGCTTCAGCTAATAGCACCCTAATTGGATGGCCAGGATGAATAAATAACTAGCTTCGGCTAATAGCATCCTAAGTGGATGATCGAGATGAACAAATGAGTAACTACAACTAATGGCACCCTAATTGGATAACCAGGATGAGTAAATGACTAGTTTCAGCTAATGGCACCCTAAGTGGATGACCAGGATGAATATATGATTAGTTTCGGTAAATGGCATCCTAAATGGATAATCGAGATGCATAAATGACTAGTTTTGGCTAATAGCATCCTAAGTGGATGACTGGGATGCACAAATGATTAGTTATGACTAATGGCACCCTAATTGGATGACTAAGATGAGTAAATGACTAGCTTCGACCAATAGCATTCTAAGTAGATGACCAGGATGAATAAACGATTGACTTCGGCTAATGGCATCCTAAGAGGATAGTCGGATTTAAGTGTTATGAGTTACTTTTAAGAACTGATGCGTTCATGTATACTATGTTTTGTATATACCAAGTATATGAAAGAACTACCATTGTTATGCTTTAAATAGAGAATAACATTAGTTCAGCTAACGGTATTCGAGATTAATGATCGAGTTTGAGTATTGTAATTAGGGTAATTAACGAATTGTTAATGGTGGTATTTATATAAGTAAGGAGAAATGAAAGAATTATGCTTTTTTGGTCCAAGAATGAAATGTAACGTTAATATTGCTTTATTATGTTTTCTTAAATTGCCTATAATGCTTGAAATTACCTTGTGTTGTAACAGGGACATCATACCAACATGGTGCATAAGGAAATTCATTTCGCGACTATATATTCATTTTTCATTACTATATATTTGCATATTGTGGGTGATATGAGTTCTACATGAATGGACGTGTTAATCACTCAATTAGTCGTCCGATCCCTTATGTAAAGACTAGTAATGAAAAATTGAAATGGAACACATATGTGAATGTACGAACAAGTTGATATGATGTGTATGAATATACATATAAGGTATTCATCTAATGAGGATGTCTTGTTGTGAAATTACATGAGGTCAGGATAACAAAAGTACTAGTTGTGTAACTTGTTGTTCGACACTCTTGTATGAACTTGTGATGATAACAAGATTAGAACAAGAATGTGAATTTATGAGTATGTCGATATGATGTAATGTAAACCTATGAGTATGGAAATATAATATTATAGGCACATGTATTGAGAATCCGTTCTATGGGAATGTTGATTTACATTATCCTACATAGATTGTGTCTTGTTAATGAACAAAATGCAATGATAAATCTGAAGAATGATATGGTGAAAAACATCCAGAAACCGAACGATTAAAAAGAAATTCCAGCGATTTTGGCCTTGAAAAAACCAGGTCATTACATTCGTAATACTCATACAACCATTCGTCACAATTACATTCAATAAAATACAATAGTATATCTTTCATAATACTCATACAACCGTTCGTCACAATTACATTCAATGAAGTACAACAATAGATCTTTTCTAATACTCATACAACCATTTATCAGCATCCCAAATTCATAGTAGCTCAATCAACATCTCATAGTCAGTTTAATATTCATCGCAACACAGTAATATATCCACCTCAAACAGGTTATTTGATAACATTAACATTTTCATCATTGTTTCAACATTCATCAAGAACTCGATCGACATTTTATAGTCGTTTCAACGATCATCAAGAATTCAATCAAACACTTCATTGTCGTTTCATCATTCAACAAGGATTTAATAATATATCATCATAAGTAAATCATTTCAAAACATAAACATCATACGAGAAAAAGGTGGAAACCACCTACCTGTTCCATCCACGGGATGTCCTTGTCCTGACGAAGGTTCGATCCCGAATGTACCACCTAAAACATCAATGGCCATAAATCAGTACATTCATATTCAGTAATCACACATAACTCGTCATTACACATGTCTCAAGCATACACAAGTTCATGTTTCATTGTTTCACATATTACCATCACATAAAGCAATCATTTTAATCACTAGGCCATTTTAGATATGTAAATCTGCTGCAGAATTTTGTTAGCGAAAACTGGTTCGCAGTAGACAATAAAAATTCGACAACAAACACTGATTCGCTGTAGACAACACACTTCAGCAGCGAAAGCTAATTTGCTGCAGACACCAGAATTTAGCAGCGAACACTGATTCCCTGCAGACAACACAGTTTCGATAGCGAACACTGCTTTGCTGCAGACAATACAATCTCACTAGCGAAACCTGGCACGCTGCACACAACACAATTTCAGCAGCAAACACTAGCTCGTTGCAGACGACACCATTTCGACAGTGAACGCTGATTCGCCACAGACATCACAGTTTCGGCAGCGAACACTGATTCGCTGCAAACAACACATTTTGGCAGTGAACACTGGCTCACTGCAGATAACATAATTTCGGCAATGAACACTGCTTTGCTGCACACAACCTAATTTTGGCAGCGAACATTGCTTCGTTGAAGACAGCACAATTTTGACAACGAACACTGCTTCGCTGAAGACAACACAATTTCAACAGCGAATACTGCTTCGTTGCAGACAACCTAATTTCAGCATCAAACACAGATTCGTTGCAGGCAACATACTTTCAGCAAGGAATGCTAATTAATTGCAGCCAACACACTTTCGACAGAAAAAGTTAATTCGCTGTAGACAACTCAATTTCGGCAGCGAATCACAAATTCACTACAGAACACACACTTTCGGCAGCGAACGCTGATTTATTGCAGACAACACCCTTTCGGCAGCGAACACTGATTCGCTGATACACTTTTGGTAGCGAACGTTAATTCGCTGTAGACAACTCAATTTCGGCAGCGAATCACAAATTCACTACAGAACACACACTTTCGGCAGCGAACGCTGATTTATTGCAGACAACACCCTTTCGGCAGCGAACGCTGATTCGCTGATACACTTTCGGTAGCGAATGTTAACTCGCTACAGACAACTCAATTTCAGCAGCGAATCATAAATTCGTTGCAGAACACACTTTTAGCAGCGAACATTGATTCGTTATAGACAACATAATTTTGGCAGCGAATCACAGATTCGTTGCAGACAACACAATTTCGGTAGTGAATCACAAATTCGCTGCAGAACACACATGTTTGGCAGCGAACACAAATTCGCTGTAGACAACACCCTTTCAGCAGTGAAAGCTGATTCACTGCAGACAACTCAATTTCAGCAACAAACACTAGTTCACTGCAAACAACACAATTTTGGGTATGAACACATGCATTTCAGTTCCAACATTACAGTTTTTCATAGAACCCAGTAGAATCACACAATTTCAAGCATGACCACATGTATTTTAGTTCCAAAATTACATTTGTTCATAGAACACAACAGAATCACACAATTTCAAGCATGAACACATGCATTTCAGTTCTAGCATTATATTTGTTCATAGAACCCAGGAGAATCACACAATTTCAAGCATGAACACTTGCATTTCATCACACAACATGTTCTATTCAGCCCCCCACTATGGCCGATCATCTTTCCAAGTTCATGCATTTAAAAATTTTTCATTTCCTTTTGTTAAGTATTCTGAAATTTATCCCCCATTCAATCCCATTTTCATCCCTCTTCCTAGTCCAATTTTTCCTTATCAGCTGGTGCAAGAATCCTAGGCCATTTACTTGGGGTTTCCTTCTCCCTTTTGGTCCAAAGGTCACAAGAACAGGAGGAGAAAGGTTTTGGTTCATACCTTATGATTTTAAGTGGTTTTAGGAAAGCATTTAATGGTCTTTCTTCCCCTCTGCTGTCAGTTCTCTTCCTCTTCTTTTGTTTAGTTTTCCTCCCTTTTCTTCTTCTGTTCAGCCGTATGTCGCAACCCCTCTCCCTCCATGGCTTTTAGTTATTAATCCTACCAACTAGCTCTCTATTTACTCGCACATGCAGTAGAGTGAACATGCAGCTGGGTTGTGTGTTTTTCTCTGGACAAAAGGAAGGGTTTGCTGCAGTTATTGGGTCGGTTTTGGAAAGAGGAGGGTCACCTTTTCTCTTCTTCTCAACTCTCTATACACTCTTCACTCAAGAGGGCTTGCATGCAGGTGGTCTGGTCGATTTTTCTTGGGGGGAAGAGAGGTTCAATTGCAGCAATGGCTGCAGCAGTTTCTAGGGGAGAGGAAGAGTCACCTTTTCTCTATCCTTGTATTTATAGCCACTATAAGTATGCTAGGGTGTTTGGGCACTGGACAAGGGTTGTCCTTACCCCTCTTTTTAGGTTATCTTGGGCTGGTTTTTATTCAAATTCTCTCCTAGGATAGGTTGGTCCAACATAAATTTTTGTTTGATTTTATAGTGTCCCTGTCGATTTCAAAATCGATAGCCAAACTATGCCCTGTCGATTCAGAAATCGGCAGCCAATAACTACATCACTATCGATTTATAAATCGGCAGCCAAAAACTCTACTGATGTCGATTTAGAAATCGGCAACTAAAAACTTTGTCGCTGCCAAATCAAAGATCAGCACCCAAATTGTGTCGCCACCGATTTAGAAATCGGCAGCCAATAATTGTGTTGCTGCTGATTCATAAAGCGACAACTAAAAACTTTGCTGATGTTGATTCTGAAATCGGCAGCCAATAACTGCATCGCTGTCGATTCAGAAATCAGCAACAAAAAACTTTGCCGATGCCGATTTAAAAATCGATAGCAAACCTGTGCCGCTGCCGATTTAGAAATTGGCAGCAAAAACTTTGCTGATGCCGATTTAGAAATCGACAGCCAATAACTGCGTCGCTACCGATTTAGAAATCAGCAGCCAAAAACTTTGTCACTGCCGATTCAGAAATTGGTAGCCACACTGTGTCATTGTCGATTCATAAATTGGCAGCCAATAACTGCGTTGCTGCCGATTCAAAAATCAGCAGCCAAAAACTTTGCCGATGCTGATTCAGAAATCGGTAGTCGAATAGTGTCGCTGTCGATTTCTGAATTGACAACGATGGTGGAGTCATTTGGTATAGATGCTCCTGGAACAAAGTCGATTTGATGTTCAATTCCCCTAATTGGTGGCATGCCACTAAGAATCTCTTCTGGAAAGACATCTTCAAACTCTTGTAAAAGAACTTTAACAATACTAAGAACATAGGAATCCAAATTATCAAAGTTAAAGTATGCCTCCTTACACTCAAGTAAAATCATAGGCAATTCAGAGAGATAAGCATGTTTAAGATCACTAGATTTTCCAAACAAATTAAAGTTTTTCCCCACTTTTTCTACACACTCTTCTTTTCTCACCCTTTCTTTCTTCTCTACACTCATTTTCTCTCCACTCTTGGCCTCCCTTCTATTTTTTTCTTTTTGGCCATGACCCTTCCCTAATTTTCTAAGGGCCAAAACTCTGCCTCATTTTGTTTTCAACTCATGGCTCACTTTATTTTCACTCTTCCTCACATTCTCACCATGTTGTTTGGCTTGTTCTTCCACTTTGGTCGAATCTAAATGCTTCTCCTCATAGCTTTTCTTCAATTGAATTTGATCTTGATACACTTGCTTTGGTGTTAGTGGGGCAAGTGTATAAATTCTATCATCCTTTTCCAATGAATACTTGTTCTTAAACCCATCATGCTTGGCTTTTCTATCAAATTGTCAAGGCCTCCCTAATAACATATGAGCACAACATCACATAACACTTCATCCTTATACTTGCCTACTGAAAAAGAAATCATCACCTGTCTATTCACCCTAACAACACCACATTCATTCAACCATTGAAGCTGAAAAGGCCTCTCATGCTTTATGGTATTCGATCTCAACTTTCTAACCAAAGTAAAACTAGCAACATTAGTATAACTACCGCTATCAATAATCATACTACATACCTTATCGTTGATTAGGCATCTAGTATGGAAGATGTTCTCCCTTTGTTGCTTCACATCATCCTCCTTAGTCTGAACACTGAGCGACCTTCTAATCACCAAAACTTTATCACCAACAACATACTCTAAATCACTAGCATCCTCAAGTGGTGGCATGTCATCACAATCAGACTCCTCACTAGTGGACAGAATCTCTCCATCATCCCTTAGAATCATAACTCCACGATTTGCACACTCTGATGCATGGTGTCCCAATCCCTGACACTTGAAACACTTTATATCACGATTACGCTTCGGTTAGACTTCTCCCTTAAGTTTTTGATCATTGGCCGAAACCTGCTTCTTCATGGAGGTAGGTTCAGTAACTTTAGAAGTCACCAAGGGCTTTGATGGCGCATTACCCTCTCTCTTATAATTCAACTTCCAACCTAAAAAAGACCCCGACTAAGCTCTAGATCGTGTATTACCCTTCCTTTTCAACTGTCCTTCAACCTTAATGGCAAAATGCACTAACTCTTCCAATTCAACATAAGATTGCAACTCCACAACATTAGCTATATCTCTATTCAAGCCATTAAAAAACCTAGACATATTAACTTCCACAACATAAGTTGTACCCAAGAAGTCTGGAGTTACTGTGATAACAAATGAGAAAAATGAGTTAATTCCAACTAGGACTATTACTGGTTGGCGCATGTGCATTGACTATAGAAAACTTAATTCAATGACTAGAAAAGATCATTTTCGTTTACCATTCATAGATCAAATCCTAGAAAGAATGCCTTTTGGATTATGTAATGCACCAGCCACATTTCAAAGATGCATGCTTAGCATATTCAGTGATATGGTTGAACGTTTTCTTGAGATTTTTATGGATGATTTTTCTATTTTTGGTGATTCATTTGATGATTGTGTAACTAACTTGGAAAAGGTTTTGAACAGGTGTGAAGAGAAGAATCTTGTACTGAATTGAGAAAAATGTTATTTTATGGTAACAAACGGCATTGTACTTGGTCACATTGTTTCATCAAAAGGAATTGAGGTTGAAAAATCTAAAATCGAGTTAATTGCTAACTTGTCAACACCAAAATCTATTAAAGATGTTAGATCATTCTTAGGACATGCTGGTTTTTACATAAGGTTCATCAAAGATTTTAGTGTAATATCTAAACCATTGTGTAACCTTCTAACAAAGAAAAATGTTTTTGAATGGACTGAACAATGTGAAAAAGCCTTTGTTAAACTTAAAAGCTTGCTTATTTATGCTCTTGTCATTCAACCTCCTAATTGGTCATTACCTTTTGAAATAATGTGTGACGCTAGTGATTATGCCGTGGATGCTGTCTTGGGACAAAGAAAAGATAAGAAACCTTATATGATTTACTATGCAAGTAAAACTTTAAATAGTGCTCAAATGAATTACACTACCATTGAAAAAGAATTACTTGTAGTAGTATTTGTATGTGACAAGTTCATATCTTATCTTGTTGGCTCACCTGTTGTTATTTTTAGTGATCATGCAGCATTGAAATATCTTCTTTCTAAGAAAGATTCTAAGGCTAGATTGGTGCGGTGGATTTTGTTACTTCAAGAATTTGATATCACAATCAAAGACAAGAAAGGCACTGAAAATGTTGTCGTAGATCATTTGTCAAGATTGACAACAGATTCAAGATCTGACATCACACCAATCGATGACTACTTTCTTGATGAATCTTTATTTTCTATCTCTACAATGCATTGGTTTGCTAATATTGTTAATTTTCTTGTTTCAGAACAATTGCCAGCTCATTGGAGTACCCAAGATAAAAGAAAGTTCTTAAACGAAGTGAAATTTTTTTATTGGGATGACCCTTATTTATTCAAATATTATCCTGATCAAATATTTCGAAGATGCATTCTGCAAGACTTATGAAAATTGTCAAAAGTTGGGATCTATTTCAAAACGTCACATGATGCCTTTAAATCCTATTCTTGTCATTAAAATCTTTGACTGTTGGGTATAGATTTCATGGTTCCACCATTTGGTTTCTTGTACATATTAGTCACAGTAGATTATGTTTCAAAATGGATAGAGGCAATCTCAAGTCGAAACAATGATCACAAAACAGTGATAAAGTTTTTAAAAGAAAATATTTTTAGTCGATTTGGAATCTCTTGAGCCATGATAAGTGATGGTGGAACACATTTCTGCAACAAGCCATTTGAGTCTTTAATGAAGAAATATGGAATCACATACAAAGTTGCCATCCCTTATCACCTTCAAACGAGTGGACAAGTAGAACTTGCTAATAGGGAGATCAAGTAGATCTTGGAAAAAATAGTGAACCCTAATCGGAAAGACTGGTCTTTAAGACTTAATGATGCACTTTGGGCTTATCGAACTGCTTATAAAACATCATTTGGTATGTCACCTTATAGATTAGTCTATGGAAAACCTTGTCACTTGCCTATAGAACTTGAACATAAAGCTTATTGGGCTATCAAAGCTTTCAATTCTAACTTTGATGATGCTAGTCAGCTGCGTAATTACAAATAAATGAGCTTGAGGAAATAAGAAATGATGCATATGAAAATTGAAGAATTCATAAGGAAAGAATCAAAGAATTTCATGACAAGAAAATACTAAGAAAAACATTCAATGTTGGTCAAAAAGTCTTGCTTTATAATTCTCGACTCCATTTATTTCATGGAAAACTAAGATCAAGATGGAGTTTTCCTTTTATTGTGAAACATATGTATCCATATGGAGCATGTGATATCGAGAATCCAAAGAATAGCAATGTTTTCAAGGTAAATGGACATCGTTTGAAAGTTTATTTAACAATTTTTCAGTTGAAAATGACTCTATTGAATTGAGTGATCATGTATATAAAGATTGATTCTTTTTCTCACATTGTTTTGTGTTTCGTTTTGGTGTGAATCTTGTGTTGCTAGTCTCTCTCACCTCGGTCAAATGGCGGATAACGGTATTCCATGACTTAAGTCAATTCTTTCAGTTTCCCACAATAATTGATATCTGTGTATATATTTGTGCAATTCTTTGCTCTTTCTCCCTTTTTTGAATCTCTTCTCCGATTATCATTTGAAAATGGACACCATTTTTGAAAAATTGAAAAAGTATTTTTCAGCTCTACCTTAGAATGCAATTACAAAAATTTACCATACTAGATGTGCAAGATTGAAGTTGTTAATGAATCATGGAATTCCTGAAGATATTTGCTAGCTAATTGAAGCAAAGGTCCGATTATTAAGTAAGTCCTCCAATTCTTTCATTTCATACATGCCTGGAACAGGTAAAAGCACTGTTGCAAAGAAATGTCGTGCAAAACGACTGAAAGTCTGTCATAAATGTGCCAGATGGACTTGTAATGCAATATGTCATTCTTTAGGAATGCTATATGTAAACCGTGAAGTTAAAATACAATTCATTAAGGATAGCCTGAGTAAGGAGTCCTTAGATAATCTTCTATTGACTCTTGAGACGCATCCTAGTGGAGATGTGCATCGTGCAATTCATGATTTATGGCCACAATTCCATAAAGAACATGCTTGACATAGTCTTGGGAATCTGACTAAAAAAGACCATGTTTGCAAGTTTTTAAGAAAATTGGATGGGAAGCCTATCCCCGACCTATAGAGGGCGTTTAAGCCGTTTTTGGACGTAAAACCAAGGGAAGATGTGAGCCACTATCACAACTACCTGTATATATACATGCTTTTTCAAAATAAATAAATAGAGAGAGAGAGAGAGACTCCAACTAGCCTACATATAGGTGGTATGATTGCATTTTCAATTTCTCATCTATAAAATCTTCTCTTCCTTCCCTTCATTTCTACTCAACCCATACATTTAACAAATATAGAAGTGTGTAGAAATGGAAGGTTCCTCAAGTCATCATATAAGAAATATTTGTGTTTTTGGTGGATCCAGTCCTGAGAAAGAAAAAGAGTTTTTAGAATCAGCAAATCATCTTGGTCAGGTACTAGCTGAGAGAAAGATTCATTTAGTGTATGGAGAAAATAGCCTTGGGTTAATAGGGGGGGGGGTGTGTGTCAATAGCTGCATTTTTAGGAGGTAGTCAGGTTTTGGGGGTCGTCCCCAACGCTTTAGCAAAAGGGGACATCATTGGCAAAACAATTGGAGAGGAACTACAGGTCTCCATAATATCTGATCAACTGAATGCAATGTTTAACCATGCTGATGCCTTCATTGCCTTACCAGGTGGTCTGGGCACATTGGAAGAGATCTTTCATATTTCCTTTTGGGCCCACTTGCACGTTCACCATAAACCCATAGGTCTATTAAATGTTAATGGTTTTTATGATAAGTTGTTGTCTTTTCTTGATCATGCTGTGGAACATGAATTTCTAACATCTTCGGCACGACAAATCATAATCTCTGTTGCTACTGCTGAATAATTGATTGACCAATTATAATCTTTCATCCCTGTAATTGATCCCTCAACGAGTCGCATAAATTAGTCAACTAAGGAAAGCTGTAAAAAGCTTAGATTGGATTTGAGCCTTCGTTTGTAAAAACTTTGTGTCTTTTGGTTTTATTATTGTGTTTTGTTGTTTCTTATATGTGTTTAAGTGTGTTTCAGGTTTGTCAGTGTTCGTTGTTTCAGGTGATGTCTTCTATACTCTACCTTTACCTTTCTATCTTAGAACATTGAGGACAATGTCTCGTTTTGGTTGGGGGGAAAAGGTAGTAGTTGATATTTTAAAAAATAATAATTAACTGTGTTTTCTATTTCATAAACCATTTGCAAAACTGTTGTTACTAGGATGGCAGAGTAAAGGAGTTCTTTTACTCATGAGACGCATCTTAGTAAACATTCTTAACAAGGTCTATCAGAATACTTCTTGAAATACTTAGGTTTACAAACTCTCGCATTGTTATCACTTAATTCTGCTCGTATACTCATTTAACAAGTATTTTTAAACCTTTATTCATACACACACTTTAACATATGATTGTGGGTTGCACATTGGATTATTATATTATTTATGTTCTTTTATTAAAGGTAACAACTAAGAGAAAGAGATAATATATATAAAAAATAAACAAAAAAAATTATGATAATAAAAACGTAGAGAAGTTTGGTTTCGTAGCCTCCCTAACCTAAGCAATTAAACCTGAAGGGGTGTTTTAACACCTAATACCCTAAAGTCAACTGACTAGGGAGCTATTGGCCCAACGCTTGTTACATGGGTTAAGGAGAAAAGCTTAAGGGAATCAAACATTGCACTATCTATGTATCAGCATCTGCAACCCGAGTCACTAAGCTCTTAGGGGTGTCTTAACACCTAATGCCCTAAGACCAACTGGTCTAGGAGTCATTAGTCGAAAGCTCGTTATATGAGTTAAAGATGCATTGTGTTTTAAGTTATATGTATATATATTAAAACAAAAAAAGAAAAAAAAGAAGAAAAAGATAATTATCCTAACCCAAGGAAGTTAACCTTAAACATTAGAACAAAAATTTTGTTTTCTTCCAAGTAAAGCCCCATAACTATGTGTTGATATATTGAGCACAAAAGAAAGGTTTATTAATATCTTGTTTAAGAGGTATTGCACATATATATAAATTTAATGAGAGTTTGTTTATCTGGATAGATTAATAGAAGTTGAATGATGAATGTCTTACTTTGTGGAATTTGCAAATTGTTTTTCTATTTCAACGCTTTGATTACTAGGGACTAGTAATAAGCTGGTTGGGGGGGTGTGATTAGTACTTAAAAGTGTATTTTTATCAAGGTTTTATATCAGCATTTTGCACTTGAAGTATCAATAACTCCTTAACTAAAACATGTTTTATAATAACAAATCTGATACTATAAGATACCCTAATTTATGGTAAATTTCCATCTTAAATGCAGGCCTATCACATAAATGAAAGGATTGATTGATGGGTTTAAGTACTGATATTGAAAGGACAAAGAGAGGGCCAAACTTAGAAAAGAGATGGTGGTTCAGTTCAAACTGGAACACTATTCGGTAATTGGGTCATATCTAGAGCTTTAGATCTCGGATTTAGGTCTGCTTTATATGGATGGAAAGCTAAGACACAGGCCTAAAACTTTCATGTGGAGTCCAAATTTAAAAAGGCTGTTTTCAAGTCCAAATTGTAGCAACAACGGAGAAGTCCGAATCTGTCCTGCAGCCCAGACACTGTTCAGTGTTCAGCCCATATCTTGAGTTCTAGAAGTCCAAATGACCTCCATTTTCTTTTCCCGGAAAGCTGAGACAATTTCCTGGAAAGCTGAGATAATTTCCTAGAACTTTTATGATTCAAGGATGTTCGAATTCTGACGTTAGCAATGACGTTTGCTTCAGACAAGAAGATAAGGATTGTCACCAAGTCAAGAGTTGGCCAGTCACTCAACAATTAGTCATCAAATCAATAGTTCTAAATTTTAGCCTATAAAATAAGGCATTTGCCATGCATTTAGGGGCTTGGTTGTTCAGATGAAGATCTTGCTCTTGCTTTCTCTCTCTCTCTCCCTCTATATTTTTGTAATGCTTAAGTTTTACTTTCATTAATATCATGTTTATGCTTTTCATTTTCTTTCCTTTACTTAGTTAACTTGTATCTTATTTATGTTCTTATATTGTTTATTTATGTTTCTCTTCTTCATTATGTTTAGCTAAGTTTATTATGTCAAGGTGAAAAGGTTACACTAATGGTGTAAGAAGAAGTATAATATAAAGGGATCCTCGATTGATTTCGGGGTCTTTTGTTTTATTGTGAATA
Organism: Populus nigra; assembly: GCF_951802175.1. Taxonomy (NCBI): domain Eukaryota; kingdom Viridiplantae; phylum Streptophyta; class Magnoliopsida; order Malpighiales; family Salicaceae; genus Populus; species Populus nigra. The sequence continues at coordinate 26,886,105 of NC_084853.1, forward strand.
AGGGAGTCGCCACCTAGTATTATGGTCACTAGGAAACCTAACTGGTCTTTCAGAGATTCTAAGGCAAGGGACTGGTTGCGTAAAGGGAAGGTATTAGCACCCCTAGTACGCCCTACCTAAGGTAAGCTGCTTGGTGTTTGGTTTGTCTTATAATTGCTATGGTGTTGGTGTTTTCTAATCCCATCAGTTTTCTAGGTTTTGATTCAAACTAAAATTATTAGGATAGAAATCCAAGGAAGTTCCATGTGCTTTAAAAGCTCATTTTCCCCTTAGTTTTTCAAGAGTTTGCGACTCGTAAATCGCAAGGAGGAGAGACAAAAATTTAGAAATCTGGGGTGCTTTAAAAACCTATTTTTTTGTCTTAGTGTTGTAAACCGTGGAGTAAAAAATTGAAATGTCCTCGATTATAATCAAGGCTTCTTTCAAGGATTTGTGCAGATTTATTACTCCCAATAATATTTTGGATATTCGTCCTTTAAGGATTTCTTTATCCAAACATTAGCGGTGAATAATAGATGAATTCCTTCCAAAATAAGATTTTTATATTTTTTTTTTGAATATTGGCCAATACCCTTTGGAGTTTTACAAACAGGTTGTAAAATCCAGAAATGCAAGAAAACAATTTTTTGGTGTTTAAGAAATCCATGCGAAAACACATTTTTAAAACTTCCAATATTTCTGTACATAAAAAAATGTTCTAAAACATGTAAGGGTATTGGCCGTATGCAACACACAAGAAAATATTTTTTATATTTTTTTTTTGTCAAAACACAAACATCACAATTAGACATAAACACCAAAATGGAAAGTAGCAAGCCATCATTCATATTACAAGAAACTTGAAACAATTCGTAACAAAAATCGTTCAAAGCCAAATCAGCTTAAAATTCTATACACTGGAAAGGACTAAGCCCATATGCATGAGGGAGCCAAAGTTTTGAAACTGAAATTTTGAAATCCAAATCCTACTGCATGGGTCCATGAATCTGGCATATTAGTTTCATACAAAAAGGAAAAGCTTGGGACGGCATGCTCTTATAACACCATTATATCACGGACTAAAAACTAAAGAAAACCTGGCCGGCTATTTCAATTTAAAAGCATGGAAGGATACGAACAGAAAAGGGAGCTGATGATGAAGAGACAACAGCCCCCTTCCCTGGTTCCTCAGTTCTGAAACAGCGAAAGAAATAAAAAAAACGGAACACCAAAGGCTAGCCCTCTTAACATAGTCACTTATCTAAAACTCAAAAGCCAACGCAGGAACAAAACAAAGCGAGCGTTCATTGTATAGTAAAAGTAAACCGAATGTACACAGCAAGGAAGAAACGGGTGCAACAGATTTAAAGGCAGCAAAGGAGAAGATAGTTAAAACTTACCTGCTGATCTCACTGTTTTATTTTCTGCAGAAGATGAAATGAACTAAGCGAACGTTTGTTTTCTCTATTCTCCTCTCTTCTCTGCCAATAACCCCAGAATGCAAGACAGAAAACTCCCTCTATTTACTGTGTTTTTTACTCTGCCTCTCTTGTTTTTTTTTTGTCTCTCTTTGCTGTGTTTTTCTGTCCCTTACTCTATGTTTTTCTCCTCTGTTTCTACTCTCTCTTTGCTATTTTTCTGCTCCCCTTTTGCCGCCCCTTGCTAGGTCATTAGAGGGGTTTATATATAGTCTAGAATATCTCTATTTAGGAAAGATTTAATGCATTAATTCTAGGACGTAAATCCCTACTGATTTGCAGTAAAAAAAAACGCAAAAGGAAGCTGCAATATTCTGATTTTGTGCTGGTGCTTTACGTCTGATTTCTTTCCAGTTTTAGAGGAGGGTGTGGCTATTTTCTTTCCTTCCATAGGGCCAGCTGCTCCCTTTCAAATGAGGCAAGAAAAAACGTGTATGCAGCTCCAAAATTCAGGCATGATGATAAAGGAAAAACAACAGGAATTTGCAGCGAAAAAAAAAGAAAGAAATCAGCTGGAGGGTGCAGCTGCAAGGTCCTATTTTCCTTATTCGGTGTGGTAAAAATCCTGTCATTTATGATGATCCAACCCCTCTCTCCAGCTTTCAATGTCCTTCTTCAATTCAATCCCTCAATTTAGCACATTTCGATTCAGTCCTTGGTCCAAAAAAAATCCTTCGAATCAGTCCCGCGAACTTGGGCAAAAATCCTTCTCGCGGTCAGGAATCCCTGCTTTCACACTAGATATTTAAACGGGAATATCTTGAGCTTCTGATATCGAAATCAAGCGATTCAAAAGCCTAAATTTATCTACGTATCTAGGACTACAACTTTGATGAAGGAGTCGAGGTGAGATAAAATCGTTTTATAGAACAGAAACTGGCAGTAATCTAGTTGGTCAAAAGGGATTTCCAGGTCTGACTCAAAAACTGACGAATGCCGAGAATCCTGATATGACTGAGAGTATGAACTAAGAACAAAAATCACAAAAACTAAGCCAAAAATAGATTTTTTTTAGTGCAGACTCGGGTCAATATCCTTCTCGCGGCAGAATTCTCTGCCTTCACGTTAGATATTCAAACAGGAATATCTTGAGCTTCTGATATCGAAATCAAGCGATTCAAAAGCCAAAATCATCTACGCGTCTAGGAATACAACTTTGATGAAGGAGTCGAAGTGAGATAAAATCGTTTTAGAGAATAGAATCTGGCAGTAATCTAGTTGGTCAAAAAGGTTCTTGATCTGACAATGCTAAGCATCCAAATCTGATTGAGAATCTGCCCTAAGAACAATGATCCCTAGGACCTAATAAAGGTGTAGGTCAATTTTTCAACATGTCATGAGTGACAGAATATACCTAGGATGGTTAGATATCGTACGAAAACAAGTTAGAATCAGAGCCTAAGTTGGAACAAAACAATTGCGACAGCAGCAGAACCATTTTATTATGCAAATTCTGAGGGATTTATTCAACCTTAAAGACCAGATAAAAAAATGAATTTAGCATTATGAAGACTCCTGATCAACCTAAGAAAACCTGATGATTTTGGTAGTAACGGGGAAGGATAAAAAAAATAGCAGAAAATAGGCTCCAAACAGGTTCTTAGAGCAGAAAATATTTTTTTCTCCTCTGCTTTTTGTCAATTTTCTAGCAAACATGAGCTACACTCCTACACTCGGTTCAAAAAATGTATACACCATCTCCAACACATGGGGTCCAAAATTGAGTAACAACAGTTGCCCCCTCTTTACAATGCTTACGAAGCAAAACTTGTCAAGCTCTTCGCGTAGTAAGTGTTGTAAAGATAAACCGTCTGATCCTGCTAAATCTCACTGCTTTTCCTAAACAATGGTCTCCCTATCAGATGACCTGCCTATTTAAGATTTCTAGAAAAACTTCAAATTTTTTTTTGTTTTTTGTTTTTTTTTTGAAATAGTCCGATTATCGGGTGACCTACTCATCCTAAGATTCTTGGAAAACTCCACGCTTTTCTAAGGAATGGTCTCAATATCGGGTGACCTGTCCATCTTAAGATTCTTAGAAAACTCCACGCTTTTCTAAGAAACGATCTCAATATCAGGTGACTGGCCCATCTTAAAATTCTTAGAAAACTCCACGCTTTTCTAAGAAACGGTTTCAATATCAGTTCACCGGCCCCTCTTAAAATTCTTTAGAAAACTCCACGCTTTTCTAAGGAATGGTCTCAATATCGGGTGACCTGCCCATCTTAAGATTCTCAGAAAACTCCACGCTTTTCTAAGAAACGGTCTCAATATCAGGTGACCGGCCCATCTTAAAATTCTTAGAAAACTCCACGCTTTTCTAAGAAACGGTCTCAATATCAGGTAACTGGCCCCTCTTAAAATTCTTTAGAAAACTCCACGCTTTTCTAAGGAATGGTCTCAATATCGGGTGACCTGCCCATCTTAAGATTCTTAGAAAACTCCACGCTTTTCTAAGAAACGGTCTCAATATCAGGTGACCGGCCCATCTTAAAATTCTTAGAAAACTCCACGCTTTTCTAAGAAACGGTTTCAATATCAGGTCACCGGCCCCTCTTAAAATTCTTTAGAAAACTCCACGCTTTTCTAAGGAATGGTCTCAATATCGGGTGACCTGCCCATCTTAAGATTCTTAGAAAACTCCACGCTTTTCTAAGAAACGGTCTCAATATCAGGTGACCGGCCCATCTTAGAATTCTTAGAAAACTCCACGCTTTTCTAAGAAACGGTTTCAATATCAGGTAACCGGCCCCTCTTAAAATTCTTTAGAAAACTCAACGCTTTTCTAAGGAATGGTCTCAATATCGGGTGACCTGCCCATCTTAAGATTCTTAGAAAACTCCACGCTTTTCTAAGAAACGGTCTCAATATCAGGTGACCGGCCTATCTTAAAATTCTTAGAAAACTCCACGCTTTTCTAAGAAACGGTCTCAATATCAGGTAACCGGCCCCTCTTAAAATTCTTTAGAAAACTCCACGCTTTTATAAGGAATGGTCTCAATATCGGGTGACCTGCCCATCTTAAGATTCTTAGAAAACTCCACGTTTTTATAAGAAATGGTTTCAATATCAGGTAACCAGCCCCTCTTAATATTCTTTAGAAAACTCCACGCTTTTCTAAGGAATGGTCTTAATATCGGGTGACCTGCCCATCTTAAACTTCAAAGGAAAACATCTTACCTCGAGGAAATAAAGCAGTGCTGGTTCACAATTCCTATCCTTTTCCGTAGTTCCGTTGACCTGAGATTTTGGACCTCAGCGGTTTTCCCAAAAACTTGGAACTATTTTGGCCTTCATCACACCTTCTCCTGCCAGGTTAGTGTTATGACAATATCATGCATGTTTTTTTTTTTTTTACCTATTTTGGAAACATAGGTCCCCCTTTCTGTTGTAGACTTATTGAGCTCTTGTTTCCATCTGTTTGTCCGACTCGTCCTCTTGAAACAGAATATGCTCCACACGCTATACTTCCTATCCTCTTGGTGAGAGATCTTTGGTTCCTTATGGGCCCTTTCTTGCTCCATTGAGTATTGTCTTTTATTATTATTTTAAAAGAAAAACTCAAAAGATTTGGTTTTGTTCATGAAAACTGAAACTTTCAATGCAATTGGCAATTCTCATAAAAGATGCCTTTTTTAGAAGTTTTTATGATATACCCCTTTGGGCTTTGGTTCACTATGGACCCCTTGTGCATTTCGTACACTTCTTGTCCTCAGTGTGGTGTGCATAAATATGCCAAGTTTAGATTTGATTTGGTTCCCTCCAATTGATGGAGTCGTTTCCTTAGTCATGTGTAAGAAAAGAGTTTGTTTAAGTAAAAGATTTCAAATGCTATGAGATCATGCTTTTTATGAAGAAATGTTTTTTTTTCTATAGAGAAAATTCATAGCCAAACTTTATTTTATTGATTGGGAGATTACAGAATACATCAAGCGTAATATTTCCTTACAGAGTCAGAATTCACTGGCCTAACTAGATCTTCTCCATCCATTCTAGATAACAGCAAAGCTCCTCCCGAGAATGCTTTCTTCACCACGTAAGGGCCCTCATAGTTCGGCGCCCATTTACTCTGATCTTCTCCTAGTAAAGGCAATATTTTTTTCAGTACAAGATCTCCTTCGTGGAATCCTCGAGGTCGAACCTTTTTGTCGTATGATTTGGCCATCCTTCTTTGGTAAAGTTGATGATGACAGATTGCGGCTATCCTCTTTTCACTGATCAGATTCAGCTGTTCATATCTAACTTTTGCCCATTCTACCTCTTCCAGCTCAGAGTCTACCAGTAATCTCAATGAGGGGATTTCCACTTCTAAAGGCATAACCGCCTCCATTCCATATACCAATGTGTACGGGGTGGCTCCTGTTGAGGTTCGGACTGCGGTGCGATACGCATGAAGGGCAAATGGCAACATCTCATGCCAATCCTTATAGGTGACTACCATCTTCTGAATAATCCTTTTGACATTCTTGTTAGCAGCTTCTACCGCACCATTCATCTTTGGTCTATACGGCGAAGAGTTGGAATGCTTGATTTTCCATTTAGCGCAGAGTTCTATTATCATCTTGCCATTGAAATTCTGGGCATTATCAGTTATAATCTTTTCTGGTGGACCATATCGACAAATCAGATCTCTCTCAATAAATTTCTTCACTACTTTTTGTGTCACATGATCAAATGACCCGGCTTCTACCCATTTTGTAAAGTAGTCGATAGCCACGAGAATAAACCTATGACCATTACTGGCTTTTGGGTTTACAGGTCTAATCACATCAATTCCCCACATCGCGAAGGGCCATGGAGATGTCAAGTTAAATAGAGGAGCTGGAGGGGCGTTGATTTTGTCACCGTATACTTGGCACTTATGACATTTTCGGACATAGTCGATGCAATCCTTTTCTAATGTCATCCAGAAGTAACCGGCTCTTTGTATCTTCCTAGCCATCACGTGTCCATTAGCATGGGTTGAGCAAATCCCTTCATGGACTTCTCGTAACGCGCTTTTTGCCTCAAATTCATCCAAACATCTCAACAAAGTCCCGTCGGATGATTTCTTATACAAGATCTCCCCATCAAGATAAAAATCCATTGCCAACCTCCTCAAGGTTTTCTTGTCGATTTTGGATGCCCCCATGGGATATGCCTGGTTTTGGATGAAATTCTTGACATCATAGTACCAAGGGTTTCCATCCACTTCTCTTGCGACTCAGCAACAATGAGCTGGGTTATTTCTGATATTGATGTGTACTGGTTGTACCTTGTGCCCAAAGTCTATTTTGGCCATAGATGCTAGTGTAGCCAAAGCATCTGCAAACTGGTTTCCTTCCCTTCCTAGATGGGTGAACTCTATTTCCTCAAATTCTCCAGCCAATTTAGATAGGTATTCTTGGTAAGGCCTTAACTTCTCTTCCTTGGTTTGCCATTCTCCTTTTACTTGGCAAATGATCAGCATTGAGTCTCCATACACATCTATCTTTCTGATGTTTAGCTCCAATACAGACTCTAAACCGAGAATGCAAGCTTCATACTCAGCCATGTTGTTGGTGCACCCGAACTGTAGCTTAACTGAAACCGGATACTGCTTCTTATCAGGAGAGATTATCACTGCACCCGCTCCGTTACCACATACATTTACAGCACCATCAAAGTACATAATCCACCAATCTGATTTCTCTTCCTCGATTGCAAGCACATCTTCATCGAGAAATTCAAAGTCTAATGATTCATAATCTTCCATAGCATGGTCAGCCAGGTGATCGGCAATAATACTCCCTTTTACGGCTTTCCTTGTCATATATACTATGTCATACTCAGCCAATAGAACTTGCCATCTTGCAATTCGGCACGATAAATAGGGCTTTTCACAAATGTACTTCAACGGGTCTAATTTGGAAATTAACCACGTAGTGTGATACAACATATACTGACGTAATCTCTTTGCAGCCCATGTCAGTGCGCAACACAGCTTCTCAATCACAGTATACCTAGACTCACATTCCGTGAACTTCTTGCTCAGGTAATAAATGGCCCTTTCCTTCCTTCCGGTTTCATCGTGTTGCCCAAGCACACATCCCATTGCTGTTTCTGTTACTGTTAGGTACAATATCAATGGCCTTTCTGGTACAGGAGGAACAAGCAGGGGTGGACTCAACAAGTACTGCTTGATTTTCTCAAAAGCCTCTTCGCACTCTTCATTCCAAATTCCAGGGTTCTTCTTCCTTAACAAACGAAAGATCGGGTCACAAGTCGTGGTTAATTGGGATATAAACCGAGCAATGTAATTCAACCTTCCTAAGAAACCTCTCACATCCTTCTCA